>NC_090821.1:14588477-15204905 GCF_000390325.3 Nicotiana tomentosiformis | reverse complement strand
GGGCATCGAGTTAGTGAATTTGCAGCTTCTATGGTTGGAGGATGTTATTATAGGCATACGAATTATGCAGTGCATTGTGTGATTTCAACATGGGTGCTTGATCATGTTTTGGTACATCGTGTTGAAATTGATACAGTGTTCGTATGTTAGAATCAGGTCTTGTAGAGAATTCCGAATGTTGGAGTTTGGTTTTAAGTCTTGTGGGCTAAGGTGGTAGGAAGGATCTTCAGTCTGGCTTGAGCTGATGTGCTCATATGAGTTGTGGTTGCACGGGTAGGTGCACAAGTTGTTAAACATTGCTTTTGGGCAACTCTGGAACGATTCTTGGCACGTTCGAGGACGAACGCATGTTTAAGTGTGGGAGAATATAACGATCCGACTGGTTATTTTGAGCTCTAGCGCGTCGTTCAACGGTTTGAGGCCTTGAGTAGCTTCATTTCATGTATCGTGACTTGCACGTGTGGTTGGCTTCGGTTTTTCGGGAAGCTCAGAGTTGATTTGGAAAGAAAATTCTCAATTGAGAAGCTTTAAGTTGAAAGAGTTAGCCAAGATATGACTCTTGAGTAAACTATCTCGGAATCGGAATTTGAAGGTTCCAATAGGTTCGTATGATGATTTTGGACTTGGGCGTATCTTCGGGTTGAGTATCGGATGGTCCAGGAACGTTTCGGTGCTTATTGTGGAAAGCTGGCATTTTGAGGGTTTTAGAATTTCGTTAGTTTGATTTAAAGTGGACTTTGGTGTTATTGATGTCTGTTTGGGATTCCGAGCCTTGGAATAGGTTCGTATTGTGATTTGTGACTTGTACGTAAAATTTGGCGTCATTCTGAAATGTCTAAGTGGGATTCGGACGCGTTCAGCGAAGCATGAAGGTTTGAAAGTTAAGAGAGTTTAAAAAAATGAGTTTGGTCTTTAATTCTTGATTTTGATGTTGTAATTTGTGTTCCAAGCCTTTGAACTGCTGATATCTGACGCCAGGGGTGTGAATCGCGATCACGAAGATCTGGGCCGCGATCGCGAAGAGCAAAGTGCATGTCTGACCTTGTGAATCGTGATTGCGTAAGGTAGGATCGTGATCGCGAAGAAGAAATTTCTGCTATCAGTGGTCTGATTTCAGGATCTTATATCTTGCAATATATAAGGAATTTGGAGATGATCAAAAAATAAAAGTTGCGTCCTTTGAATCTAGTTTTTGGAAAATTAAACTGTTTGCCATTTGGAAATTGATATAAAAAGTTATGACCAATATACCGAAAGGTGCCTGTGAAGAAGAAAACACAATTTATACATCACGATCGCGGGATTTTGGTCGCAATCGCGAAGAAGGAAACGATGCTGGAACTTTTGTTAACCGTTATTGCATGGCTAATGACTGCGATGGCGAAGAAGGAGGCCTGGCATGTGTATTAAACATCTATTTTTTGGATTTTGAGCTCATTTCTTCACTTTTAAGTTCTTGGAGCACATATGGGGCGATTTGAGGTGATTCTTGAAGATCATTTTTGCTTGAGACTAGACTTGTGTGAAGTATCAGACTTACAATTCGTGATATATGGAGAGCTAATTGATTAGCAGTAGAGATTTCACTTCATGTTATGAATTTCTCCCGAGTTTTACGTATTTGTCCGAAAGTTTTCTTGAATTTCACAACTCACACGTATATTTGTGAGTGGGGCCAGTGACCCATCAAGTCCTCACTATTCCTATGGGAATGGGCTGATCACCTCAGCAATATCATTACGGGATCGGGTCGTTCGCCTCGGCAGTATTATGAGATACACCTATGGTTCGTGCCGGTCAACCCTCGATAGTGTACACGGTTATGGGATTAGGCTTAACGCCTCACCGGTACTATTATGGGATCGGGCCGTACGCCATGGCAAGAATTCTTGCCTCTGCTCTTATGGGATCGGGCCGCTCGCGTCCGCAGAATCGTACGAAATACTTGATAAGGAGTTTGCGTACTCATGAGTTTTTGCTGACTGGAGATGTGACCGTTGATTTATTGTTGACCATTACGTAATCTATTTGAGAAGGTATCCAGTATTTGAGGACTTTGTGTTCGTCGTTCAGTCGTAGACTGTATTATTTGCTATATATGTGCTCAGTATTTACTTACCATATTTCATACTTGTCTACTTTATTATATTTGCATTATTGGACCACAAGTAAGTGTCAATGTCGGCCCCTCATCACTACTTTTTCGGGGTTATACTAGATACTTACTGGGTATGGTTGATTTATATACTCGGGCTACACTTCTGCACTTATTGTGCATGTATATATTTCTGGTGGTCATTTAGGTGCAAGGGCGCAACTATTGAGAGGGCTTTTAGGTGAGCTACATCCCATGATACGATCCGCAGCACACAGAGTCTCCATCTTGTTCATTTATGTTATCCTGTCTATTTTACATTCTAGACAAATGTTGTATTATTGTTGTACTTCCTATTAGACGTTCATGCACTTGTGACACTAGTTTTTTGGGATATTCTAATTGATGTTATTGGTTTTGCATTAATATGGTCGCTTTTATTTTATATCTTACTAATATTGTACGTATCCATGACTTTAAATGCATTAAATTCATCATTTAATAAAACTTATGATTTCAAAAGTAATAAAATGAATACTTATTTAGATGGTTCGATGTTGGCTTGCCTAACGACGACGTTGTACGCCATCATGGCCAATAGTGAATTTTGGGTTGTGATAATTATGTGAATCGAACACTATATAAACCCATACCCAATTCCCCTAAGGAAGACTCGAGAATCACTGCTCTCTCACTCATACTCACTTTATTTGGCTCTAGTTCTCCGAGAACTCTTGTTTGTTTTCATTCTTGGCCGGCTGAAATCCAAAGCAACTCGGATATGGTTCTGTAGACCTACTCCTGCACAAGCACTGCTCGGAGTACTCGAGGCTCTTGTGAACTTTGAAGTGCCTGAGAGCCTGTGGTTTTTGTTACTCAAACTCGTTCACTTGCAATCACTACTATATTGCTACTGGATTTTTGATTTGCTTGTTTGTTTACTTCTCTTCACGACTCGTTAGTACTTTGGACCCCTAAAAGCTTTAATTTTCTATTGCACACTTAAAAGTCATACTTAGAATCCATGTCCTGCTCCCAACAAATGTTTATGTGAATTACTGTAGTAGAAAGCATGCTTTAGGGTTGTGGTTTTTTATTTGTGTGAATTGCAGTCTCTATGATGTTATGTGTTGTTTTGCCTTTCATTACAACTTATATGATCAAGGTAGAATTTTGTATTTCCATGTCTTGATGCTGTTAGCCAGTTTGGTTTAGGCACTTCTTTACATGAATCATTGTCCATATGTTAGTCGTACTCACCCCTATGTATGTGCTCTATTGACCTGTAGAATCCCCTATTTTCTTTAAAATTGGATAAAAACATACCCCATTTGACTTGATGAGTTCCCTGCCAAGAAACCATGTATATAGGATGTTTCTATCTTACTTTCGTACTAGACTTTCCTGTATGAATTCCTGTCTGGTTTTATTCTCTATGATTAAGTCTTGACCATTCTAGAAGACCTATCCCTAAGATGTTGTCACTCTGAATTAATTTCATGATCCTGATAAGCCACCAAATGTGTGTTTGTTCTACTGGACCTATGTGTTCTGTATACCCCTTAATATTGTATATGCCTAGAGAAACCTTTGATGAGATTTTATGAAACTGATGTACTCTCAAATGTGTTCTTGTCCTACTTATATGCTCTTTCACCTCTTAGATATCACATCCCAGGATATTATTTAGAGACTTATGTTCTTGGTTAGTTTGTAACATTAAGGATCTGAGTGCATATGTTCTTGCCTAAATTTGAAGTCGCCTAGATGACTAGTTTGCATAGACTTTCACTTGTATTATTTGTATTCATGTTGGTTGTTAGTTATAATGGGTAAACAAAGTAAAGTTTGCTTGGTCTCGATTTGTTGGGCGAAGCTTGGTATTGGGTTTGAGGCATACTATTAGCTTGATCTTTTGCACCTGGAGTTTGGGCTTTCCGTCCGCATGAAGTTCTAAGTCTATTTGAAGGCCCAAGAGTACGACTGGGTTATTTTTTATTCACATTGGGCCTGTAATTGTTTCTATTTGGCTTGTAGTAACTTGTAAAGACAAATAGACGGGAAAAATAGTGGATTGGGCCTGGGATAGCTTAAATCTTGCATGCTTTTGTATATAACATGCGTATAGGATCAAACATCTTTGCTTGTTACTTGTCATTGTAAATAATGCATAATGTCCTATGCGCTACCTGCTATTAGCAAATCATGTCTGTAGGAAATTTATCTCTTGCCTGCTTCACTTAGAAACCACAATCCTAGGACTTTAACTAATGTGAATGGGACACTGCATGTATAATTTGTCTAAAGGGCTAATTAACCAACAATATCACCTATTTAACATGTCTATAGAGTCTATCATGTATTAATTTGCTCGCTTATCTTTACGATTGTCTGGCTATCATGTGCTTAAGTTTTTATATTTAGATATCATGCCTATAGGATCTACTCTATGCCTATTTGTTCGACTATCTATTTCTACGCTTAGAGATCATGTCTTAGGAATCCAAGCTTAGAAACCATGCCTATAAGGTTTTTATGCTAAATTAAAACTGTTTGTGGTATCATGCTTGTGATGATCCAAAAGGTCATTTTTAAATTTAATAATTATTTCTGTGTCCTAAGACCTCGAAAAATACTATTCATCATTCCTCGATTTACGTGTGCAGTCCGTATAATTTTCTGAAAAGTTTTTATATGAAAAATTGATTAAAATGAGAAATAGAGCCTTAAAACTCAACTGAGTTGACTTTGGTCAACATTTTTAGCAAACGGACTCGGATCAGTATTTTGACAGTTCTGGTAGGTGCGTATTATGATTTGGGACTTGGGCGTATGCTCAGAATTTAATTCGGAGGTCCCTAGCTCGAGTTATCGCATGTTGTCGAAAATGTTTTAAGTTTAAAGGTTTAATGACTTAAGAGATTTGAGTAATGTTTGACTTTGTTGATACCGGGTCCATATTTTAGTTTCGGAATCCGGTATAGCTCGGTTACTATATTTATGACTTGTCTGCTAAATTTGGTGAGAAACGGAGCTGGTTTGACGTGATTCGGGCTTCCGAATGTTAAAATAGAAATTCTAAAGTTTCTTAAAAATTTTATTTGATTTGGTGTCCGATTCATAGTTCTAGGAATTATTTTGGTATTTTGATCGTGCGGGCAAGTCCGTATGATATTTTTGGACTTGTGTGCATGTACGGTTTAGAGCCCCGAGGGCTTGGGGTGAGTTTTGGGTAGCCTACGGACCTTTTGAACTTTGAAAAAAAATCTGGTTTTTGAGCTTCATCTGTCATCTGGTGCATGGTGCTTCGCGATCACAAAGCCATTTCCGCGATCGCGAAGAGTAAATTATGAGCCGTGAATTTTACCCTTCGCGTTTGCGAAGATAGGCATGCGATCGCGGAAGGTTAGCTCCCAGAGCACCGCGAACACGAGGTCCAAGCCGCGTTCGCGTAGAAGGAATGAAGGCAGAAGTTGGCATGCCATTTGTGCTACGCGATCGCGTAAGGCTGAGAAAATGTTCTCTGCGATCGCATGACCATTTACGCGATCGCGTAGAGTTAAAAAAATATGGGCAGCCAAAATATGATTCGCGATCGCAAAGAATTATCCGCGATCGCGAAGAGTAAAATGGACCTGGGCAGAAATAGTTCTACGCGATTGCGATGAGTAAAAATCTGGACAATAGAACTTAAGTTCTCGAAATGGGATTTCGTCCCATTTTCGATTTTGTGCTCGGGTAAGACGATTTTCGGGCAATTTTCACGAAAAAATATTGGTGTAAGTGTCCTTATCCTATATTGAATATATTTCATGATTCCATACTCATTTACATCGTGAATACGTGAATTTATGGAAGAAAAATTAAATTTTTATAAAATTTTCCAAAAATGTAAAATTAAGATTTGAAGGTCAATCCGGTGTCGGAATTCGATAATATTTGTATGGTTGAACTCGTACCGGAAAGGGTGTTTGGATTTTGTGAGTTTTTTTGGGATTCGAGATGTAGGTCCCACTATTGATGCTTGAAATAAATCTCGGATTTTAATCCGGAACAATTAGTAAATTCATATGGAATTAATTCCTTCGATTTGTATTAAATATATTGAATTGTTTATGACTAGATTTGAGGATTTTGGATACTAATTCGCGAGGTAAGGGTTTATTGGAAACTTGAATTTGGTTGCGAAGCGAGGTAAGTGTCGTGGTTAACCTTGACTTGAGGGAATAGAACCCTTGAATTATTTGCTATGTGAATTTCATGTACAATAATGTATAGGCAAGGTGACGAGTGCCTATACTTTGTCAATTTAATTGTTTGCTTAATTATTTAAACATGTTAAATTGTTTTAAGACATGTATTAATTGCTATAATAATTATTTTTCTCCTATTCTTTGTTAAATATTAATTTTTGAATTTCTGTAATAATTGTCACATGATTAATTGATTTATGTGTCTTAATTGCTACTTGACATTTAGCATATTAAAAATTATACTGCCTGTTTTCTCTCCGATTTCCACAATTAATTACTACTTGTCATTGTTTGTTTTATAGATGAATTATAATTCTTGTATGCCTTGATGCTTAACAGTTTCTCATTGAACGTGGTATTTAATGGAGTATTTTTATTACTTTTAAGAGTTGTTAAAATACATGGGGGGATCGGGTTGCACGCCGCAACGAAAATGAAAACAAATATATTAGGAGATCGGGTTGCACACCGCAATAGAATTATTTAAAGTTTATATTGGGGGATTGGGTTGCACGCCGCAACAGATTTATTTAAAGTTTATATTGTTGGAGCGGGTTGCACGCCGCAACGGAAATTTATTGAGAAATTTTATTGTTGGGGTGGGTTGCACGTCGCAACGAAAGTTGATTGAATTAGTAATTGGTTATGACTGTCGAGTTGACTTCAACTGTTAAAATAAGTTACCTGATTTATTTCTATTATTGTTGTTATTATTATTATTGTGTACATGTTAATGTAAGTGACATGCCTTAGCCTCGTCACTACTTCGTCGAGGTTAGGCTCTGCACTTACCAGTATATGGGGTCGGTTGTACTGATACTACACTCTGCACTTCTTGTCCAGATTTCAGAGTTGGTCCCAATGACGTACTGTAGATTTGCCCGGATACAGCTACCAGTGGAGACTTGAGGTATAACTGCACTGCGTTCGCAGTTCTGAAGTCCCCTTCTATCTTATCTCAGCTGTGTATTATATTTCAAATAACTTGAACTTTATTCAGACCTTTATTTGTATTATTCTAGAAGCTCGTGCACTTGTGACTCCAAATTCTGGGATGGTATTTAGATAACGCGTCTATTATGGATTATTCAATTTATTTCAGACCTTATTTCCGCATTTGTTTTCTTTGTTATTAATTAATTTAAAATTATGTTAAAATGGCTAATTATATTCTAACATTGGCTTGCCTAGCAAGTGAAATGTTAGGCGCTTTCACAGTCCAGGAGGTGAGAATTTTGGGTCATGACAATGCTCCAAAACTGTGCTCTTAATACTTTACACGTAGAAACAATGACTATAGGGTCTATGAACAAAAGCTCAATATCACTTAACTGTCGTGCCACCTAAAATCAATCTAAAACCTGATCATTTAGAGATCCTGCCTATAGGACCTAAATAATGAGGTCTGCTTTGTTAGATTATTCGTGTATAAATCATGAACTTGATTAACTCATTATTGGCCGTCTAGAGATCATGTTTTGAGTCTCAATTAGTTAATGCAGTAATGTGATCCGATTCCTAACTGTTCGACCAAATATCATGACTAGAGAAGCATGGTCATATGATAGTTCCCTTATCAATTCTGCCACTTCTCCGTAACTGTTAATTGATAATTGTTTGACGTTCATGTCAATCTACATGTAGAGGTAAATGTGAGCCATGTTGTGTTAGTTGTGCCTTTTGTGGAGTCTTATCTGTTTGAATTACTTGGCGCTTAGTCTTTTAGTTTTGAGCAGACTAGGATGAGTCTAGAACTGCCTATATAGTGGTCCAATACCTCCTGAACCATAGACACGAGACGGGTAGGCATGTATAGGGTACAACTTAGAATTGAATTAGTGCGCTTTAGGTAAACAAGTTAAATATAGTAATCGAGTAGCTGGAGATGATAGTTTGTGCTTGCTGGATAATATGAACAACCATTGCACTTAAAGGTTGCAGAGTATTATTTATGTTGCACTGGGTGATCCTTTAGGCTGAAAAATTTAGGACCCTTCATCGTGTCTAATTGTTCGTTGTTGTTGAGAAATTTAGATTTATATAAGTTCAACATCTTGTAGTCAAAGGAGTTGTACCAATGTTCCTTCAAATTGTTCTCTTAAATTATTTCCATATTACTTCTTCAAAGTAGCTACTTGTTAGTTGTCGGACTATATATGATCACCCAATTCTATTTAGAATAATTAACCACTTGCTTTGATCGATTATCCCTTTAGTTTAATAATGAATTAACTTGCATGCTCAGTTAGGAAAATTAATTATAATTTAATAAAGCCTACATAGTTTAGAATTCGGTCAGGAACCACAGTTGTGGATTTTGAAGAGTGCCTAACATCTTCTTTTCGAGGTAATTTGAGCCTTTACCCAATCTTTGGTAACACGGACTAGTGAAACAGAGTTATTTCTGAATAGGTGTCCTAACGCACCTTAATATCATTAGGTAGAGACTCTTCTCTTTTAATACCCATTTAAAAGAGTTGTCATGTGTCGAAACCCACTTTCGCGAGAAAACGTGACGCAACAGCATAGCGACTCTGATAGGGATATATTTAGGCTCTTACCATGAAAAATCTTTACTTGTGTGGGATTATAAAGTTGCTTTATTTGACTTCTTTCATGTACCTCCCTTTCCCTGTCCCTTTACTTGCTCGAAATTGTTATATCATGAACATCCCTCTCCCCTCTCCTCTATTTGCTTTATTGAGTCAATCATGCTTTTCAAATTTTGTGAACTGTACTAAATATTTTCCTTTATCTTTTATTTTCCTTTTCTCCCTTCCTTAGTTTATAGCATTATTAAATACTGTCTTTATGTATTTCTTCACCATGAAAATTACTTGACTACGTGTTATCACTTTTGCATAAGCATTCTTTCGATATCATATTTCACTCTTGCCTATTATCAACATAGCGGCGCTTGATGAGTGTCCACACTTTCCAAAAGTTTCCCTTTTAAATTGAAAAGGCTTATTAGCGGTAGACTTGTCGATCATCACTGCATTTGACAATTTCGTGCCTTTCCCTCTTAAGTTGTCTTCTTGAGAGTACCGGTTTAGACACTTAGAAACCTACTTTGATTGAAACTTTTCATGCATCATGTTAAACCTAGGATGGATTAAATACCCGTGGCGTATTGAATCCATTTAGTGTCCAAATTCTAAAGGGGATCTCTATAATCTCGAGGGATACATTCATACTATATGCATTAGTTGGAGAACATATGTTAACATGTTGACTATTGTCGCTTAATTAATCAAATCAAGAGGGGATATGGCTAACTCATTTATTTAATGCAAAAAATGAAGCACGATATTCCTAGGTTCGGTATAGTCCACAGCATTCCACCCAAGTTGATATGTTGGTGGAACGACCTCCTTCAGTGTGATAGGAATTATGCGAGTAGGACACTTGGTAATTTGCCATCCCTAATGGACATTCGGCCGAGCATGGAACTTATCGAGGGTGCTACTATGTTTTGGGATGAGAATAGGGTCGTCTTGCATTTCAGAAACTTGGAGATGACCCCGCTCTTAGAGGAAATTAGAGGTTTTTCTAGGCTCCCCTGGGATAGTCCGGGTTTGCTGGTACCGGAAAACTACACACCTCACAATTTTCTAAAAATGTTCGAGATCAAGAAGAATAATGACCTAAGCTTCCAGAAGAAGTCTTACATTCCTTTCGAATATCTGTATGAACGATATGGAAATAGCAAATCGTACCCGTTATTTCATGAAGAATTGGCCATCACTTCTATTGGGTGGATTCACCTTCGAGTTTATGTTTTCATTGTGTGTTTCTTGGGGATGCTGATTTTCCCTATGCAAGGAGGTAAGATCCATACTCGACTATCCATGGTTGCTAGAACCATGATGGAGGGAATTGAGGGACAAACCTACACCATTGTTCCTATGATATTAGCAAAAATGTATCGAGCCATGGACTGATGCAAGCATGGGGCACATTACTTTGATGAGAGCAACCTTCTATTGCAAATATGGTTAATAGAGCACCTCTAAAAGGGCGAGTACCGTCAGGAATTCCTTCGCATGCTGATGAATGACTATATTACCATCCACCATCTGAAGAAGATGACCTTTGCTCCTGAAAGGTTTTCAAGGCCTACAAATGCTTAAGGATGGGCCCACCTCTTCAGCAATCTAACAGTGAACATGTACAGTGGATGTTCGAATGGTTTTCAAGCAAGAAGTTCATAATCCGGTCCAAGAAGTCCACTCATCTGGTATTCATAGGATTGTGGGGAATTTGCCCTTATGCTCTAATAAGATTCATGAGGTATGCTGGAAGAAAGCAGGTTATACCACAAGTAGCCAACATGACACAATATAAGGCATATTTTAAGGGGGACGTCATGCCTTTCAAGTTCGATGCTCAGCATATGTGGAGTCAAAAAATCATTTGAGAAGAAGAGACCATAGAGCTTGATATGTATAATGCCGGACACATGTACTAGTACTTTTCATGGCTGGAAGATGACATAACCGGGTGTCAAGCTAAAGGAAAGGATTATAGATGAAGAGGCTAAAGCTCAGGTGAAATACAAAAGGTTGCACAAGAGGGTCTTTTGAAAGCGACAAAAAGGTCGTCAGGGACTGATGAAGTTAGAGAGGAAAGTAAGGAAAATACTCTGGGACTGTCAGGGTATGGGTTACGATTAAGGTGGAAAGCTATCAATGGCCTATCCGTTGCTTGACATGCGCAACCTCAGGAACATGATCGAAGGAGCAAAGAAATCAAAACATGGAGAAGGGCTATCCAAGACAAAGTAGAATAGGAAATTTTCTTTAATATTTTATTGTTAGATTTCATTTTGGAATTGATGTATTAAAGTTTTGTGACATTAGTGACTCTATTTCATTATTATTTTTAGTAATAGAATGATTTGATTTATTTCGCATTAATGGGATGAAACAATGTTGGCACAAATTTCTCTAAAGTTTACTTCTCGCTTAGGCCTACCTCGGGCACAACAAGGTTCCCAAATTAGGACGCAAACTATCGAATACTTCATGTGCTATCTGTTTAAATACTGCAAAGCTCTTTTTATTTTTACCTTACTGACTTGGCTACCTTTTATTTTTTGATTATTTTCATTCCCAAAGGTTGGTTCGTGCACTCTGGCAACATCAACGTACCACACTAGATCTAGAGGTCCTCCGAATCCTCCCCCTCCTAGCAACATAAAAAATAAAGGTAAAGAAAAGATGTATAATTTGAGTGGCAATGGGAAAAACGACGCTCCTTTGGCAGAGAATGTGGAAACCTTAGATGGGAGAAGTACACCGGGGCAGAACGAGCTGGTTCTGCAATTAGAGGAAATAATTCTGGAACAACAAGGTGAATTAGAGCAGGTACGCAACCTTGCCAGCCTGTCCCTCACCTTAAACGTCCCTAATATCAACCACCAAAATGCTACTATTCAAAATCTGCCACAACACCAGAACCCACAACCCCAGAATCTGCAACCCCAAGCTCCACAAAATCCCCTACCACTCAACAATACCACAACCCCATGCTTCCACAAATTTGAACCCTCCACCACTACAAGTTCCACAACAACACCATCACAATACAACTCAATACCCGCTAACTGCCACCTACCCCTCTCTTCAAACTGCACCACAACCTACCTATGATCCACCCAAACATCCATCAATGATCATCCATATCCCCAAGTCTCTAGTACCCACCAAAGAAACCCTATATACGTGGAAACCCTATCATACACACCACAACAAATCTTATACACATCCGAACCCACTAAAAAGTACATGCTCATTAAGAACATGACAGAGGAGTTTAAGAAGTTATCTGGAAGGGTCCAGAGTAGCGAAGGGTATTGAAGGCTTGAACTATGAAGACTTGTGCATTCAGCTGGATGAATAACTACCCAAGGGTTACAAACCTCTGAAGTTCGAGATATTTGATGGTACTGGTGACCCCAAAGAACACTTGAGGACTTATTGCGACAAGCTCATAGGTGTAGGTAAAAATAAGCAAATCTACATAAAGCTGTTCATGCGAAGTCTCACAGGAGATGCCTTGTCATGGTATATAAGTCAAAACCCGAAGAAATGGCCTAATTGGGTGAGTATGGTGTCTGATTTTATGGAAAGATTTAGGATCAACAAGGAGAATGCACTAGATGTGTTCTATATTCAGAACCTCAAGAAGAAACCCACAGAAATCTTCTGTGAGTATGCTACCTGTTTGAGATATGAAGTCGCTAAGGTAAGGCCACCACTAGAGGAAGAACAAATGAATAAGTTCTTCGTGCGAGCTCAGGACCCATAGTACTATGAAAGATTGATGGTCATAGAAAATCACAAATTCTCTGACATCATCAAATTAGAAGAAAGAATTGAAGAAGGTATCAAGAGTGGCATGGTTACTAATTTCGAAGCTCTACAGGCCAGTAATAAAGTTTTACAGTCTGAAGGTATATCAAAGAAGAAAGAAGTGGGTGCCATGATGGTAGCCTAAGGGCAAAAATCTCCCCTCACCTATCAAAAACTGCTACCAATATACCATCCCTCATCCCCAAAATACCATTATTCTCCTACCACCTACCATACCTATAGTACCCAACCAACATACTATCACTCATCCCCATCTTCCCGATAGAGCTACCCTAAACCCCGAGCCAACTTTGATCACAGACCTCCCAAGCAGTACACCCTACTCGCCGAACCTATAGCCTAACTGTATGAGAGACTGAAAGATTCCAGTCACATTACCCCTATCTCTGCGGCTACAACCGAAAACTCAGCTCAATGGATTACCCCTAACAAAACTTGTGCCTATCATTCTGGCATGAAAGGGAACACCATTGAGGAGTGTCGAATGTTGAAAGCTAAGATTCAAACACTGATCGATACAAAAAGTAATACAATTGAAGGAGTCCACACCCAATGTCCAAGATAACCCCCATCTCGGCCGTAGAGGTGAGGGAGTAGACATGATTGAGACTAGTGAAGAATGGGACCAGGAAAGGTCCATTGGCCTTATTCGGGAAGGAGATACTGCTGTGGCTTCCTTAGTAACGCCCTCTCCAGTTGTGGCGCATACCAAGGCATCGTTTGAAGTTGAAGTGGCTATACGTAGGCCACCATTCACTATGATGGTAGCTCAATCACCGGCTTACCAATCTAACGTTGTTCCATGGGGCTATGTGGCTGAAGCAAGAAGAAAAGGAAAGGCTAGGGAGGAAAAAAACAGGCACCACCCAAGGAATGACTAGAACAGGAAGAGTGTACACATGGGAGAATCTTGCCCAAGGAGGGACAAGTAATGAAGCTGCACCAAAATCATCCGTCGTGGAAACAAGTATTGATGATTTGTGGAGGAAAGTATAAGCCAAGGAGTATTCTGTTGTTAATCACCTGAACAAAACTCCTGCCCAGATATCTGTTGCACCCTATTTTGCACAAGTCAAAACAAACTATAACTTATAGTACTCTATAAGATTAATTAAAGTTTAGAGTCGCCACCTAGTATTTAAGGTATATTAGGACACCTATACTATACTACGTAATATACACTTCAAATATGATATGCTAAATCGTTGAGATTCTAGGTAAGGGTTCAAGTTTTCTCGAGGGGAAGGTGTTAGAAATTCCTCAAGATCCACAAATGTGGATCCAGTGGATTCAATCAAATAAATGAGGGAAGGTTCAAAAGAATGATTAACTAATTCACAAGAAATTTCTATCAAAGAGTAGCCAATGCAATTGCCATGTAGAGAATAAATATTCAAAGAATGACCATTTTATTTGTAGAAAAATATACAACAGGATATGCAAAGTAAATTAATAAACAAAATCTTTTTTGGAGTATGATAGAAAGAATTGAGTTTGAAATAAAGTATAGAAGGAAACTTCGACTTGTAATTAAAGCCAAGCAATTTACTTATACAAAATTAGTCTTATTTGAACGCACATACAATAAAAGGTGAAGAGTTATCTGTAGGTAGTTTTTATGTAATGAATAAGGTAAGAAGATGGTTGATTTAATATTTACAGGAAGATTATGAAAAATAAATTAACTAAAGGACAATCAATTATGGTTAAAGAATAATAAGATGTACTTATATTTGTATACATGTGTAGTACAAGATAAATAATGAGATGTATGAAACGATTTACATCTTTAAAAATTAGTGCACAAGATATGAAGAATGCAATTTAGTATTTCAAAGAATAGGTTAAGGAAGGGGTGAACAATGTATGCGTTTTACTAAATTATAAAATTTAATAAAGGGTAATAAACAATGCAAGACAAGGTTAAAGGATGTACGAACACTATGTTTTACACTTTTAATCTAACAAATAAAGTATGAAAGAATTTTGTTCTAAAATGAATGAACTTGTTTAAGAAGTTGTTTTAGGGTGAGAGTGTAAGATAATATGTAGTGATAAGTGGAATATTTATAAATTGACTAAATTAATATTAATTAAAGAATACACTTTGGAAGAATTTAATTTATGTGCAAAGATTAACTATTTAAGTGAAAAGCTAAAATTGAATATATTCTGAATGATTGGTAAGAGTGGAAAAGAATAATCTCTGAACAATCTTAGTAGATAATGGATAAACTAAAAGAGTTAATTTGACGAATGGAATGAGTATGGTATAGGAAAAATATATCAAAATATTTATGACATAGAAAATTATCCCATAAATACAGAGAAATATTCGCGCAAAAAATGAGTTATCATTCAATGATTAACTAAAGACCATCTCTCGAGTCATGGTCTTGAAACACAAATTATGTGAGCCAATCCCAAATGACTAAAAGACCTGAATATCTCAAATAAAAGCACAACAATTCAAATATAATATTTTTACAAATTATGTCTATCCGAAGCGCATTAATTAAAGATTAATTTGCACACAAAGAGGTTCGGAAAGCATGCTAGTAAAACTCTAAGAAAAATAATTTTATTTTTTATGTTTATGTAAGAAGATGCCATGTTTTATCTTAAGTATACAACCAACCTAACCAATTATGTGCATGTCAATCCTAGTTAATCAACCAAGTAAAAATATATTTGACATCCTAAGTATACATACAAATTTCACGTATTATCTAATGCACGACATTATAGGTTAATCAGATTATTAACTAAATACAATCCACACTAAGTGTTTAGCAAGTAGGTAAATATCCAAGCAGGCAAGCAAACACAACTTTTATCTATGATTTTACTATACTTTATGTTTTGGGTACATCCGAGAACGGAAAGTATTCAGTAGGGATTCAGTGTTTCTCCAAATGTCGTCTTCCGAAAGCGACTTCGTATGATAGTACCTCGCAAGACAAGAGAAGTGAAATTGTTAGCGTAATAATATAACGTAAAAGATAAGCTAATAAAGTGATATGTTTTTTAAATGGTTTTGTTTTAAAAATGTTTGTGGAAAATTTCTCTTGAAAATGTTTTTGTTTTTTGAAAGATTTTTTGAATTTTTTTTTTTGGGAAATTGATTTTTGGAAAATAGTTTTAAAAATAATATAGGAGGCTCAGATATATATTTTAAATAACCTTCTAGACATGACAATGGAAACTGCCTCGATAGCGACTCCGGTGGCCAACTGTATCGTCCTCCCTAGGTTGTTGGTCCGCACTCTCGTCCTTTTTATTTCCAATGTTTATCATCATCTCCTTGTTATACAGTCCTGATCCAGAGGTCCATTTGGAGCGTAGTGGCCTCAAAAAGCCCGGTATGGTGCAACAACGGTTCGAATCAGTAATACCAATAACGAGAGCCTCCAAACTAAAATACATCAAAAACTGTCAAAAAACCCAAAACAGTATCCTCATTAGGCAAGAACAAGAGACAACCTTTACGAAGAAAGCATAAGCGTGATTTTTCACCAAAGAAGTCCAAAACAAAATTGAACAAATGCACAAAAATCAGAAGGCAATCAGAAGCACAAAATACAAGCTCCAAACGTCGACGACAGTAAAGATACTTCTGGTTAAGTCCCCAGAGTTCACTTTTTCCGGCGAGATTCAACTATTAAAAAATGTCAATAGAAAATTCAAGAAGCAACAACACAGGCAAACATTAGACAAAAGTACATGTCAAGTAACCCATGGAAGGTCTATTATTAGCAGGTGAAACAAACGTGGGGGGGGGGGGGGAAGGGGAGGGGGTCGGAGGAAAATGTTGAACCGGGCAATAGAGCATAGCAAATCGCCGGGAAAGCGTTTTCCGACAAAACGACACACAAACGAAGCCACACCGGCTTAAGACAGTCATTCCCAAGAACGCTACTTCAACGATTAAATGGAGCATCGGTCATCGAAGATGACTAAACATTACCCTAAAAGTCCAGATTTTGCAAGATCTGGGTGTGTCCGGCGTGAAATACAAAAAGGTGTGTTGCCGACGCTACTGTTGGTAGTGTTTTCTTTTTAGAAAAAAGAGAGATAGAGCGGCGAAGGGATAGCAGCGGAGCTCGAGTGGTCGCTGGCGAATAAGGTTCAATCGAATATGGAATCGATTCTTAGTATGTACATGTTAAAACAACAATAAAAAAAGAATGGAGATGAAGGAGCAGTGGTTGTCGGCCATCGCCGGTGATTAACTCTAACGGGCGGCATGAGGGAGATAAGGTGTCACGACCCGACCGGTCGTTTTGAGCTCTAGCATGTCGTTCGGCTGTTCGAGACCTTGAGTAGTTTCATTTTATGTATAAAGACTGACACGTGTAGTCGGATTAGATTTTCAGGAAGATCAGAGTTGGTTTGGAAGAATAATTCTCAATTCGGAAGCTTTAAGTTGGAAGAGTTGACCAAGGTTTGACTTTTAGGTAAACGAACTCTGATTGAAGTTTTGAAAGTTCTGTTAGGTCCGGATGATGATATTGGACTTAAGCTTATGTCCAGATTTGGATTTGGAAGTCCGTAGGTTGATTTGATGCTTTTTGGCAAAAGTTGGAAGATTAAAGGTTTTGAAGGTTGATAGGTTTGGTCGGGAGTTGAATTTGTTGATATCGGATACAGATTATGGTTTTGGGAGTTGGTATAGGTCAGTTGTGTCATTTGGGACTTACATGCAAAATTTAAGGTCATTCCGGGTTGATTTGGTATGGTTCAGCATGAGTTTTAGAAGTTTAAAAGTTCATTAGTTCATTAGGCTTGAATTGATGTGCGATTCATGGTTTTGATATTGTTTGGTGTGATTTGAGGCCTCAAGTAGGTTCGTGTTATGTTTTGGGACTAGTTTGTGTGATTGGGCGGGGTCCTAGGGGCCTCGGGTGTGTTTTAGATGTATTTGGGTTGTGTCGCGCTCTTATTTAATGTTTCGGCGTCATTTCTTTGGGCATAAAGGGTACTATATGTCACGACCCGAAATTTTCACTTCCGGACCGTGATGTCGCCTAACATTTCACTTGCCAGGCAAGCCAACGTTAGAATAACATTATCCATATTTAAAATAATTTTTAAATTTATTAATAACAAGGAAGCAAATGCGGAAGCAATTTTGAAATAATCCATAATAATAACGGTGTCTAAATACCATCCCAGAATTGGTGTCACAAGTGCACGAGCTTCAAGAATAAATACAAATAAAGGTCTGAATAAAAAAAGCTGTCTGGAAATAAACACACAGCTAAAGTACAATAGACGGGGACTTCAGAACTACGAACGTCATGCAGTTATACCGCAAGTCTCCTCTGATAGCTGACATCCGAGCAAGTCTATGGTACGCCACTGGGACCAACACCAAAATCTGCACAAGAAGTGCAGAATGTAGTATCAGTACAACCGACCCCATATACTGGTAAGTGCTGAGCCTAACCTCGATGAAGTAGTGACCAGGCTAAGACGGTTCACTTACATTAACCTGTACGCAATATTAGTAACAACAACAATAATAGGAATAAATCAGGTAATTCATTTATAATAATTGAAGGCAACTCAGCGGTCATAACTAATTATTATTTCCATTATTTCTGTTGCAGCGTGCAACCCACTCTCACAATATATCCACATTCAGTTCTGTTGCGGCGTACAACCCGCTCCTCCAACATATTCATTTTAATCAAGTCTGTTGCGGCGTACAACCTGCTCCTCCAACATATTCATTTTAATCAAGTCTGTTGCAGCGTGCAACCCGATCCTCCAATATTAACTTTTTAACAAGTCTGTTGCGGCGTGCAACCCGATCCTCCAATATTAACTTTTAATAAGTCTGTTGCGGCGTGCAACCCGATCCTCCAATATATTCATTATAATCAATCAAGTTGCGGCGTGCAACCCGCTCCTCCAACATTTTCATTTACCAATTCTTATAGAAGAAATTTTTTCCAATAAATGTAACAATTAATATAAAATTACAAGACAACAAGCATACAATAATTACGGTTTAATTATGAAGCAAACAATGACAAATAGCAAATTATTATGAAAATCAAGGAGCAAATAGACAGTTTAATATTTATTATGCTAAATGTCAAATAACAATTAAGGCACATAATTCAAATAGCATGTAACAATTAATGCAGGAATTCAAAAATTTATATTTGCAAAGAATAAGATAGAAATAATTATTATAATAATTAATTTATAATTAAAAACAATTTAAGAATTTTCAAGTAAGCAGGCAAACAATTAATTTGACGATGTATAGACACGCGTCACCTTGCCTATACGTCATTTATATGCAATTCACATAACTAACAATTTAAGGGTTTTATTCCCTCAAGTCAAGGTTAACCCCGACACTTACCTCGCTTTACAAATTCCAATCAATTATTCAACCACAACTTTTCCTTTTAAATTTGCCTCCGAAAGCTTCAAATCTATTCACAAAATATTCAATATATTTAATACTAATCATAGGAATTAATTCCATATGAATTTACAAATTTTCCAGATAAAAATACGAAATTTATTAAAATATTTGGCAGTGAAACTCACATCTCAAATTCCGGAAAAACTCACGAAATCCGAACACCCGTTCCGATACGATTTCAACCATACCAAATTTGTCTAATTCCGATATCAAATGGACCTTCAAATCTTAATTTTTCGTTTTTGGAAAGTTTTACAAAAATTCCAATTTCTTCCATCTAAATCCGAAATAAATGATGAATATAGACATGGATTTGTGAAATACAATCATTATATGATAAAAAACACTTACCCCGAATTCGTGAAAAACTCCTTTGAAATGGCCCCTAAGCCGAGTTATAATTGAGGGTTTGTGAAAAATGGGAAAAATCCCCTTTTTGGTTCTGTTTAAAGTCACATGGGTCAGGCCTTCTTCGCGTTCGCGAAGGGCTTGTCGCGTTTGCGATGAGTAGTAGCCCATGGCTTTCGCGTTCGCAAGTCCTCCTTTGCGTTCGCGAAGTTTCCCCCCCCCCGGCCTTCGCGTTTGCAAGGCATAGCTTGCGTTCGCGCTGAAGGAATAATCGACCCTCCCCCATGTGTGCCTAACACTACGCGTTCACGAGGAGATGGTCGCGTTCACGAAGGGTAATGCCCCCATCGCTTTGCGTTCGCGACCATCGCTTTGAGTTCGTGACCAAGCCTTCGCGTTCGAGAAGAAGAAAATTCCAGCTGCCCAGTTTACTCTTCGTGTTCGCGAGAGTACCTTAGCGAACGCGAAGAAGAACATGCCAGAACACCTGCTGCAGCAAACTACCAGATTGTCAAAGTCCAAAACATCCCGAGCCTATCCGAAACTCACCCGAGCCCTCGGGGCTCCAAACCAAACATGCACACAAGTTCTAAAACATCATACGAACTTGCTTGCGCGATCAAATCGCCAAAATAACACCTAGAACTACGAATCGAACACCAAATCAAAGGAAGTTTTCAAGAAAACTTTAAAACTTATATTTTTACAACCGGACATCCGAATCACGCAAATCAACTCCGATTCTCACCAAATTCGGCAGACAAGTCATAAATATTATAGTGGACCTATACCGGGCTCCGAAACCAAAATACGGACCCGAGGTCAATAAATCCAACATCAGTAATTTCTTAGAAATCATTAAGCTTTCAAGCTTTTAATTTTTCATCAAAATTCCATAACTCGGGCTATGGACCTCGAAATTTAATTCCGGGTATACGCCCAAGTCCCAAATTATGATACAGACCTAACGGAATTTTCAAAACACTGATCCAGGTCCGTTTGTTCAAAATATTGACCAAAGTCAACTTAGTTGAGTTTTAAAGCTCTATTTCCCATTTTAATCCATTTTTCACATAAAAACTTTTCGGGAAAAATACAGACTGCGCACGCAAGTCGAGGAATGATAAATGGTGCTTTTTGAGGTCTTAGAACACAAAATTATGTATTAAATTTAAAGATGACATTTTGGGTCATCACATTCTCCACCTCTAAAACAAACGTTCATCCTCGAACGGAGTTAGAAAAAATACCTGAGTTGGAGAAAATGTGTGGATATTTACTCCGCATGTCCGACTCGGATTCCTAGGTAGATGCCTCTACCGGCTGACCTCTCCATTCCACCCGAACTGAAGGATAACTCTTAGACCTCAACTGTCGGACCTGCCAGGCTAGAACAGCCACCGACTTCTTCTCGTAAGTCAAATCTTTGTCCAATTGGACTGAGCTGAAATCCAACACAAAGGACGGATCACCATGATATTTCCGGAGCATAGACACATGGAACACCGGATGAACCGCTGATAAACTAGGTAGTAATTCAAGCTTGTAGGCTACTTCACCCACTCTTTCAAGAATTTCAAAGGGTCCGATATACGTAGGGCTCAACTTGCCCCTCTTTCCGAACCTCATTATACCTTTCATAGGTGAAACCCGGAGAAATATTCGTTCTCCAACCATGAATGCAATATCACGAACTTTACGGTCGGCATAACTCTTTTGCCTAGACTAAGTTATGCGAAGTCGATCCTGAATAATCTTGACCTTATCCAAGGCATCCTATACCAAATCGGTACCTAACAACCGAGCTTCTCCCGATTCAAACCAACCAACTGGCGATCGGCATCACCTTCCGTATAATGCCTCATATGGAGCCATATGAATGCTCAACTGGTAGCTATTATTATAAGAAAACTCCATAAGTGGTAATAAATGATCCCAAGAACCTCCAAAGTCTATAACACAAGCGCGAAGCATATCTTCCAATATCTGAATAGTGCGTTCTGACTGTTCGTTTGTCTGTGGATGAAATGTTGTACTCAACTCCACCCGCGTGCCTAACTCACGCTATACAGTCCTCCAGAAATGTGAGGTAAAATGCGTACCTCGATCTGAAATAATAGACACGGGCACACCGTGAAGGCGGGCAATCTCACGAATGTAAATTTCAGCTAACCTCTCTGAAGAATAGGTAACTGCCACTGAAATGAAATGGACTGACTTGGTCAACTTGTCCACAATGACCCAAACTGCGTCAAATTTTCTCTGTGTCCGTGGGAGCCCAACAACAAAATCCATAGTGATACGCTCCCACTTCCACTCAGGAATTTCTAACTTTTGAAGCAAACCACCAGGTCTTTGATGCTCGTACTTAACTTGCTGACAATTCAGACACCGAGCTACATGTGCAACTATATCCTTTTTCATTCTCCTCCACCAATAATGTTGCCGCAAATCTTGATATATTTTAGCGGTACCTAGATGAATAGAATATCTGGAACTGTGTGCTTCTGCAAGAATTAATTCACGAAGCCCATCCACATTAGGCACACAAATACGGCCCTGCATTCGCAGAACTCCATCTTCCCCCACAACAACCTGTTTGGCATCACCGTGCCGCACCATGTACTTAAGGATAAGTAAATGAGGATCATCATACTGCCTCTCTCTGATGCGCTCATATAAAGAAGACCGAGCGATTGTACAAGCTAGAACCCGATTGGGTTCTGAAATATCTAACCTCACGAACTGATTAGCCAAAGTCTGAACATCTGTAGCTAATGGCCTCTCACCAACCGGAATATACGCAAGATTGCCCATACTCACAGCCTTTCTACTCAAAGCATCGGCTACCATATTGGCCTTTCCGGGGTGATACA
Organism: Nicotiana tomentosiformis; assembly: GCF_000390325.3. NCBI lineage: Eukaryota > Viridiplantae > Streptophyta > Magnoliopsida > Solanales > Solanaceae > Nicotiana > Nicotiana tomentosiformis. The sequence goes on along the minus strand of NC_090821.1, from coordinate 15,182,511 downwards.
AAATGGTGATATCATAGTCTTTCAACAACTCCAACCATTTTATCTGCCTCAAATTAAGATCTTTTTGTTTGAACAGATACTGAAGGCTGCGATGATCAGTAAATACCTCACACGAGACACCGTAGAGGTAATGCCTCCAAATCTTCAGCGCATGAACAATGGCTGCCAATTCTAAGTCATGAACAGGATAATTCTTCTCGTGAACTTTCAACTGCCGCGACGCATATGCAATTACCTTGCCATTTTACATTAACACTGCACCAAGCCCAATGTGAGATACGTCACAATATACCGTATACGATCCTGAACCTGTGGGTAATACCAATACTGGCACCGTAGTTAAAGCGGTCTTGAGCTTCTGAAAGCTCAACTCACACTCGTCTGACCATCTGAATGGAACACCCTTCTGGGTTAGTCTGGTCAATATGCTTGCTATAGATGAAAACCCTTCCACGAACCGACGATAATAACCTGCCAAACCCAGGAAACTCCGGATCTCTATAACCGAAGTAGGTCTAGACCAATTCTGAACAACCTCAATTTTCTTAGGATCCACCTTTATGCCTTCTACCGATATAACATGTCCCAAAAAGGCAACTGAGTCTAACCAAAACTCACATTTTGAAAATTTGGCATATAACTGATTATTCTTCAAGGTGTGAAGCACACTTCGAAGATGCTGCTCATGCTCCTCTCGACTGCTGGAGTAAATCAAGATATCATCAATGAATATAACCACAAAAGAATCCAAATAAGTGTTGAACACCCGATTCATCAAATCCATAAATGCTGCTAGAGAATTTGTCAACCCAAATGACATCACTAGGAACTCGTAATGCCCATACCGAGTCCGAAAAGCTGTCTTAGGGACATCAAATGCCCTAATCTTCAACTGATGGTAACCAGATCTCAAATCGATTTTTGAAAATACCTTGGCACTCTGAAGCTGATCAAATAAGTCATCAGTTCTTGGCAACGGATATTTATTTTTGATAGTGGCCTTGTTCAACTGCCGATAGTGTATACACATCCACATCGAGTCATCTTTATTCTTTACAAATAATACTGGTGCACCCCAGGGCGAGACACTGGGTCTAATGAATCCCTGATCAAGCAAGTCTTGTAACTGCTCTTTCAATTCTTTCAACTCTAGCGGGGCCATTCGGTATAGTGGAATAGAAATGGGCTGAGTGCCCGGAGCCAAATCAATACAGAAGTCAATATCTCTGTCGGGTAGCATCCCCGGCAGATCTGCAGGAAATACTTCTGAAAATTCAAGAACAACTGGTACTGAGTCCATAGAAGGGACATCCGCACTGGGATCGCGAATATAAGCCAAATAGGCTAGACATCCTTTCTCTACCATACGCCGAGCTTTCATATAAGAAATAACCCTACTGGCAGAATGGCCAGGAGTTCCTTTCCACTCTAATTAAGGTAACCCCGGCATAGCTAGGGTCGCTTTCTTGGCATGACAGTCCAATATAGCATGATAAGGAGACAGCCAATCCATACCCAAGATGACATCAAAATCTACCATATCAAGAAGTAGAAGATCCACACTAGTTTCAAGATTACCAATAGTAACCACACACGAACGGTGGACATGATCTACTACCACAGAGTCTCCCACCGGTGTAGATACACACACAGAAGCACTTAAAGAATCACAAGGCACAACCAAATATGAAGCAAAATAGGAGGACACATAGGAATAAGTAGATCCTGGATCAAATAGAACTGAAGCATCTCTATGGAAAACTGGAATAATACCTATGATCACAACATCAGATGACTCGGCCTCAGGCCCAGCTGGAAAAGCATAAAACCGGGGCTGGGGCCCACCACTCTATACCGCGTCTCTGGGATGACCTCTAACTGGCTGGCCTCCACCTCTAACGGTCTGACCTCTATCTCTAATGGCCTGACCCCTACCTCTAGCTGGATGAGCAGGCAGTGAAGCAACCGGTGCCGGTATGATGGCACGAGAATCTTGCCGAGATCTATTACTCGCCAATCTAGGGCAATACCTCCTGATGGGACCAATGTTCCCACACTCATACCACCCATCTTGATGCCGTGGCTGCTGAAGCTGACCCAGATGGGCCGGATAACCACTGTAGTAACTCTAGAGTGGTGGTGCACTGATAGGAACTGAATGTGGAATACTGGCTGCCCAGAGTAAGGCATAATAGGACCGTGACTCCCTAAAGCATAGGGAGATACATGAAGTGCTGAATAATGAAACGGTCTGGGAGGATGACCCCTACCAAAATTACCCCGGCCTCCAGATGAGGCACCGCTGTAACCACCGAACTGACGAGGCCTCTTATTTGACCTCCCTCTTTCCTGTGAAAGAACCATCTCGATCCTCCTTGCAACATTAGCAGCCGCCTGAAAAGAAATCTTACTTCCGGTCTCCTTGGCCATCTGAAGTATGATAGGGTGAGTGAGTCCCTCAATGAACCTCCTCACTCTCTCTCCCTCCTTAGGTAGTAAAAGGAGAGCATGACGGGCCAAATCCATAAAACGGGACTCATACTGAGTAACAGTCATACTGCCCTGCTGTAGACGCTCAAATTGCTTGCAGAATTCCTCTCTCAGTGTGATAGGGAGGAACTTCTCTAGAAATAGCTGAGAGAACTGCTCCCAGGTAAGTGCAGGTGATTCAACTGGTCGGGTCAATGTGTAATCTCTCCACCACCTCTTGGCGGAACCCATCATCTGGAATACAGCAAAATCAACCCCATTGGTCTCAACTATACCCATGTTCCGCAGCACCTCATGGCAGCGTTCAAGATAATCCTGTGGGTCCTCAGAAGGTGTACCACTGAATTGAACCGGAAAGAGCTTAGTAAACTTATCCAGTCTCAATAAGGCCTCAAAAGACATGGCGGGCCTATCACAGGTCTGTGCCGCAACAACTGGCTGAACTACCCCAACTGGTGGGGCTGCTGGAGCATGATTCTGGGGAGCCATCTGCTCCGGAGCGGGAGTAGTGGGAGTTTGTGCTCCTCCCCCAGCCTGTGAGACAACTGGTGCCACTGGAAATGTACCATTCTGGGCCACACCCTCCATAAGACTCACCAATCAGACTAGAGCGTCCTAAAGCACTGGAGTGGCTATGAATCCTTCCGGGACCTAAACTGGTCCAACTGGTACATTCTGAACTGGGACCTCCTCCTGAAGGTCTATCTGAGGTTCTTCAACAGGTGCAGCTGCTCGAGATCTGGACTGAGCTCTACCTTGGCCTCTACCTCGGCCTCTAGCACAACCTCGGCCTCGACCTCTACCCCTAGCCATAGTTGCCACCGGGTGTTCTGGTCCCTGTCCATCGGTAGAAGTATTACGCGTTCTCACCATCTGCGAGAGAATAAGAGTAGAATGGTTCAATCATCGATGATAGAATAAAATCGCACGACAGAATAAGAAAGAAGTGATATTGTTCTTAAACTTCATAGCCTTTGAGAGATAAGTACAGACGTTTCCGTACCGATCCTTCAGACTATACTAAGCTTGCTCGTGACTCGTGAGACCTATGTAACCTAGTGCTCTGATACCAACTGTCACGACCCGAAATTCCCGCCTCCGAACCGTGATGGCATCTAACATTTCACTTGTCAGGCAAGCCAATGTTAGAATAACATTATCCATTTTTAAAACAAGTTTTAAATTTAATAATAACAAGGAAGCAAATGCGGAAGCAATTTTGAAATAATCCATAATAATAACGGTGTCTAAATACCATCTCAGAATTGGTGTCACAAGTGCACGAGCTTCTAGAATAAATACAAATAAAGGTTTGAATAAAATAAAGCTGTCTGGAAATAAACACACAGCTAACATACAATATACGGGGACTTCAAAACTACGAACACCATGCAGTTATACCTCAAGTCTCATCTGATAGCTGAAATCCGAGCAAGTCTATGGTACGCCGCTGGGACCAACACCAAAATCTGCACAAGAAGTACAGAATGTAGTATCAGTACAACCAACCCCATGTACTGGTAAGTGTTGAGCCTAACCTCGACGAAGTAGTGACGAGGCTAAGGCGGTTCACTTACATTAACCTGTACGCAATATTAGTAATAACAACAATAATAGGAATAAATCAGGTAATTCATTTATAATAATTGAAGGCAACTCAACAGTCATAACCAATTATGATTTCTATTATTTCTGTTGCGGCGTACAACCCGCTCCTCCAACATATTCATTTTAATCAAGTCTGTTACGGCGTGCAACCCGATCCTCCAATACTGACTTTTAATAAGTCTGTTGTGGCGTGCAACCCGATCCTCCAATATTGACTTTTAATAAGTCTGTTGCGGCGTGCAACCCGATCCTTCAATATATTCATTATAATCAATCAAGTTGCGGCGTGCAACCCGCTCCTCCAACATTTTTATTTACCAATTCTTATAGAAGAAATTTTTCCCAATAAATGTAACAATTAGTATAAAATTACAAGACAACAAGCATACAATAATTATGGTTTAATTATGAAGCAAACAATGACAAATAACAAATTATTATGGAAATCAGGGAGAAAATAGACAGTTTAATATTTATTATACTAAATGTCAAATAACAATTAAGGCACATAATTCAAATAGCATGTAATAATTAATGCAGGAATTCAAGAATTTATATTTGCAAAGAATAAGAGAGAAACAATTATTATAATAATTAATTTATAATTAAAAACAATTTATGATTTTTTAAATAAGCAGGCAAACAATTAATTTGACGACGTATAGACACTCGTCACCTCGCCTATACGCCGTTTACATGCAATTCACATAACAAACAATTTAAGGGTTCTATTCTCTCAAGTCAAGGTTAACCCCGGCACTTACCTCGCTATGCAAATTCCAATCAATTATTCAACCACACCTTTTCCTTTCAAATTTGCCTCCCAAAGCTTCAAATCTATTCACAAATAATTTAATATATTCAATACTAATCATAGGAATTAATTCCATATGAATTTACAAATTTTTCGAATAAAAATTTGAAATTCATTAAAATATTCGGCAGTGGGACCCACGTCTCAAATCCCGGAAAAACTCACAAAATCTGAACACCCGTTCTGATACGATTTCAACCATACCAAATTTGTCTAATTCCAATGTCAAATGGACCTTCAAATCTTAATTTTTCGTTTTTGGAAAGTTTTACAAAAATTCCAATTTCTTCCGTCTAAATCCGAAATAAATAATGAATATAGACATGGATTTGTGAAATACAATCACTATATGATAAAGAACACTTAACCAGTCCGAAATCGTGAAAAACTCCTTTGAAATCGCCCCTAAGCCGAGTTATAATTGAGGGTTTGTGAAAAATGGGAAAAATTCCGTTTTTGGTTCATTTTTAAGTCACAGGGGTTAGGCCTTCTTCGTGTTCGCGAAGGGCCTGTCGCATTCGTGATGAGTAGCAGCCCGTGGCTTTCGCATTGCGAGGCATAGCTAGCATTCGCACTGAAGGAAAGATCGACCCTCCCCCAGGTGTGCCTAACACTACGCGTTCGCGAGGAGATGGTCGCGTTCGCGAAGGGTAATGCCCCCATCGCTTTGCGTTCGCGACCAAGCCTTCGCGGTCGCGAAGAAGAAAAATCTAGCTGCCCAGTTTACTTTTCACGTTCATGAGAGTACCTTCGCTAACGCGAAGAAGAATATGCCAGAACACCTGCTGCAGCAAAATACCAGATTTTCAAAGTCCAAAATATCCCGTAGCCTATCCGAAACTCACCCGAGCCCTCGGGGCTCCAAACCATACATGCACACAAGTTCTAAAATATCATACGAACTTGCTCGCTCGATCAAATCGCCAAAATAACACCTAGAACTACGAATCGGACTCCAAATCAAAGGGAGCTTTCAATAAAACTTTAAAACTTATATTTTTACAACCGGACGTCCGAATCACGTCAAATCAACTCTGATTCTCACCAAATTTGACAGACAAGTCATAAATATTATAGTGGACCTATACCGGGCTCTGAAACCAAAATACAGACCCGAGGTCAATAAATCCAACATCAGTAATTTCTTAGAAATCATTAAGCTTTCAAGCTTTTAATTTTTCATCAAATTTCCATAACTCGGGCTAGGGACCTCGGAATTCAATTCCGGGCATACGCCCAAGTCCCAAATCAAGATACAGACCTACCGAAATTTTCAAAACACTAATCCGGGTCCGTTTGCTCAATATGTTGACCAAAGTCAACTTAGTTGAGTTTTAAAGCTCTATTTTCCATTTTAATCCATTTTTCACACAAAAACTTTCCGAAAAAAGGTACGGACTGTGCACGCAAGTCAAGGAATGATAAATGATGCCTTTTGAGGTCTTAGAATACATAATTACTTATTAAATTTAAAGATGACATTTTGGGTCATCACACTATATTAAGAAAACAACCTTTGATTTGTGATTAGGTTGAACCATTAGATATGTATCATAATTATGGGAACCATCGCAACAAGAGTTGCCGAATTCCGAGATTGTATGAGAGAGTTATGCCCATTTCCATATCGGGAAAGATTGCTGGTTTCTGGTGCGAACTTTTGTTCTACGCGAATGCGAAGAAGGATTTCTGGGTTGATTGGTCAATGCAAAAAATTTCTCTTTGCGAACGCGAAGGTCTCCCACGAAGGAAATAAACAAAAATCATCTGGACAATGTTTTAAACCGAGAAATTTGGTAGTTTGAGCATATCTTGTGTTCTAGAGCTCCGTTTGAGGTGATTTTGCGAAGTTATTCTAGAGCTCCGTTTGGGGTAAATATCTGACCTTTATTTTGATGTTTTTCCATGATTAGTTTCGTTGATTTTTATTTTTATCCGTCTTTGAATTGTGGAAATTGGGGTTTTGAGCCCCAAAGCTGAGGAATGGTAAATTCTTGATTTAAGGTCAATTCGTGGATAAAATTGGATGCTTTTATGGATATATACTATATAAGTTAAGGGTAATACTTATTTTTGATAATATTTGAAATCCGGGCACATGAGCCCGGGCGTTGACTTGTTGACTTTTCGTGCGGAGTAGGAAATTATTAGAAATTATTAAATTATAAGTAATGGAGTATATTTTGATTGGTTTGCACGTTGTTTTCTTAGTTTCGGATCGTTTGGCATCGGTTTGAGGAGGTAAAGAGGCGTTTGAGCCAGTTATCGGACTTCGGAGAGAGGTAAGTCTCCTGTCTAACCTTTTTAGGGGGAATTTACCCCGTATGTGTTATATTTATTATGTGCTATATGTTATGGGAGCTACGCATGTATGAGGTAATGAGTGTCCGTGCATATTCTAGAATTTCTGATTATGTCCGGGTAGACTTAGACTCACGCCATACTTTAATTGTACTATTTGAGTTATTCTTGCCTATTTAAATGCTTTAATTTCCATTTACTTGAGACTAGACTCGTATAAAGTATCAGACTTGCTATTTTGGATACTTGACGAGCTACTTGATTAGATGTGGAAATTGTACTTCCTTTACTGATATCTTGCGCGTTGTGCCTATTCGTCCGATAGTTTTTCTTGAATTTTATAACTCACACTTATATTCATGAGTGGGGTTAGTGACCCGTCAAAGTTTCATATTCTAATAGGATCGGGCTGAATGCCTCAACAATACTCTTATAGGATCGGGCCGTTCGCCACGACAGAGTAACATATTCTTATGAGATTGGGCCATTCGCCTCGGCAGTTCTATGAAACACTCTTAGGTGATCGGGCCGTTCGCCTTGGCAGAATCGTGCGAAGTAGTTGATAAGGAGTCCGTGTACTCATGAGTTTCCTAACTTGAGATGTGACCGTTTGTTTGGTATTGACCATTACGTATTCCATTTGAGGAGGTATCTGATAATTGAGGACTTTGTGTTAACTGTTCAGTTGTAGTCCGTACTATTTGCCTATAACTGTCCTCATTGTTTATTTACCATGTTTCATGCTTGTCTACTTTATTATATTTGATTTACTGGACAACTAGTAAGTGTCAATGTTGACCCCTTGCCACTACATCTTTGGGGTTAGACTAGATACTTACTGGGTACACGTTGATTTACGTACTCATGTTGCACTACTGCACTAAATGTGCAGAATCTGACAGGTTCCTTTGGTGGTCATTTGGGTGCATAGAGGTAGCTACTGAGGGGACTTTATGGTAAGCTACATTCCATGCTACGATTCACAGCACATAGAGTCTCCATCATAATTATTTATTTTATCCTTTCTATCTTGTATTCCAGACAGATGTTGTATTGTTATTGTACTTCCTAGTAGATGCTCATGCACTTGTGAAACCGGGTTTTGGGATGTTCTAGAATTTGCTTATGGTTTTGCTTACCATTGACACACTTTTACTTTATATTTCATTTAAATTATATGTATCTATGATTTTTAATACATTGATTCCCCTATCTAATAAGATTTATGATTTCAAAAATAATAAAGTAAATAATTAAGTTGGTAGTTCACTGTTGGCTTGCTTAACACTGACGTTGGGCGCCATCACGACCTACTATGGGTTTTGAATCGTGACATAGGGCAGCGACCAGCCGTCTCTCAGCATGAGAGATAGATAGATAGATAGATAGATAGATAGAGAGAGAGAGAGAGAGAGAGAGAGAGAGAGAGAGAGAGAGAGAGAGAGAGAGAGAGAGAGAACCGATGGGGAAAATAAGGGATAGGCGTCTGTCTTAATGAAAATGAAAGGGGATCCTTATTTTAGGGTTTTTGTTCCCTTAAAATCTGGTGGTAGTGGGTGTAACGTGTGTAGTGTATTGTATTGTATGTGTGTATGGGGTAGAGACATAAGGCCTAAGTTTTAAAATTAAAAAAAAAGAAGATAAAAAGTGATTATTTAATTAGAAAATATGGCTTGTAGTATTTATTTAAAAATGTAACTAATACAAATGTGTTTTAGTAATTGTTATTTTATTTTTGGAAAGACAATAAATTGATAGAATATCCTAATATTTGAAAAATATGACAATTATCAATAAATTGCTTAAAAATTAGAAAAATGCACAAAACGGTAGTATTTAACTAATTTCAATAATATGATAAAAATTCTTATATTTTATAAAAATGGGAATAATTATCGATAATTGCATTACAGTTAAAAAATGTGCAAAACACTATATTTTATCATTTTTGACAAGGAAGCCTGCAGAATTTAATTTTTAAATATTGAGGGTCAAAATTGAGTGTCAACAGCTGCCCCGCTTTGACCGTAGATGGTGTAAGAGTCTTCGGGCAAAGAAATTAACAACATACTCAATTTGACCCGACATGACAGAATGGGGAATGTGGATGTTTTGAAGATGGTGACCGAACTCTGGTATTTGTGTTGTCCACATATCTCGGGTTGCACGAGAATCAAGTCGCATGTAGTTCTGGAAGATTGAGTGATACTTGTGGATTGTAGCCTCATGGGGTGAAAGACAAATTCTTGAGGATGAAAGGTTCGTGTGATCTCGACATTGCTTCTAACATTGGCCGAGTGTTGGACTGAGGTAACATTAGGACGTGGTTATTGGATGACTGGTGAATTGGTTTGAATGGATTTTGATGTGGATGCGGCCGGGCTCTATATGGAGTTTTCCAACATATGTTGGATGTAACGAGAATCAGTCCGGTTGTAGTTCGAAAAGCGATGGATGATTTGATATTTGATTTTGAAAGTTGCCCCAATATCAGGTTGTGATGAGACTAGGTGTTTTATTGACTATGGGGGTTTGGATTACCTACACACCCCATGTCAATGGGACGTAAGAACGATACTTGTAATATGCCGTCGATTTATGTTGGAAAGCTCGATGTCCATCCTCAAAATCTGCCCCAGTTTATTTACTAGAAGATAATTCCACGTTGTGTCGTGTCTCTGTTAAGTAGAGTTGACGAGGTGTGGACAATGCTTCCATTTGACTTAAGAAGGATGGATTGTAGTGGCTTGAATGATGTAAGTGGATTTGATGTGAGGGTGATGTGATGACTACTTTGTTTTGAGTGAAAATGGGGCCCAGATCGGTGTGCCGGGACCCCTGTGCAAATCTGATTTTGAAAGAAATCCGAGCTGTATACCGGTCAGAAACTATATCGGAGCACGTTGGATTATTGAAGGAAATTCGGGTTGTGTACCGGTCCGAAGTGATCGGAGAAACTTTTATTTGAAGGAAATCCGGACAGTGCACCGGTCCGAAGTGATCAGAGCAACTTTTATTTAAAGGAAATCCGTACTGTGTATAGGTCCGAAGTGATCAGAGCACTTTATATTTTAAAGAAAATCTGGGATGTGTACCAGTCCAAAGTGATCGGAACACTTTGATTTGAGGAAAATCCGGACTGTGTATCGGTCGGAAGTGATCAGAGCATTTAAATCTAAGATACACGTATTGGAAGGTGGGTGCCTTTAAAATTGAACTTGAAATAAAGTGCCCATTGTTCAGGAGGGCGCCTGAAAAATCTGGCTTTGAAATGAAATGCCCATTGTTCAGGAGGGTGCCTGGAAAAGCAAGAAGCTATTTTTTTCTATATAAGAAATGGATGAAGATGGTTTTGTTATTAATGACTCAAGAAGGAAATAGATGTAAAAGATATAATTTGAAATGATATGGCTAGGTTCTACTAAGACTGCCTACATATCCCAACGGAATCAGGCGAAAACGTAGTTCGATTGCAAAAGATGTCTGTATCCGATGTGGATTGCCTACGTATTCCTACCAAAGGAAATCAAGTCGAGGTGTAATTCCGAATATATATAAATGATTTTGGTTTTCTATTAAAAGAGTGGGACCTGACCCTACGTGGGTTACCTACATATCCCACCATGGGAAGTCAGGTCGGGTGTAGTTCTGTTACAACAAAACCTAACTTTATTGTAAACAAAACTTGACTCTTTTTGTTTTTTGTATTTTTTGTTGTTTTGTAGCTTTTTGTAAAGGATATTTGAAAATTTTAAGAGTAAAGAGAGACTATGATTTATTGATCAATCATCTTTTTGACTTGATTTTTGTTGGTACCAACAATTAGTTTTGTGCATAAGAACTTTCACCATATACTTTCCGACAAACCGAGATCAACTTTTGGGTCATTCCTATAGCTTCGAGTGATGCCTCAGATATACCCAGGTTTGACAAGATTTGTTCATCTTGCTTCACTATTGGTTTTGAATTCTACCTATCCTCATGTTTCATGTGCCCTCACTACAAAGAAAGTCCTAATTTTCACACATATTTAAAGTATTTTGATCTTTTTTAGGAAATTTTGGGAAGTATGCTCACACTCAGAAAGATGTTCAATGCATTCGATTGAGATACCATATGCTTGATCTTTATGTGACTATCCACTAATATGAGAACACTTGGAATGGAATCATGTAGGGATTAATATCGGTTTGTAATGTAGGCTTGGGGTCGGGTAGGATGTTTATTTGGGACAAAAGTGACTAGCCATCCTTAAAACGTTGCACTGTGTCCGTGCGTTTGGTGTTCAAACCATGCTTCGGCGCTTGATCTTGTTCGGCTCGATGTCCTTTTCTTTGTTTTGACTTCTTTTGAACTTTCCGGAGGTTCTTCTTCCTTTTTCAGAGCTTTTTTGTTTCTTCATTTGGGATTTCTCTTGCTTTGCAGGTGTTTTCCCTTCTTTTTGTTGGCGTTCCTCCTCTTTGATTATGTGGCATTTTTTCCTCTCTTTTTTTGATTTTCTTTCTAACTTGTAGAAGTTTTCTCCTTCTTGTTTAATCCTCCTCTTGAATCTGCAGAGTTCTTTTTTATTTATTGAAGTTATGTCTCTGATTGTCTTAGACTTTGCATCTTTCGCCTTTTCATGCTTGCCGCCATCACTTTGGTATTCGCTCGAAGTTACACGTTTTCAATGCGCGCAAGGAGGTTGGGCCAAGAGAGGGATTGTGCATTAAGAACAAGAAAGGGTATGGGCTAAGATGTGGTTGGCCAATGAAAAGGCTTAAGGCTCAAAGGGGGGAATGCTAGGGATTAATGTCATTAGGTGGACTTGAAAGGCTCAAACGGGTCAAGAAGGCCTATGATCTTTTCCTAAACCAAACGTTACTCAGGATTTTGCCTCAACAGACATTCGAATCAAGTTCTAGATCTACAGTGCAACGCAATGAATTTTTAATCTAAAGCTCGCCACACAATGCACAAGAAATGATGAAGTCAATTTTGTTCTTACCCTAACTGTAAGCACGAGATTTTTTAAGTGTCGGTAAGGTATAATTAAGAGGTACCACAAGATTTTATAGTTTATCCAAAGCTGGTCCTCTCCATCATACCACTTAAACATTTGTCCTTTCTCATGCACACTCCTAAACATGCTAGTACCAACCAAGTCAATATTTTGATGGTTTTTTTTGGGATAGATGAGATCAAACTCGAGGAAGAGTTACCCTTTTTTTGTTTTTTGCTTTTTTTTTTTTAGATTTTGGCAAAAGAGATTTTTTTGGATTTTGAATTTGGACTTAATAAATTTTTATTTTTATTTTTTTTTCAAAAATGAGACCGAACTGGAAGGTTGCGTACATATCTTGTTGAAATGAGAATCAGGTCAGGCGTGGTTTAGGAAGGGTAGAAAGAGAATATTTTTTAGATTTTCATTTCATTTCTTTTTTTGAATTTTTGAATTAATCAATTTGTTTCTTGTGATTTTTGATAAAGAGAATTGAATGTAAAACGGTCTTTGTAACCGTTCCAAAGCAATATCAGAGTATTGAATGTTATACGTGCTTTGTTATCGTTCCGAAGCGATATCAGAGCATTGAATGTTAGACGGGCTTTGGTGTCGTTCCGAAGCGCTATCAGAGCATTGAATGTCAGACGTGCTTTGTGGTTACCATTTCGAAGCTATATCGGAGCATGAACAGGAAAGTAAAATTTGAATCAGTCTCCACGCGATGAGAAGATTCGACGGGCTATAGTACCGTTCCGATGTGATATCGGAGCATGAACAGGGAAGTAAAATTTGAATCAGCCTCCATGCGACGGGAGGATTTGACGGTCAATAGTACCGTTCTAATGTGATATCAGAGCATGGATGGAAAGTAAACTGATGGGCTATGTACTATTTCGATGCGATATCAGAGCTTTGACGGGCTGTGTACCGTTCCGATACGATATCAGAGCATTGACAGGAATGTGAAATTTGACGGACTGTGTATCATTCCGATACGATATTGGAGCTTTGACGGGTTGTGTACTGTTTCGATGCAATATTGGAGCATCGACATGATTGTAAAATTTACGGTCTGTTTACTGTTCTGATACGATATTGAAGCTTTGATAGGATGTGTACCATTCCGATATGATATCGGAGCATTGACAAGAATGTAAATTTTGATGGACTGTTTACCGTTCTGATGCGATATTAGAGCTTTGACGGGCTGTGTACCATTCCGATGAGATATCAGAGCATTGACAGGAAAGTAAATTTGATAGACTGTTTACCGTTTTGATGTGATATCGGAGCTTTGACGGGTTGTGTACCGTTTCGATGCGATATCGGAGTATAGACAGGAAAGTAAAATCTCCACGTGATGGGAGTGACAAAATTGAAAATCTCCACACAATGGGAGTGACTGAAAATGTAAAATCTCCACACGATGGGAGTGACATAATTGAAAATCTCCGCTTGATGGGAGTATTTTTTTGGTTTTTTGAAAGATGAGATCGAACCCGAGAAGGGTCCTTGATTGATTTTTAATTTTTTGAAAAATGTGACCGAACCTGAAGGTTGCCTACGTATCTCATTGAAATAAGAATCAGGTCCGGCGTAGTTCAGAAAGATTAGAGATAAATGGGAGATGTTTTTGGATTTTGAATTTACTAAGTGAAAGAGGATGATATTTTTGGATTTTGATGTTGATGTCTCACGGGGAGACTTGTTGAGAAGCAACGGAGGAAGATGTATATATGTTTGTTATATTTTTTTGATTTTTTGGGAATGATCCCTTTGTAAGGATATTTGGTCAACTGTGACCCAAGTGGCCAGACTTGACCGATTCGTCCAGCTAAGGGCGAGAAAGACCGGACCCATGACATGTTGCCTACGTATCTTGACACGAGGTCAAGAATCAGGTATGTGTAGTTTGTGAAGGGAGGAGAGTATGTGATATATGGTTTTCAACACTTCTTTTACTCTCCTATTTTTGAAGGAATTACAACTAACAACATTAATTGCATCACAGATATGTATGAAGCGCAAGAGTATAGACAAACTCAAAGCGATGCCTCGTTGTACCCATGATTGGGTGTGGTATCTCTGAAGTTGAAAAGTGACTCCTCCAGAAGATGTGCCTTAGTTGCTCCTTCGAATAGTTTCTTTGATGCCCCCCTGACTGTTTACGAAACATTTGTTGTGGTTGTTTCCTAATTGACTGCAGGGATGTTTTGTTGAGACCTTCCAGATATCCACAAGAATCTTTTGGTGATTGTCCCCAACTATTAACTTGGGCGATAATTTGATCAAGATATTGAAATATCGTGAGAGTAGTGCCGTCATGAAATGATGAAATCAAGAATTATAACTAACACTCCCCTGATTGTTCGGTTGATGTTCCACAATGTCCAAAGTCGCATGTTATTTCCCGCACAGTCCCAGGATGATGTACCTTTTGGCTGTCCACATGAACCTTTTGATGATCGTCCCCAGTTGATAACCGAGAACGATGTTCTGATCTGAATATAGAAAAGTGGTGAGAGTAGCGAAGTCATGAAAAATGGTAAAGTTCATTGTAAAACTAATACTCCCCTGATTACCTGACTGATGTTCCACCAAGTCCGAGACCAGATGTTATCTCCCGTGAAGTGTCCGAGATGATGTACCTGCAAAACTCAGAGGAGAAAGTGTTAGAGTCCCTATTAGGTCAAGTTATAAAATTAATAGGGTGCAGGGTTAGGCCGTACAACCAGTGGTGTATCCGGTTGTGATGGGAAACACGATGTCGGCACTTCAGGATGGTTTCAGAGATGTTGTCCTTCCTGTGTCCAAAGAAAAGTTCTTAGATTTCAGGGAGGGGTATCGTTTTGTGTTGACTCAAAGCTTTGCTTGTTCTTCTTTGTTGATTCGAGTCGTGCGAGCATGACACTTCTTGAAGGCTGACTAACAGCTTGCCCCTGTAACAAAATGGGTTGACTTGTATTGGATTTTGAATTTGGGAAAGTGAGAGTAGACACCATGGTTGTAATGACCCAACCGGTCGTTTTGAGCATTAGCATTTTGTTCAGCTATTTAGAGTCTCAATTAGCTTCATATGATATATTATGACTTTTGTGTATCGTTTATTTTGGTTTACAGGTGTTTCGGAATTTGTTTGAAAGAATGAATTTCATGTTTGAAGCTTTAAGTTGGAAGAGTTGATCAAGTTTGACTTTTTAGTATTGGACCTCGGTTCGGAGTTTTGATGGTTCCTTTAGGTCCAGATGGTGATTTTGCACTCGGGCGTATGCTCGGATTTGCATTTGGATATTTCTAGAAGGTTTCGATACTAACTGGCGAAAGTTGAAAATTTGAAAGTTTGGAATGTTCATAAGTTTGATCGGGAGTTGACTTTGATGATATCGGGTTCGGATTGTGGTTATGAGAATTGGAATAGCTTCATTATGTCATTTGGGACTTGTGTGCAAAATTTGAGTTCATTCTGAGTTGATTTGGTATGGTTCGGCACGAGTTTTGGAAGTTGAAAGTTCAAAAGTTCATTAAGCTTGAGTTGAGGTGCGATTCGTTGTTTTGATGTTGTTATGTGTGACTTTGACACGCCCAGACCTCGGGAAGTGCGATCTGCGCTCAACCGAGATAACCTGGCCGAGCAAGCATGCTAGATTTCTTCTACCCAACCTTGCCCATTAACAATATATGAATCAATATAAGAGATATACATGAGAAGAGTCAAGTGTACCCCATTCTTTTTCCATTACTCAAAGGATATTAATTTACGATTTCCAAAATATTACAAGTTTATAGATATGATTAAAAATCGGCCAAATACCAACACTTCTACTTCCATTCCCATCATCAGAAACCACCCACAACCTGTTTACGAAGCCTCTAAGTACAACATAAGTGAAGAATGGAAGTGCTGGCGATAAGGCCCCGGCTATACCTTAAAGCACAAAATACAATGTCAAAAGACATAAAACCCGGAACAGAGTAGGGCTCACCAAAACCTATTGAATAGGGAGTCACTGCTATCGAGGATCAAGACCACCCGCTAATGAACCGCCTGCATCCATTGAAGATGCAGCGCCCCCGGTAGAAGGGGCGTTAGTACATGTGGAATAGTACTAGTACGTAAAGCTAAATTTCCTCTTTCGGAATGGAACGCCAATATAAGAAGGGGAAAAAATATGGAAACAACAAGTAACAATCAACAATATCCAAATGCCAAGTTTAAAACATAACAATTTTTAAAATACAAATATAATATATATATATTTTTGGTTGGGAGATCATTAGTACCGATATAGATATACCACCGTGTATTTTGCACGGAGTCCGATCACGACCTGATCGGCTAGGCCATCTTGCCCGAATACATCATCCACAATCATAATTACTATCACAAACTTCAATCATTATCTCAATAACAATCTCAAGCACAATTTCAATTTCAATTTCCAGCACAATCACCCCCATGTGTGTGGCATGGCGTCCGATCACGACCCGACTGGCTAGGCCGTCTCACTACAATGCCGTGTGGATCGACATCACCCTTTTCTAGTAATCATCTCATCCCAATAAAGTAGAATATTCTCTTCACAACAATCTCATCCCAAATAAGGGAAATAATCGCAATGCACCCTACACCGGCACGTGTAGTTTCAGGGTTAGGTTATTCCTACCTACCCTTCCTAGGTGACTAACGATACTCCCAAAAACATTTTTGTTTAGCACATAAGGGAAACAAAATTACAAATATATTCTATATTCACCTCATTATCTTTCACACTATATACATCTTCATTAGTACATTCAACCATTCACAACATTGTTATTTCTTTGGCTCTCTTGGCCATACTTATGATTCTTCATTCATGGCACAGTGGCCGTATCTCATATTCCACATTTTCCTTTCTTTACTTTTGAGGATCATCAACATAAACATCAACATATAGAATATTCCGGAAATCACAACTTTAGGTTCATTAATAATGAAGACTTTAAACACAATGGATTTCTTTCCAAGAAATGGAGTAAAATGATTGGCAATCGAATCACAAGTTAAAATCATAAACGAGTAACACATCTTTTATTCTTGAAATACTTTTTCCTAAAAGGGCAATACACAATGTCAACTCATGAATATATAAGAGCTCAAAACACATTGGAAATACTTACAAAGCATAGCATTAGTTAAAACAACCATATTTGGGCATGACTTGAGTACATAAGCTTTTAGGCAAATCTATTTTCGAAGTCAATTTGGAACAGTTGAATCAAGGCTCATTCCATAACCTTTCTCACATCATTTCATTTCCTTGGCACCATTGGCCATAAGTATAATTTTCATCCTTGGTACGTTGGCCACACTTTATATCTTCCAACTCACTTCTTTCACTTTCAAGCATCCTTATAGATTATCAATAATATGAACATTCAAAATCATGGCCTTAATTATATATATGAGCAATAGGAGTTTTAGACGCATTGAGTATTCTTTCCAAGTTATGCATATTGGACTTTCATTTGAAACATGAATTGAAGTTATAATGCTTTAACACATAAACCATACTTGAAACTTACGGGAACATCATGGAATTCAATTCTAAGAGAGTAGTTTAGCCAACATACCTTTCTTTGAGCTTTCCTTAAATTACTACAATGCCCCAACACTTCTAGCAATAACAATCTATAGGAAGAGAGAGAAAATCGGTTAATAACTAGAAGGATTCCCATGGTGTAACTCTCTTAGGAATTTTGTCTAACACCTAGTATGCAAAATAGACTACATAGCTCTACAATGATAATCCCTTCCTCCCTCAATCAATTTCAACAAAAACTAACCAAAATGGTTCATTAACCCCACATACTATAACCAACTGTCACATGCATGGCCTATTTCCAAAATTACAATATACTTGAACTCATAACCTCTTGCATGAAAGCTTAGGAGTAAGACTTACCCAGATAGATGATAATCTAGTGATTGGCTTCCTTGATTCTTGAAGATTTGTGCAAGAATATGTGATTAGAATGCTAGATTTCCTCCTTCTCTCTCTAAAATGCTCTTACCTCTCTCTAAAATAATCAGACAATCGTTCCAAAATAATCCCCAAAGGCTATTTATTAAAATGGGGTCGAGTTATAAAAATAGGAAAATGGACCCTCCGAACTAAAGTCTGCGGTCGCAAAATGGACCACAGAACAGATATACGGCTCGTAAAATGAACCGCGAAAGTGATGCCCAAAAACTGGAATGGTCTAGATAGATCTGCGACAGGTCTACGGCCGCAGAATAAACCGCAAAATTGCCCAACAAAATTCTTCATACAAAACTTGCGATGGATGTGCGGACGGCGAAATAGATATGCGACTGCAGAATGGACCGCAAAACGACCTTCAAAATTCAACCATTTTTCTGCTCAACTCTGCGACGGGTATGTGGCCTATATAATGGATCTTCGGTCGTGAATCTGAACGCATAAATGGCCATTCAGCAAAATTTTCCACCAACACCTCGATGCATTCTTTAAGTACTACATCCGTACACATTACTCGACCTCAGCACCACAAAACTAGAATTCCATGGTGAAATGTTACGGGGCTTTATAGATTTGAGGCCTCGAGTAGGTTCGTGTAAGGTTATGGGACTTGTTGGAATGTTCGAACGGGGTCCCGGGGGGGCTCAGGCATGATTTGGATCGATGTCGGATCATTTTTATTCATAATTGCATTGCTGGTTCCTGCAGATGACTGGTGCACCAACTGTCCTTCGCGATTGCGAAGTTGGAGGTGCGATCGCTTAGAGGAAAACTCTGCAACTGAGTATTTCTTCTTCGCGTTTGCGACTGTTATACCGCATTAGCGTACCTTTGAAGACTTTAGCATTGCGTTCGCATTGGTTAGCCCGCGCTCGCATTGAGTTGAGATGAGAAGTTGGGGACTGGGGGAAATGTCTTCACATTCGTGAAGTAGCAGATGTGTTCGCGTAAGGTTGGAGCTGCTGTGCATCACGTTTGCGAGGACTATGCCACGAATGCGTAGGGTATTTTTGGAGGATGCTGAGTTTTTTCTTCACGATCGTGAAGAATGTCCCGCGATCGCGTAGGGTATTTCTGTCCAGTGATTATAAGTACTCTATTTTCGGGGGTTTCGGCCATTTTAGCATATTTGGAGCTATGGAGCTCGAATTGAGACAATATTTGAAGCGATTTTCACCATATGGATTGGGGTAAGTGTTCTTTACTCAGGTTTTATTATATTTCATGAATCTATCCTCTTTTTTGGAATTTGGTTGATGATTTCAAAAGAGAAATTGGGGGGGGTTTTGTCTAAGATTTTATAAAGTAAAATTTTGAGTTTTGAGCATCGATTCGGAGTCGTATTTGAGTGAAACTAGTATGGTTGGATTTATAATTGAATGAGTTATTAGATTTTGTGAGTTTTGTTATGTTCTGAGGTACAAGCCTGGGTTTGACTTTTTGGTTGACTATGGGCTTTTGATTAAAGATTCGACCTTTATTGATTCGGTTTGTTTCCTTTGGCATTATTTGATGTTCCTGAGTTGCTTTTGGCTAGTTTTGAGCAGTTTGGAGGTCGGTACGTGCGGGGTCGCATTGTTGGAGTATCGTTTAGCTTGCTCGGTATTGCATTCAGTTTGTTCGAGGTAAGTAAGCCTTCTAAACTTGGTGCTGATGGTATGAATCCCTTAACATATGTGTTATGTGTTTGGTGTGAGGTGACGCACAAGCTAGGTGACGGGTGTGTGGGCATGTACCATGTGAATTGTGGCTTGGTTAATTCTATGATACTGTGTAGTTACCTAATCCTGTCTACGTGATAGAGTAATTGAGCTATGATGCATGTTAGAAACGATGTTTAGGCTATATGCTTATTCTGTTGAGACCCGCTGAGGTCATTTATGTTGTTGAGTTATTTGCTTAAAATTTATAGTAACATAATCAGTCATAATCATTCATTTGCATATCATATATCAGTCTGTATTATCATTTGTTGTCACATCATGTTATCATTGTTTGGGCTGATTGGCATGAGAGTTGTGAGCCTGAGAGACTGGAGAGATTAATGACTGAGTTGGAGCTCGAGGGTCGAATTTTGAGTGGTATTGATGGGATCGGGCTGCACACCGCAGTGGGTATTAGTGATTCATATGTGGATCGGATTGCACGCTACAACATGCCTTATGGCTATATGCGGATCGGGTTGGATGCCGCAACATGCCTTATGGCTATATGTGGATCGGGCTGCACACAACAGCTGACCTTATAGGCTTTATTACTACTGATGGGATCGGATTGCGCGCCGTAGCAGGTACTGTACAATGCTGAGTGACTGAGCATGCTGAGGGATTGAGCATGTTGAGCGGGAGTGCGACACAATGAGATTGAGTAATCTGAGAGTGTGAGTACATGAGTTCATCACTGTGATGCGTTGCATTGGCATGTATACTTGACATACAGGTATAAAGATGCATTTTTCCATGCTACACGGTATTATGACATTCATGACTTCACATGCACATTAACACGTAGGCATAGAGATGTACTTTGCTCATGCAATATGAGATTGAAATATTTTATCTGTTTTTGAAAGTTAGTTTTAGGAAAAATCACAGGTTTTAGATTTACTCATATCTTGGTGATTTCGGTGAGAGATTTGAGTTTTATGATATACTTGAAAAGCATGCCTATTTTTCAGAACTGTGAACGAACTGAACATTTTATCTTTGAGTTATTACTTGTACTGCTTTAGTTATATTGTTATAAGTTGTTCCTGGCCGTTGGTGTTGGACTCTAACCTTTGTAGAAGCTTGTCACTACTTTCAACCTAAGGTTAGGTTTGTTACCTATTGAGTACATGGGGTAGTTTGTACTCATACTACACTTCTGCACCTTGTGTGCAGATTTTTGATGCTGATGTTGCTGTAAACGATGGGAGCTGGCATTGAAGACGTACCTGTGTTCCGGTCATAGCTGTCACTTGTTATTGCTAGCTTTAGAATTATTAATCTGTTCATATATATATATATATATATATATATATATATATATATATATATATATATATATATATATATATATAGATGATGTATTTATTTCATACCAGCTTTGTAAATCTAAATCTTAGAAGCTCATAATTTGTACTACCAGTCCTTGGGAAGTATATAAAAGTTCAACTATTTCATCATTTATTTTCTTAGAAATTCTCATCTGAATTGGATTGTTTCTATTTGGCTTACCTACCGGGTTGAGTTAGGTGCCATAACGACTAGCTGAATTTTGGGTCGTGACAATGGCTCTGTAGCCAGATGCGTGAGGAAAAGACTTGCATCCCATAGTTTCGGTTTTAAGTCGAGTGCGGATTGAGGTAAGACTGGTATGGTATTTTGAGATTTGAAATTTTTTGGTGAAGCTTGGTTGACGCTCTCGGAGATTTCTGGGTTGAGAGCATCATCGCACTGTTCCAAAAGAACTGTCCCAGTTTTCAATACTGGTGAAATTATTTTGAAGCAGTGGGGAGACCGAACTCTTATGTATGGTTGCCTACGTATCCTTCCACGGCAAGAATCAGGTTAAGATGTAGTTCAGGCCAACTATTAGAACTATGAGATATGTATGGTTATCAAGAATGAGCGATTATTTCTTGAAAAAGTGTGAATATGAATAAAAATTCGTAGGTGGGTGGGTGGATACTGGTAGCTCCCGAATAAGAAATAGATGGTAGCATAGTGCATGTATCTATTTTAAATGACGGAAGTCAGTAAAAGTGTGAGATATAATTGAGAAGAATACGTCAAATCAGTGGAAGATTTACCAAGCTAGATTGACGCATCTTTGAAAAGGATGGTAGAGCCTAAGTGATGGTGTGATTATGAGGATAGTCATAAAGACCGAGATGAGTTTGAGTATTTGAAAGGCCAAAGGCTGATAGTGGATAACAAACAGAATGTATATGTAGCAGATAAAGGATACATAACAATGGCAGTCACATAATATATAACAAGTGTACAAAGAATATGTAGAAAGTAAAGGATATGCAATGATTAATTCATCTAAAACAAGCTGCAAGATTTTGTGCACAATGACCTAGGAATTTTAGGTGTAGATTTACCTAGATTTGAGCATGAGTTTAGGACAACTGCAAGATGGTACGTAGTTTAACTTGTCTGCCAATCTCTGAAACTAAGAAGTTTTGAAAGGAGGTTTGGAGGGGTGAAAAGACAACCCTCACGTGACTTGCGTGTGATTGTGTACGACCAAGTGTCAACAGAAAAGTGATGACAACTCAATACGGCAGTACCATAAGCATGTGACAAAGAATATATAGCACAGTCACATGTAACAGAATATACCACATAGACATGTAGGAAGCTTATACAATATAAGCATGACAGAGAATACACCGCTTGAAGCGGATGAAAAAGAATATACTACTTAAAGCATATGACAAAGAATACATCGCTTGAAATGCATAACAAAGAATATAACTCTTGAAGCACATGACAGAGAATATACGACTTGGAGCAAGCGCATGACAAAACATATACCGCTCGAAGCAGAGAATATACCGCTTGAAGCAGAGAATATACCGTTTAAAGCATAGAATATACAACTTCAAGCAAAGAGTATACAACTTGAAACAAAGAATATACAACTTGAAGAATATACCACTTGTATCATGTGACATAAAAAATAGAAATTGGAGTATTGAAGAACCAGTAATCCCTTAAGTAATTGATCAAATCCGCTGTGGTTAGAACTTAAAGTATCCCAACAGAGTCGCCATGTTGTTGCACCATATTTTGCACATGTCAAAATAAACTACAACTTATAGTATTTTACAAGGTTAATTAAAGTTTAGAGTCGTCACCTAGTATTTAAGGTATACTAGGACACCTATACTACACTACATAATATACACATCAACTATGATGTGCTAAACTATTGAGATTCTAGGTAAGGGTTCAAGTTATCTCGAGGTGAAGGTTTTAGGAATCCCTCAAGATCCACAAAATATGGTTCCGGTGGACTCAATCAAATAAACGAGGGAAGGTTCAAAAGAATGATTAACTAATTCACAAAGAATTTCTATCAAAGAGTAGCCAATGCAATTGCCATGTAGCGAATAAATATTCAAAGAATGACCATTTCATTTGTAGAAAAATATACAACAGGATATGCAAAGTAAATTAATAAACAAAATCTTTTTTGGAATATGATTGAAAGAATTGAGTTCGAAATAAAGTATAGAAGGAAACTTCGGCTTGTAATTAAAGCCAATCAATTTACTTGTACAAAATTAGTCTTAATTGAACATGCATACAATAAAAGGTGAAGAATTATCTTTGGGTAGTTTTTATGTAATGAATAAGGTAAGAAAAGGGTTGATTTAATATTTACACAAAAATTATGAAAAATAAATTAGCTAAAGGATAATCAATAATGGTAAAGAATAATAAGATGTACTTATATTTGTGTACATGTGTATAAATAATGAGATGTATGAAATGACTTACATCTTTAAAATTTAGTGCACAAGATATGAAGAATGCAATTTAGTACTTCAAAGAATAGGTTAAGGCAGAGGTGAAAAATGTATGCATTACTAAAATATAAAATTTAATAAAGGATAATAAACAATGCAAGACAAGGTTAAAGGATGTACGAGCACTATGTCTTACACTTTTAATCTAACAAGTAAAGCATGAAAGAATTTTGTTTTATAATGAATGAACTTGTATAAGAAGTTGTTTAAGGGGTGAGAGTGTAAGATAATATGTAGTGATAAGTGAAATATTTACAAATTTACTAAATGAATATTAATTAAAGAATACACTTTGGAAGAATTTAATTTATGTGCAAAGATGAACTATTTAAGTGAAAAGCTAAAATTGAATATACTCTGAATGATTGGTAAGAGTGGAAAAGAATAATCTCTAAACAATCTTAGTAGATAATGTATAAACTAAAAGAGTTAATTTGATGAATGGAATAAGTATGGTATAGGAAAAATGTATCAAAATATTTATGACATAGAAAATTATCCCATCAATACAAAGAAATATTCGCGCAACAAATAAGTTATCATTCAATGATTAACTAAAGACCATCTCTCGAGTCATGGCCTTGAAAAGATTATGTGAGCCAATCCTAAATGACTACAAGACCCGAATCTCTCAAAGAAAAGTACAACAATTCAAATATAATATTTTTATAAATTATGTCTATCCGAAGCGAATTAATTAAATATTAATTTGCACACAAAGAGGTTCGGAAAGCATGCTAGTAAAACTCTAAGAAAAATGATTTTATTTTTTATGTTTATGGAAGAAGATGCCATGTTTTATCTTATACAACCAACCTAACCAATTATGTGCATGTCAATCCTAGTTAATCAACAAAGTAAAAATATATTTGGCATCCTAAATATACATACAAATTCCACGAGTTATCTAATGCACGACATTATAGGTGTCACGACCCAAATCTCAACATGTCGTGATGGCACCTATCACCGTACTAGGCAAGCGGACAACCATAAATAATGTGATGACCCGATAGGTCATCTTATGTTTTAAAACTTAATTCTGTGATCCGAAGCCTTAAAAATCATACTTTTACCCTCCCCGAGTTGCGCGCGCAGTCCAAGAGTCTTTCCGAAAAACTTTTATGTTAAAAATTATGAAAAATATGAAAATTTACTTTGAAAACCATTTGAGTTGACTTTGGTCAATATTTTGAGTAAACCGACACGAATTTGTGTTTTGACGGTCCCGATAGGTCCATATCGTAATCTGGGACCTGGGCGTATGCCTTGAATCGAATTCCGAGGTCCCTAACTCGAGATATGGAATTTTGATAAAAAATTAAAAGTTCAAAAGTTTAATGATTTTAATAATTTACTAATGTTTAGTTTTGTTGATACCGGGTCCGTATTTTGGTTTGATATCTTGATCTACTCCCGCAGTCGAGAGGAGCATGAGCAGCATCTCAGGATTGTACTTCACACTCTGAGAGCCAGCCAGTTGTATGCTAAATTTTCAAAGTGCGAGTTTTGGCTGGATTCAGTCGCTTTCTTGGGGCACATTCTATAAGCAGAGGGCATCCAGATAGATCCTAAGAAGATTGT
Source organism: Nicotiana tomentosiformis (assembly GCF_000390325.3). Classification (NCBI taxonomy): domain Eukaryota; kingdom Viridiplantae; phylum Streptophyta; class Magnoliopsida; order Solanales; family Solanaceae; genus Nicotiana; species Nicotiana tomentosiformis. Next base: position 15,157,183 of record NC_090821.1, on the reverse strand, counting down.
GGCAGTTCAGAACTGGCCTAGACTTACTTCAGCTATGGAGATCAGGAGTTTCTTGAGTTTGGCAGGCTATTACCGTCGATTTGTGGAGGGGTTTTCATCTATAGCAGCCCCATTGACTAGGTTGACCCAGAAGGGTGCCCCGTTCATATGGTCGGACGAGTGTGAGGCGATCTTTCTGAAGCTTAAGACTGATTTGACTACAGCGCCGGTATTGGTATTGCCGACAGGTTCAGGATCTTATACAGTATATTGTGATGCGTCCCGTGTAGGGCTCGATGCGGTATTGATGCAGGAGGGCAGGGTGATCGCATATGCATCGCGGTAGTTGAAGGTTCATGAGAAGAATTACCATGTCCATGACTTAGAGTTGGCATCCATTTTTCATGCGCTAATGATTTGGAGGTACTATCTTTACGGTGTGTCGTGTGAGGTTTTCACGAATCATAGGAGCCTTCAGTATTTGTTCAAGCAAAAGGATCTCAATTCAATGCAGAGGAGGTGGTCGGAGCTATTGAAAGACTATGATATCACTATTTTGTACCACCCCGGGAAGGCCAATGTGGTGGTCGACGTATTGAGTAGAAAGACAGCGAGTATGGGCAGCCTTGCACTCATTCCAGTCGGTGAGAGGCCACTTGCCTCAGATGTTCGAACTTTAGCCAAGCAGTTTGTGAGGTTGGATATTTCAGAGCCCAGCCGTGTACTAGCTTGTACAGTTGCCCGGTCTCCTTGTTTGAGCGTATCAGAGATCGGTCGTATGACGACCCTCATTTGTTAGTCCTTAGGGACACAGTGTGGCACAGTGGTGCCAAGCAGGTTATTGTTAGAGATGACGGAGTTTTAAGGATGCAGGGTCGCGTTTGTGTGCCTAATGTGGATGGACTTCGTGAGTTGATTCTTGTGGAGGCTCACAGTTCCCGGTATTCTATTCATCCAGGTGCCGCCAAGATGTATCAGGTCTTGTGGCAGCATTACTGATGGAGGAGGATGAAGAAGGACATAGTTGCTTATGTATCTCGGTGTCTAAATTGTCAGCAAGTAAAGTATGAGCATTAGAGACCTGGTGGTTTGCTTCAGTAGATAGAGATTCCTGAGTGGAAGTAGGAGCGCATCACTATGGATTTCGTTGTTGGACTCCCACGGACTCAGAGGAAGTTCGACGCAGTTTGTGTCATTATGGACATGCTGACTAAGTCAACACATTTCATTCATGTGGCAGTTACCTATTCTTCGGAGCGGTTGGCAGAGATTTACATCCGCGAGATCGTCCGTCTTCACGGTGTGCCCGTGTCTATCATTTTTGATCGAGGTACGCAGTTCACCTCACACTTCTGGAGGGCTGTATAACGTGAGTTGGGCACGTGGGTTGACTTGAGCATATGGTTTCATCCTTAGACAGACGGGCAGTCCGAGCGCACTATTCAGATCTTGGAGGATATGCTCCGTGCATGTGTTATAGACTTCGGAGGATCGTGGGATCAGTTCTTGCCCATTTCAGAGTTCGCCTACAACAACTACCAATCGAGCATTCAGATGGATCCCTATGAGGCATTATACGGTAGGCGGTGCCGGTCGCCAGTTGGGTGGTTCGAGCCAGGGGAGGCTCGGTTGTTGAGTACAGATCTAGTACATGATGCCTTGGATTAGGTCAAGATTATTCAGGATCGACTTCGCACAGCTCAGTCCACGCAAAAGAATTATGCCGACCGTAGAGTTTGTGATGTTGCATTCATGGTCGGAGAGAGAGTGTTGCTTTGGGTATCACCCATGAAGGGTGTAATGAGATTCGGAAAGAAGGGCAAGTTAAGCCCTAGGTACATCGGGCCCTTTGAGATTCTGGAGAGAGTGGGCGAGGTGGCTTACAAACTCGTATTGCCACCTAGTTTAGCAGCTGTTCATCGGGTATTCCATGTGTCCATGTTATGGAAGTATCACGGCGATCCGTCCCATGTGTTAGATTTCAACTCTGTCCAGTTGGAGAAGGATTTGACTTATGAGGAGGAGCCAGTGGCTATTCTAGCCCGGGAGGTTCGACAACTGAGGTCTAAGAGTTATTCTTCAGTTCGAGTGCAGTGGAGAAGACAGCCCGTTGATGCAACTACTTGGGAGTCCGAGTCAGATATGCAGAGTAGATATCCACATCTTTTGACCAGTCCAGGTACTTATCTATGCCCGTTCGAGGATGAACGGTTGTTTTAGTGGTGGAGAATGTGATGACCCGATAGGTCATCCTATGTTTTAAAACCTAATTCTGCGATCCGAAACCTTAAAATTCTCATTTTTACCCTCATCGAGTTGCGTGCGCAGTACTGGCGTGTTTCCGGAAAGCTTTTATGTTAAAAACTGTGAAAAATATGAAATTTTGCTTTGAAAACCATTTTAGTTGACTTTGGTCAACATTTTAAGTAAAGGGACCCGAATCTGTGTTTGGACGTCCCGAGTAGGTTCGTATCGTAATTTGGGACCTGGGCGTATGCCCAGAATCGAATTCCGAGGTCCCTAGCTCGAGATATGGAATTTTGATGAAAATTTAAAAGTCTAAAAGTTTAATAATTTTAAGAATTTACTGATGTTTGGTTTTGTTGATACCGGGTCCGTATTTGGGTTTCGAATCCCGGTACAAGTCCACTATAATATTTATGACTTGTCTGTCGAATTTGGTAAGAAATGGAGTTGATTTGACGTGATTCAGAGTTCGGTTGTGAAAATAAAAGTTTTAAAGTTTTCTTGAAAATTTCTTTTGATTTGGTGTCTGATTCGTAGTTCTATGTGTTATTTTGGCGATTCGATCGCGCGAGCAAGTTCGTATGATGTTTTTGGACTTGTGTGCACTTTTGGCTTGGGTGAGTTTCGGATAGGCTACAGGATGATTTGAACTTAGAAAGTTTGCTGGTTTTCACTTCTGCTGGTTTCTGGTATTTCCTTCTTCTCGGTTGTGAATATACTCCCGCAATCGCGAAGGGTAAAATGGGCTGGGGGAGATTTTGTTGTACGCGTACGTGAAACCTTGGTCACGAACACGGAGCATTGGGGGCCCTGCTCTACCCAAACGCGACTAGCCACACGCGAACGCGTAGCGTTAGATAGACGGGGCAGGGGAGTTGAGGTAACTCTAAGCGAACGCAAGCCCAGTCTCGCGAACATGGAGGTGAGGCTGGTTAGACCTTCGCGAATGCGTGGAGTTACTCACGATCGCGTAAGCCAGTTGGGCCATACTCTTCGCGAACGCATATGGTTTCATGCGAACGCGATGAACCCCTTACGCAAGTGACTTAAAACAGTCCCAAAGGCGATTTTGCCATTCTTTCAAAAATTTCAAAACTTGAAGACCTAGAGGCGATTTTCCTAAAAGATTTTCTTCCCCAATTTGTTGGTGAGTGATTCTAACCTACTTTCTTTCAATTACCCATTATATTTCATGAGTTTTCAACCTAAAATCTAGGATTTTCATGGTGAAAATTGGGGTTTTTAGTAGAATTAGGAATTTTTTCATAATTGGAATTTATACCTCGAATTGAGGTCGGATTTCGAATTAAATTATATAATCAGGCTCGGGGGTGAATCGGTGAATAGATTTTGGTCCAACCTGGGGTTTTGACCAAGCGGGCCCGGGGTCGATTTTTGACTTTTTGGGGGAAAGTTTGGGGAATCTAAATTCATGCATTGTAATTGATTTTTTTTGCAATATTTGATGTTATTAAGTCGTTTGTGGATAGATACGAGCGGTTTGGAGGTGGATTCTAGAGGAAAGGTGGTAATTGAGCATTGAGTGGCCTTTGGAGCGAGGTAAGTATCGTGGTTAAACATGACTCGAGGGATTAGGACTTGTTTGCCTATTTGCTGCATGATTAGATGTTGGGTACAATGTATATGTGAGGTACGAGTACTTATGCATTATTGTCTGGTTAAAGCATGCGGGTGGGACTTGTTCATTGTAGTTTATTGCTTACTTTGGTCTTGTTATCCATGCTTATACTACTTACTTACTAAATTGATCGTTCTTATCGTGTTTTCGGGCTTTTGTAATAATTGAGTATTAATTCCAAAGTTGAGATTGGTATTGTGGAACCATTGTTGAAATAAGGCTTGTTCTTGTTGATTATATCTCCCTGCTATTACTTGTTCATTGTTATGTGGTAAGGGAGAGTGTTAATTCACGAAGGGTGATGTCGTGCCATATTATGAGTGTTAATGCACGAAGGGTGATGCCGTGCCATATTATGAGTGTTAATGCACGAAGGGTGATGCCGTTCCATATTATGAGTGTTAATTCATGAAGGGTGATGTCGTGCTATATTGTGAGTGTTAATGCACGAAGGGTGCTGCCGTGCCATGTTATGAGAGTTGATGCACAAAGAGTGATGCCGTGCCGTATCTAACGATTAATATTGTGAGGTTGAGAGTAAAAGTACGAAGGGTAATGCCGTGAAATTTTCTTCATTGTGTTTAGTTGTTTTCACTGGTTAAAAGCATGTTGTCTATTCTGGTTATCATTTCTATTGTATCTCTTATATCTTGTGCCCCTTTAGCATGTCCCCCTCCCAATAGTACATGCTTAGCTGTTACTGTTTTTTTCTTGTACATATACTGTTATCTGTATAGGTTTATTATTTAGGTGTCTTGTAATAGCCTTGTCACTACTTTGTCGAGGTTAGGCTCGACACTTACAAGTACATGGGGTCCTTGGTACTGATACTGCACTCTGCACTTCTTGTGCAGATTTTGGTACCGGTCCTAGATGATCGTGAGGCTTAGTAGCTTAGATTGCTGTCAGGAGACCCAAGGTAGATCTGCTGGCGTCCGCAGACCCTAGAGTCTCTTCCTAGTTTTTTTAATCATTTACTGTTTCCTTACTCCAAAACAGTGTATTTTCTCTTTACAGACTCTGTTTGTAGTAAATCATAGTAGCTCGTGAGTTGTGACTCCAGATCTGGGTGGTAGTAATTAATGAAGTTTTCATATTATTCCGCACTCGCTGTATTTCATATTAGCTTATTTGTTGTTATTTACTCAATTGAATAAGAATTGCCTTAATAACTCTCTAACGTCGGCTTGCCTAGCAAGTGAAATATTAGGAGCCATCACGATCCCGACGGTGGGAATTTCCGGGTCGTGATAAATAACTACATATTTTAAATTGGAAATGTGATGTAATAAGTTTAACAGTGAAAAATCTCATAATAACCGATAAGAATAACTAAGAATCAAATACAAAATCCCCAACATCCGGGTGTCATCGAGTACATGAGCTACTCAATGTCAACACAGTCGAAACTTCTAATACAACTGTCTGGAAAGATAGAACAATGCTAAATAAACTAAAAAGAAGGAGAGTCGAGGTCTGCGGATGCCATAAAGGCTACCTCAATAGTCTCCAACCAGGTAATGCTCCAAGTCTAGCAACCACCTGGTCAAGATGTACCTAAATCTGCACATGAAGTGCATAGTGTAGTTTGAGTACAACCGGGCCAATGTACTCAATAAGTAACAGGACTAACCTTGGACTGAAAGTAGTGACGAGCTCATAAAGGTACAGTCCAAATCCAGATAATAACAACACAAGTATGACAGGAAAAGGATAGTAATAACTCAGAGAAATCTCATAATGAGTTTGTACACAGTAAAGAAATGTAGACATGTTTTCAAGTTTAACAGTTTAAGCTCAACACTGATAAAATATGCCAAGTATGACTGATATGAGGAATGTTACATCTCTATATCTACATATCAAATGTACATGTCATATCTAATGCATCACAATGATAAACTCATATACTCACACACTTAGAGTACTCAATCTGACTATCACAACTCTCACTTATCACACTCAATCACTCAGCACTGTACGGTACCTGTGCTCACTACTGGTATGTCAGATTTCGGAGGGGCAGATCTTGCCCAAGCGCTAATATAAAGCCAATATGGCCTGCTGCGGTGTGCATCCCGATCCCACAATAATAGATAAAGCCTATAAGGCCTGCTGTGAAGCGCAACCCGATCCATAACAATAATATATATAAAGCTAAGAAGGCCTACTACGGCGTGCAACCTGATCCACAACCTCACTCACAACATGGCTCTCAGGCCCCAACTCAGTCATCAAGCTCTCCAGTCTCTCGGCTCACAAATCTCATGCCAATCAACCCAAATAATGATATATAACAATAACTGATAACAGAGACTGAGATATGATATGCAAATAATGGATGTGACTGAGTACATAATTGCAATTTAAGCAATAATTCAACAACAGAAATGACCTCAGTGGGTCCCAACAGAATAAGCATATAGCCTAAACATGATTTCTAACATGGATTGCAGCTCAATTACTCTAACACGTAGGAATTACATGAATAGCAACAAGGTTTGATAACTACACGGTACCATAAAAATAGCCGAGTCATAATTACCACTGTTCACGCCCACATGCCCGCCACTTAGCATGTGTGGCACCTCAATACCAACCTCATAACATGTATTTTAGGGATTCATACCATCAGAACCAAGTTTAGAAGTGTTACTTACCTAAAACCTCCAACAAGCACTTTCCTCTCAAATCGGCCTCTGAACGACTCGAATCTAACCATAAACAACTTAATACAATCAATACAAGCTATAGGAATTGATTCCATACAATAAATCTAAGTTCTTTAACAAAAGTCAACCCAACAAGTCAACCCCGGGCACAAATCTCGAAATCCAAAAAATTTACAAAATTCGAACAACCATTCAATAAAGAGTCCAACCATACCAAAGTCACCCAATTCTGACCTCAAATTGCCTTTCAAATATTCAAAATATAGTTTATGAAGTTTCTATAATTTTTCTTGATTTGTCAAACCCAAAACACTAATTAAATGGTAAAAACAATGATACATTCATGTATATTAAACAAAATCAAGTTAGAATCACTTACCCCAATTAACTCCTTGAAAATCCTTTCAAGAATCTCCCAAAACCAAGGTCTACAACTCAAAATATAAAATAATAACTCTAACTCTTGATTTGGGTTTTTAAATCTGCTACCCAGATGTTCCTCTTCGCGAACACGAAAAATGCCTCGCATTCGTGAAGCACAAAAAATTACCGACTGATAAAACCTCCTATGCGAATGCGATTCCCAGGTCACGAACGCGATGTCTAGGTCACGAACGCGATATTTCATAGTGCTCTGCCTACTCGACCGCATCTCCTTGACTGCGAATACGAAGGGTTAAGGCCTGGTGCCCATATAAAGACTCGACCGGTCATTTTGAGATTTATTATTCCATTCAGTAGTTTGAGACTTTGAGTAGCTTCATATTATATATTATGACTTGCGTGTATGGTTGGTTTCGGTTTTTGAGCGGTTCAGGATTAATTTGGAAGAATGATTCTAGTTTTAGAATCTTTAAGTTGGAAGAGTTGACCAAGGTTTGACTTTTGGGTAAACAGACTCGAAATCAGATTTTAATTATTTCAATAAGTTTGGATGATGATTTTGGACATGTCCACAATGTTTGGTTAAATTTTGATGAGTTTTGGATAAGTTTGGGCTGTATGGTGATTGTTTTCGATTTTCACGTTGATTTGAGTATAAAGATTACCATATTGAGCAGACAACCTTTGGTTCGTGCTTCGACTAAATCGTTATATATGTATCATAATTTTGGAACTGTAGCAACTGAAATCATCAAGTTTTGACATCGTATGAGGAATTTATGGTCATTTTACTAAGAATTGGGTTGCCAGATTTTTCAGATTAATTGCGAAATTACCACTGAATTCGTATTTAAAAATCTGTACTATTTTCAAATATTGAAACCAACATATCTCCTTTGGTATAAGGTCAAATGGAGTGATTAAAAATCCTAACTGGACTATAATTGCACGAGGAATCCATTGGAGGCATCAAAAGCGAGTTTCGTGATCGTTTAACACAAGAAACTAGGCATAACAACTGGGCATTTTTGGCTATTAATGTTGTTGGAGTTTTTCTCATCTTGAAAGTTTGGGAGTGGGAGAATTCAAGGATATTATTCAAGTTTTTTCCATGGGGTAAGGTCTAAACCATAACCTTAGTATTTTTCTTTAATTTATTCCCTTGGTTTAAGCTTTAATCCATGATTTTAATTGAAAACCCATTTAATTCTTTAAATCAAGACTTAGGGTTATGTCCTAAATATTAAAAATTAGAAATGAGTTAGAGGCGTTTATTTCCCGATTCCTTTTGGTGTCTTGTTCTCATATATTAGGAGAACAACATACTCGAATTTGGAGAGTTTTGGAGGAGTATTTCGGGAGATATGAGACCCAACTAGTGTGGGTTGGACTCTTGGGTTTTGAACACCCAAGAGCGATATTTTGGCAAATTGGTTGAGCTATTGGACTACGTTTGAGTCGATTTTCATTCGTGTGAGCTTGTATTGTTTCGGTCTTTGCTTGGGTAAGCTTGGATTCGGAATCCAAGGCGGGCCCAGCATTGACTTTTGTTGATTTTTGAGACAATATAAAGATCATAGTTTTATTTATTGTTATTGGTTTCTCTTACATTGTTTGATGTTATTAAGTCATTTTTGTTAGTTTTGAGCCGTTTGGAGGCGAATTTAGGGGAAAAGCTATTTTGAAGGGTTGAGTTGGCTAGTTGAGGTAAGTATCTTGCCTAACTTTGTATGGAAAAAACTACCCATTGGGACTTGGGTTGATTGTGCTATTTGTGTTATGTGAAAATCGTGTACGCAAGGTGACGAGTGGGTACACATGCTATATGTGGTATTTGACCGGTTTAGATTATCTAGACTCTTTCCATTCCTTTAATTTAATTGTCATAACATGTTAAATCTCTCATTGTTAATCTACTCTTACATGCTCTATTTGATGTTGTTAGCACTTGTTGTACCTCTTACTTGTTAATTTGCTCTTATATGCTTTAGTTGAAGTTATTACCTTCCTTATTGTCTTGTTACCTCTTAATTGTTGAATCACTTTTAATTGAATTTGTTATTTTGTGGAATATCATCTTGTTGAGTTATTGGTGTTGAAGTTGTAATAGACGTTATCACATTGAGGCGAAGTTGTTAATTGTTGAGATACATTTCCTTGTTAAGAATTCCCATTCATTTTATTATTATTGAAATTCGTGTACACATTGTGGTTGAGCCATGGACTATTTGTTGTGGAAATATTGGTGTTGTTGACTTTGTGGCAAGTTGTGGCATATGGACACTTGTGGTGCGAGTTGTGATTGTGTTGTGATATTGATACACATGCGGTGCTATAAGGCTAGGGCTTGATACGTGTGTTGCCAGTAGGGGAAATACTTGAAGCCACACGGTGAGATAAGGTGGGTTAAAACGCGTGTAGCTATTTCGGGAAAAATAATTTTTAAAACTAAATGTAAGGGTCACACGTGATATAAGGAAAGATTGTGATTGAAATTGTGAAATGTGAATACGAAGCGGTACCTCGGTTGTGATTTTCATTGTACATTCCATGTTGGAACAACTTGTTGATTTGAACGATCATTGTTCTTCTTTCAATCATTCATCCGCATTTTAATTGTGTTTGGTTATTCGTTGTTATCTTGGTGATTGAATAATTGTGGTTTCTTGTGTGAGTCATGCATTCTATGTGATTTGTTGTGTTGCTTTAACATGCCAATTTGTGCCTCCGTTATTACTTGGTGAATTGATTGTCAATGTGAATTTACGGTGGGCTTGATACGTGTGTTGCTAGTAGGGGAACTACTTGAAGCCACGCAGTGAAATAAGGTGGGTTAAAACGCGTGTAGCTATTTCGGGTAAAATAATTTTAAAAACTAAATGTAAGGCTCACGCGTGATATAAGAAAAGATTGTGATTGAAATTGTGAAATATGAATACGAAGCAGTACCTCAGTTGTTATTTTCATTGTACATTCCATGTTGGAACAACTTGTTGATTTGAACGGTTATTGTTCTTCCTTCAATCATTCATCCGCATTTTAACTATGTTTGGTTATTCTTTGTTATCTTGGTGATTGAATGATTGTGGTTTCTTGTGTGAGCCATGCATTCTACATGATTTGTTGTGTTGCTTTAACATGCCAATCTGTGCCACCGTTATAACTTGGTGAATTGATTGTCAATGTGAATTTAATTGCGTAGAATCACTATATCATATTTTGTTGAGTTGTTGATAACATAATGGTTTAAATAAAAGAATTATTAACATGCTTTATTCTATGTGTATCTCACTCGGTGCCTTATTATTCTAAATGGTTATCGCACTTTCACTATAATTGGGTTCTCGAATTACACTCATCACCATGTTAGATGTAAACACCTTACTTAAAATTGTTATCATGTTTTTCTTTAATAAATTCTATATTTAATTCGTTAATTTAACTTATGTTTTATTTTGTTTAAAAATGATAATTTTACTCAATTTTATTTATTTCTAAACTAAACCCATCTTATACTCTGTTTTGTAAAAATTGTATATTATTTTACTTTATTTGATTTCTAAAATAAACTCATTATTTCATTTTACACCTTAATTTATTCAAGATTGTTATTATGTTTTATGGTGTTTAAATATATCTTTCATTAGTCTAAATTAATATTAATCACGGTTGCAACGTACATGGTAGCACGTGGGCTTTGCCGTGCGAAGGTGATTGTTATTGTGGGCATGAGGTGCCATATGTGTAAGATTTAGAAATTATAGTCCATGACTTGTGGTTTATGAGGTGTGATGCCTTAGGGTAATTCTTGTTGTAAGTCCATACATTGGGAGCGATTTGATTATTTGAGTTGTCATCTGTTTTTCCTTATTTTGAGTTCATTTACATCTCATCGGTGTTCTGATTATATTGTTTCTTTACTACTCGTTTACTACTTGCTGCCATTTATGTTTCTATTACTTCATTGTTGGTTGTAAATCAATAATTGTTTCACCGTTGGTCTTACATTGATGTTCTTTCCATTGTTAGCTTATGTATATCTTGAACAGGTTTCTATGTCTAGTAGGTGTCTTGACCTAGCCTTGTCACTACTCTACCAAGGTTAGGCTTGATACTTACTTGGTACCGTTGTGGTGTACTCATGCTACGCTTCAGCACATTTTTGTGCAGATCCAGGTACTCTGATTGTGTTGTTGAGAGTTGCGTCTGCGCGGAGGGAGACTTCAAGGTATACCTGCTTGACGCTCGCATACCTTGGAGTCACCATCTTACTTCAATATGCTACTGTTAAATTGTAATTCACCATCTTACTTCAATATACTAGAGTATTTTAGTAGTGTTTATGACACCGTACTACCGGTTTTGGAAAATGTATAACTATTGGCCGCTTGTTGATATGTATGTCATTTAATGGTTTATGATAAATGATTAAATAATTCAATTATGTTAATAAATCAACATGTGACATCACGACATCCTAAGGTGGGATATTGGGGTCGTGACAGCCTATGCCAGCGACATCCTTCTACGCGAATGCGACACTACACTCGTGATCGTGTTGCACAATCCCTCTTAACCTTCGCCAACGCGTAAAACCATCTGCCACCTAGGAACACTACGCGAATATCTGATCAGCAGTTCTATAAGACCAAAATGAAGCTGCACTTCGTCCGAATCACACCCGAGGCCCCCGGAACCATATCCAAACATGCCAATAAGTCCTATAACACGATATGAACTTAGCTGAGGACTCAAATCACATCAAACAACATCAAAAATACGATTCACACCCCAATTCAATCCTAATGAAACTAATAGATTTTCAACTTCTACAATCGATGCCGAAACCTATCAAACCAACTCCGATTGACCTCAAATTTTACACACAAGTCATAAATGACACAACGAACCTATTCTAACTTCCAGACACAAATTCGAGCTCACTCAAACTTCTCAACTTTTCAAACCTTCAACTTTCCAACTTTCACCAATACAAGCCAAAACAACTTACGGACCTCCAAATCAAAATCCCGACATACGCCTTAGTCCAAAATCACCATACTGAGCTATCGAAATCATCAAAACTCCATTTCGGAGTTATTTACACATAAGTCAACATCCGGCCAACTCTTTCAACCTAGACTTCCAACCTTGGGACTAAGAAACCAACTACCCCGAAAAGTCACATAACAATAAACGAACATAGAATAAGCAATAAATGGGAGAATAGGGCTGCAATACTCAAAATGACCGGCCGGGTCGTTACAATAGGTTAATAGGATTATTAACTAAATACAATCCACCCTATGTGTTTAGCAAGTATGTAAATATCCAAGAAGGAAAGCAAACACAACTTCTATCTATAATTTTACTATACTTTACGTTTTGGGTACATCCGAGAATGGAAGTAAGAAGCAAGGATTCAACGCGGGGTTTGTCTTCAATCTTTCTCAAAATGACGTCGTCCAAAAGCAACTTCGTATGATAGTACCTCGCAAGAAAAGAGAAGTGAAATTGTTAGGAAATAATATAACATAAAAAATAAGCTAATAAAGTGACACATTTGTGAAATGGTTTTCGTTTTAAAAATGTTTTTGGAAATTTGCTCTTGAAAATGATTTGAAAATATTTTTGTTTTTGAAAGATTTTTTGAATTTTGTTTTTGGGAAATTGTTTTTTTGGAAAATAGTTTTCGAAAATAGTTTTAAAAATAATATAAGAGGCTCAGATATGTATTTTTAATATCCGTCTAGACATGAGAACGGGAACCGCCTCGGTAGTGACTCTGGTGGCCAATCGTGTCGCCCTCCATAGGTTGTTGGTTCGCGTTCTCATCCTTCTCTTTTTTGATATTTAGTATCATCGCCTCGTTATTTGGGTCCGATCCTGAGGGTCATTCAGGGCGTCGTGGCCTCAAACATTTATTCTCAACGGTCCGATATGGTGCAACAACTGTTTGAATCGGTAATATCACTAACGAGAGACTCCAAACTAAATCACATAAAAAACTATCAAAAAACCCAAAACAATATCCTCATTATGCAACAATAAGAGAAAACCTTTACGAAGAAAGCTGAAATGTGATTTTTCACCAAAGAAGTCAAAAACAAAATTGAACAAATGCACAAAAATAAGAAGGCAATAAGAAGCACAAAATACAAGTTCCAAACGTCGACAACAACAAAGATACTTCCGGTTAAGTCGCCAGAGTTCACTTTTTCCGGCGAGATTAACAAATGCCAATAGAATGTTTTAGCAGTAACAACACATGGAAACATTAGACAAAAATAAATATCAAGTAACCCATGGAAGTTATATTATTAGCAGGTGAAACAAAAGTGAATGTGGGGGGAGGGGGGGAGGGGGAGGGGGATTGCTTTGCAACGACTCGACCAGTCATTTTGAGTATTGTAGCCTCGTTCTCCTATTTATTATTTATTTTATGTTTACTTGTTGTTATGTGACTTGCGGGGGTGGTTGGTTTAGTTCCGGGGATGGTTTAGAATGAATTAAGACACTTAGTCCCAAGGTTGGAAGCCTAAGCTGGAAGAGTTGACCGAATATTGACTCATGTGTAAATAACTCCGGAATAGAGTTTTGATGGTTTCGATAGCTCCGTATGGTAATTTTGGACTTAGGAATATGTCCGGATATTGATTTGGAGGTACGTAGGTCGTTTTGGCTTGAATTGACGAAAGTTAGAAAGCTGAAGGTTTGGAGAGTTGAGAAGTTTGACCGAGAGTTGACTTTGTTATTACCGCACTTGGATTTTGGTTTTGGAAGTTGGGATAGGTCCGATGTATCATTTATGACTAGTGTGCAAAATTTGAGATCAATCAGAATTGAAATAGTGTGTTTCGCCATTGTGTTTAGAAGTTGGAAGTTCAATAGTTCATTAGGCTTGAATTGGGGAGAAATTGGTGTTTTCGATATTGTTTTAGGTGATTTGAGACTTTTACTAAGTTTGTATGATGTTTTAGGATGTGTTGGTATGTTTGGATGGGGTCCCGGGGGGCTCGGGTGAAATTCGGATTGATTGCGGAATGAGTTTGGCTTTGTTGAGTTGCTGAAATTTCCGGTGTCTGGTTTCCTCTTATGTGATCGTGTGAAGGGTGTCGCAATCTTGTAGGGTTATTTATGGCGGGGGGATTTTTGTTCTACGCTTTCGCGAGTAGAGGTCTGTGATCGTGGAGCTTTGGTCAGCTGTGCTTCGCGAACGTGTGAGTGGTACCACGTTCGTGAAGAAGTCTTCGCGATTGTTCTTCGCAAGCCCACGCGATTGATCTTCGCGAGCGCAAGAGGGAGTCCATGATCACGTAGGTTTGAGTTTCTGTGCATCGCGTTCGTAGCTGGTGTTCCGTGTTCGCGTAGGTCATTTTTTAGGGCAGCATTTTTTTGTTCTTCGTGATCGCGAGGGACTTTTCGCGATCGCGAAGAGGAATAATTGGGCAGACTAATTAATTTATAAAATGAAGGTTAGAGTATTATTTTGCATTTGGACTTTGGGAGCTCGAATTGAGGTGCTTCTTGAAAGTATTATCAAGGAGTTGATTAGGGTCAGTGATTTTAACTCGGATTTGGTTAATATACATGAGTCTATCACTGTTTTAACCATTTAATTAGTGTTTTGGGTTGGAAAAATTTGAGAAAATTGTAGAAACTTCATAAACTATATTTTGAGGATTTGAAAGGTAATTTGATGTCGGAATTGGATAATTTTTGTATGCTTCGACTCATAATTGAATGTGTATTCGGATTTTGTAATGTTTTTTGGATTCCGTGACGTGGGCCTGAGATTGATTTTTTTTGGTTGACTTTTTGACTTTGGTTAAAGAACTTAGTTTTATCGTATGAAATCGATTCCTATAGCTTGTATTCATTGTATTAATTTGTGTGTGGCTAGATTCGAATCGTTCGGAGGCCGATTCACGAGGCAAGTGCTTGTTAGAGTAGGGATTTGCACGGTTTGAGGTAAGTAACACTTTTAAACTTGTTACTGAGGGTATGACTCCCTAGATTTCGTGTTATGTGGTTAATGTTGAGATGACACACATGCTAGGTGACGGGCGTGTGCGCGTGCACCATAGTAATTGTGACTCGGTTGATTCTGTGGTACCGTGTAGTTATCAAACCTTATTATTGTTCATGTAATCCCTACGTATTAGAGTAATTGAGCTGTGATCCATTTTAAAAATCATGTTTAGACTATATGCTTATTCCGTTGGGACCCGCTGATGTCATTTCTGCTGTTGAATTATTTGCTTAAGCTGCAATCATATACTCAGTCACATTCATCATTTGCATATCATATCTCACTCTCTGTTGTCATTTATTGTTACATCAAGTTATCATTGTTTGAGTTGATTGGCATGAAATTTGTGAGCCCGAGAGACTAGAGAGATTGATATATGAGTTGGGGCCTGAGGGTCGGATTATGAGTGATATTTATGGGATCGGGCTGCACGCCGCAACTAGTTTAATTGATTCATGATGGGATCGAGCTGCATACCGCAACATATTTTATTGATTCATGATGGGATCAGACTGTACGCCACAACATGTTCTATTAGCGTTTGGGCAGGATCCGCCTCTCCAGAGTCTGACATACCAGCAGTGAGCACAAGTATCGTATAGTGCTAAGTGATTGAGAGTGATGAGTGGGGAGTGTGAGACAGTGAGATTGAGTACTCTGAGAGTGTGAGTACACGACTTTATCACTGTGATGCAATACATGTGACATGCACATTTGACATGTAGACATAGAGATGTAACATTCCTCTTATCAGTTATACTTGACATATTTTATCAGTGTTGAGTTTAAATTGTTAAACTTGAAAGCATGTCTACATTTCTATACTGTGTACGAATTGATTATGGGATTTCATTGAGTTATTACTATCATTTTCCCTGTTTTATCTGTACTGTTATTATCTGGATTTGGACTGTACCTTTCTAAGCTCGTCACTGCTTTCAGCCCAAGGTTAGTTCTGTTACTTATTGAGTACATTGGTTCAGTTGTACTCATACTACACTCTGCACTTCATGTGCAGATCCAGGTACATCTAGACCAGGTGGTTGCTAGACTTGGAGCAGTATCTGCTTGGAGACTATTGAGGTAGCTGCTATGGCGTTCGCAGACCTCGATTCTCCTTCTTTTCAGTTTATTTAGCACTGTTCTATCTTTCCAGACAGTTGTATTAGCAGTTTTGGCTATGTTGATACTTAGTAGCTCATGTACTCGATGATACCAGGATTTTGGGGGATGTCTTTGTAGTTGGGTCGCACTTGTTCTTATCGAATATTTATGAGATATTTTCATTGTTAAACTTAATATATCATGCTTGTACTTTAAAATATGTTGTTATTTTGTGGTTGTCAGCTATCCTAGTACTATGATAGGTGTCATCACGACAAGTAGAGAATTGGGTCGTGACAGCCGGAAAATGAGGCTTTGTTTGTGTGTGCGCTCATCAAAGATGACAAAACATCATCCTCAAAGTCCATATTCCGTCAGATCTGGGTGTGTACGACATGAAAGACAAAATGACGTTTCGCCGACGCTACTGCTGGTAGTGTTTTCTTTTTAGAAAAAAGTAGAGATAGAGAGGCGAAGGGATAGCAGCGGAGCTCGAGTGGTCGCCGGCTAACAAGGTCCAATCGAATCTAAAATCGATTCCCAGTATGTACACGTTAAAACAACAACAAACAAATGGAGATGAAGGAGGAGTAGTGGTTGCCGGCCATCGCCGGCGATTATCTCATGACCCAAAATCCCACCTCATGCGTTGTGATGGCATCTAGTCTCTAAGACTAGGTAGGCCGATTACTTATACTGATTAAGCCAGTTTTAACCATGATAATTTAAAACAGAGTTTAATATGCATACCGAAACAAAAGAGAAATAATACTACGCGGAAATAATCATAATAACCTCCCAAGAATAGGTAATACAGAGTCACGAACTCTAGCTGAATACATGGAAAGATCTCAAATATCGAAATACAATACTGTTCAAATAACAGGCTGACAGTACAATGAAAGGAAAGGATTCCAAGGGACTGCGGCGACCAAGCAGCTTTACCTTGAATCCTCGCAATCAATAAGCTAACTCTGCCCGAATCTGATATCTCCAATACATTGCTCTTCACAAAAGATGTGTAGAAGTGTAGTATGAGTACATCATGATCGGCACCTAGTAAGTATCAAGACTAAACTCGGTGGAGTAGTGACGAGGAACAAGTCATGACATCTACTAGTCAAAATAACCTGTGCAATATAGAAGTATAAAGCTAATAATGAAAGCAGGAATCAGTAATTAGCAACAAGAATCAACAAATGATATAAACAATAAAGTAATATGAACACCGTGAAAGTACCATTGAAACCACATAAGGAAAACAATAACTACCAATTAAGTCAAGCCATTCTAGCACAAGCTTCGCAACGAAATTACTCCGAGATACCTCATCTCATAGTCACAAGTCACGGGTCTCAACCCACCATCATATGCTCGTGGCACCTTGTGCCCACATTTCGAATCACAACCGCACGGCATGATCACATGCTCAATATCAACATGAAATAAGATAATACAAGAATACATGGACATGATCAATAAATGTCAAGTTTCATACTCCTGAACTAGGATAAGTGGCATGCTACAATATATGCTTGTGCGAGTGTACTATTACAACCCAAGTCCAAGTAATATCAAAGACATCGAGTAGCTCATCGAAGCAACGCAACAAGTCACGTAAGGTGTATGACATACACAAGGTAGGGCTGGGCATATATCGGGTAAAACCAATAGCCCGAACCGAAAAAAGCTTATTGGGTTATCAGTATCAGGTTATTAGGTTAACGGTTCAATTATGGTTTCGTGTTATTTTACTATTGGGTTATCGGTTCGAGTCTCGGTTTGCCCAATTTTTTAACGATTTAACCGATAACCCAATAAACTTTATAAAAATATGATTTTACCCTTAGATATATAAATTTTCCAATTCTCCCAATTCTCTATCTACTGTTCTAAGCCTCCCAAATTTGAAATTCAACACATAGAGAAACAATATTGTAAGGTTTATTATATTCTTTGAGAGGGTTACAACAATCGAGAAAGTTTATCATATTGTTTATACATTACACATTATCTTTCATTACTTCTTCTAATAGAATTGAGATTGAGTTATCATATCGGGTAAACAGATAACCGAACCGATAACCGATTAACCGATAATCGAAAACCGATATCTTATTAGTTCGGTTATCGATTTAGCATATTTATAAACCGATAACCGATATGCTAAACAGATGATAACATTCACAATCGAACCGAACCGACCCATGCCCACCCCTAACACAAGGAAAAACACACCATCTCACGAATATCACCAATAACCCCCAGACCATCACACATCATCCACGATGTTTCCACCTTTATCTCTCCAATAGCCACCCGTATCACTCCGCCCTAACAATATCATTAGCCATCTGTATCACTCTGATAGCCACCCGTATCACTCCGCCCTGACAATATCATTAACCACCCATATCACTCTGATAGCCACCCGTATCACTCTGCATAATAGCCACCCTTATCGCTCCGCCCGGACAATAACACAATAGCCACCCATATCACTCCGCACAATCAATAACAGTGAGATTCCACCCTTATGCCATGCATTACAACAATGGTGAAATGCCACCCTTATACTACGCATAACAACAACCAATCCATACAATAATTCACATGTGTTACATCACAACAACACGATATATCAATTCGTACCACAAGTGCCCATAGGACACAACCTTTCCAAAAGAACCAACAATATCAATATTTCCACAACAAATAGCCCATGGCTCAAACACAATGTGTATAGAATCACAATAACAACAAAATGAACGAGAAAGTAACTCAACTATGAACAACACTCCCTTTAAACACGACTTCAATTAAAATAGATTAGTGATTTTCAATAACTTCAACTTCAATTAATTTCTTAAGGATAAATTCGATAATGAAGGTATTTCCATGAAACGGAAAACTTCGAATTCTAGCGTATGAAATAGGCTAACAATGAAAGAGGTGGCATGAACTAGCAATTACGTCAAAATGCATGAGAATAACCCGACAACAAAAATGATATCATGTAACAACAATTTCAATTAAGAGTAACTCAACAATAGAGGAAGTCACATAATGATAAAAGAGGTAATAACTTCAAATAAAGCATATAAGAGTAAACTTGACAAGTAAATGATGTGACATGTAACAACAACTTCAAATAAAACATGCGAAAGTAAACAAGACAATTAAAGATATATCATGTGCTAACAATCCCGAATAAATACATGAAAGAAGCCTAAGAGTCTAAACCGGTCAATTTCCACATATAAGCCCAAGTAGGTACTCATCACCTCGCGTACACGGCTTTCACATGACACAAATTAGCACAAACGACTCAAATCCTAAGGGGTAATTCCCACAAAAAAAGTTAGGCAAGATACTTACCTCAGGGAAGCCAAATCAATACTCTAAATGACCTTCTTGTGTGAAACAAACCTCCGGACGGCTCAAATCTAACCAAAATAACTCAATATCATGAATAAAAATCATAGAAAATAATTTCGGATAATAAAGTCTCGATCTTTAATTAAAAAAAAAAAAGTTAACCCCTGGCTCGCACCACGAAACCCGACAAAATTTATAAAATTCGAACACTCATTCCGATACGAGTCCAACCATAGAAAAATTATCCAATTAATTTCGATATCAAATCGGCCTTCAAATCCTCATTTTATATTTTTGAAATGTTTTATGAAAATCCCCAATTTTCTCCAAGTCAAATCACTAAATTAAATGAGAAAAACAAAGATGGAATCACGAAATATAATCAAATCCAGGTGAAGAGCACTTACCCTAATCGAAAGCATGAAAATCCCCTCCAAAATCACCCAAAATCGAGCTCTCTAACACAAAAAGTGATAAAATATCAAAAACCCTCGAAATAGAGTACTTTATATTCTGCCTAGTGATTTATTCATCGCAATCGCGGAGCATAAATTATATGCTGCGAAATATCCCTATGTGAATGTGAGAGAACAGTCGCGAACGCGGCACACAATCTCCATCAACCTTCGCGAATGCGTTGATAACCTCGTGAACGCGGAGAGTAAGACACCTGATGCCCCTTTTCGTTCCTTAGACGTGATCGTGTATCCCCTAACGCGAACGTGAAGACAAAAATATCAAAGCCTCGTGAACGCAGTCGCCTCTTCGCGACCGCGAAGAACAAAAATGGCAGCTTCCATAGAACACTATGCGAACGCGATTGCTTCATCGTGATCGCAATGAAGAACACTAGATAATAACAATCAGCAGTCCAAAATAGAAGGAAATGGCCTGTATCCCATCCAAAACACACCCTAGGCCCTTGGGACACCGTCCAAACATACTAACAAGTTTCATAACATAACACGGACATGCTCAAGTTTCATAAAGTCGCACCTCAAATCGAACTTATGAACTTTCAACTTCTACAACTCGCGTCGAATCATATCAAATCAACCCGGAATGACATCAAATTTTGCATGTAAGTACCAAATGACACAACGGAGCTAGTCCAACTCCCAGAATTGAAGTCTGAACCCGATATCAATAAAGTCAACTCTTGGTCAAACCTTTCAACCTTCCAAACCTTTAACTTTTTAACTTTCTCCAAACTACATCAAATCAACCTACGTACCTCCAAATCTAAATCCGGGCATATGTTTAAGTCCAAGATCACTATGTGAAGCTATTGGAGCCATCATAATACCATTTCGGAGTTGTCTACACAAAAGTCAAACTCTGGTCAACTCTTGCCACTTAAGCTTCTAAAATAAGAATCATTCTTCCAAATCAATCTCAAATCATCCTAAAATCGAACCCAGACACACACGCAAGTCATAATACATAATAAAAAGTTGCTCGAGACCTTAAGCCACCTAATGGGATGCTAATTCTCAAAATAACCGGTCAGATTGTTAAAGATTAACTCCGGTCGGCGGCATAAGAGAGATAGGGTAGGGGCCAGCCGTCTGTCATCATGAGAGAGAGAGAGAGAAAGAATCGATGGGGGAAATAAGGGATAGGCAACTGTCTTAGAGAAAATGAAAGGGGGTCCTTATTTTAGGGATTTTGTTCCCTTAAAATCTGATGGTAGTAGGTGTAAAGTATGTATTGTATTGTATTGTATTATATTATAGGTTTGTATGGGGTAAAGACTTAGGGACCAAGTTTTAAAATAAAAAAAGGTAAAATTTAAAAGAAAATACATGGTCAAAAATGAAAGAAGGTCAAGTCACATCGATGTCATGTCACATCAATGCCATGTCGCATCGATGTCTAGTCACATCAAATGTCTTGTCATATCGGATGTTGACGGGACATTGAATTTGACCGGACTCGATTCGTATTTTGAAATTAAATCTACTGGCTTCCATATAATTAATATACTATGCGACAAATTTAAAAAGTGATTATTTAATTAGAAAATATGGCTTGTAGTATTTATTTAAAAATATAACTACTACAAATGTGTTGTAGTAATTGTTATTTTATTTTTGAAAAGACAATAAATTGATAGAATATCCTAATATTTAAAAAATAGGACAATTATCAATAAATTCCTTAAAATTTAGAAAAATGCACAAAACGGTAGTATTTAACTAATTGAAATAAAATGATAAAAATTCTCATATTTTTTAAAAATAGGAATAAGTATCAATAAATTACATTACAGTTAAAAAAATGTGCAAAACACTACATTTTATCATTTTTGACATGGAAGCCTGCAAAATTTAATTTTTAAATATGGAGGGTCACAATTGAGTGTCAACAATATTCATTCTATCACTACTATAGAATTCAAATGCGCACAAGAATGCCTTGATGAAGGTGTTGAGTGATGCTTATGTGCATCTTGACATCACTAGTGGAGAAATGGCAAACACGATGGAAAAAATACAGGAAACACACAAAGTCACTTTCCATGAAGATAAGTTGCCACCATAAGGTTTGAGTCACAACCGGGCATGCACATTACTGTGCAATATGAAAACAAGTTCAACACTCGGGTCTTGATCAATAATTGTTCGAGTTTGAATATATGCCCTCTGACCACTTTGAGTAGGTTGGGTATAGGTATACCTGAAATACAGTTAGGGAGTATGAACGTGAAAGCATTCGACGCGTCCCATAGAGTTACAATTGGAGAGATTGATTTGAGTTTGAAGATAGGTCTGACCGTGTTCGATGTCAAGTTCTAGGTATGGGTGTCGATGGATATTTAAAAACCGACTAAACCGACCAAACCTTAACGCACCGAATTTTTAGGTTCTTTTTAATACAAATGTAGGTTTTTATATAAATTTACAACCATACCGATAATTAGGGTATGTTTTTTATTTTATAAAAATAAACTGAAAAAATACCAAACCGTACCGAATAAATTTACATATGGAAAATATATTTATATATTAAGTTAAAAATAATAAAGTACTAACGTTTTCCTTGGGTCTTGGAATTATGAAAATGGTTACAAGCCAACAAGTAATTAAGATCAAAATCCTAATTCTCAAACCTATTATGCTACTCCTACTGAAACTAAATTATTTCCAGCATATTCACTAGCAAGACACAAAGTATTCCAACGATTTTGTGTAGCAAACTACATTGTATTGAATATGTTTCCTTTCGTATGATTTAAATTTATATTTTCGAGTATTTAATCTTCTATAGACTTTATTCTTGAGTCCCAACTTGGTTAATATCTTTTGACTTGTGTGATTTATCTTTTCTTTGTCTTTGCGTGGTTTCTTTTACGCAGAGGTAGAATAGTTGATGGATCTATACTTTGGCCATCTTTCATGTTTTTATAATTCATCACCATTTAAACAGTAAAACTGTCTAGAGAGTTTTGCTAAGTCCTATAAAAGTATGTATGTTATTGCACTCTACTTTTACTAGTGATTTTTACATGACATTTAATAAAATACCAAAAATTAATCGAACCGTACCGATACCGAAGAGAAACCGACATGATTGGGATGGTTTTAAAAAGTTTAATTTTGGTTATACATAATAGAATAACCAAACAATTGGTATGGTACAAATTTTATAAAATAACTGGCTGAACTGAACCATTGACACCCCTAGTTCCAGGTACTAGACATCTCTACCACTTACAACCTGCTGCTGGGACGAACTGTGATATACATGGCCGGAGCAGTTGCTTCTACTATACATCATTTGCGGAGATGGAAACAATCCTATTTATACCAACCAGACCGTAGCAGCAGTTGAAGGAAAAAGGAAATTAGGAGGGGAGGTATTCCACATCATTGAACGGGTAAACACAGTTGAGAAGGGACGATGGTATGATCCAGACCGAGGTCTCGGTCCTAAGCTTTAGGGGATAATAGAGCCAATACAAACAGGAACCCAGGGCACCACTTTCGATCTCGGGTATGAGTATACTGTGCAAGAGTATCAGGATTGGTTGCCACCATGGAATAATTTCTATTACCCATTGACTAAACCTATACCACCATTAAAGCAGACATTCTGTAAGGATGACATGATTTAGGGTTCTGAAGAAGATGAGATTCTAGCTGGCATTAGAAATTTGTACGTGGCCGAAAAAGATATGGATTGCAACATGATTTTGGGAGAAGAGGAGGAAGATCTCACCATCCAGATGGTAGCAGATGGAGCCATTCTAAGGAATTGGACTGCCACACCGTCCTGGGCTCATCGAGCACCTGGGTAGCTTCGGCAGACTAGCATAATTTTTAAATTGTTTTCTAAGCACTTAAGACATTTAGTATTTTCTTTCGAAATAAATACTCGAGACAATCGAGTCGTGTTTGCTTTGACATATTTTTAAGTTTCAAATTAATGCATTATTTCTCTTCATTTATTTATGCTATTATCTCTGCATTCTTTTCAGTATAATTATTTCCTATCCTGTTGAATCTACAATTGTGACATGTAATGAGACAACGCAACACGATGAGAGTGATTCAAGGGAATGGTAGAATGATTCAATACCCGAGGAAATTGTCAAGGAAGTAGAGGATTTGAAAACAATCAAAAGCTTAACTTAGAAGAAAACAAGACGGATAATTTGGGAGATTCCAAAATAGTCAAAGAGACCCACATTAGTATCCACCTATCACCGTCCGATAAAGAAGAATATATCAAATTTTTGAAAGAAAACAAAGATATCTTTGCCTGGTCCTGTGATGACATGACAGGGTTGAGCACATCCATAGAAGCCCACAAGCAACCTACCAACCCAATGTGTCCACCAGTGTAGCACAAACTCAAAAAATTCAAGCCAGATATGAGTTTGAAGATAAAAGAGGAGGTTACCACGCAGATCGATGCCAAAGTCCCCTAAGTGGTTATCCAATATCGTGCTCGTACCAAAGAAACATGCTAAGATCAGGGTATGCGTTGGCTATATAGATCTGAATAGAGCAAGTCCCAAGGATAATTTTCCACTTCCAAACATACACATCTTGATCGATAATTTCACGAAGCATGAACTCCAGTCCTTTGTTGATTGCTTTGCAAGATATCTCCAGATCTGGATGGATGAAGAAGATGCAGAGAAAATACCCTTCATCCACCAGTCATTTGTTTTAATGAATGCCAGAGCTACTTACATGAGGGCCATGACTACCAATTTTCATGATATGATACATAAGGATATCGAGGTTTATGTGGATGACATCATATCAAGTCATAGAAAAGCCTAGATCACATAGTAGATTTGAGAAAAAATTTCAACCGTTTGGGAAGATACAATTTGAAGTTAAACCCCGCTAAATACGTCTTTGGGGTCCTTGCCGAGAAATTACTAGGTTTCATTGTCAGCTGCTGAGGAATTGAGCTAGACCCATCAAATATAAAAGCCATCCAAGATTTGCCACCACCAAGGAAAAAAAAAGGATGTGATGAGCTTCTTAGGCCATCTCAATTACATCAGCCGTTTCATAGCGCAATCGACGGTAATATGTGAACCAATCCTCAAGATGTTGAGAAAGGATGCTGCAACAAGTTAGACTGAGGAATGTCAAAAGGCTTTCGATAAGATCAAGGAGTATCTAAGCCTCATGTGGTAGTCCTACTAGAGCCCAGGAGAACCCTATTGCAGTACTTGTCCGTATTGGATGGAGCGTTTGGGTGCGTCTTGGGACAACATGATGAGATTGGAAGGAAAGAGCAAGCTATATACTATCTGAGTAAGAAGTTCGCACCCTATGAATCTCAGTATTGTTTATTGAAATGTACTTGATGTGCCCTGACATAGATAGCCCAAAAGCTGAGACACTAATTCTGCGCATACACCACCTACCTCATATCGAGAATGGACCACTTAAAGTACATGTTTTAGAAACCTATGCCTATTGGCAAGTTGGAAAAGTGGAAAATATTGCTAAGTGAGTTTGATATCGTCTATATGATTCAGAAGGCAGTCAAGGGGAATGTATTGGCCGATCACCTGGCAGAGAACCCTGTGGACGAAGAATACAAACCATTGAAGACGTATTTTCCCGATGAAGAAGTATCTTTCATAGAGGAAGATATCACCGAAGCTTATAATGGCTGGAGAATGTTCTTCGACGGAGCTGCAAACTTCAAGGTAGTGGGCATCAGAGTTTTCCTAGTATCAAAAATCGACCAACATTATCCGGTATCCGCCAAGCTCAGGTTTCCATGCACCAATAATATGGAAAAATATGAGGCTTGCATTTTGGGACTTAGGTTGGCCATCGACATGAACATCAAGGAATTATTGGTAATCAGAGACTCAAACTTGCTGATACATCAGGTAATCGGAGAATGGGCCACCAAGAATACCAAGATACTATCGTACTTACACTATGTGCAGGAATTGATCAATAGGTTCACAAAGATAGAATGCAAGCATGTTCCCCAGATTCACAATGAGTTCGCAAGTGCATTGGCCACCTTATCTTCCATGATACAACATCCAGATAAGAATTATATCAACCATATCCCAATAGATATCCGCAAGCAGCCTGCCTACTGTGCTCATGTTGAAGAAGAATTCGATGGGAATCCACAGTTTTATGATATTAAGGTGTATCTGGGAAAGGGAGAGTACTCAGAAAATGCTACACATACTCAAAAGCGCACATTACAGAGGTTAGCTAACCATTTCTTTCAAGATGGAGAAATTCTATACAGAAGAACTCCCGATCTAGGATTGCTAAGATGTGTCAATGCCAATCAAGCATCCAGACTGCTCGAAGATATACATGCCGAGGTATGTGGACCTCACATGAATGGGTTCGTTCTAGACAAGAAGATACTAAGGGTGGGATATTTTTGGATGACTATGCAAACTGAATGCATCAAGTATGTACAGAAATATGACTAGTGTTAGGTACATGCTGACATGATAAGAGTTCCACCTAATGAACTCAGTGTGACGAGTTCGTCTTGGCCTTTTGACACTTAGGGCATGGATTTCAACGGCCCAATCGAGCCTACCACCTCTAACAAACACATATTTATTCTATTAGCCACTGATTACTTCACCAAATGGTTCTAAGACACCACCTACAAAGCTGTGACCAAGAATGTCGGATTTTGTTCGAGACCATCTCAAACGTCTGCCGATTCGAAGTGCCCGAGTCAATTATCACCGATAATGCTTCCAAACTCAATAATGATCTGATGCAGGCCATGTGCGAGACATTCAAGATCAAATACCGAAATTCCATTGCATATAGACTACGGATGAATGGAGCCGTAGAAGCTGCAAACAAGAATATTAAGAAAATACCAAGGAAGATGGTGGACAACTATAAATAGTGGCACACGAAGTTACCATTTTCTTTGCTTGGATACCACACTACGGTCCGAAGCTGTTATACCCGTCGAGGTAGAAATTCCTCCCCCCTGTGGATCATACAGGAAGCCAAGCTTAGTGATGCAGAATGGGAACAAAGTCAATATAATCAGTGGGTTATCATCGACATGAAAAGAATGAACGCAATGTGCCACGACCAACTTTACCAGAACTGAATGGCAATGGCTTTCAATAAGAAGGTTAGACCAAGACAATTCACATCCGGGAAACTAGTTCTAAAGATAGTCTTCCCACACTAGGATGAGGCAAAGGGTAAATTCTCACCAAACTAGCAAGGTCCTTACATGGTTCACCGAGTGCTGCCAGGAGGAGCACTAATACTAGAAGTAATGGATGGAGAGATATGGCCAAAACCTATCAATTTAGATGTTGTCAAAAGATACTATGTCTAAATTGTATTGACACTTTCTTCTTGATGTAACATGAACTATGCTTGACCTGATTCCCGTTTAAGAGGGGATACACAGGCAGCCCTGTGGATTCTGTCACATTTTAATATAATTTCCATTCTGCTCCATGGTATTAGGGCAAAACTTTGAATTTTATCAGATCCAATATTGTTACCAGAAGAGGATTATCGGGAAATATATCAAAGTCGATCCTTCGGAACTGGGGCAGAATTAGAATCCCGAGGGGTTCTTCACAATCTTACATAGAACAAGGATGTTGCAATGTCTCAAAATGTGTCACGGTCTATGATTTGAAAAAAACTATATATTTTATGCATATTTTAATAATTGCATTTTTTATGGCTAACCAATTACAAAATGCTTATTTTCAAAACTCAATTTTTGTAATAGCCAAATTCTACCCAGGCCAACTCAAAGCATAGAAGTGTCAAGCTTAGAAAGTAATGTCAGAAGAAAGGACGGTATAGGGAATTGAAAGCACGAACCAACCTTCCTCGACTTACAAATTTTCTTTGAATGTAGGAATAATAGATGCAACACTATCAAGAGTGTCCGCAAAGGATAAACAACAAGACTGTTATCTTCAAATAGACAAATGCTACCAAGCCTAAATGTGTTGAGCTAAGAATTGCTCTCCTTTCTCGAATTTGTATGAGGCTATGCTTTGCCTCCATCATTACATAAGGCTAAGAATTGCCTTCATCTGCATAAGGCTAAGCATTGCACTCACCATCTGCATCGGGTCAAGCATGATCCATCTATTTGCATGAGGCTAAGCACTGCCTCCACATATGCATAGGGGTAAGCATTGCCCTCAAAATTTGCATAGGGCTATGCACTTCCCTCATACTTTCATGAGGCTAAGCTCTGCCTCCATCATTACATAAGGCTAATCATTGCCTTCATCTGTATAGGGCTAAGCATTGCCCTCACTATCTGCATCAGGTCAAGCATGGTCCTTCTACCTGCATGAGTTTAAACACTGCCTCCACGTCTAGTTAGGGCTAAACACTACCCTCATAAATTGCATAGTGCTAAACATTGCCCTCAAACATGCATGAGGCTAAGATCTGCCTCCATTATTGCATAAGGCTAAATACTATCTTCCTACTTGCATGAGGCTAAGCTCTGCATCATTATTTGCATAGGGCTAAGCATTGACCTCATTATTTGAATGAGGCTAAGCTCTGCCTCTATCATTACATAAGGCAAAGAACTGTCTTCACCTGCATAGGGCTAAACGTTGCCCTCATTACCTACATATGGCTAAGCACTTCCCTCCTTGCTTGCATGTGTTTAAGCTCTGCCTCCATCTCGCACAACGCTAAGCACAACCTTCCTCCATTCTTGTATAAGGCTAAACCCTGCCTTCGTCATCTGCATATGGCTAAGCACTGCCTATTTTCTTTGTTGAACAGTCAAATATCACTACACACTTGTATTTCATGGGATGAAATATTGCCACATTATTCAAGGACGTTATAGTCCAAAGGCACCATCTTCATAGCCTAATTATAACATTCTATGGCCTAAGGATCTCAAAGTTGCACATCATTATTCAAAGGAGTCACTGTCCAAAGGCACCATTCTCATGGCCTGAGGAAACCATTTCATGGCCAGAGAATCCATTTATTATACGTTTCATGGCCCCGGACGTCATGGTCTAAGGACATCATTCTCATCGTCCGAAGACAACTTTCATGGACCGAAGAGAATTTGCATCATACTTAAAGTTTTGCACTCACAACAATGACGTTATAACTATTATGTATATGCTTGAGTATTCGTTGTATTTAAAGCCTTGTAGGTAACTCAGAAGGTAACTGTTCTTCAAACAGGAGAAATTCTTGCTCCTATTTCTTCTCAAATGTTCACATTCCTTTAGTATCTCCAAGTAACCGGCAACTAATAATTGATTACTTTTCGTTTTCGTAACCGTTCCCAAATCACATTGCCTCACGCATCCGTAATGATTGATTCCACATTATTGTCATCTATAATCTCCATCTATAATTTAAACCATTCACAACACCGTCCTATAAAGAGAAAATCATTCATTAAAATATGCAGTCTTTCCACAACAACAACATGTAGTATTTATATAGAGAAAATCGTTCATTAAAACCATGGATATGTAGGCAGCTCAAGAACCAGGATCCGACCCCCATATTTTAGCATCTCATATCACATCCTCGTCTATTCAAACAAAATTGATTATCATCTTGATTTCTTTACCCGACAATGCTTTCATCATTCTTGGGTAAAGAGGGGCAGCTGTTGATACTAAATTTTGCCCTCATATTTTCCACTTAACTAGTATATTCATAAGATTTTATATATTTTTAAATATTATTTATAGAATATTTCCTTGCACTACTATTCCTTGATATGCTTTAAATATTACTTTGATTTCCTCATAACACTTTTTATCAAATTATTATCATGGAAGTTTTATACAAATGATTTTATTCATATTATAAGGATTTTTAATTGGTTCTAGCATTTATAATTAATAAATATTTATTTATTATATCCTTTAAATTATTTCTAAGTGATTAGTGGTCCAAACTAATTATCTATACTTCTATGCATATTTTATAGTATTTCACATTATTTCGTACAACTATATTTTCTTTTTATACCATTTACATATTGTTTTGCATTGATAGCCTATATTTTACAATAACTATATTTATTATGATATTTAGGCCAAAAATGGCATTTTTATATTTTTACAATCATAATCTACTATTTTAAAAGTGTTAATTTCTCAAGTAGCATTTTTTATAATTTATTTTATTGATTCCCTTGTAATATTTAAGTATGGTCCAACATAAGTTTGAAATTCGAACCGAATATGATCCAATGACTAAGCCCGTCCCATTTAGCCATCTGAGGCCCAAACCAAACACCCCGACCTAAAACTAAACAACCGACACCCACTTACCCAACCCAATGCCATTTTAATCCCAGCCGTTGATCTCCAACGATCAATGGCTCCCAACCTTTCCCCCTTTCTCCTTATATCATCTCAACCCCGAAACCCTAATCCATTTCTCACCCCACAACCACCTCTCTATTCTCTGAAACCCAGCTACCTCACTCACAGAACCCTATCTTGAACCCAATTTGACACGGATATCTTCTGTAATCTCCTTTCTTTTTCTAGCTCTAAAAATGTTTCTTCCCCGATTCTTGACTTGGTTTGTTTGGTACTGAGTTATTTGTGGAAAGGACATCATCATCTCCGATTATAGATGTTTACTATATTATTGAGTTAATACATTCAAATCAAAGCCACACAAGTCCGATTTGACGAGATTCTTTGTTATTATTTTGATTCCTTGGCCGAGCTAGGATTTACCCGATTGTGCCCTAATCCGACTCAAAATTTGTTTGCATGAGATCCTTTCCTTATTCTATGGTTTGATTGATTCTTTTCCTTTTTGATTATGTGAATCGAACACTATATATACCTATCCCCAATTCCCCTAATGAAGACTCGGGAATCACTTCTCTCTTTCTCTCACACCCTTATACTCACTTTATTTGGATCTAGTTCTCCGAGAACTCTTGTTCCTTTTCATTATTGGCCGGCTGAAATCCAAGTCAACTCGGATATTTTTCTGTAGGCCTCCCCCGACACAAGTACTTCTTGGAGTCCTCGAGGCTCTTGTGAACTTTGAAGTGCCAGAGAACTTTGGTTTTCCTATATCAAACTCGTTCACTTGCAATCAATGCTACATTACTACTAGATTTTTGATTTTCTTGTTTGTTTACTTCTCTTCATGACTGGTTAGTACTTTGGATCCCTAATTGCTTTAATTTTCTATTGCTCGCTTAAGAGTCATACTTAGAATCCATGTCCTGCTCCCAATAAATATTTATGTGAATTACTATAGTAGAAAGGATGCTTTAGGGGTGTGGTCTTTTTTATTTGTGTGAATTGAAGTCCCTATCATATTATGTGTTGTTTTTCCTTTCCTTGCAACTTATGTGATCATGGTAGAATTTTGTATTTCCACGTTTTGATGCTGCAAATTAGTTTGGTTAAGACACTTCTTTACATGAATACTTGGCCATATATTTGTTGTACTCACCCCTATGTATGTGCTCTATTAACCTGTTGAATTTCCTATTTTCTTTAAAATCAGATAAAAATATATCCCACTTGACTTGCTGAGTGCCATGCCTAGAAACCATGTATATAAGAAGTTTCGATCTTAGGATTTCGCACTAGACTTTCCTTTATGAATTCTTGTTTGGTTGTATTCTCTATGATTAAGTCCTGACCATTCTAGAAGGCCTATCCCTAAGATGTTTTCACTCTGATCTAATTCCATGAACCTGCTAAGCCATAAAATGTGTGTTTGTTTTACTGGACCTTTGTGTTCTGTTTACCCCTTAATGTTGTATATGACTGTAAGATCCTTTCATGAGATTTTATGAAACTGATGGACTCTCACATGTGTTCTTGTCCTATTTATGTGCTCTTTCACCTCATAGATATCACATCCCAAGATATTATTTAGAGACTTCTGTTCTTGGTTAGTTTGTATCATTAAGGATCCGAGTGCATATGTTCTTGCCTAAATTTGAAGTCGCTTGGATGACTGGTTATTACGACCCGACCGATCGTTTTATGTAATTGTGCCCCGTTTGCCCTTTTGATGCTTCACAAATATGTATTTATGATTTTATGATTTACGGGCTTGATTAGTTTGGTTCCGGGAAGATTTTGAGTTGATTTGGATCCTTTGATTCTTGACTTTGAAGCTTAAGTTAGAAATATTGACCAAGCTTTGACTTTTGGGAAAATGATCCCGAAACAGTATTTTGATGGCTTCGATAGCTTCGTATCATAATTTTGGACTTGGGCATATGCCCAGAATTGAATTCGGAAGTCCATAGGTTGATTTGTGTTGTTTTGCCAAAAATTTGCAATTTGAAGTTGAAACATTTTACTGTAGGTTGACTTTAACTATCTAGTTTGGAATTTGATCTCGGGACTTGGAATATGTCTGTTATGTTATTTAGAACTTGGCTGCAAAATTTGGTATCATTTGGAGTTGATTTGATAGGATTCAGACGTTTAGTTGCATTTCTAGAGTTTCTTTAAATTACTTTGAAATTCATACATTTTTAGTGTTCGATTCATAGTTCTAGATGTTAGTTTTGTATTTTTATCGTGCGATCAAGTTCGTATGATATTTTAAGACTTATGTGCATGTTTGGTTTGGAGCCCTGGGGGCTCGGATGAGTATAAGACCTATTTCAGAATGAAGTGAACTAAAAATGAATTGCTGGTGCTCTGTTATCGCAACTGCTAGCACCAACCTTGCAGTTGCACAGGTGACACTGGGGGCTCTGATGTCGCAATTGCGATTGACCCCTTCGCAATTGCGAAGTCAGCATGTATGAGCCTTGGGTCGCTTTTGCGAAGAAGTCCAGCTTTGCAATCGCAATTGTGATAATTATTGAGGCTGTCAGGGTCCGCAAATGTGATCCCTGGTCCGCAATTGCGAGGGTTCTCAAATGCTAACCTTGTGTCACAAATGCGACATCTGCAGCTTGACAAAGGGTCGGGAGACGGAATATTTCAACATATTCTCTCATTTTAGCACCTTAGACTCGGTAAGAGGCGATTTGGAGAGGGAGTTACATCTACAAATATTAGGTAAGTGATTATAATCCATTTCCAACTATATTTCATCAATATATGTTATACTTTAACATCAAAGTCATGTGGATCAAAGTGAAAATTTGTTAAACTTTGTCAAGTTTTGAAAATAAGAATTTGAGCTTTGATAGTCGATTTGGACTTGGATTTTGAAACTAATCACATATATGAACTTGTGGGGTTATGGTAGTCGGAATCTAACCTTGGACCCGAGTTTTGACTGGACAAGCCCCGGGTTTACTTTTGTTGACTTTTTGAAAAAAGTGTAAAGATCACAGCTTTATCTATTGTAATTGCTTTCCCTTTCATTTTTGATGATATTTAGTCAATTTTGGTTAGATTTGAGTCGCGTGGAGGTGAATTTTAGGGTAAAAGCTATTTCCGAGTGTTGAGTTGGCCTAGTTGAGGTAAGTATCTTGCCTAACTTTGTGTGGGGGAACTACCCCTTAGGATTTCGGATTCATTGTGTCATTTGTGCTATGTGAAAGTCGTGTACGCAAGGTGACGAGTGGGTACACGAGTTATATGTTGTATTTGACCGATTTAGGATACTTAGACTCTTTCCATGCTTTAATTTAATTGTCATATCATGTTCTAAATTCTCATAGTCAATCTACTCTTACTTGTGTTAGTCTATCCTCACATGCCTTAAATGACTTTGTTAACATTTGTTCTACATCTTACTTGATATTTTTCTCTTATGCTATATTTGAAGTTGTTGCCTCTTTCATCGTTACATGTTATCTCTTTCATTGTTGATTTATTATTATTTGAAGTCATTGTTACATGTTATCTCTTCCATTGTTGGTTATCCTTATTTGAAGTCATCGTTACATGTTATCTCTTATATTGTGAGTTATTCTTATTTAATATCATGATTACACATTATCTCTTTCATTGTTGAATTATTGGTGTTGAGGTTGTGAAAGCCGTTATCACATTGAGGCGAAGTTGTTTATTTTTGAGTTATCCCTCTTGTTAAGAAATTTACTTTTATTGTTATTGTTGATATTCATATACACATTGTGGTTGAGCCATGGGCAATTGTTGCGGAAACATTGATATTGTTGATTATTAGCAAGTTGTGGCATATGGGAACTTGTGGTGCTAGTTTTTATTGTGATGTGATAATAATGCGCATGCATCGGTATAAGGATAGGGGTTAATGTGCATGCGGTGGCTTAAGGTGGGACTTATGTGCGTGTTGCTTGTAAGGTAATTACTTGAAGCCATGCGACATCATAAGGTCGTCTAAAGTGCGTGTAGCTATTTTGGGAAAAATATTTTCAAAACTATTTAATATAAGGCTCACGCGGCGATATAAGAAAATAATGTGATTGAATTTGAGAAATGTGTATGAGGCGGTACCTCGAATGTGATTCTTGTTTTATACAAGGCGGTACCTCGGTTGAGATTCTTGTTATGTACGAGGTGGTACCTCATTGGTGATTCTTGTTGTTTATCTCATATTGTAGAGAGTTATTGGTGAAACACTTCTTGTTTCACTTATTCTTCTTTGTCTTATCAGTTAGGATTCGTATTTTACTATGGTGTTTTTTTAATTGCTTCCCTTATGTTATCTTCATGCTTACAATTCTGGCATTAGTCTAGGTTATTAACTTGTTTCATATCAGTTCTTTCTTCGCCTTCCATTACTTATCGTTATTATGTTTCATTCTATTTATTATATCCTAAAAGGTGTCTTTACCTGACCTCATCACTACTCTACCGAGGTTAAGATTGATACTTACTGGGTACCATTGTGGTGTACTCATACTACGCTTTTGTACATTTTATTTGTGCAGATCCAGGTACGTCTGCTCGTGCAGGACGTTAGTGATTGGCTGTAGCTAATTTTCCAGAGACTTCAAGGTATACCTGCTTGGCGTCCGTATGCCTCGGAGTCACCTTCCCTTATCTTTCTTGTTTGTTGTATTTCATATTCAGACAATGTTGTAATAGACATTCTAGTTATTCTGTAGATCTTATCACTCAGTCTCACCAGGTTTTGGGAGCATTGTAGTTGTATTTCTATTATCAAGATATTTATGAGAATTGTTAGTTTATATCATATCTTAGCTTTTATTTCTGTCATAGTCACTCATTTTTAGGCTTACCTAGTATTAGAGACTAGGTTCCATCACTATATCCTAAGGAGGGAAATTAGGACCGTGACAAGTTGGTATCAGAGCTCTAGGTTCATAGGTATTACGAGTCATATGTAGGTTTAGTAGAGTCTTGCGGATCGATTTGGAGACATTTGTACTTATCTTCGATATGCTACAAAACTGTTAGGAAAACGTTATTTCTTTGATTCCTTATCATGCGAATTGGTTGACTTCAAAAACTGAATCTTTGACTTTCTATTCTCTCACAAATGGTGAGGATACGCACTGCTGGATCCAACGATCAGACATTTGCACCCTTTGTTAGATCCGCGAGACGCCGAAGCTGGGGCATAGGCCGAGGAAGGTCACATGGTACAGCTAGAGCACCTGCCTGAGCTGCGACATAAGAGCCACTAGTAGCTCCAGTTGGAGGACAGGCACCCGAGGCACCTGTTTCCACCCCTGCACTTCAGGAGACCCTCGCAAAATATTTGAGCGTGTTTGGTACTCTAGCTCAGGCGGGGTTGATTCCTCTCGCACCAGCCATATCTCAGGATAAGGGAGGAGCTCAGACACTTAGCGTACGTACCCCAGAGCAGCGGTTCCATGTTGATCAGGTCCCATAAGTTATACCAGCGCATCCTGTTATTCCGGTTCAGCCCAAGGTTAGGGCAGTGGCATCTGATGAGGAGCAGCTTAGACTTGAGAGGTTCAAGAAGTATCATCCTCCTACTTTCAGTGGCTTAGCTTCAGAAGATGCACATGTATTTGATCCGGGTAGGATGGAGGCAGTCGCTTCAGACGTACTCATCACCGGTATGGTTCTGGGTTTTCATAGAGATCCATCAGTCTTATTTGATCCGAGATCTACTTATTCATATGTGTCATCTTACTTTGCTCCGTATTTGGATATATCTCGTGATTCTTTGAGTTCTCCTATTTATGTGTCCATGCTTGTGAAAGATTCTATTATTGTGGACTGTGTGTATCGGTCGTGTTTAGTTGTTATTAGTAGTTTTGAGACTAGAGTTGATCTATTATTGCTCAGTATGGTAGATATTTGATGTTATCTTGGGCATGGACTGGTTTTCTTCCTAGCATGCTATTTAAGATTGTCATGCCAAGACAGTGACATTGGCTATGCCATGTTTTCCATGGTTAGAGTGGAAGGGTGCATTGGATTATGTTCCTAGTAGGGTTGTGTTATTTCTAAGGGCTCAGCGTATGGTTGAGAAGGGATGTGATGCATATCTAGCCTTTATGAGAGATGTTAGTGCTGATACTTTTATTATTGAATCTGTTTCGATAGTGAGAGACTTCCCAAATGTATATCCAGTAGATCTGTCGGGCATGCTGCCTGATAGAGATATCGATTTTGGTATTGACTTGTTTTCAGGCACTCACCCCATTTCTATTCCACCATATCGTATGGCTCCAACAGAGTTGAAGGAGTTAAAAGATCAGTTGCAAGAGTTGATTGATAAGGGTTTCATTTGGCGTAGTGTGTCTCCTTAGGATGCCCCGCTTTTATTTGCGAAGAAGAAGGATGGTTCTATGCGCATGTGTATTGATTATCACCAGTTGAATAGGGTTATAGTGAAAAACAAGTATCCATTGCCACGCATTGATGACGTATTTGACCAGCTAGAGCGTGCCAGAGTGTTCTCAAAGATTGATCTGTGGTCAAGGTATCATCAACTGAAGATTCAGGATCTGGATATCCCGAAGACTGCTTTTAGGACTCGCTATGGTCACTACGAGTTCCTTGTGATGTTATTTGGGATGACCAACGCCCCAACATCATTTATGCACCTGATGAACAATGTATACCAGCCATATCTTGATTTATTCGTTATTGAGTTTATTGATGACATCTTGATGTACTCCCACAATCGGGAAGATCATGATCAACACCCGAGGATCGTGCTTCAGACCTTGTGAGAGAAGAGGTTGTATGCAAAATTCTCAAAGTGTGAATTCTGGCTTGATTCGGTGGTATTTTCGGGTCATGTGGTGTCTAGTGATGGGATCAAGGTACATCCAAAAAAGATTAAAGTAGTTCAGAGATGGCCCGAACCGTTTTCAGCTACTGAGATTCGGAGTTTACGTAGTTTGACCGGGTATTATCGTCATTTTGTAGAGAATTTCTCATCCATTGCCACACCTATGACCAGATTAACCCAGAAAGGTGCTCCTTTCAGATGGTCCGAGGAGTGTTAGACGAGCTTTCAAAATCTCAAGACTATTTTAGCTACAGCCCCAGTGTTAGTGCTGCCTACGGGTTTAGGGTCTTACATTGTGTATTATGATGCGTCACATATTGGGCTTGGCGCGGTGTTGATCCAAGACGGTAGGGTGATTGCCTACGCGTATCGGGTGTTGAAGGTTCATGATAAGAATTATCCTATCCACAAATTAGAATTGACAGCTATTGTACAGGCCTTGAAAGATTTGGAGGCACTATTTGTACGGTGTCCCATGTGAGGTATATACCGACCACCGGAGTCTACAACATTTGTTCAAATAGAAAGATCTTAACTTGCGGCAGCGGAGATGGTTAGAGTTGCTTAAAGACTATGATATCACTATTCTATTTCATCCCGAGAAGGCCAATGTGGTGGCCGATGCCTTCATTCGAACGACGGAGAACTTGGGCAATTTAGCATCTCCGCCAGCAGTAGAGTGGCCACTAACCATGGATTTTTAGGTCTTGTCCAACCAGTTTGTTAGATTTGATGTTTCGGAGCCCAGTGAGTTCTTACTTGCGTGGTTTCTCGGTTTTCTTTATATGATCGCATCAGATATCGTCAGTATGATGACCCCTATTTTCTTGTCCTCAAGGACACGGTACAACACGGAGATGCCAAGGAGGTTTCTATCGGAGATGATGGGGTGTTTCAGATGCAGGGCCGATTATGTGTGCCCAATGTGGATGGGTTACATGAGATGGTCCTTGAGAAGACCTACAGTTCACGATACTCCATACATTCGGGTGCCACTAATATGTATCAAGTTTTGAGACAACACTATTGGAGGAAGAGAATGAAGAAAGACATAGTGGAGTATGTAGCTTGGTGCCTAAATTGTCAGCAAGTAGAGTATAAGCATCAGAGGCTAGGCGGTTTTCTCTAGAGACTTGAGATTCCCGAGTGGAATTGGGAGCGTGTCAGCATGGATTTCGTTGTCGGGCTCCCACAGACTCAGAAGAAATTTGATGCTGTTTGGGTGATTGTGGATAGGTTGACCAATTCAGACCATTTCATTCTGGTAGTGACTACCTATTCTTAATATCAGCTGGCTTATATCTATATCCGCGAGATTGTTCGACTTCATGGCGTGCCGGTATCCATCATCTCTGACTGGGGAATACATTTTACATCGCATTTCTGGAGAGTTATGCAGCGTGAGTTAGGCACACGGGTTGAGATGAGTACAACATTTCACCCCCAGACGGACGGAAGTTCGAGCGTACCATTCAGATATTGGAGGATATGCTTCATGCCTGTGTTATGGATTTCGGGGGTTCTTGTGATCAGTTTTTGCCGCTTACAGAGTTTGACTACAACAACAACTACAAATTGTGTATTCATATGGCTCCTTACGAGGCCCTATATGGGAGACGGGGTCGTTCTCAAGTTGGTTGGTTTGAGCCAGGAGAGGCTAAGTTGTTGGGTACGGATTTGGTTCGAGATGGCTTGGAGAAAGTCAATTGATTCAGAATCGGCTTCGTACAACCTAGTCTAGACAGAAGAGTTATGCCAATCAGAGAGTTTGTGATGTTTCATTCATGGTTAAAGAGCAAATTTTGCTCCGGGATTCACCCATGAAGGGTGTGATGAGGTTCGTGAAGAAGGGCAAGTTGAGCCCTAGGTATATCAGACCTTTTGAGATCCTTAAGAGGATTGGTGAGGTGGACAACAAGCTGTCATTGCCACCAAGCTTATCTGCGGTCCATCTGGGGTTACATGTTTCTATGCTCCGAAAGTATTATGGTGATCCATCTCATGTGTTAGATATCAACACTATCCAATTGGACAAGGATTTGACTTATATTGAGGAGTCGATGGCTATCTTGGATAGACAGGCCCGTAAGTTGAGATCCATGAACATTGGTTCAGTAAAGGTTCAATGGAGGGGTCATCCGGTCGAGGAGGTGACCTGGGAGACCGAGCAAGACATGCGGAGTCGTTATCCTCATCTATTAATCACTTCAGGTATGTCCTTATGCACGTTCGAGGACAAATGTTTGCTTTAAGAGGGGGAAATGTAATAACCCGATCGATTATTTTGTGTAACTGCGTCCCGTTTCCCCTTTTTATGCTTCACACATATGTATTTAAGGTTTTATGACTTACGAGCTTCATTAGATTTGTCCAGGGAAGATTTCGGGTTGATTTGGACCCTTTGATTCTTGACTTAGAAGCTTAAGTTAGAAATATTGACCAAACTTTGACTTTTGTGAAAAGGACACCGAAACAGTGTTTTGATGGTTCTAATAGCTTTGTATCGCTATTTTGGACTTGGGCGTATGCCCGAAATTGAATTTGTAAGTCCGTAGGTTGATTTGTGTTGTTTTACCAAAATTTGGCAATTTGAAGTTAAATAGTTTGACCATAGGTTGACTTTTAGCTATCGAGTTTGTAATATTAGTTTGGGACTTGGAATAGGCCCGTTATGATATTTAGAACTTGTTTGTAAAATTTAGTATCGTTTTGAGTTGATTTGATAGGATTGGGGCGTTTAGTTGCAAATCTAGAGATTCTTGAAATTTACTTTAAAATTCATGCGCTTTAATATTCGATTCGTAGTTCTACATGATTTTTTTGTGTTTTTATCGCGCGAGCGAGTTCGTATGATGTTTTTAGACTTGTGTAGATATTTGGTTTAGAGCCGTGAGTGCTCGGATGAGTATCAGACATGTAGGTGGCGATTTGGAGAGGGGATTTTCATCTACAAACATTGGGTAAGTGATTCTAATCTATTTCCAACTATATTATATCAATATATCTTAGATTGTAACATCAAAATCATGTGAATCAAAGTGAAACTTTGTGAAGTTTTTGAAAAATAAGAATTTGAGTTTTGCGAATTGATTTGGACTCAGATTTTGAAACTAATCACATATATGAACTCCTGGGATTATGGGTAGTCGGAATCTACCCTCGGACCCGGGTTTTTACCGGGCAAGCCCTGGGTTGACTTTTGGTCACTTTTTGGAAAAAGTGTAAAGATCATAGCTTTATCTATTGTACTTGTTTTCCCTTGCATTGTTTGATGATATTAAGTCAGTTTTGGTTAGATTTTAAGCTGTGTGGAGGCAAATTTTAGATGAAACTCTCAGAGGGTTGAGTTGGCCTAGTTGATGTGAGTATCT
The DNA here is from genome assembly GCF_000390325.3 of Nicotiana tomentosiformis. Lineage (NCBI taxonomy): Eukaryota > Viridiplantae > Streptophyta > Magnoliopsida > Solanales > Solanaceae > Nicotiana > Nicotiana tomentosiformis. The sequence continues at coordinate 15,116,738 of NC_090821.1, read as the reverse complement.
TGCCTAACTTTGTGTGGGGTAACTACCCCTTAGGATTTTGGATTCATTGTGTTATTTGTGCTAAGTGAAAGCCGTGTACACAAGGTGACGCGTGGCTACACGGGTTATATGTGGTATTTGACCGGTTTAGGCTACTTAGATTCTTTCCATGATTAAATTTAATTGTCATATCATGTTCTAAATTCTCATAGTCAATCTACTTTTACTTGTGTTAGTCTGTCCTTACATGCCTTAAATGACTTTGTTAACATTTGTTTTACATCTTACTTGATATTTTGCTCTTATGCTTTAGTTGAAGTTGTTGCCTCTTTCATCGTTACATGTTATCTCTTCCATTATTGATTTATCATTATTTGAAGTTATTGTTATGTTATGTCTTCCATTGTTGGTTATCCTTATTTGAAGTCATCGTTACATGTTATCTTTTCAATTGTGAGTTATTATTATTTAATATAGTAATTGCACATTATCTCTTTCATTGTTGAATTATTGGTGTTGAAGTTGTGAAAACCGTTATCACATTGAGGCAAAGTTGTTTATTGTTGAGTTATCCTTCTTGTTGAGAAATTTACATTTATTGTTATTATTGATATTCTTATACATATTGTGGTCGAGCCATGGGATATTGTTGTGGAAATATTGATATTGTTGATTATTGGCAGGTTGTGGCATATGGGAACTTGTGGTGCGAGCTGTTATTGTGATGTGATAATGATGTGCATGCATCAGTATACGGTTAGGGATTAATGTGCATGCGGCGGCATAAGGTGAGACTTATGTGCGTGTTGCTTGTAAGAGAATTACTTGAAGCCACATGGCGTTATAAGGTGGGCTAAAGTGTGTGTAACTATTTTGGGATAAATATTTTCAAAACTATTTAAATGTAAGACTCACGCGGCGGTATAAGGAAAGATTGTGATTGAATTTTAGAAATATGAATACAAGGTGGTACCTCGGATGTGATTCTTGTTGTATACGAGGCGGTACCTCGGTTGCGATTCTTGATGTGTACGAGGCGGTACCTCGTTAGTGATTCTTGTTGTTTTTCTCATGTTGTAGAGAGTTACTGGTGAAACACTTTTTGTTGCTTTTATTCTTCCTTGTCTTATCAGTTAGGATTCGTATTTGACTATGGTTGTTCTCTTTAATTGCTTCCCTTATGTTATCTCCATGCTTGCAATTCCGGCATTAGTCTAGGTAATTAATTTATTTCGTATCAATTATTTCTTCGCATTCCATTACTTCTCGTTATTATGTTTTCATTCTGTTTACTATATCCTAGTAGGTGTCTTGACCTGGGCTCGTCACTACTCTATCGAGATTAGGCTTGATACTTACCGTTACCATTGTGGTGTACTCATACTAAGCTTGTGAACATTTTTGTTGCAAATCTAGGTACGTCTACTCATGCTGGACGTTAGTGATTGGCTGTAGCCAATTTCCCAGAGACTCCAAGGTATACCTGCTCAGCGTCTGTAGGCCTCTGAGTCATCTTCCCTTATATTTATTTTCTTTTGTATTTCTCATTCAGACAGCGTTGTAGTTGACATTCTAGTTATTCTGTATAGCTTATGATTCAGTCTCATCGGGTTTTGGGATCATTGTAGGTGTGTTTCAGTTAGCAAGATATTTATGATAATTGTTAGTTTATATCATATCTTAGCTTTTATTTCTATTATAATCTATGACCAACTCCCCAACAACGTTCATGCACCTGATGAATAATGTATTCCAGCCCTATCTTAATTTATTCGTCATTGGGTTTATATACGACATCTTGGCGTACTCCCGCAGCCGGGAGGATTACGAGCATCACCTGAGGATCGTGCTCCAGACCTTGAGGGAAAAGAAGTTGTATGCAAAGTTTTCAAAGTGTGAATTCTGGCTTGATTCGTTGGCGTTTTTGGGTCATGTGGTGTCGAGTGAGGGAATCAAGGTAGACCCGAAGAAGATTGAGGCAGTGCAAAGTTCGCCCAGACTGTCTTCAGCTACTGAGATCCAGAGCTTTCTTGGTTTGGCCGGGTATTACCATCGTTTCATAGAGGGTTTCTCATCTATTGATGCACCTATGACCAGATTGACTCAGAAGGGTGCTCCGTTCAGATGGATCGAGGAGTGTGAGGAGAGCTTTGGAAAGCTCAAGAATGCTTTGACTACAACCCCAGTGTTGGTGTTGCCTACGGGTTCGAGGTCTTACCCTGTGTACTATGATGCGTCATGTGTTGGCCTTGGCACGGTCTTGATGCAAGATGGTAGGGTGATTGCCTACGCGTCTAGACATTTGAATGTGCATGAGAAGAATTATCCTGTCCACGACTTGGAATTAGCAGTGATTTTTCATATCTTGAAGATTTGGAGGCATTATTTGTACGGTGTGCCTAGTTAGAACTATACCGACCACCGGATTCTACAAGATCTATTCAAATAGAAGGACTGGTTGAGACATAATGGGGCTTTTTTTTGTTGTTTTGAGCTATTTGTCTTAACTGTAGTTATACACCCAGTCACGATTCTTCATTTGCATATCATATCTCAGTCTCTGTACTTTATTCATTGTTATATCATGTTGTTGTTGTTTTCCATATGTGACACTATTTGGGCCGAGTGATATGAGATTGTGAGCCCTTGAGACTTGAGAGGTTGATGAATTAGGTGGGACCTAGAGCTGTGTTAAGAGTTTTATTTGGATCGGGTTGCACGCCGCAATAGGCCATAATGGCTTTATTTTTTTAGGATCGAGTTGCACGCCGCAACATGTCATATTGGCTTTTGATTAGCGCTTGGGTAGGTTCCGCCCCTCTGAAGTCTCACATGCTAGCAGTGAGCGTAGGCACAATGAGATATGTATGTGCTGTGATGAGGGGCATTGATGCCAGTCACCCGTACAGTGCTGAGTGATTGTGTGTGTGATGAAGTGGGCATGAGTCATGCACCTTGAGTGTGCTTAGAGTGAGAGTACTTGTTGTTTTCACTATGAAATCATTAACTTGATATGCATATTTGACATGTAGGTATAGAGATGTATTTTTCTCATGCTAGATGGTAAATGAAATATTCTTAATCGCGTTGGGCTTTAAGTTATACTTGGAAGCATGTCTAAATTCCCGTGATGTGAACGAGCTTAATATGATAATTCCTTTGAGTTATTTACAGTTACTGTCATCATTATATGTCGCGGCCCCAATTTCCTAGCTTAGGATGTCGTGATGGCACCAAGCCTCTAAGATTAGGTAAGCCTAACATTTAATAATAGTTTAACAGAAATAGCCAAACTAAGATACTTAAACAAAACCGATAAGCTCATATTAATTCCCAAAATAGAACATCAACAACATAATTTCCAAAACCGGTAGAAATGAGTCATAAGCTCTACAGAATATTCTAAAACCTCCACTACAACACTGTCTGATAAAGGAAATAACAGTAATGAGAAAATAATTGAAGGTGACTTCGAGGCCTGCGGACATTAGCAGGTATACCCTTGAAGTCTCTTGTCATAGCTGAATGATCACTAGCGCCCGACACGAGCAGATATACCCGAATCTGCATAAAAAATTGTAGAAGTATAGTATGAGTACACAACAACGGAACCGAGTAAGTATCAAGACTAATCTCGGTAGAGTAGTGACGAGACCAGGTCAAGACACATACCAGGATAAAAGAAACTGAATAAGATATGGAACAGTCAAATAACGTGGAACGAAGAAATAAATGACAATAAAACAGTTCAATAAAGAGAGCTAGCAATAGAATCTGAAGCAATAAAGATAACAAGGAATGAACACATGTTAAGAACATCATGGAACCAATGCGGACAATACATGTAAAACAATAAGGAAATGATAAAATTGTTCAATTAGCCAGCCTTTTTAACATAAAGTGTGCAACAAGAATAACAATTGGGGTATCGCCTCGTTTCCACATTTCACAATTTCAATCACAATCTTTCCTTATATCACCGTGTGGGCCTTAAATTTAGTTTCGAAAATTATTTTTCCCGAAATACCTACATGCGTTTTAGACCACCTTATCTTACCGCGTGACTTCAAGTAGTTCCCCTACTAGCAACATGTGTATCAAGCGCACCTTATTTTACCATATGCGTATCAATATCACAATACAATCACAAGTCACACCACAAGTGACCATATGCCACAACTTTCCAAAAAGTCAACAATACCAAATGTTTCCACAACAAATAGACTATGGGTTAACCACAATGTGTACAAGAATCTCAACAGTAATAAAATAAATAAGAATTATTCAACAAATAAAGATTTCTCAACAATTAACAACTTCACCTCAATGTGATAACGGCTTTTAAATAATTCAACAAGAATATATTCCACGAAATAATAACTTCAAGTAAAAGTAATTTAACAATTAAAGAGATAGCAAGGTGATAAGGAAGGCAGTAACTTCAACTAAAGCATATAAGAGCAAAATAACAAGTAAGAGGTAGAACAAGTGCTAACCACGCCAAATAAAGCTTATAAGTGTAGATTAGCACATGTAAGATAAATTAACAATGGTAGATATAACATGTTATGACAATTCAATTAAAGGCGTGGAAAGAGTCTAAATAACCTAAACTGGTCAAATACCACTTATTGCCTGTGTATGCACTCGTCACCACGCGTACACGTCTTCCATATAACACAAATAGCACAATCAACCCACATCCTAAGGGGTACTCCCACACAAAGTTAGGCAAGATACTTACCTCAACTAGGCCAACTCAACCCTCAGAAATAGCTTTTTCCCAAAACTTCGCCTCCACACGGCTCATATCTAACCAAAAATGACGTAATAACATCAAACAATGTAATGGAAACCAATTACAATAGATAAAGCTACGATCTCTACACATTCCAAAAAGTCAACAAAAGTTAACCCCGGGCCTGCCCGGTCAAAACCCGGGTCCAAGGGTAGATTCCGACTACCCATAACCCCACGAGCCCATAAAGGTGTTTTGATTTCAAATGTGAGTCAAAATCGAGTCACAAAACTCAATTCTTCATTTCAAAACTTTAACAAAAATCCCCAAATTTCATCTTTGATTCACATAAATTTGATGTTTAATCTAACATATAATCATGCAATATAGTTGGAAACTGATTATAATCACTTATCCAAAGTTTTTAGGTGAAAATTCCCTCTCCAAATCGCTTCCTACCGAGTCTAGGGTTCTAAAATGAGAGAAGATGATGAAAAATCCCGACTCCCAGCCCTTTTGTTTAGTTTCAATTGTCGCAATTGCGACACTAGGTTCGTAATTGCGAACCCTCGCAGTTCGCAGTTACGAAAGAATTCTCGCAAATGCGGCCACTGATAGCCTAAGAGGAAGTCGCAAATGCGACATTCGCTCCACATTTGCGAAGCCTTACCTCATCGCAAATGCGACACTTTTATCGCAAATGCGAGCCTACCCAAATCCTAACACTTTTCGCAATTGCGATCCAGGTATCGCGATTGTGACACTTGAGGCTCCCTTACTAGGATCGCAATTGCGATGTTGATGTTCACAATTGTTACACCCGAGGCATTAGCACACAAGTAGTCCAGCTTTTAGTCCAAACCATTTTGAGACACGTCCGAAACTCATCCGAGCCCTCGGGGTTCCAAACCAAATGTCCACACATGTCTAAAAATATCATACAAACTCGCTCGCACGATCAAAACACAAAAATAACATCTTGAACTACAAATTAGACACCAAAGCACTTGAATTTCAAAGTAAAGTTCAAGAACTTCTAGAATTGCAACCAAACATCCGAATCTTATCAAATCAACACCAAATGACACAAATTTTGCAGACAAGTTCTAAATAGCATAACGGACCTATTCCAAGTCCCAAAACCAAATCCGAACCCGATATCCAAAAGTCAACCTACGGTCATATTTCTAATCCTCAAATTGCCAATTTTAGAAAAATCAACACAAAATCAACCTACAGACCTCCGAATTCAATTTCACGCATACTCCCAAGTCCAAAATCATGATATGAACCTATCGTCTCTATAAAAACACCGTTTCGGGGTCATTTTCACAAAAATCAAAGTTTGGTTAACATAATCAACTTAGGCTTCTAAGCAAATAATCAAAGGGTCCAAATAAACCCAAAACATTCCCTGAACAAAACAAATCAACCTCGTAAGTCATAAAACCAAAATTACACCAGTGTGAAACATCAAAAGGGGAAACGGGGCGCAATAACACAAAATGACAGTCGGGTAGCTATATTCTCCCCCTATTAAAACAAACGTTCATCCTCGAACGTGCATAGAGACATACCTAAAGTGACAAAAAGGTGAGGATAACGACTCCGCATATTGTGCTCGGCCTCCCAGGTCGCCTCCTAGACCAGATGACCCATCCATTGAACCTTCACTGAAGCAATGTTCTTTTATTTCAACTTCTAGACATGTCTGTCCAAGATAGACACCGACTCCTCAACATAAGTCAAATCCTTGTCCAATTGGACTGAGATGAAGTCTAAAACATGAAACGAATCACCATAATACTTCCGGAGCGTAGAAACATGGAACACCGGGTGACCTGCAGATAGGTTGGGTGGCAATGCAAGCTTGTAGGCCACCTCACCAACTCTCTCAAGGATCTCAAAATGACCAATATACTTAGGGTTCAACTTGCCCTGTTTCCTAAACCTCATCACACCCTTCATAAGTGAAACCCGGAGCAAAACCATCTCTTTAACCATAAATGTTACGTCACGAGCCCTCCGATTATCATAACTCTTCTTCCTAGACTGTGTTGTACGAAGTTGATCCTGAATCAGCTTGACTTTCTCCACGGCATCCCAAACCAAATCTTTGCCCAACAACCTAGCCTCACCCGGCTCAAACCAACCAACTAGAGAATGACATCGTCTCCCATACAGGGCCTCATAAGCAGCCATCTAAATACTCGATTGGTAGCTATTGTTGTAGGCGAACTCTGCAAGAGGCAAGAACTGATCCCAAGAACCCCCGAAAACCATAACATATGCACGAATCATATCCTCTAATATATGAATGGTGCGCTAGGAATGCCCGTCCGTCTGGGGGTGAAATTCTATACTCAAATCAACCCGTGTGCCTAACTCACACTGCACAACTCTCCAAGAATGCTATGTGAACTGTGTACCTCAATCAGAAATAATGGATATCAGCACATCGTGAAGACAAACAATCTCATGGATATAGGTTTGAACCAGCTGCTCTATGAAATAGGTAGTCACCACCAAAATGAAATGAGACGACTTGGTCAACCTGTCCACAATCACCCATACTGTGTCAAATTTCTTCAAAGTTTGTGGGAGCCCAACAACAAAGTCCATGGTAACATGCTCCCATTTCCACTCTGGAATCTCAAGTCAATGAAGCAAATCGCCCGACCTCTGATACTCATACTCCACCTGCTAACAATTCAGGCACCGAGCCATATACTGCACTATATTCTTCTTCATTCTCCTCCACCAATAGTGCTGCCGCAAATCCTGAGACATCTTAGCGGCACCTGGATGAATAGAGTACCACAAACTATGGGCCTCTTCAAGGATCATCTCACGCAACCCATCTACTTTAGGCACACATAACTGGCCATGCATCTGCAACACACCATCATCTCCGATAGAAACCTCCTTGGCATCACCGTGTTGTACCGTGTTCTTAAGGATAAGCAAATAGGGGTCGTCATACTAACGCTCTTTCATGCGCTCATATAAAGAAGACCGAGAAACCACACAAGCAAGAATCCGGCTAGGCTCCAAAACATCCAATCTAACTGATTGGCCAAGAACTGAACATCTATGGCTAGTGGCCTCTCTGATTCCGGTAGATATTCCAAATTGCACATACTCTCTGCCTTTCAACTCAAGGCATCGCCCACCGCATTGGCCTTTCCCAGATGATACAGAATAGTGATATTATAGTCATTAAGCAACTCTAACCATCTCCTCTGCCGCAAATTAAGATCTTTCTTCTTGAACATATGCTGGAGACTCCAGTGGTTGATATAGACCTCACATGGAACACCGCATAAGTAGTGACTCCAAATATTTAATGTATAAACAATAGATGCCAATTCCAAGTCGTGCACTAGGTAATTCTTCTCATGAACCTTCTACTGCCGGGACGCATAGGCAATTACCTGACCGTATTGCATCAATAATGCACCCAACCCAATACATGATGCATCACAATACACAGTGTAAAACCCCAAACCCGTAGGCAACACCAACATTGGGGATGTAGTCAAAACAATCTTGAGATTTTGAAAGCTCGCCTTACACTCCTCGAACCATCTGAAAGGAGCACACTTCTGGGTCAATCTAGTCATAGGTGAAGTAATGGATGAGAAACCCTCTATGAAATGGTAATAATACCCTGCCAAACCAAGAAAACTCCAAAACTCAGTAGCTGAATATGGTTTGGGCCAACTCTGAACTGTTTCAATTTTCTTCGGATCTACCTTGATCCCCTCACTCAATACCACATGACCCAAAAATGACACCGAATCAAGCCAGAATTCACACTTTGAGAATTTTGCATACAACTTCTTCTCCCTCAAGTTCTGGAGCACGATCCTCAAGTGTTGATCATGATCCTCCCAACTACGGGAGTACACCAAGATGTCGTCAATAAACAGAATGACGATTTAAACAAGATATGGCTGGAATAGTATTCTTCTGGTTCATAAATGTTTCTGGGGCATTGATCAGCCTAAATGACATCTCAAGAAACACGTATTGAAAATATCGAGTCCTGAAAATAGTCTTCAGAATATTCAAATCTCGAATCTTTAGCTGGTGATACCCTGACCTCAAATCCATCTTTGAGAACACTCTATCACCCTGTAGCTAGTCAAATAAGTCATCAATGCACAGTAATGGGTACATGTTCTTCACTGTAACCTTGTTCAACTACCTATAATCAATACACATCCGCATAGAACCATCATTCTTCTTCACAAACAGAACCGGGGAACCCCAAGGTGACACACCTTATCAAGAAACTCTTGCAGCTACTCCTTCAACTCTTTCAACTCTGATGGTGCCATATGGTATGGTGAAATAGAAATGGGCTGAGTGCCTGGCAACAAGTCAATACCAAAATCAATATCTCTATCAGGCGGCATGCCTAGAAGATCTGCTGGAAATTCATCTGGGAAGTCTCTCAATATCGAAACAGACTCAACGGTATGAGTATCAGCATCGACATCTTTCACAAAGGCTAGATATGCAGCACACCCCTTCTCAACCTTTCGCCGAGCCTTTAGAAAGGATACAACTCTACTAGGAATATAATCCAACGTACCCTTCCACTCCAACCGCGACAAACCTGGAATAGACAATGTCACAGTCTTGGCGTGACAATTCAAAATAGCATGATAGGGCGATAACCAATCCATTCCCTAGATCACATCAAAGTCTACCATATTGAGTAGTAATAGATCAACTCTGGTCTCAAAACCACTAATAAAAACTAAACACAACTGATACACACGGTCCACAATAATAGAATCTCCCATAGGCGTGGACACATAAATAAGAGAATTCAAAGAATCACGAGATATATCCGAATACAGAGCAAAGTAATATGACACATATGAATAAGTTGATCCCGAATGAAATAAGACTGGTGGATCCCTATGACAAATCCGAACCATGCCTGTTATGATTGCGTCTGATATGACCACCTCTGTACTACCCTCTAGGGGGACCTCTACCTGGCTGACCTCTACCCTGAGTTGGCGGTGCATGTGGAGCAGCAACTGGAGAAACAACCATGGCCTATAAGTCCGTGGGCCCTGTGCAATCCGTGGAGCCTGTGTAGTTTGTGAAGGTGCACCCCTAATGAGTCTGGGGCAGTCCCTCACTATATGTCTGGTATCAACATACTCAAAACAAGCTCTAGGTGGGTGTGGCCGCTGAAGCTGACTCGGGCCTGGTCGGCTAGACTGACTACAGAAGGCACCCCATGCAGGAGGTGCACTGGATATTGGCTGAGATAAATGGGCAACCTGAGACCTCGGAGTAGCCGGAGCACCACTAGAAACTAGAAGGGCTGAATGAACTGGACAACTCACACAGCCCCTGCCATGATAGGCTACAGTTGGGGCACAGACACCATCATATCCTCTAGAATCTCGAGGCCTCTTGGACTTCATGTCCTCTTTCTCATGGCCTCGCATGCCTTCCAACATTTGCGCGATATCCTCCACCTACTGATACGGAGTATCTATCTCCAACTCTTGAGCCATCCTGAATCTAATACCATAGTTGATCCCCTCGATGAATCGGCAGACTCGATCTCAGACTGTGGTAACCAAGGCAGTTGAATGTTGAGACAACTCACTTAATCTGATAGCATACTCTGACACTGACAGAGTACCCTAGCGACACTGCTCAAACTCTACACATCATGCATCTCGAAGGGCCTAGGGAACAAACTCTCTCAAAATTATCTCTGAAAGCTGAGTCCAAGTGAGTGAAGTTGCATAGGCTGTGCCACCCTCCTCGTGCACCTGCCACCACCTGTAGGCTGCTTTAAACTTCTGAAATATAGTGAAAGTAACTCCGCTTATCTCCACAATACCCATGGTATGGAGAATACAATGGCATTTCCCTAGAAATCCCTGCGCATCCTCGGTAGCTAGGCCATTGTATGTAGAAAGAAGATACTTCTTGAACCTTTCATGTATTAGTTGCTCCTCCTCGTATGTCATTTCCCTGACCTAGGGCCGCACCGGAACAACAGGTTGCACTAGCATAACCTTCGGGACCTAATCAACATGGACCTACTGCTATGGAGTACAGGCCACAGGAGTTTGAGATCCTCTTCCAGCCTGAGATGTAGCTAGTGCAAATAGAATCAAACCTGCCTGAGCTAGAGTACCGAATTTGCTCAAAATTGTGCTAGGGTCTCCTGAAATATAGGGGTGACAACACGTGCCTCGGGTGCCTGTCCTCCAAGCAGAGCTACTGGCAGCTCCTCAGTCGCTGCTCGGGAAGGTGCTCTTGCTGAACCACGTGCACTCATCAGCCTCTGCCCTAGCCCCAGCCCCTCGCGACTCTAGCAGGGGGCGCAGGTGTCTGATCCTCAAATCCAGTAGTGCGTGTCCTTACTATATGTGAGAGAATAGAAAGTCAAAGATTCAGATTTAGAAGTCAACCAATTTGCACGATAAGGAATAAAAAAAGTGGAATTTCCTAATAGTTCTATAGCCCCTCGAAGAGAAGTATGGACGTCTCCATATCAATCTGCAAGACTCTGCTAAACCTGCTTATGACTCGTAACACCTATGAACCTAGAGCTCTGATACCAACTTGTCACGATATTTTATAGTGGAAAATTGGGGTCATGACATTATATCCTGTGTTCTTACTGATATTGGACTCTGACTATTTCATCTGAGCTCGTCACTACTTTCATCCTAAGGTTAGGTTTGTTACTTATTGAATACATGGGGTCAGTTATACTGATACTACACTCGAAACTTCGTATGAAGATCCAGGTACTTATGAATGTGGTGATTCCTAGAGCTGTGTTGGTACCAGCACTTGAGAGATTATGAGGTAGCTGCTATTACGTCTGCAAACCTTGAAGTTCTCTTTCATTTATTTTCTTTATTACTGTTCTATTGTTCAGACAATTGTATTGACGAATTGGCTTTGTATTTTGATATTTAGAAGTGTTCATGTACTTGTTAACACTAGATATTTGGGATGGTTTTTGCAGTGTTGTTGTTATAATTAGATATTTCATGATATTTTTGCTGTTGATATTATTAAACCACATTTTATTCAAATTCGTTATTTTTGTGTGAGTGTTGGCTTTCTAGACAAGTAGTGTTATGCATCGTCGCTGCTCCGGTGGGAGTTGGGTCGTGACAAGTTGATATCATAGCACTAGGTCACTTAGGTCTCATGAGTCATGAGAAAGTTTAGTAGAATCTTGCTGGTCGATACAAAGACATATGTGCTTATCTTCGAGGGGCTACCAAACTATTAGGAAACTTCACTTTCTTGCATTCTTGTCATGCAGATTTGTTACATCTGAAGTCTGAACCATTATTCTTCTATTCTCTCACAAATGGCAAGGACACATTCAAACAGATTTGGCAGTCAGGCACCAGTACACCAGTTAGGGTCGCGAGAGGCTAAGGCCGAGGTAGAGGCTGAGGTAGGGCTCACACCAAAGCTAAAGAAGCACCAGTTGCTCTAGTGGAGGAGTAGGTTCTAGATACTGTTGATCCAAAGGGACTAGCTCAGTCACTAGTGGAAGCTAATATGATACCTGGTCTTCAAGAGTCTTGGGTCAAATTTTGAGTGTGTGCACGGGCGTAGCCTAGGTAGTTTCGATGCCAGTTACACCTACTACCTTACATGATGGGGGAGGAGCCCAGACTCCTGCCACCCATACTCTAGAGAACCTAGCTTAGAGTCATTAGATACCAGGGATGTTACCAGTTCAGTTGGCTGCTGTTGCTCGGACTGAGGTTAGTCCAGCTATGAGTGATGAGGAGCAGAAGAGGTTGTAGTGGTTTGGGAGGCTTAAGCCGCCAAAGTTTAGTAGAAGGGAGTCAGAGGATGCTCATGATTTTCTAGACTAGTCTCAGCGAATTCTTCACACAACGGGTATTTTAGACATCGGTGGGATTGCATTTACCACCTTTCAGCTGACAGGGGCGGCGCATAAATGGTGGTAGGCATTTTCGTTGAGTAGGCCAGTTGGTGCAACGCCCCTTACGTGGCATGAGATCTCAGTTTTCTTCTTAGAGAATTGTTCCCCGGACTCACAAAGAGGAGCTGCATAGAGATTTCGAGCAACTGCGCTAGGGAGATATGACTATGACTCAGTATGAGATAAGATTCGTGGATTTTGATTTTCATGCAGTATGGCTGGTTCCCACTGAGAGATAAAGAGAGGATAAAGAGGTTCCTTGATGGTATTAACTATGGTCTACATTATAGTTTGCCTTGAGAGGCCGAAACGGATGCTATGTTTCCGGTGGTTGATATTGCTAGGTGCTTCAAGTAGGTTCGCATGCTTGAGCAGGAGGAGCGGGAGGGCAAGAGGCTCCGTGGTTCAGGTGGTTTCAGTTGTACCTCATTTTTAGGCCAGTCACAACACATAAGAGGTCGTCCTTTTAGCCCTGCTCAGATAGCCCGTCAGGTTCCTTGTGGTTTATTAGTGCTCTACGATTCATACAACACTCGTATGTTCAATCATCTTTCATTGCAATCCCAGCTCAGAGCTCGTACCATGCTACATCAATTCAGGGTTCGTCAGTACCGAGTTCTACCAGAGGCTATTGTCGTACCCCGTTTTCTCGCAAAAGCGGGTTTCGTCGTGCGACAACTCTTTTAAATGCATATTAAAATAGGAGAGTCGCCACCGAACGATTTTTAAGGTGCGTTAGGGCACCTATTTACAAATAACTCTGTTTTAACTAGTATGTGCCACCAAAGATCGGTAAAGGCTCAAATTACCTCGAAGAAAATGTGTTAGGCACTCTTCGAGGTTCACAACTATGGGTCCCGACCGAAGTTTACACGTATGCGGATTATAATTATAACCGTCCTAAGCGATCATATAAGTGAAGGAAGACATGGAATTTAAAGGTTCTATAATGAACACGTGCAAAGAAACTGGACAATAATTAGACTATATAGATAATCAATACAAGTCTTTTGAGCTTATACAATACAACTTGATTAGTCTATATTTGTTAATTAAGTGTGATCAACAAACATATAAAGAGGGGGGGAGGGGTCCTATATTTTTTAGCCTAAATGATCACCCCGTGCAACATAAATAATACTTCTCAACTCCCTTGAGGTAGGGGTTTCCCATATAATTCAGCGGGCACAGACTATCATCCCATGCTACCCGATTACTATGTTAAAGTTGTTTACCTAAAGTCACTCTAATTCAATTCTAGGTCTTGTCCGGGTTGGGTTAATGGGGTCGTTTGGTTTGGGCCAGGGGCAGATGGGCTAAGGTTTGGTCTAGCTTCGGGTGTGGGCTGGTGGATTGAGTCTGAGACTTTGGCTGTTTTTGGCCAGATTCTAAATAAAAGAAATTAGGGGAAAAATAATTTAATAAAATAGCTAAAGAAATATTTTAAAAACATATTTATGAAACTTAATATTTTAAAAAAGATAGTTAATGGTTATAAAAATATAAAAAATTATTTTGACCATAAATAAAATGATAAATGGGATTAATTGTGAAATATGGGCTATTATTGCAAAAATTATGTAAATAGCTCAAAAATGCAAATGTAATTATATGAAATAAAGTAAAATATTATAAAACATACATGTATGTGTAAATAATAAATTTGGATGATTAAGTCATCAAAAAATAATTTGAAAGGATAATTAATAAATATTTGAACAATTTAAATGCAAGAAAATCAATTTTAAAGCCTTAAAGATTATGAAAATTTATTGAAAGTCCTTATATGACTTTTGTAAACTGGTGATGATGTAGAAATGATATTTTGAAAGTATATATGATATTTATAAAAATATGAGGGCAAAATTGGGTAACAACAACTGCCTCTCTTTACCCGGGAATGATGAAAGAGTTGTCGGGTAAAGAAAATGATGACCAATTTTGTTCGAAATGAGTGGGGATGATGCGTGTTTATAAAAAATGGGGGCCGAAACCTGGTTCCTGAGTTGCCTACATATCTCTGGTGTTACAGCTGTGTGTAGTTCTGGATCCAACGATGAACAAAACCGATGGAGTTGTTATAAGAGTGGTCGTGTGTTTTGAAAAAGATATTTTGGATATGATAGTATCCTGAGTAACGGATAATTTCAAGTGGAGCTATGAATACGAATTTGAATATTACGGATGTATAAGGCAGATATTTGAGCGGTTACGGGATAAAGGGTAATAAATTACTGATCGTCTGTTACGTTTGAGATGAGCGAGAATTGCTCCCGTTTGTAGAACTATTACCTCCCGAGTTACCTGCAAAACTTAAAACACGATGCACGCGAATATATGATGCAAATTCCCTTCGGACCACGAGAATTGTCTTTGGAACATGAGGATGATGTCCTTAGACCATGACGTCCTGGGCCATGAAGCTTATGATAAAGGATTCAGAAGCTCTGAAATGGTGCCCTCGGGCCATGAGGATGGTGCCTCTGGACTATGACACCATTGAATAATGATGTGCAGTTTCGAGAGATCCTCCGGCCATGGTATGATGTCTTCGGGCTATGAGGATGATGCCTTCAGACTATAACGCCTTTCGATAATGTGGTGATGTTTCAGCCCATGAAATGCAATGATGCAGGGATATCGGTCATTTGATAGAGGGAACATCAGATGCTTGGTTGCATGCGAGTTTGATACAAGACATCACTTAGCCTTATGTGCTATGAGGGTAGTGTTTAGCCTTATGCAGAGGAATGCATTGCTTAGCCTTATGAAATAATACAGGTAATGCTTAGCCTCATGCAAAGAATGGAGACAGTGCTTAGTCTCAAGGGAAGGCAGTGCTTAGCCTCATGTAATGTAGTGGAGACAGTGCTTAGTATCATACAAGGGAAGGCAGTGCTTAGCCTTATACAATAATGGAGGCAGTGCTTAGCCTCATGCAAAGGATGGAAACAGTGCTTATTCTCATGCAAGGAAAGGCAGTGCTTAGCCTTATGCGATAATGGAGGCAGTGCTTAGCCTCATGCCATGTAATTGAGACAGTGCTTAGTCTCATGCAAGGGAAGGCAGTGCTTAGCCTTATGCAATAATGGAGGTAGTGCTTAGCTTAAAGCATAGGATGGAGACAATGCTTAGTGTGATGCAAGGGAAGACAGTGCTTAGCCTTATGCAATAATGGAGGCAGTGTTTACCCTCATGCAAAGAATGGAGACAATGCTTAGTCTCGTGCAAGGGAAGGCAGTGCTTAGCCTTATGCAATAATGAGGGAAGTGTTTAGCCCTATGCAGGAAGAGCAACGATTAAATGTGAGAGGGAACAATGATTCTTATCTTGACGCTTTTGTGGTTGGAAACTTCTGTTAGTGTGAAGATAGTGATCTTATTTGTATGTATATATTTGTGAGCGTGCTTGTTATGTACATTGTTTTCCCCTTAAAGAATAATTATGAGTTTTATTTTTGGGGGGGGGGGGGGGGGGAGGGGTTAGTTCGTGCCTTTGATTCTTTATTTCGCCTTTTCTCCTTATCTTGCTGCCTTATTCGAGTCACCTTGGGTAACATTTGGCTATTACAAAAAATGAAATTTTTGAAAACAAACATTTGTGACAGATCATTTATTTGAAAATGCAGCTGTTCAAAATATGTCATAATGAATAAAACAAATAAATTTTGAATCGGGGACCGTAACGCGCTTTGAGACATTGCAACATCCTCAACTCAGAATTTTGAGGAACCTTCTAAAAATTCTGCCCTGGTTTATATGCATACTTCTGGCGATACACTTCTTGGTAATCCTTGACATAATGAGATTGACGAACTCGAAATCCTACCCCAGTTTCTAACCACAGGGGGGAATGAAGATTTTATTATGATGTGACCAAACCCATAGGGCTTCCTATGTATTGCCTCTTAAAGGAGAATCAAGTCAAGCGTAGTTCAGGTTACATCAAATAGAATGTGCAAACATAGTCTTAAACATAATATATCTTGACTGTGTCTGAATTGATAGGTCTTGGTCATATTTCTCCATCCATCTCTGCAAGTATAAATGCTCCTCCTCTCAGTACTCGGTGAACCATGTACGGGCCTTTCCAGTTGGGTGAGAATTTCCCCTTTGCTTTATCGTGATACGGGAAGATCCATTTCAACACTAATTGCTCCAGTTTCAATAGCCTCGATCTAACTTTTTTATTGAAAGCCCTTGCCATTCTATTATGGTAGATTTGACCGTGACACACTGTGTTCATCCTCTTACCATCGATGAGAGCCAGCTATTCATACTGACTTCGTATCCATTTTGTGTCGGTGAGCTTGGCCTCTTGTATGATTCGTAAGGAAAGATTCTCTACTTTGGCGGGAATAACAACTTCGGTACCATAGACCAGTGGATAGAGGGTTTCAACTATTGACATACGAACTATGGTGCAGTGCTCGATCAAAGAAAACGGTAGCTTCTCATGCCATTGTTTGTAGTTATCCACCATTTCCCTTAATATCTTCTTGATTTTCCTTTTGTCGGCCTCTATGGCTCCATTAATATGTGGTATATATGCTGTAGAGTTTCGATGATTGATCTTGAATGTTTCACACATAGCTTTCATCAAATCACTGTTGAGATTGGCGGCATTGTCAGTAATGATTGACTCGGTTGCTCCAAATCGACAAAAAATACGATCTCGGACAAAGTCTGCTATGACCTTCTTAGTCACAGCCTTATAGGAAGCGGCTTTAACCCATTTTATGAAGTAATCTATATCCACTAAGATGAACATGTGTCCATTTGAAGCAACGATTTCATTTGGTCCGATGGCATCCATGCCCCAAGCAGAAAAAGGGCAGGGTGAACTCGTTGCATTGAGTTCGTTAGGTGGTACTCGTATCATATCAGCATGTATCTGGAATTGGAGACACTTTTGCACATATTTAATGCAGTTTATTTCCATGGTCATCCAGAAATACCATGCTCTCAATATTTGTTTGGCCAGAACGAACCCGTTCATGTGAAATCCGCAAGTTCTGGCGTGTATTTCTTCAAGTAATCTACATGCCTCATTGGCATCGATGAATCGCAACAATCCCAGGTCATGAGTCCTTCTATACATAATTCCTCCGCTCTGAAAGAAATGGTTGGCCAATCTTCGATGAGTGCGCTTTTGAGTGTGCCTGGCATTTTCTAGGTATTCCCCTTTCTCCAAATATTCCTTGATGTCGTTGAACCATGGATTTCTGTCAAACTCTTCTTCAACATGAGCACAATAGGCTGGTTACTTACGAATGTCTATTGGGATGGGATCAATAAAATTCTTGTCCGGATGTTGTTTCATGGAAGACAAAGTAGCTAATGCATCTGCAAACAGATTCTGGATCCTTCGAACATGCTTGAATTCTATCTTCGTGAACCTCTTGATTAACTCTTGTACGCAATTCATGTATGGAATTTTTTTAGTGTTCTTGGTAGCCCATTCTCCTAATAACTGGTGTACCAATAGATTAGAATCTCCGATTACAAGCAACTCCTGAACGTTCATGTCGATGGCCAATTTGAGTCCCAAGATACAGGCCTCCTACTCCGCCATATTATTGGTGCACGGGAACCTGAGCTTAGCGGATACCGGATAATGTTGACCGGTTTCTGATACTATAATAGTTCCGATGCCCACTCCCTTGAAGTTTGCTGCTCTGCTGAAAAACATCCTCCAACCGTCATATGTTTTGGCGATATCTTCACCTATAAATGACACCTTCTCGTCGGGAAAATACGTCTTCAATGCTTCGTATTCTCCGTTTATGAGGTTCTCTACCAAGTGATCGGCCAATGCTTGCCCCTTGACTGCCTTCTGATTCATATAAATGATGTCGAACTTACTTAGTAATATCTGCCACTTTGCTAACTTACTTGTAGGCATGGGTTTCTGAAAGATGTATTTCAGTGAATCCATCCTTGATATGAGATATGTAGTGCACACACATAAATAATGTCTCAGCTTTTGGGTTATCAATGTCAATGCATAACACGTGCGCTCCAGTAAAGAATATCGGGCCTCGTAAGGTGTGAACTTCTTGCTCAGATAATATATTGGCTGCTCTTTCCTCCTGGTTTTATCATGTTGCCCCAGAATGTAGCCAAAGGCTCCATCCAACATCGACAGATACAACAACAGAGGTCTTCCTAGTTCTGGCAGGACCAACAAAGGCGGTTTAGATAAGTACTCCTTGATTTTGTCAAAATCCTTTTTACATTCTTTAGTCCATCTTGTCGCAACATCTTTCCTCAGCATCTTGACAATCAACTCACATATCTCCGTTGATTGTTCTATAAAACGACTGATATAATTGAGGCGTCCTAGAAAACTAATCACATCCTTCTTGTTCTTTGGCAGTGGCAAGTCCTAAATAGCTTTAATTTTTGACGGGTCTAGCTCAATACCCCAGCGGCTGACGATGAAATCCAGCAACTTCCTAGTAGGGACTCCGAAGGCGCATTTTGCAGCGTTCAACTTCAAATCTGAACTCCTTTTAGATTTGATGATAATATCATCCACGTAGACCTCTATTTCCTTGTGTATCATGTCATGGAAAAGAGTCTTCATGGCCCTCATGTAGCTAGCCCCAACATTATTCAAACCAAATGGCATCCTTTTGTAACAGTATATCCCTCATGGTGTGATAAAGGCTGTCTTTTTGGTGTCTTCCTCATCCATCCAAATCTGGTGATATCCTGCGAAGCAATCCACAAATGATTGGAGTTAATGCTTAGCGCAGTTGTCAATCAATATGTGTATGTTGGGCAATGGGAAATCATCCTTAGGACTTGCTCTATTTAGATCTCGATAGTCAACACATACCTTGACTTTCCCAACTTTCTTCGAAACTGGCAAAATGTTAGCAAACAAAGTTGGGTATTCGGCCACTCGAAGGACCTGCACTTTGATTTGCTTGGTAACCTCTTCTTTTATCTTCAGACTCATATCTGGCTTAATGTCTCTGAGCTTCTGCTTTACCGGCGGATACATGGGGTTGGTGGGTAGCTTGTGAGAAATTATGGATGTGCTTAACCAGTCATGTCATCGTAGGATCATGCAAAAATATCCTCATATTCCTTTAGAAACCTTATATACGCTTCCTTCTCCGACGGTGATAGATGAATGCTTATGCGAGTTTCTTTGCCTTAGTTTCCTCCAAGTTGGACTTTAGTTTGTTCTCAAAATTCTCTACCTCTTTGATAATTTTCTCAGGTATTATATCATCTTCCAAATCTTTCGAATCACTGTCCTTATGTTGCATTGTCTCATTTTATGTCACAATCGTAGGTTCATCAGGATATGTAATAATTCCACTGAAAAGAATATAGAAAGACAATAATAAATGCAAAAAATAATAATGCATTAATAAAGCTTAAAATTGTCAACAAGTACAACTCAATGGCTTGAGTAATTATTTCAAAACAAAACATTTGAAATGTCTTAAATGCTCAAAAGAATTTAAAAAATAAGTCATGCTAATTTTGCCAGGCTACCCAGGTACTTGGCGAGCCCAGGACGGTGCATCGGTCCAGCTCTTGAAAACAGCTCCTTCTCCCATTGTCTGAATAGTAAGGTTTTCCTCCTCCACCTCCTCCTCTAAAATTGCACTGCAATCCATATCTTCCTGGTCCAAAAATAACTTCCTCATACCGGCCAAACTCTCGTCCTCCTCGAATCCCCAAATCTTGTCAGTCTGGCAGAATGTCTGGTGCATTGGTGGTATGGGTTGTTCTAGCGGATAGTAATCGGTGTGCCACAACGGTGTCCAATCCTGGTACTGTTGTATGGTATATTCATATTCGAGCCCAAAGGTCATGCCATGATACTGTGGTCGCATGGGTTCTGTGTTCCCCTGAAGCTTTCGGCCAAGACCTTTTCCTGGTTCATATCCCAACCACATCAATATTCTTTCTATCTTATTGCTCCACCATCGATCCTTCTCAATTACGTTTACTCGCTCAATGCGGTGGTATGTTTCTCCTTCCAATTTCCTCCTGTGTTCGATGACTGGCACGGTCTGGTTAGTGTAAGTATGGTTGCTTCCATCACCACGAATGATAACCTCTTGATGATTCCACTCGAACTTCACAACCTGGTGCATAGTAGAAGTGACTGGCCCAGCTGCATGTATCCATGGTCATCCCAACAACAGGTTGTAGGTGGAAGATATGTCTAGCACTTAGAATTAGACATCAAACTAGGTCGGGCCCATCTGTAGATCAAGGTTGATATCTCTAATAGTGGCTCTTTGAGATCCATCGAACGCTTTCACATTCATGCTTACCATCCGTATCTCATGCATGCCTTTACCTAATCTTTTCAGAGTGGTCAGTGGGCATATGTTCAGGCTTGAACCTCTATCTATCAGGACCCTAGAAATGAACTTGTCTTCAAATTGCACAGTGATGTGCAATGCTTTGTTATGGCTCAACCCTTATGGTAGTAACTCATTTCCGTGTAAAGTAATTTTATGACTTTCTAGTACTTGTCCGACCATGTTAGTCATCTCCCCGCTAGTGATATAGGTGGGTATATAAGCTTCGCTTAACACTTTCATCAAGGCATTCTTGTGTGCGTCTGAATTTTACAACAGTGACAAAATGGATATCTGAGCGAGCATCATGTTTAGGTGATCAACAACAGAGTATTCTCTCTCCTGTACCTTCTGCCAAAGATCATCAGTGCTCGTTTCAACAACAGATGGCTTAGATGTAGCTTCTTTGCTTGTTCCTCCATGATTCTCAAGTGTGTAAACTCTTCCAGTTCTAGTCATACCTTGTGCAATACATGTATCTTCCATCTTGGCTTTTACCTTTCTTCTTGCCTCCATAACATAATCCTAGGATTTTACCACAATCGGCGAGAGGGTGACAGGAGATGTCTTGGGAGTATCCCCTTCTCGAATATGTCCAATGGATCCCTCCTGATCCCATCCCTCCTCAGTTTCTATCACGTGCACTCCCTCGCCCCTATGATCCGGGAGAGGGTTATTATAGACATTTGGTGTGGCTTCCTTTGCATGTATAACCTTGGATTCAATTAGTGTCTGAATCTTGTCCTTTAACATTCAACATCTTCAATGGTATGAACCTTCATGCCTGAGTGATAGCCACAAGCTTTTTGGGGTTAACCCACTGGGAAGGGTTCTCAATAGCAATATCAGGAATAAGAGTGACACAACCAACGACCTTTAGTCTCTCATATTGTTGGGCTATAGGTTCAACAATTGGGGTGTATTGTCTGGGAGCTCTGCAGTCAAAGTTTGGTCATAGATTTGGGTAATTTTGGCAGGCGAGTGGAGGTGAATGGTAATATGCAGGTTTGGTATTATATGTATGGTAGGTGGTGGAGGGATATTGGTATTTTGAAGGTAAGGGTTGATATGTGGGTGTAGGTGTTTGATATGTAAGGGGAGACTTAGGGCCCTGGGCTACCATCACGGCACCCACTTCCTTCTTCTTCGGAATGCCTCTTGATTACAAGGCTTTGTTTGTGGCTTGCATCGCCTCGAAATTGGTCACCATCCCGCTCTTGATTCCTTCTCCTAACTTGATGATGTTTGCCAACTTGTGATTCTTGATAACCATCGGCCTTTTATAGTACTGTGAATCTTGAGCTCTAACAAAGAACTTGTTCATCTGTTCTTCTTCATGTGGTGGCCTTACATTGGCGGCCTCTGATCTTCAACGAGTAGCATACTCACGGAAGGTTTCTGTTGGCTTCTTCTTGAGGTCTGAATATAGAAAATGTCTGGCGCGTTCTCTGCATTGAACCTGAATCTGTCCATGAAATCTGATGCCTTGCTTACCTAATTTGCCCACTTCTTCAAATTTTTGACTTATGTAGCAAGACAATGCGTCTCTTGTAAGACTTCACATGAACAGTTTCATGCGGATTTTCACATTCTTACCCACTCCTACAAGCTTGTCGAAGTAGGTTCTCAGATGCACCTTTGGATCACCAGCGCCATCAAACATCTCAAACTTGGGAGGTTTGTAACCCTCCACCAGTTCAACATCTGGCTGGATACACAAATCTTCATAGTTTAAACCTTCAACACCCTTCCCACCTTTAACACTCTGGACTCTCCCTGTAAATTTCTTGATTTTTTTTGCCATGTTCCAAATGAGCAGGTCCTTCTAAGTTGGCTCAGGTTTGTATAGGGTTTGTTGTGGGGTATGGGGTAAGGTTTCCACATATATCGAGTTGCCTTGATGAGTTCCGGGAACTTGGGCATATAGGTGATCGTTGATTGAGATTTGAGGGGGATCGGGAGTAGGTTATGCTGCGTTTTGAGGAGTGTGATAAGTGGTGATTTGTGGATATTGGGTCGGGTGATGGTGGTGTTGTTGAGGCATTTGCATTAATGATGGGTGAAGGTTTTTGGGAGGCAGGGGATTGTGATGTTGGTGCAGTGTGGGAGGATTAGGATCTATAGGTGGTGGATTCTAATTTTTTGTGTTTTGTGGTGGTGTTTGGTTCTGAATGGTTGTGTTTTGCTGGTTGATGTCTGGAACATTTAGAGTAAGGGAAAGGTTTTCCAGATTTCGGACCTGCTCAAGCTCACCCTACAGCTCCAGGATTTTCTTCTCCAAGCGTAAGACCAACTCATTTTGTCCCGGCGTACTTCTCCCATCTGAGGTTTCAACATTCTCTACCATGGTAGCATTGTCTTTTCGAATACCACTTAAATCATACATCTTCCCTTTGCCTTTGCCTTTGCCTTTGCCTTTGTTTTTTGGATCGCTAGGTGGAGGAAAAGGTGGAGGACCTCTGGATCTAGTGTGGTATGCTGATGATGCAAGTATGCACGAACCAATCTTTGGGAATGGGAATAATCAAAAGAAAGAAAAAGCAAAAGATAACCAAGTCAGTAAGACGAAGTAAAAGAGTGTTTGCAATATTTAGACATGTATCACATAAGGTCATGCAATAATCCGTGTCCTAAATTTCGGGACCTCATGTTCCTGAGGTATTCCTTAGCAACACATAGACTTGGAGAAAATTCATGCCAATGTTTGCCTCATTCCGTTAGTGCGAAAATAAGCCAAATGAGTATTCCACTAAATCGACAATAATAATAAAGTCACTAATGGCATCAAGCCTTATTATATCGAAATCTAATCTAGAAAGCAGTAATGGACATTATCTTCTAATCTATTTGGTCTCTGAAGGACCTTCTCCATGCTTGGCTGTCTTGATCCCATCAATCATGTTTCCCAGATCGCGTATGTCCAGTAGCAAATAAGCCTTTTCCAGCTTCCCTCCTTAATCATCATCCATGCCTTGACAATCCCAAAGGCTTTTTCTCATCTTCCCTTCTAGCTCCATCAATCCTTGCTCTAGATATTCTAACCTCTCTGTCGACTTAGTGGTAATTTCTTTCCATTCCCTTATCGCCTCCATGTTCACTTTATGTTGTTCCAGATGTTTAGCTTCTGATTCGAACACCCTTTTGCATAGCCTCTTATACTTCACTTGTGCCTCAGCCACTTTTTCTATTATCCTGTCTTTTAGATTGAAACCTGGTTTGACGTCCCCGGCTATGTCGTCCTCCAACCACGAGAGATAGTAGTGCATATGAGCGACGCGATACATTTCTAGTTCAATGGTTTCTCCTTCCACGATGATCTTTTGGTTCCACATGTGTTGTGCTTCGAACTTGAATGGGATGACATCCCCTTTGAAATCTTCCGTATACTGAACCATGTTGGTAACCCAAGGTATGACTTGTTTCCTTCCAGCTTTCCTCATTACCCTTATAGGAGCGTAAGGGTAGATGCCTCGCAGCCGGATGTGTACTAAGTGAGTTGTTCCTTTGGATCTGATAATGAAATCACTACTAGGAAACCATTCAAACATCCAATGCACTTGCTCATCTGTCAGATTGATGAAGAAATGCACCCAACCTACAACATTTCCAGGATTTGCAAACCTGTCTAGAATGAACGTCGTCTTCTTTGGATGATGATTGTCTATGTAGTCATTCAGTGGCCTGCACAGAAGCTCTTGCTGATACTCACCCCTCTGAAAGTGTTCCAACAGCTAAACTTGTAGCAAGAGATTACAAACCTCAAAGTGTCCGGACCCATGCTTGCACCGTTCCAGAGCATGGTACATTTCAACTAAGATCATCGGGGTTATAATGTACTTTTGCCCCTCGATATCGTCCATTAAGGTCATGGAGACCATGGCTAAGCTAGTATGAATTCTTCTCCTTGCATTGGAAAGATCAACAGACCCAGGAGATAGACTATGAAAACATAAACCCGGCGGTGCACCCATCCCAAAGAGGTAATGGATAACTCCTCATGATAAAGGCGATATGATTTGCTATAACCATAATGCTCATAGAGAAATTCAAAGTGGATGTATGATTTCTTCAGACAGACCAGCTCACCATTCTTCTTAAAACCCAACATTTTAAAAAACCGCGTGCAGTATGATTCTCTGGCACCAATAGTCCTTGACTATCCCACAGTAACTTGGTGAAACCACCTATTTCTTCCAGGAGAGGAGTCATTTCTATATTTCCAAATCGGAAAACAACTCTCTTCTCATCCCAGAACATGGTAGCAGCCTCAATCAGTTCCCTGTTTGGTTGAATGTTCAGCAAAGATAGTAGGTTACCCAATACTCTCCTCGCATGATTTATGTCACATGGTGCAAGGTCATTCCACCAGTAAATTAACAGAGGTGGGATATTCTAGACCATACCGAACCTGGGGATTTTGTGTTTCATTTTCTAAAAACAAATAAAGGTTAGCCCTTTTCCCATCCAGATTCGACTATTTACGGAATAATGATCAACATGTTAGCACGTTTTCTCCACGTAATGCACATAATATGATGGTGTCCTTTGGGATTATGGAAATCTCGTCAAACATTAGACAAGGTTCATCTAAGCGAGTTATTACGTTAATGAAGTCTCAGTCCATACTAGGTTTATCATGATGCATGTACATTTCAAATTGGAATGTGGTTTTCTAGAAAGGTCTAGATTGGTACTCTCAAGTGGACAACTTGTGAGGGAAAGGCATGTGACAATCGACTGCACCGTTGATCCACTAGTCTACCGCAAATAAGCCTTTCCTATTTAAAAGGGTGTTTTCAGTAAAGCGCTGACACTCATCAAGAGCTACTATGTTGATAATAAGCACGAGTGGAGTATGATGTGGAGCATGCTTTATGCAGAAATAGTAACATGTTGTCAAGTATTTGCATGATAAAAGTGCATAAAATAGTAAATAATATGGTAAAGATAAACATGAGAAGGAAAAGAAGAGAAAAGAAAAGAAAGGCAAAACAGAGAAGTCAGTTTAACTCATGAAAATATGCGAGAACGTAATGAAAAAGATAAGGAAATAGTAATGAGAGAGTCATGATATAGCAGTCTTAGACAATATGTGGGAAATGGGGAGAGGACGTACATGTCATAGAAAATAAAGGGAAATAATGGAGGGGATGTACATGTTATAGAAAATTAAACAAATAAAGGAAGATAAGGGGAAATGATGTATATGTCATAGCAAATTAAACAAGTAAAGGAAGATACGGGAAGGGATGTACATGTCATCAAATATATATGTTAATCCACACAAGTCAACGTCGTTATGGTAAGAGCCTAAGTGTAAATCCCCAGCAGAGTCGCCATGCTATCGCGCCCTATTTTCTCGCGAAAGCGGGTTTCGACGTGTGGCAACTCTTTTAAATAGGTATTAAAAGAGGAGAGTCGCCACCTAATGATTTTTGAGGTGCGTTAGGGCACCTATTTACAAATAACTCTATTTTAACTAGTTCGTGCCACCAAAGATCGGGTAACGTCTCAAATTACATCAAAGAAAAGGTGTTAGGCACTCTTCGAGGTCCATAACTGTGGGTCCACGCTGAAGTTTACACTTATGCGGATTAAAATTATAACTGTCCTAAGAGATCATATAAGTGAAGGAAGACATGGAATTTAAAGGTTCTATAATGAACATGTGCAAAGAAATCGGACAATAAGTAGATTATATAGATAATCAATACAAGTCTTTAGAGGTTATACAGTACAACTTGATTAGTCTATATTTGTTAACTAAGTGTGAACAACAATCATATAAAGAAAAGGAGGGGGTCCTATGATTTTTAGCCTAAAAGATCACCCTCTGCAACATAAATAATACTTCGCAACTCCCTTGTGGTAGGGGTTGCTCATATTATTCAGCGGGCACAGACTATCATCTCATGCTACCCGATTACTATGTTAAAGTTGTTTACCTAAAGACGCACTAATTCAATTCTAGGTCGTGTCCGAGTTGGGTTAATGGAGTCGTTTGGTTTGGTCCAGTGAAGATGGGATAAGTTTTGGGCTAGCTTGGAGTGTGGGCTGGTGGATTGAGTCTGAGACTTTGGCCTGTTTTGGCAATATTTTAAATAAAAGGAATTACGGGAATTTTTTTTTAATAAAATAGCTAAATAAATATTAAAAAACTATTTATTAAACTTAATATTTTAAAAATAATACTTGAAGGTTATAAAAATATAAAAAATTATTTTGACCCTGAATAAAATGATAAATGCGATTAATTGTGAAATATGGGCTATTATTGCAAATATTGTGTTAATAGCTCAAAAATACAAATGTAATTATATGAAATGAAGTAAAATATTATAAAACATATATGTGGGTGTAAATAATAAATTTAGATTATTACGTCATCACAAAATAATTTGAAAGGATAATTAATAAATATTTTAATAATTTAAATGCGAGAAAATCAATTTTAAAGCTTTAAAACTTATGAAAGATTACTGAAAGTCCTTATATGACAATCGTAAATTGGTGATGAAGTAGAAATGATATTTTGAAAGTATATATAATATTTATAAAAATATTAGGGCAAAATTGGGCATCAACATTTATTCCAGCTCTCGGGGTCCGATTCAAGCCCTATAGTCATTTCCAGTTCGAGGTTGTTACGAGTGTGGGGAGTTGGGGAATGTGAGGAGGTTTTTCCCTATGTTATTGGAGGTCCCGTGTTGTACAGAGGTCAGGCTATGAATCCCGCACTAGTTACTGTACCACCCGCTCAGCCAGCTCGGGGTGGAGGTCGTACAGGTAGAGGTCGCCCTTGAGGGGGAGGTCCGTCATGTGGTGGTCATGCTCGATATTATTATTTTCCCAACCATCAAGAGGAAGTTGATTATGATGATGAGATCATAGGTATTGTTTCAGTGTGCCGCAGGGATGCTTCAGTATTATTTGACACTTGTTCAACTTATTCATATGTGTCGTCATACTTTGCTCGTTATTTGGATATGCCTCGTGATTCCTTAGTTATTAATGTTCATGTATCTATTCTGGAGGGCGATTCTATCATTTTGGACCGTGTATATCGGTCATGTGTGGTGACTATTTAGAGTTATAAGACTAGATTTGATCTTTTATTGCTTAGCATGGTTGATTTTGACGTGATTTTAGGCGTGGATTGGTTGTTGCCACATCACGCTATCCTTGATTGTCATGCTAAGATATGGTGTTGCCGATGCTGGGGTTGCCGAGGTTGGAGTGTAGAGGCTACCTGGATCATGTTCCTACTAGAGCGATTTCATGTCTGAAGCCTCAACGGATGGTTGAGAAGGGATGTATGGCATACCTGGCCTTCGTGAAGGATGTTAGTGTTGATACTCCTACCTTTGAGTGAGTTTTGGTAGTGAGAGATTTCTGAGATGTGTTTCCAACAACCCTACTAGGCATGCCACCCAACAAGGACATTGATGTTTGTATTGACCTGGTGTCGGGAACTCAGCCTATCATTATTTCAATGTATCGCATGGCACCTGTAGAGTTGAAGGAGTTGAAGGAACACTTACATGAGCTACTTGATAAGGGCTTCAACATGCCTAGTGTGTCATCTTGGGGTGCGTCGGTTCTAACTGTGAAGAAGAAGGATGGTACTATGAGGAAGTGTAATGACTATAGTGAATTGAACAAAGTGACAACCAAGAACAAGTACCCTCTACCGCGCATTAATGAACTATTTGATTAGCTTCAGGGTGCTAGAATGTTCTCGAAGATTGATTTGAGGTCAGGGTATCATCAATTGAAGATCCGAGATTCAGATATTCTGAACACGGCATTCAGGATCCTCTACGGTCACTATGAGTTTTTGGTGATGTCGTTTGGGCTGACCAATGCCCCAACGACCTTTATAGACTTGATGAAAAGTGTGTTCCAGCCATATCTTGATTCCTTCATCATAGTATTCATTGATCAAATACTGGTGCATTCACGCAGCCAGGAGGATCATGAGCAACATCTGAGGATAATACTCTAGACTTTGAGGGAGAAGAAGATATATGCTAAATTCTCCAAGTGTGAGTTTTGGCATGATTCAGTGGCGTTTTTGGGGCACGTGGTTTCTAGTGAGGGGATTAAAGTTGAACCAAAGAAGATTGAGGCAGTTCTGAGTTGGTCCAGACCATCTTCTATTGTTGAGATCCAGAGTTTCCTTGGTTCGGCTGGGTATTATCACCGTTTTGTGGGGGGTTTCTCGTCCATTGCTGCACCTTTGACTAGATTGACCCAGAAGGGTGCCCCTTTCAGGTGATATGGGGAGTGTGAAAAGAACTTTTAGAAGCTCAAGACTACCTTGACTAGAGCTCCAATTCTAGTTTTGCCTTTGGGATCGGGTTCTTATACAATTTATTGTGATGCATCACAGATTGTCATTAGATGTGTATTGATGCAGGAAGGTAGAGTGATTGCTTATGCTTCTCATCAATTGAAGCTCTATGAGAAAACTACCCTATACAGAATTTTGAGTTGGTAGCCATTGTTCATGCATTGAAGATTTTTGAGGCATTATATTTATGTATGTCATGTGAGGTATTCACGGATCATAGGAGTCTCCAGGACTTGTTCAAGCAAAAGGATCTAAACTTGAGGCAACGGAGGTGGTTAGAGCTACTAAAGGACTATGATAGCACCATTCTTTTTCATCTGGGGAAGGCCAATGTGGTGGTCGATGCCTTGAGTAGCAAGTTGGAGAGCATGGGGAGTCTTGCGTATATTCCAGTTTTGGAGAGACCGTTAGCATTGGATGTTCTTTGGCCAATCGGTTTGTGAGATTGGATATTTCGGAGCCTAGTCGGGTTCTTGCATGCATGGTTTCCCAGACGTATCTGTTTGAGCGCATCAAGGCTCGTTAGTATCATGATCCTTACTTGCTTGTCCTGAAGGACACGATGCAGCATGGTGATGCCAAGCACGTTACTCTTGGTGATGATGGGGTATATAGGTTGTAGGGTCGGATTTGTTTTCCAAATGTGTATGAGTTGCGTGAGTCGATACTTGAGGAGGCCCATAGTTTGCGGTATTCCATTCATCCGGGTGCCACAAAGATGTATCTGGATTTGAGGTAGCACTATTGGAGCGAAGGATGAAGAAAGATATTGTTGAGTATGTTTCTCGGTGTTAGAATTGTCAGCAGGTGGAGTACGAGCATGAGAGACCCATTAGTTTGCTTCAGAGTCTTGACATTCTACAGTGGACGGGGGAGTGTATCACGATGGAAATTTTAGTTGGACTTCCATTGACCTTGAGGAAATTTGATGCATTTTGGGTTATTGTGGACTGACCGACCAATTCTGCACATTTCATCCCAGTTGTGACTACCTACTTTTTAGAGCGGCTGGGTTAGATTTTCATTCGTGAGATTGTTCGCCTTCATGGTGTGCTAGTGTCTATTATCTCGGATCGAGGCACTCAGTTCACATTGCAATTTCGGAGACGGTGTAGCAAGAGTTGGTCACACGGGTTCTGAGTACATCACTTCAGCCCTAGATAGACGGGCAGCCATAGTGCATTATTCAAATAATGGAGGACATGTTATGTGCCTGTGTCATTGATTTTGGAGGTTCATGGGATCCATTTCTTCCGTCAACATAGTTCTCCTATAATAACATCTTTCAGTCGAGTATCCATATGGCTCCTTATGTGGCCTTGTATGAGAGGAGATGCCATTCTCCGGTTAGTTGGTTTGAGCCTACTGAGGCTAGGTTGTTGGGCACTGATTTGGTCTGTGATGCCTTGGATAAGGTGAAGGAGATTCAGGAGCGACTTCGTACAATTATGCTGACAGGAAGGCTCGTTATGTTGCATATATGGTGGGTGAGAAGGTTCTTCTTAGAGTTTCACCCATGAAAGGTGTCATGAGGTTCAGGAACAAGGGCGAGTTTAGCCCTAGGTATATTGGTCCTTTTTGAGGTGCTTGAGAGAGTTAGAGAGATGGCTTACTGACTTGCCTTGCCACCTAGTCTATCGGATGTTCACTAAGTATTTTAGGTTTCGATGCTCCGGATGTATTATGGTGATCCATCATATGTTTTGGACTTCAGCACAGTGCCGTTAGATGGGGATTTAACCTATGATGCGGAGCCGGTGGCCATTTTGGACTGGTAGGTTCGAAAGTTAAGGTCAAAGAACATAGCTTCAGTGAAGGTGTATTGGAGGGGTCAACCAGTCGAGGAGGCTACTTGGGAGATCGAGCATGAGATGCAAAACACATATCCTCACCTTTTTGAGACTCCAGGTATGATTCAAGACCCGTTTGAGGACGAACGTTTGCTTAAGAGGGGGAGAATGTAATGATCCGGATGGTGTTTTAAGTGTTTTAGCCTTATTCCTCTATTTATTGATTCTTCTATGTGTATTTGAGGTGACGTGACTTACCGGGGAGGTTGGTTTGGTTTCGTGGAAATTTCGGAGTCAATTGGGACACTTAGTCCCAAGGTTAGAAGTTTAAGTATTGACTGGTGTTTATCTTTTATGTAGACGAATATGGAATAGTGGTTTGATGATTCCAATAGCTTTGTATGGCGATTTTGGATTTAGGCGTGTGTCTGGATTTTGATTTGGAGGTCCGTAGGTTAGTTTGATGCTTTTTGGTGAAAGTTGGAAAGTTGGAGGTTTGGAAGGTTTAGAGGTTTGATCCAGAGTTGACTTTGTTGACATCACATTCGGATTTTGGTTCCGGGAGTTGAAATAGGTCTGTTGTGTCATTTGGGAATTGCATGCAAACTTTGAGGTCATTCCTGGTTGTTGACGTTATTCAGCATGAGTTTTAGAAGTTAGAAGTTCATTCGTTCATTAGGCTTGAATTGAGGTGCGATTCGTGGTTTTGATATTGTTTTGGGTGATATTAGGTCTCGAATAAGTTTGTGTTATGTTTTTGAAATTGGTTGGTGTGATTGGACGGGGTCCCGGAGGCCTCAGGTGTGTTTCAGACCATTTCTCCATGTTTTTCCATAGCTAATATCCGGTTTTCTCCTTCGCGATTGCGAGGACTAAATCGCGATCGCGTAGGTTGTTCTAGTTCGCAGGCGAAATGTACTTCAGATTTGCGAAGTGGCGACGCGTTCGTGAAGCTTTAGATGGCAGTGGTCAACGCGATTGTGCAAAGGTGGTCGCATTTGCTTATAAGGGGGAGTTCAGCTGGGGTGTTAGGCGGTAAAATTTCGGAATCGTGCTTCGCGTTCGCGTTATTTTGGAGTGTGCCGTGCTTCGCATATGTGACCATGGTCTCTCATTTGCATAGGGTCTTTTGGAGGATTTCGAAGTTTGTTCTTCGCGATCGTGAGGATGTGTGTACGATCGCGATGAATACACCTAGGCAGACTATTTAACATCTCTTTTACTAGGGTTTGGTTATTATATCTCATTTTGAGTTATATAGCTCAGTTTTGGGCGATTTTGGAGGTGATTTTCACGATTTGGATTATGGTAGGTATTTTTTACTCTGATTTATACATTATTCATGATTCTATATTTGTTTTCAACATTTAATTGGTGAATTAAAGTGACGAAATTGGGAACTTTGGTAAAATCTTTCCTAAAGTAAAAAATAAGGATTTAAAGGTCGATCTGAGGTCGGAATTGGATGAAATTAGTATGAAATTGGTATGGTTGAATTCATAATTGAATGGGTGTTTGGAATTTGCTAGTTTGACCGAATTTCAGGGTGCAATCTGTTGTTTACTTTTTGGGTAGACTATTTGATTTTGATAAAGATCGAAGCTTTAGTATTTGAAGTTGTTTCCTACAGCATTATTGGATGATATTATGTTGTTTGTGACTAGATTCAAGTCGTTTAGAGGCTGATTTGCGTTGAAAGGGTTTTTTGGAATATTGATTTGCACGTGTTGAGGTAAGTAACATATCTAAAATTGGTTTTAAGGGTAATTATCCCCGGGAACTATGTTAATTATGATGTGTTACAGTGACGAACATGCTAGGTGTCGGGCGTGCGTGCGTTCACCGGAGTATTCATGATCCAAGTGGACTTTAGACTATCGTGCCTTGTTATATCCATGTTTTCCTTACTTGTTTTATTATCTCAGCTATGGTTCATGTTAGAAATCATGTTTAGGCTATGTGATTAATAGGTTAAGACATAATGGGGCTATTTCTAATGTTTCGAGCTATATTTCTTAACTGTAGTTATATACCCAGTCATGATTCTTCTTTTGCATATCATATCTCAGTCTTTGTACTTTATTCATTATTACATCATGCTATTGTTGTTTTCCATATATGATACTATTTGAGCTGAGCGATATGAGATTGTGAACCCTTGAGACTTGAGAGGTTGATGACTGAGGTGGGACCTAGAGTTGTTTTGAGAGTGTTATTTCGATTGGGTTCACGCCGCAAAAGGCCATATTGGCTTTATTATTATTTTGATCGGGTTGCATGTCGCAACATCCCATATTGGCTTTTGATTAGCGCTTGAGTAGGATCCGACCCTCTGAAGTCTGACATGCTTGCAGTGAGCGTAGGCACAGTGGGATATATACGTGGTTTGGTGAGGGGCATTGATTCCAGGCACCCGTACAGTGATGAGTGATTGTGTGTGTGATGAAGTGGGCATTGAGTTAAGCACCTTGAGTGTGCTGAGAGTGAGAGTACTTGAAGTTATCACTGTGAAATCATTAACTTGACATGCATATTTGACATACAAGCATAGAGATTTATTTTCCTCATGCTAGCTAGTAAATGAAATGTTCTTATCCGTGTTGGGATTTAACTGTTATACTTATAAGCATGTCTAAATTACTGTGATGTGAACGAGCTGAATATGATAATTCCTTTGAGTTATTTACTGTTACCTACATCATTCAATCATGTGTTATTACTAATATTGGACTCTAACTGTTTCATCTGAGCTCGTCACTGCTTTAAGCCTAAGGTTAGGTTTGTTACTTATTGAGTAAATGAGGTTAATTGTACCCATACTACGCTCTACACTTCGTGTGCAGATCCATGTACTTCCGGACGTGGTTGTTAGTAAGTAGTATGTCGTAAGTCAACTGATCTAAGCTCAAAAATGAGATCATTTTTGAAAGTACATAAAGTAAGTTAATCATGTTACCTTGGAGGTTATAAATACATAATATCATGAACTGCAAGTACCAAGAGAGTTGGAAGGTTTAGAAGCTAAACGAATCGAAAAAAATAAGTTTCGCCGAAGGTCAGCAAGTTGGGAATATTATAGCCCGTACTTTGGGGTGAGACTAGGATGATTAACACGATAAGAAGGTGATATTATGAGGTATTTTAGTCGTATGATAGTCATGTGTTATATTTTGAAGTCAAGCGAGTTGTGAAACAAAAGTCGACAAAATTCATCACTAGTTACATTCATAAATTGTACTGAAATTTGGGTTTAATATCACTGAGCTTTTCTCCTAATATAATTGGAGTTACGGGATTATCCACCCATTAAATTGAATATCTACGAGTCTAGTTTCTAACTCATTAAACTGTTTGCCAATACGACATCGGAGTAGAGAGATATTTGTATTTTGCGAGACTGCGCAAGCAGCTTCCTATGGGACCCACTTAGGCGGTGGTCGACCTACTTCACTTTAAAAATGATTTGGACGACCATTCCTTATCATGTTTTGACCCAAATTCGTCCTTGCACTCCTCCTAAACCTTATAAATAGATTCCATAAGGGTTTGAAGGCGAATCTAAGTGATTACACCATAACTCAGCATGAAATGTTAGTTCTAGTGAAGAACAACACCTCTTTGAGGTTGTGTTGTCATTCAGATTGTTGTGGGTTGTGTTTGGATGAAATTACAAGTAGTTGCTACTTGTTAAGGTGAGTATACCTAGTAATTGTGTTTAAGGTTTCTTGTATGTTGGTTAAGTTGTTAGGATGATAAACTACAAGAGAATACTTGGATTAGCTTGAGATGTTGTTCTTGATGGATTGTTTTGAAAGTTGCTCTTATGAACTTTAAGTGGCTGGAAATTATGGGAAATAAATTGTCTATGATATTGTTTGCATGATTATGTTGGTTTACATGTCAAGCTTGTTGAGCAAATTGGTAACTAGAAAAGGAAATGTCTATAAAGAATTTGGAAGTTGTCCATAGTGATATTATCTTGTGTTGGGCTATTTCGGGTAACTTTGAAATTGATTAAAAGGTTGGATATCCTTTAAAAAGGATTGTTTAGTAGACTAGATATATAAGTTCAATAATGAATGATAATGGGGTTGAAGGGTGATAAAGGGATTCAATCCGAGCTTGCCGCTCATTGTGAAGTAGTTATGACTTGTTGTTGTTATATTGTGTCTTGTTATTGATACTTATATGTTGCCAGATTGCTCTGGATGTTGTTTTGGTATAAGGTATAGGAGGAGGCTCTTGTTACAGGGGAGATGCTGCCCGAATTTACATAAACAAGCAACTAACTTGAGTTGTTTTAAGAGTTGCATGGAAGGTATTAAGTACTAGGTATGTTAAGGCTAAACCTTTCATTCATTTTGTCATGATCTCGTAACTACATGCATTTGATAACGAGACATAAAGAGAAGTTCGTATTCCTGAATTTATGTACGTTACTCTAGTCTCATAAGCCACAATAATCAATTAAGTATTGTATTCTTTCAGTCAAGAGAGTAGAGGGTATATATATATACACAATATTACAAAATTTTCACCACCACCGATCTATAATCGGTGGGCAGGCCCCTATTGGGAAACCTCCAATTAGATGGTAAGTTATATATCGAGCTTATTGTAGGGTCGGGCAACAATTTTACTTACTATATTGAGAGAGCTGAGTCAGTATTGGCAGGTAAGAATATCTTCCAATTACTTTCAGTTATTATATTATCAGTTCAGTTTGAGCTTTTAGTTATTCTATTACCTTACATACTCGGTACATTATTTTGGACTGACGTCCCTTTTGCTGGAGATGTTGCATTTCATGCTTACAGGTCACGATAGATAATCGGATAGACCTTCCCAGTAGACAGAGCCAAACATCATCTTGATTGGTAAGCTCCACTTCCCGGATTTACCATGTCTAGACTTTGCAGTCCATTTTATATATACAGGTTTGATGGGTAGGTCGAGGCTCTGTCCCGACTATGATACAATTATGTTATTTCTAGAGGCTTGTACATGAGTTCTGTATATTTTATATATCATTATTGTGTCCTTGCCAGCACAGTGTGCATGTCCAGTTTGGTAATACTAGTTGTAGATGTTCATGACAGCCTCATCGGCCTGCACAGTTATGTATATGAGCTTTTGGGTATGTTTACCCCTCGGATGAGAGAGACGTTATCTTCAGATGATTCAGAATATGGCCCCATCAGCCTTCATTGGTATTTTTAGCTTGCAAGTAGGCCTCCTCGGCGTAAGTTGACATCTACCCCTCAAGAGTTCATTGTTACATAGAGGTAAGCTCGGGCCGAGTATGGAACCGGGTGCCATCCATGCCTCCCCAGGTTTGGGGCCTGGCAAACTTGGTATCAGAGCAATTCTATCCTAGGGAGTCTATAAGCCGTGTCTAGTATAGTCTTTTTTATAGATGTGTTGTGTACCACATTATATAAACATAAAGCTAAAAGGAATTTAGGAATCTGTTACCCTTCTTCCAAATCCAAATCGTGCTATAGAACTGAGTCATAAAAGTTTGAGCCAGGACTTATGTTTGCTAGTGATATAGAGATGCTTGCAATTAGAAAAATTGTAGCTAGCCAAAGGGCTAATATAGCAGCAGGTAAGGGCACTAGTAGAGAGAGAGTTCTTAACAACATGGCCCAGTTTGAGGCCCTATCAGATCGTGCATAATAGATGTGCAAATTTCCTGCTTAAGAAACTAAGACGGGAATATCTACCATACCTCATAAAATGCAAGCCATGGGAGTATAAGAAGGTAAGATTATAATTTTCAACAGGTAACATAAATAAGGTGAAGAAGGGTACGAGGTACCCAGTTAATGAAAATTATCAGTATCTCCAATTCAAGTAGAGAAATATAAGCATTCTAAGTTACTTTAAACAGTACCAGAGGTATGTACAATTGGCCACGCCCATCTCAGTTGTGCCCTATTAGAGCTAACATATATAGTTTAAGAGAAGGATGGGACATTACGATCTAGCTAGGGTTAGAGTAATCCAAAATAGTGGATGTATTGTTAGCATTAGGTGAGATTTACGAAGGATATTGTGAACATGATAATAGATCTCCTTGTGAGACACCCAAGTGGTGCACTCTAAAATAACACAGTGAGATATGAATTCTAGAATGTTCAGAAATTTTAGAAGATACGCACCGGAATCCTAGAAGGGATAAATATTTACCCTAGTATAACTCCTGCCCCTAGTAAAAAGAGAATGTTAGGCGACCCGAGGAGCCAGTAAAGATCAAGGAGATCTAAAAGCAAAAGAATGTTTTGTTGAAGTTTTTAGAATAAAGTGATAGACAAAAATATTTGCAGGAGAATAAGAAGAGAGTAAATGAAGCATAATGAGTTAGATGTGATAAATAGGTGACAACAGTTAAACAAAATATGA
The DNA here is from genome assembly GCF_000390325.3 of Nicotiana tomentosiformis. Classification (NCBI taxonomy): domain Eukaryota; kingdom Viridiplantae; phylum Streptophyta; class Magnoliopsida; order Solanales; family Solanaceae; genus Nicotiana; species Nicotiana tomentosiformis. The sequence goes on along the minus strand of NC_090821.1, from coordinate 15,079,169 downwards.
CAGGATGACAAAGTCTATAGTCAAATGAATGAAAAGAGAAGAGGAGACAAGCCTTGAGACTATGAAAGAGTATAAGCGATAAATTCATATCCTCATTTTGAGAAATAAGTTAGTGACTCCAACCTGATTACCAGAAGGCTAAGTTAGACCCTTGGACTAATAGAAATCAGCATGGGCTAGTAAACAAGATAAAATTAGGAACCAGAGAATTTGATAATAGTCGACATCGTGAGAATTTCAGAGACCGTATTCCGGCAATAATAGAATGGACAATAGAAGAATAACATTTAAAGGTCATTCACGAAGACACTTCCCTTTAGCAAGCGTTGTGAGCAGAGTTAAGCTTAAAGGACTAAGTGTACCAGTTACACTTGGTATCACCCTCGTGCGTAAGAAATTTAGTTATCCCTAGTATTGAAGGGTTACTACAAGGCGAGTAAGGGTCATTTCAGATGTGAAAAGACACTGAAGATGAAGAGGCAAAAAATCTATAGCTAAATATTCATAGCAGCAAATGTTAGTACTCCACTAAATGGGGGAAGATGGTGTGATATGGTATTAAGTCAGAGTTAAGTGGTTCAGGTAAATAGAGAATGGAAAAGAAAGAGTGCGGTAAGAAGGCGAAAGGAATGAGACTGCATTTATTCAGATCCTATAGATATGTTACGACTCCAAAATGTTAAGTAAGCACGACGCCGAGAATAAGATGTAAGGTTTCCCTGCCAGAATGTTAAATTGATAAATAGGTGCGAATGGACACTTGATACATAAGGATCCAGTACGAGAGGTAAGTTAATACAAAGTACATAACCCAAGAAAGATTATGTGAAATATAGATATGAGAATGAACCAACGAGTAGTTAGTAGTTGATTTAGGAAAAGCCTATTTTTGGCTAGACAAGAGGATTAAGATAAATCAGCAGATCGTGAAAGATAAATGTAGTGAACCCCAATATAGTAAATTTAGTCTCGCAGATATGAGATCATAATGCTTGAGAATATTCAGATATAAGTTAGGGTAGTTAAAGGTGTTGTATGGGTGTTACGGAAATAAAAGAGAGTGCCACTAGGAGGCAATCAAATTTTTAGTTCAAACGTAACCCTACAAGCACAACGGCACGGAGGTAAGTAACTAAGGATAATTATGGGCGAGTAAGAACCTCAAAAATTCTATTGGGTATACAATGCAATAGCTTGTAGCTTGTAAAGAGTCAAAAGGTCTCCCTAAGTACTATAACAAAAGACTAGCTGAGGAAATAAGGAATAAGGCTTCAACCTAAGCATGATGACTTGAAGAAGAAATGATCTTGTAACAACAATCTCACTATAACATTCTATGTACTCTATAAGAAAGTGGCACCTATCATGGATAATGAACGAGAAGTAAAATCAAAAGTAATATTTGAGATCATACGAGTTGCACAAAATTCTAATATGTGTAGTCACTAAAATAAGCCAAGTATTCATGCAACAAATGGAAGAACGACTAGAAAAGAAATTGCTTACATTTAAAGACAATTGAGAAGGCTGAAAGGAATAACTCGATCTATGATCTAGAGTTAGTTACGTTATGACCGCACTTAAGATTTCAGAGTATTATCCATGTAACATATATGTTGACATTCTTATAGTTATAGGAGACTCGGGTATAAGATAAAAGAAAGAATTGAGTCCATGTCACAAACAAAGGCTTGAATTTTTAGAAGATTATAACGTGGATGTTCATAGCATCCACGAAAGGCTAATGTAAAAGCTAATACCTTGAACCACAAATTGGAAGACAGTTTAAGCGTACTTAAAGGCGGAGAGAGAAGAGGAAACTCAAGAGTTACATCAGCTAAGTAAATCACGAGTCCGAGTATTAGACCCAGATGGTTATAGAAATCGTGACTCAGAACATTGCAGAATCACTCTTAATAGTGAAAGTAAAAGAGTGAGAGTACATGGGCCATATTCTATAACAACTCTACGATAAAAGAGTTACACGAGTATCAACCTTAGAGATAACAAAAGATGGAGTAGAGATGGTAGGATAAATATGTGCCCCCACTGTTGCGGGACTTCGAGACATTACTAGGGTGAGGGAGAATCATTTTTACCATTCGAGTAAAGAACACAGACGACAACAACGTCGTAATCTAGAATACTACAATAATATGAAGACATGATCTGAGAAGAGCGTCATCATGTGGTCGGTGCTTCAAATATGATCATGGACTATAAAGTATAACATTGATGAACAACTCTCCAGATCGACCGTTCATATCAAAAGTGTCTGTTAGGATAAGCCATACTAAATATAGAAATGTGTTAGCTTTTACACAAGTACCATAAAAGATCAAGAATGTGAGTGAGCTAAGATGACAAGTCAAGTATAAATTTTTATGAGGTTAAGTCAGAAGACCGGAATACGAGGTTGAGAAGTTGTAGTCGATCCTAAACCACTCACCCCTCAAGTGGAGAAAAAATATATGTGTATCTCTATACAAGGTTCAACATAAGGGTTGAATAGCAATGTTACAAGTACCAAGCTGATAACTAAGTTTAAGAAAAGTAAAGCGAGAACTATGAGAGTCAAGGTGTGGATTGTATTTGGTTCTAAGAGCATTAGAATAAGAATTATACGATAGCCAAGGTCATAGAATAAGAATTCCTAAAGTACGAACATATGGAAACTCATAGACGACTAGGTATTCATATATATATATATATATATATGTTGACTACGAAAGGCGTCACGAGATCCGGTAAGAAGGGCAAGCTTAGTCGGAGATATATGGGGCCTTATAGAGTTATTCGACGGATAAACAGAGTAGCTTATGAGCTTGAATTGCCTCAGAGTTAGAGTCACTCCATTATCCAAGCTACAGAAGTGCACTGGAGCCCCCTCTCAGCTTGTCCCAGTAGATGATGTTCAAATTACAGACGATCCATCCTACGAGGAGATTCTAGTGGCTATCATAAATTGACAGATCTCTTAGGTTGAGGACAAAAAAGGTAACCTCTGTGAAGTTTTGATGGAGAAGCAAGAATGTGGAAGAGATGGCGTGGAAAGTGGAGGAATAAATAATGTCTAAATACCCCCAACATATTTAGTGAAAATATGGCTTGAGATGGGACAATCAACCAGTAGGTCATGAGGTGAGCTCTTATTTTTGACTTGCAGTACCTATGATTGACGGTTGTGTGAGGCCAAGTGTTGTTATTTATAGACATTGGCCCTGTGTGGCATGTAAAGTATGTTTTCTTGATGCGTGCAGGTTGGTTTTAGTCCAGTGTATAGAGGAGATGCTGGCAGGATATTTGCAAGTCTCTAAGAGTTAACATTCGAGGATGAATGTTTGTAAGTAGGGAAGGATGTTATACCCCGTACTTTCATTTTTGGAATTCAACTTAAGTGAATCAATATGAGTCAGAGAGTTTAAGGACCTTTACCAAGATAATGATGAGTTAAAACACGTGTTAAGGAAGTATAGTAAGGGTTCGAGGCTGATAAGCGCATCAGTCAACATTCGAGGACTCATGTTCCAAAGGGGGGAATGATGTTACACCCCATGTTTTCGTGCATAAAAGTACATCGTAAGTCAACTGATATAAGCTCAGACATGCGATCTTCTTTGAAAGTACATAAGTTATGTTAATCACGTTACCTCGGAGGTAAAAAAAGTTAAGATCATGAACTGCAGGTACCAAGAAGGTTGGAATGTTTAGAAGCTAAACGAATCGAAGAAAAAAAAAGTTTTGTCGAAAGTCGGCAAGTTGGGAATGTTATAACTCGTACTTTGGGGTGAGACTAGGGTGATTAACATGATAAGAAGGTGATTTTATGAGGTATTATAGTCCTATGGAAGTCGTGTCTTAAGTTTTGAAGTCAAGGGAGTTGTGAAACAAAAGTCAACAAAAGTCATCACTAGTTACATTCATAAATTGTACTGAAATTTGGGTTTAATGTCACTGAGCTTTTCTCCCAATATATTTGGACTTACAGGATTATCCACCCACAAAATTGAATAGCTAAGAGTATAGTTCCTAACTTATTAAACAGTTTGGTGATACAGCATCGGAGTAGAGAGATATTCACCTTTTGCAAGACTGCACAAGCAGATCCCTTTCGGATCCACTTAGGCGGTGGTCGACCTACTTCATTTTAATAACGACTTTGACGACCAATATTCATCCGTTTTAAACCCAACTTCGTGAATACACTCATCCTAACCCTCATAAATAGATACATAATGGTTTGAAGTCGAATACAAGTGATTACACCATATTTCAACATCAAAAGTTAGTTCTAGTGGAAAACAACACCTCTTTGAGGTTGTGTTGTCATTGAGAATTGTTGTGGGCTGTGGTTAGCTGAAATTTCAAGTTGTTGCTAGTGTATTAGGTTATTATAACAGCCTAGTATTCGTGTTTAAGCTTTCTTGTATGTTGGTTAAGTAGTTAGAATGATAAACTACAAGATAATACTTGGATTAGCTTGAGATGTTGTTGTTCTTGATGGATTGTTTTGAAAGTTGCTCTTATGAACTTTAAGTGGCTGGAAATTATGGGAAATAAATTGTCTATGATATTGTTATTATTATTATGTTGGTTGACATGTCATGCTTGTTGAGGAAATCTGTAACTACAAAAGGAAATGGTTATAAAGCATTTGGAAGTTCTCGATAGTGATATTATCTTGTGTTGGGCTATTTCGGGTAACATTGAAATTGAGTAGAATGTTGGAAATCCTTTAAACAATATTGGTTAGTAGACTGGATATATTACTAAATTCAAGAATGAATGATAATGGGGTTGAAGGGTGCTAACGGGATTCAATCTGAGCTTGCCGCTCGTCGTGATGTTGTTGTGACTTATTGTTGTTATATGGTGTCTTGTTATTGATACTTATATGTTGCTAGATTGATCTGGTTGTTGTTGTTGGTATATGGTATTGGAGGAGGCCCTTGTTACAGGGGAGATGCTGCCCGAATTAACGTAAACAAGCTACTAGCTTAAGTTACCGACTTAGCCTTTAATCAGCACTGATTTTGAATCTCCTTGTGCAATGATAGATTGAGTTGAGTTGTTTGAAGAGTTTCTTGGAAAGTATTGAGGACTTAACAGGGTTAAGGTGTGTTAAGGCTAAACCTTTCCTTATTTTATCATGATCTCGTAACTACATGCGTTTCATAATTAGACATAAAGAGAAGTTCGTATTCCTGAATTTATGTACATTATCCTAGTCTCATAAGCTATAGTATTCTCCCTTATCTGGATTTTATATTCAGTTAAATATTATCTTCTTTCAGTCAAGAGAGCAGAGGGTCTATATATATACAGTATTATAGTATTGCACCATCACTAAGCTATAATAGGTGGGTAGGCCCTTATTGGGCAACCTCTGATCATCTACTAAGCTTGCACTCATCCTAGTGGCAGTCAAGTCAACTTTCTCAACCGATCCAAGCCACAACCACTTTGCAATCACTAAATCTTCCTGAGTCCAAGCTCGTCAACCAAACATAAGAATCTACTTCATCCCACAAACGAACAACACAAAGATCCCTCTAACTCGCTCATAACTTAAGACTGTACAACAACTCAAGTTATAAATCAAGCACCCAATAGTCCTTTTCTAATTCCAAGCACCCTTCTAGTCTCATCAAATCCATCTAAACACATCCCTCAATCACATCATACTAATCATATAGCCATCAAATCACTTGCTGAGCCATCAATCCCACTCCTAGGGACACTATTGAACATATAAGTCCAAAAGCACATGCTCACACAACTGAAATCACCGAGCCTAAGCAGCTGTCAAACCCCATCCTTAAGTCCTCCAGAAAGAAACAAACCACAACACCGAGTACGTATCTCGCACCTCATCCATGGAATCATAAGTCGTCGATGCATAGCTAATACTGAGTGCTCAACACCATACGAGTGGGTGGAAGGAATTAAAAGAGATACGTTTCGAGCTGAATCAATGTCGCATGGTGAGGAAAGAAAGATGAGAAGTTTAGCCTAGATGCCCTATAGCCTCTCTAAGATAGGTATGGACATCATCATACTGATCTGCAAGACTCTAATAGACACTTGCTCATGACTCGTAGAACCTAGAGCTCTGATACTAACTTGTCACGACCCAAAATCAATCTAGTCGTGATGGAACCTAACTCAACTCGCTAGGTAAGCCAAGTAACAGTCAACATAACTCAAATGAGAATATTAAGAGTTAATGAGTAAAATAACTGAATTTCTATTCAACTCCCAAGGACTGGTAGTACAAATCATGAATTTCTAAGATTTACAATTTACAAAGTTGGTACAAAATGAATACATCATTTGTTCGGAATATGCATAAACAGATTTGCAAATCTAAAGCTACCAAGGACAAGTGACAGTAATAACTAAAACACAGATACATCTTCAACACCAGCTCTCGCCGTACACAGAAACATCAACTCCAAAATCTGCACACAAGGTGCAGATGTGTAGTATGATTTTAACCGACCACATGTACTCAATAAGTATCCTAACTAACCTCGGCGAGGTAAAAGAGGCAAGAATTATAGATGATACTCGCTAATCATCTGTGCATTTCATGAATTCAACAAGTATAGAACAGATATATGATCAAATCAGGTAAATCACAGGTAAAAATCATCTAGGTGCTCTCAATTCTTTGTTTTAAAGTGTTCTACTCAGTTAGCAATCCATCATATAAGGAAGATATGCATGTAAATCAAGTAAACAATCAAGGAAATTGCAAGTAAAGATGAAATGCAATAACCAAATATCCGTCTGTTGCGGTGCGCAACCCGATCAATATAACAATAAGCCAGTAAGGCCTGGTGCATCGTGGACTAATCCAAATAGCAATAACCAGCTCTCCTAGAGCTCACATCAACAAAAAACCTGTCGGTTTCTCACAATTCGTGTGTACACCATCAAGAGAGAAACATGAGAGTGTGACCCTAGGGGGATGGTTCCGTATCTATACGTTACACGGACAACTCACGTGCTGCATGGATAACTCACGTGCTGATAATATCAATCTGCACAGACAACTCACGTATTCCACAGATAACTCACGTGCTATAATATTAATATCTAGATCCTTACGGAAAACTCACGTGCTAATAATATCCATCCACACGGACAACTCAAGTGCTGCATGGACAACGCATGTGCAAATATCACAATCCGCCCGATGTGGTCACAGGCACAATATCATAATCTGCCGGTGTGGTCGCAGGCATAACAACACAATCCGCCTGGCGTGGTCACATGCATAATAACACAATCTGCCTGCGTGGTCACAAGCATCCAGTCCAAATCATAACACACAGAAGCAAGTATACAAGACTACATGAAAATGAATAATAAATATCATATTTCATGCTCTTGGAATGGTATAATAACATGCTAAAGTGTGCTATCATAGCTTAAATCGGAAATTTCTTCACAGAATTAGCAATTACCAAGTTTATCCATGGAATTAACCTTTCGTAACCTCAAACATGTCTCAAATAGTTCACAACAATGTTACAAATATGATAAACATCAAAGCTTATAGCTTAATAGTCAATTCTATGTATATTATAGCCTAAGCACTACGTCGAGCATGGATAAATACCCCAGTGCTCGCACATGGGCTCAAACCCAAACATATGTGCACCCATAGCCCGTAGCTATCACAAATAATTCAGGCAACTAGTGCCTCAACCAAGTTTAGATAGGATACTTACCTCCAAAAAGTCAAAACAAATACCGAGCAAGCCAAACAACACTCTAGAAATGCCATCCTTGCCGTATCAACCTCTGAACGGCTTGAAACTAGCCAAAACCAACTCAAAACATCAAATAAAGTCATATGAGATAAACCCAATCGATAAAGGTCGAATCTATTATCAAAAACTCAAAGTTAACTAAAAGGTCAAACCCGGACCCGCCCCTCGGAACCCGACGAAACTCACAAAATTTGATAACCCATTCAATTACGAGTGCAACCGTAAAAATTTCACTCAAATATGACTCTGAATCGGTGTTCAAAACCCAATAATTCACTTTAGAAAGGTTTATGCAAAAACCCCCAATTTCTCTTTAAAATTCATAATCCAAATGCAAAAATCGACGATATATTCATGAAATACAATCAAAATCAAGTCAAAACTTACTTACCCCAATACATGTGGTGAAAATCCTCTCCAAAACCTCCCAAAATCGAGTTCTAAATCCCTAAATTTGATAAAATGAACTAACTCTCAAATATAAATACAATCTGCCCAAGTAGCGCACATGCCACCAATTTCCCGCTTTTGCGGAACAACATGTGCGGACCAACCTTCGCTTCTGCGAAAACGTCCATACTACCGACCTTCCGCAGGTGCAGAAGAATATCCGCTTTTGCGACATCGCATGTGCATGAACAAGCTCCGCTTCTGTGCTCCACTTTGCTCCTACGCGCCAAGTCACCGAATCTGCAATTCCGTATATGCGTTAAAAATTTTGCTTCTGTGCAAATAGCCTCACATCAGCCTACTTCGCCTCTGCGACCAAAGAATCTGCGGGCTCGCATCTGCGACTAGCCCTCCGCAGATGCGAACACACCAGAACCTCCAGCCATGCCAACTTAGCCCAAAAATGATATGAAACATGACCGGGCCCCTCTAGACCCAGTCCGAACATACCAACAAGTGCTAAAACATAACACAGACCTTCTCGAGGCCTCAAATCACACATAACAATATCAAAATCACAAATCGCACCTCAAAACAACTCGGAATGAGCTCAAATTTTTCACACAAGTTCTAAATGACATAATGAACCCATTCCAACTCACAGAACCCCAATCCAAACCCAATAACATCGAAGTCAGCTCTCGGTCAAACTTATAAACTTTCGAAACCTTCAAATTGCAACTTTCGCCAATTAGCACCAAAACCTTCTAGAAACATCCAAATGTAACTTCGGGCATATGCCCAAGTCCAAAATTACCCCAGACCTAACAGTATCGTAAAAACTTTGATCTAATCTCAAATACACGAGAGTCAAACTCGGTCAACTCTTCCAACCTAAAGCTTCCTATTCATGAATCATTCTTCCAAATCAATTCCGAATAACTCGAAGCAAAACCAACGATATAGGCAAGTCATAATACACCATTTGCAGCTATTCATGACCTCAAACCAATGGACTAAATACTCTCAAAACGAACAGTCGGGTCCTTACATTCTCCCCCTCTTAACATAACCGAAGATTCTTCCTTCAAATTTACTCCATAAACCTTGGAACCCAATTTCAAACATCCTTAATTTATTACAAGACTCGAATCTCGCATCTATATGACGTATAAGTCTGAACAAGCTGTACCAAGCCATAACCTTAACCCATGATGTAATCACATGATATACCACATAACTCAGGTACTCACAGCGATAACTTATTACCAAAATAGCTACCCTAAAACAAATCCGGTACCAGTAGCAAACCTCATATCAACTAAAACCTTATCCAAAACCTATGTACATCACCGTTGATGAAAGAAACACGCAAAAACTCATATCCACTTATCAGATCAACTAGTCATGGAGCTCACTCTCATCTGACAAGAACCATAGCCAAATTCTAAGTCGATCAGTGACATTATCCTTCCAAATATACCGTAATAAAACCCGATAGCACCAATTCCAGGTCCAATGACCTCATCCATCAATTACAACTGCTCTACTGACATGCTATACTAATACAACCCAAAGACACAAATCGTGCAATCAGTGCACCAATAAGCAACAACTCAAATGTACTCAAATATGGAAAGTGACTTAAATAAGAGAATCGTCCTGCAAGTTCAATAGGTACCACCACGATCACAACGTTCTAAACCCATCACATAGGGAGAATCAAGATACACGAAATCTACCCAACATTACTCCGCCTGCAATGCGTGACCCAATCCAACCATCGGTCCACGTGAAATACCTCGAGTCATAATACTTAAAATCAACAACCATACACAAATCAACATCAAATACATGAAGTGCATGACCATAACCATGGAGAAATAAATAGCACAATATACCATGACCCGGAAAGACCATATCCAAGGCGCAATCAACCATTCAACGCCCCAAGAACCATCGAGCTCAAATTTTTCCACAGGCCCAAACAAAACTGCATCATGTGTATAATTAGCCAACAGATGAGCACCCATCTTTGCATAGAAGAGTAACGCAACGAATATACCAGAAGATGAATAAGCTCAACTCTAACCGAATGACACACCCCTCAACAATAACCGTGTTGAGCCAACAAATCTGACCCGGTGTAGAATACACATCCTCATTAGGCTTACCAATGACCTCCAAATCGATTCAGATCCTTCTGAAATGAGTAGATAACCTTTCAAGATATCCACTAGAATATATCTGCAACACTTATCATCAGCCGGATAACTTGGCCATATCTTTGCAGTGCGCAACCAAGAAACTATCTGCCTCTAAGACTCCCAGTCTCCAAACAACAAGAACTCAAAAGAATCACTATATCTGATCCCATCACCACCACTCAAACAACTACACATCCTTCATACATAATTATTCCACAAGAAATACTTCTACAATTCTTCCATGCAACAACAACAACAACAACCCAGTATAATCCCACTAGTGGGGTCTGGGGAGGGTAGTTTGTACGCAGACCTTACCCCTACCCTAGGGTAGAGAGGCTGTTTCCGATAGACCCTCGGCTCCCTTCCTCCAAGAACTCCCCACCTTGCTCTTGGTGTGACTCAAACTCACAACCTCTTGGTTGGAAGTGGAGGGTGATCACCACTAGAGAAACTCACTCTTGTCTTCCATTCCACATAACAAAATCCAAATATCAGTAGTAGATCAACCAGGTGAGTATCGCATTACCAATGAAGCATCCATAAGTCAAAACACAAGGCGCCTTCTGAAATGCCTACCTTTCTCAGGTAATACCAAATAGTACTAGCATTCATCTAAACATCTAAGACCATCTATACTGTCTAAAATTCATTACCTTCCCTTCAAAACCAAACCGCAACCTACTGCATGCAACATCAATCCAACACGAAGCACCGCATCTATCATGCCATCATATGAAAACACGAGAACCCCATTATCAACTCTGAGTCATAAGTAGAATACATACTCGACAAGTCGGAAAACTTCCACTTAAACCCATCTAGGAGAAGATCACAATACCCAACATACGTCTCATGCCAGTAGAAAATATCCATCTCAAGCCGTGGTAGAAATCATCGAGAACTACTCGAAACCCAGTAGCACAAGACCAAGCCATCAAAACCAAATCTCTCTACACAACCAAGTCACGTAGATCGCCAAGACAAAGAGTATTACTGCAAACCATAAGTAAAGCCACAACCATATCATAAGAACTAAAAGAACGATCATATCCATTACCCTGTTGATCCAACTTACTACGAAACTGCCCTATTTCTCCGAGTTCTTTCTGAATTGCCTCAAGTTAACACTTCTCTTTTCTAGAACACCACGATTCTTACCCAAATCTCACTACAAGAGATCCTAGATTGAAACCAAATCGGCCTAAAGCACATAAGTTGTTGTATTCCTTCTTGCGCACCTGGAAAATAAATACGGCATCTGAGATACCCACTCTGAAGAGATATTATGTGAATCTGAATCTATTTTATTTACCCTTCCGATACTAAAATGCAGAATCCATAATGATATAGAAATATCGCGAGTCCCGACACTGTCCAATGCAAATATCAGATCTTAGCCATATACAAAGACGGAAAAATTCTGAAATGCCACATATGAATCTTCAACTCTTTAGAACCTATTCGAGATTTATCCACCTTATTCAAATCTCATAGGCACCGCCCAAGGGAGCCAAACGACATGTGCTCCATTAGCACACCAACACCTAAAAGAATAATCCCACGTTAACGCAACTGAGTGACTCACGTTTCATAGTACTTTACATCCATCACGAACAGCGAATCTAAACCATTCCAAGACTTCTGTATATCCATAAGGTGTAATACATCATGCATCCAGAAATTACCTTACTCGAGTCACCCTCAAAATCAACCTCTTCAAGTCATAACCGATCCACAAGCATTCCTCAGGCCAAAACTAATATAACACATAACCATGCAATCCATTCGTCGATAGCAAACTCCCCCACATTGCTCAAAGCCATAGATCACAACATTCGATAACTCACAATACACATACTCTATTACTATTATAATCTCGCACTGAAATTCAACTAAATCCTTTAAAGCTCATATAACACTGTATACGAGTAAAATCGGGGACAATGCATACCCCGATTTCCTGGCGAAGAAGATGGAATAATGGCACGGACACACGAGGTTGAAATCGAGGCGAGGAGCCTTTCGTTTTGAGATCCATAAAAGATGAACGGTGTGCTCAACATCGGGTGTGATAAAGAAACGATCCCCGGACACAAAACGAGCTCTAAGACCTCAGGAAATATGGCAAACAGTTATGCACGACTAATAGAGGGCCGTGATATACATACCTAACCGGATATCATGGCACAGATCTCGCCCGATGTCGGTTACAGATCAGTCATTAACGAGAAAGGAGGATTTTTACCTTTTTTAGACTTGTACTAGGGATGAAACTCTCCTACTATATAAAGGGGACATTTTTCTTTGATAAGACATATTATGACATGCAAACCAAGGCAATACAATTTCATTTTTACTGCTCTCTAGCTATAGCAAAGTTCTTATTTTATTGTTGTTCTTCACACACCATTGGCTTCAAACCGGGGGCCCGATCGAGGGTAGAACTACTGTCCAGCCTAAAGGCGAGCTAGGCCGTAACATCACAATTGGTTTGATTATTCATTTTATCTTTAACCCATTTATCTAACGTTCTTGATTATTTGTGTTGAATCAATCCATATATCCTTAAAATCGCGTACAAACTTAATTATTTTTTGATTTTAGGATAAACAGTTTGGCGTCCACCGTGGGGCTAAGGATAATAGTGGTGGTTTGATACAAATCTCCATAACACACTATATTTTACGCTTGTTCCTTAAAGTCTCAATTTAAGGTCAGCTTAAAAAGGTTAAATTCTTAGTCTGCTCACTTGAACGTTGAGGTTGAGTCTGGCCATCATGGCAAAAATAACAATATGGTGCCTAGTAATGAGGTTCACCCTGCTAATTCACAGGTTGCTATCGACGTCAACCTGCCAACTGACACCGAAAGTAGCGTTCACGGGAGATCCCGACCAACGGCTCGAGAAGTGCCTGTAGGAGAAGGCGATGAGGTTAGCCTACGATTAATCTTAGAAATGTAGCAGGCTCAACAGGCGGCGATAACACAGCCGTAGAATCAAAGCCACGCCCCCAACAAAGTTAAGCCCGAATTGTCCCAGGAGAACATCCGAAGGAATGAGCAGATCACCAGGAGACCGAGTGAAGCTGAGTCCAGGGTCAACCCCGAGATAATGAAAATTCATGAAGCATTGACGAAGCAGGTGGAACCATGTGAAAAGAAAATTGAGGCCAACGACAAGAAGGTAGAGACATATGATTCCACGGTCGACCAAATCCTTGGAGCACCCCCGATACTGAAAGGACCGGATTCTAAGAAATTAGTCCAAAAGTCTTTCCCTCCGAGCGCGGCACCAAAGCTAATCCCGAAGAGGATTCATATGCCCAATATTCCAAAATATAACGGAACCACGAATCCGAATGAGCATGTGACCTCCTACATTTGCGCAATCAAAGACAACAACTTGGAAGTCGATGAAATCGAGTCGGTGTTACTAAATAAATTCGTGGAGACTCTGTCAAAAGGAGAAATGATATGGTACCACAACTTACCCCAAAATTCCATTCACTCGTTTGCTATGCTCGCAGATCTATTCAAGGTTAAACAAAGAGACAACGAGATGCTCAAAGAGTTCGTGTCCAGGTTTGAACTAGAACGGATGGACCTGCCTCCGGTTGTAGATGATTGGACTGTTCAGGCATTCACTCAAGGACATAACCCCCGAAGCTCCTTGGCCTTGCAACAGCTAAAAGAAATTTGGTCGAGTACCTAGCGGTGACTTTGGCCGATGTTCACAATAGGTAGCAATAAAAAATCAGAGTAGAGGACGACCAACTCGGAGCCCCTTTTCGGTCTGTTTATCCCATCATAGCCGACAACGGGTCTAAGAGAGTTGCCAATCATGAATCAAGGCCGGTGAAAGATCTGTACCAACCATACAACGCAGATCAAATGGGAAACATGACCAAGATTCACCCCATAAGGAAAAAAAAAAGGAGCGATCGAGAGCCCAATACCCGACGTCTGATGAGAAAAAATGGTTTTGACAGGCCGCTCGGGGGTAGGGAAGCACCAAGATTATCAGAGTATAACTTCAACGTTAATTCTTCCAGCATCGTATCAGCCATCGGGCGCATCAATAAAACTAAGTGGACTTGACCATTGCAGTCCGACCCTACCTATAGAGATCCTAACTTGATGTGTAAGTGTTAGGGCACTCACGGCCACAGGATCGAGTATTGTCGGCAATTGAGAGAAGAAGTTTCCCGGCTATTTAATAACAGGCACCTCCGAGAATTTTTGAGTGATCGAGCCAAAAACTACTTCAGGAACAGGGACGCCAACAAACAGACTGAACATGAGAAACCACAAACAAGTCATCAACATGATCATTGGAAGGGTCGATGTCCCCAAGGGAAAATGATAAAATGTACCAAAGTATCCATCACGAGGGAAAAGTGCACCCAAGATTATGTCCTGGAGGGAACCATTTCATTCAGTGATGATGATGTCGAAGGCATCTTACAACCTCACAAGGATGGACTGTTAATATCCATACTTATCAATAAATCTCGAGCTAAATGTGTGTTGATTGATCTAGGTAGCTCGGCCAACATCTTTAGATTGAGGGTCGTGGAGCAATTGGGATTACACAATCAAATAATGCCAAATGTCCTAGTGTTGAACGAATATAGCATGGCATGCGGAACCACTAAAGAGGAGATAACCCTACCGATGAACACCGACGGGACGATCCAAGAGATAGTGTTTTATGTGATCGAAGGGGAAATGAGATATAATGCTCTATTCAGAAGGCTATGGCTTCACAACACGAGGGCGGTAACTTCGACCTTACACTGGGCCTTGAAATTCCATACGCCGAGAGGAATCAAGATGGTCTACGGAGACCAGCCGACTGCAAAAGATATGTTTGCAGTCGATGAAGTACTTCTGGTGCCCACCGTCTCGACATTAAGGAACACAGAGTCGACCAGAAAGGCCAAAGTCAAACAGTAACCACTGATGCCAGTCCCAGCCGGATCAGAGGAACAAGGAGTAAACAAGGAGGATGATTACTGAGTTCCGAGATTGTTCATAGCTCCTGATGATACCGATGCCACCAAATCGACGGTTGAAGAGTTGGAGAAAGTCACATTGGTCGAACACCTACCAGATCAAAAGGTATATCTCGGAACGGGGTTAATCCTCGAGCTTAGAAAAAACTCAATAATTTCTTAAAGCTAACATAGATTGTTTCTCTTGGTCCCATCTTGACATGACAGGGATCCCGCTAGAGGTAACCACTCATAAGCTGAGTTTAGACCCGAAATTCCATCTAGTTGAGAAGAAAAGGAGACCGCAGTTCGTGGTAAAACATGCATTCATCAAGGACAAGGTATCTAAACACCTTTAAATAGGATCCATTCAGGAGGTTAAGTACCCAGAATCGTTAGCTAATGTAGTAGTAGTGCCTAAAAAGTGAATAAGCTAAGAATGTGTGTAGATTACAAAGATCTAATCAAGGCAAGTCCCAAGGATTCTTTCCCTTTGCCTAACATCGATCGGATGATCGATGTGACGGCCGTACACGAGATACTCAATTTTCTCTATGCCTATTCCGGGTACAACCAAATTCGGATGGACCTGAGCGATCAAGAAAAGACTTCTTTTATAATATATTCATCACTTACTATTATAATGTAATGCCATTCGAGTTAAAGAAACACATGTGCCACCTATCAATGCCTAGTAAACTGGATATTTGAAGAATAGATAGGGAAATCAATGGAAGTTTATATTGACGACATGTTAGTCAAGTCCCTATGAGCAGAGGACCATTTGAAACATTTGCAAGAAACCTTCGACATATTAAATAAATACAATATGAAGCTAAACCCAGAGAAGTGCGCATTCGGGGTCGGATCGAGAAACCTCCTCGGGTTCATGGTGTCCAATCGAGGGATCGAGATAAATCTCGACAAAATCAAAGCCATAGAGGACATCACCGTGGTGGACAATGTCAAGGTCGTTCAAAGGCTAACCGGGAGTATAGCCGCCCTGGGCCGGTTCATATCTAGGTCTTCGGACAAAAGCCATCGGATCTTCTCACTGTTAAAGAAGAATAATAACTTTTTTGGACCCCAGAATGCCAACAAGCTTTGGAAGAACTCAAACGGTACCTTTCACGCCCGCTCCTGCTGCACACTCCGAAGGCAGACGAACAGTTGTACCTTTACTTGGCGGTTTGCGAGGTGGCGGTAAGTGGAGTCTTAGTTCGAGAAGAGGAAAGTACAGAATTTACAATTTACTATGTCAGTAGAACCCTAGGCGAGGCCGAAACAAGGTTTCCTCACCTGGAAAATTTGCGCTCGCTTTGCTAAGCGCCTTTAGAAAGTTAAAATCGAACTTTCAATGACAACCCATATATTTCGTAACCTCTTACTCACTGAGGAACATCATGCACAAACCAGAGCTTTCGAGCCAGTTGGCCAAATGGGCCGTCGAAATCAGCGGGTAGATATCGAGTATCGACCCCAAACCGCCATAAAATATCAAATTTTGGCAGACTTCGTGGCCGACATTACGCCTTCTTTAATATCCGAAATCTAAAGGGAATTATTGCTAACCTCAGGGACTACCTCAGGAATTTGGACCCTTTTTACGGACGGTGCCTAAAAACGCAAAGTGGTCGGGGCTCGGCATCGTGTTAAAACCACCTACGGGGAATGTAGTTAGGCAGTCTATTAGAACTGTGAAATTGACTAACAATGAGGCAGTATGAGGCCATGATTACAAGTCTCGAATTGGGTAAAAGCCTTAGGGTCGAGGTGATCGAAGCTAAGTGCGACTCCCTTCTTATGGTAAATCAAGTTAATGGGACATTCGAAGTAAAAGAGGAGCGGATGCTAAGGTACTTAGACAAATTACAGGTAACACTGCATCAATTCAGGGAATGGACCCTGCATCATGTGCCCCGAGATTAGAACAGCGAGACCGATGCTCTAGCTAACTTGGGGTCGTTGGTCGATGTTCATGAATTCAGTTCAGGAACAGTAGTACAGCTCATGAAGTCGGTGATAGAAGTAGGCTACACTAAAGTAAACTCAACGAGTTTGAGTTGGGATTAGAGGAACAAGTACATATACTACTTGAAGACCAAAAAATTACCATCGGATCCCAAAGAATCAAGAGCCATGTATACCAAGGCTGCCAGATTTAGCATGGTCGAAGGGACATTGTTTAGGAAAACACTCAATGACACGCTAGCCAAATTCTTGGGGCCGGGAGATACCGAATATGATTGGTCCAAAAATTAATCTGGGCATGCTATTACTGGACCAAAATTGAGAAAGATGTGAAGGACTTCGTACGAAAATGCGATGACTGCCAGAGACACGCACCGATGATCCATCAACCGAGAGAGCTACTCTCCCCCCCCCCCATCTTGTCCCTATGGTCATTTATGAAGTGGGGAGTGGACATCGTCGGTCCCCTACCGTGGGCACCCGATAAGGCCTAATTTAAACTATTCATGATGGATTATTTTTCCAAATGGGTCGAAGCTCAAGCGTTCAAAGAAGTCCTAGAGAAATAGGTCATTGACTTTATCTAGGACCACATAATATGTCGATTTGGGATACCGAATGAGGTCGTTTGCGATAATGGGAAACAATTCATCGGCAACAAAGTAAATAAATTTTTCGAAGATCACAAGATTAAGAAGATACTACCAACACCTTACCACCCTAGTGGGAACGGACAGGCAGAATCAATAAACAAGACCATACTTGAAAACCTGAAAAAGAGGTTGACCGATGCTAATGGGAAATGGAAGGAAATCCTGCCTGAAGTCCTGTGGGCATAATGTACGACCTCGAAGTCTAGTACCGGGGCAACCCCGTTTTTGTTGGCCTATAGGGACGAAGCCTTAATACCAGTCAAAGTGGAAGAATCGAGCCTCATGTTCCAATATATGATAGAAGAGTCAAATGACGAAGCCATGATCACGAGCCTGGAACTATTGGATGAA
Source organism: Nicotiana tomentosiformis (assembly GCF_000390325.3). Lineage (NCBI taxonomy): Eukaryota > Viridiplantae > Streptophyta > Magnoliopsida > Solanales > Solanaceae > Nicotiana > Nicotiana tomentosiformis. The sequence goes on along the minus strand of NC_090821.1, from coordinate 15,060,819 downwards.
AGACGGGAGGTCGCCATCATCCGATTGGTCGCCCAGAAATAGCAAATAGAAAGATACTACAACTGAAGAGCTAACCTCCGACACTTTAAGATTAGGGACTTGGTGTTGACGAAAGTAAATTACACATCCGGAACCCGAATGAGGGGAAGCTGGGACCGAGTCAGGAGGGACAATATTGAGTCGTCAGACTTACCGGCAAAGGATCATACGAACTCGAAGCAGGAAACGATGTGCAGCTACCAAATAACTTGAACGTGACACACTTAAAGATGTACTACTGCTAAGGTACAAACTCAATTACTCTTTAATCTTGTTATAATCGGACTAACATTTGTATGTAAACGGCCAAGGATGGATGTGGCTATTAGGTCTGAAAGCACAAATTGCACTCTTTTTCCCTAATTGGGTTTTCGGCAACGTTTTTAACGAGGAAACAGTAAAACGTGCTAACTTAGATTCGAAGATCAGTATCAAACCGGAGTCAATGATTGTTCATTTCATATAAATAATATTCGAGCCCTCACAAGATCTACCTCGAATACTGGGGGCCACTACTCACGGATTAAGGTTTTAGCAAGGAAAAAGAAAAACTTTGTATGCTAGAAGCTAAGGCTTAGTGGTTAAGATTCGTTGTAAGGGCCAAAAGGTCGTATGAACCGTGCTCACATAGTCCACTCCTGCCATGATACAAGTTTTTATGCGCTTTTGATCATGTACTTTACACACTAAGAAATAAAAGAAAGTTTTGCCTTGCTATTACGTATTTTCTACTTTTTTGATTCTAGACCTAAAGCCCATGGGCTACCTCTACTCGGGGACTAACGAGCCTAGAGGTTACCCCTGCTCGGGGACTATTGAGCCCAAAGGCTACCCTTATTCAGGGACTATCACTAGAAGAATATTCGGATGACTCGGGCTAATGAATCTTGGAGGCACCAAACCTATTAGGTGGTGCCCAAAAATAAAAGGCTGCGACCACCATAAAAATGGCTCAGAGACATCTGAAGTCCGTAATCAGAAAGTAAGGTCCTTACAAAAACTTGAAACCTACCAAAAGGTTACCCTCGGCAAAAACATTGTCTAAAACTACTTTAGCATATTGGGAACCTCCGGTCGCACCGACGTTTCGAAGCCACGAGCAAACAAAGTTGCATGGAAGTCGGGCTTCGATCAAACATTCAAAAAACAAATACCCTAGAACTACATTTGATTTTATGCTAAGGCACAAAAATAATACACGAATAAAAGATGCTGGAAAAGTAAAGACACGATATTGCAAGAAAGGGAAATATTTTATATATATATTCCAAAATATATTTACAAAGGCCCAATAAAACAGCCCCAACATGAACAAAAACAAATACGTAAGGAAAAACAAAAACTGAAAAGGTACTGAGGCATCTACGCCTTGTCTTCACCGGGGCCCGACTCGTCACCAAAACCGTCAGAGCTTTCAGTTTCCTCAAAACCCTCAGAGCCTTCGGCACCGTCAGGCTCGTAAAGCTCCTTTGCCTCTACCTCAAGCTTCTTATCTTCCTCAATCTCGTCCGATAGGTCAAAACCTCGGGCGTGGATCTCTTCGAGGGTCTCTATTCCGGACAACCACTTCACGTATTCAGCCTTTGTCTTTACGTGGGTGTCGGCTATCTCCACATCATCCTTGTACTGTGCCACCATTTCCTTGGCATCCACGGAGGTTGTGTCAAATTTTGACTTCATTGCCTTATATTCTCTTCCAAGGTCATCTCGTTCTGCTACGGTCGAGCTCAGTTGTGCTCAGCGATTATCATTAAGCTGAGACCACTTATCAGCTTTGTCCTTCGCCACCCGGAGTTGGTTCTCAACCAATGGCAGCTCCACCTTCACAGTTTCCTTCTCCGAAGCCCGCAGGTCCATCCTACCCTTCCACACCTCGGCCATGGCCTTGAACTCGTTCATCTCGGCTCGGAGCTAGTCTATCTTCTGTTGGACCTGTGAGGTTGTGCTGTTAGTTACCAAAACTAGCTCCTTGTTTTTAGCTTCAAAGACCTTTACCTTTTCAACCAGGTCAGCATGTTCCCGCTTCGGGATCGAAGCCTCCTTATGAGCTTTGTCCAGCTCGGGCTGGAGGTCTTTAGGGGCCTCATCCTGTTACTCACTAAGAAATATGTACATTCCTTCTTCCGGACCTATTCTTTGAGCTCAAACTCGAGCTAGATGATTTCCAAGCGGCACCGGAGGAAGCTTTGATGATGAAGTACTGAAGCCTGTAAAACAATGGAACTAGTAAGATACATCAAGGGTAAACTTAAGAGGGATTCATGAAGGGAGTATGAAAGTGTTAGAGGCTCACCCGGTTCAGCGCCTGTTGCGCCTCGTTAAAGAGACTTGACGTGCCTACCTTGTTCATCTTTTCCTAGTCATCTGCGGTCACGAGGCATTGGAGTAGATGGCTACACCTACCAGAGAAGACAGGATCTAGGCATCCTCCAAGACTGTAAGAAAAAATGTTCCTCTTGTGCTTGGGGTCCACGCTCGGCGCAGGAAATTGCTTCACCAATATTTGGCTCGTACTCAGCCCATCAGCTCCGGAAGGCACGTCCTTCTTCAGGATCTCCAAGGGACCCAGGCCAGAGAAATCTTCCAATGTGGGTATGTCCATTCCATCAAATAAGGAGTGGAGAGGATCATCTTAACCCTGAACTCTGTTACTTGACTTTTCCTTACCCTCTTGGGTCTCTTCAAGCATAGACTCGGTATAGGAGGGCGTCTCGATTGTATCGACCACAGAGGGTGTCTTGATGGTATCGATCACACTGATTGCCTCCTTCAGAACGAGAATGGCTTCTTTGGAGGTCACAACCTCCGTCTCTACTTCGGCGTCTTGAATCAGAAGGGCATCGGCCTCTTGGCCTCTTCCCTCGGTCGTCGCCTGCTCCCCGATAGTGGTCGATCCATGGTTGACAAAGATGTCGTCTTCTTTAGGCTCATTCCTGAGCTGGTGAAGGAAGTTAGAGTTTGGTACCATGGACATAGTATTCTTCTTAGGCTTACAATCTCGGGTAGCCGCCCTCTTTTTTATCTTCGCCTCAAGATCCGGGGAACCCGAGGACTTTCTTTTCCTCTTCTTCTCCTACGCGGCAGCCTCGGGCTGTCCCGAAATGGAGGGATCGGCGGGTAAGGATGTATCCTTGTCCCTATCCAGCGGCCTAAAATCGGTGGTCTTAGGCAAACCTACGAGGGAACGGAAAAATGCAGAATTATAAGTTTGGGGAATAGTAATAATTATTCAGGGGAGAGCCTTACCATGAGAACGGGCCTCCCATTTGCCCTTCAAATATTTGTGCCACGTGCGCTCGTAGTATGACATGCAGATTCCTTCGATCCACTCCTTTAGCCGGGGAATCACATTGGCAACCCGGGCAACCGCTGCACGACTATAAATACCGGCGATGAGAGAAGGAATAAAGGGAAATTTACACTTAAGGAAAGACTACACTTATGAGATGCATTCCACTTCTCGGGGAATGGCAGGAACTCGGGAGGGATCGGATCTTCAATTTTTACCCGAACAAAATGCCCCTGCCAACCTTTGGTCTCGATCCTCATCGATGCTCAAAAAAGGAGCCTTGCGTGCTCGGCGAATAAGCTTGATCAGTCCCCCTCAGAAGATTCGGGGACTATACAGGCAGAGTAGGTGATCGAGGGTAAACCGAGGAGATTCGGTGTTGTTCACTAAATGGCGTAAGAGGATCACGATCCTCCAGAAGGATAGGTGGATTTGCCTAAGACACACCTCATACCTCTTGCAGAAAGCAAGAACTATGTGGTCCAAAGGGGCGAGCGTGAAGGGATAAGAGTAAACACTCAGGTACCCCTTCACATGAGTAGTGATATCATCATTGGGCCTGGGGATGACCACGTCCTTACCCTCCCATTTACAATCCACTCGTACTATGGGTATGGTTTCTTCAGTGATGGATCATATGTATCTCCACGCTCCCTCACCTCAGTCTTGCGGACTAGAGGCCTTTTCAACCTTAAATTCATCCCCAATAAGCGGCCCCCAAGTATGATGCTCTTCATGGGGGGCTCCTGAGCCACCTCGGTAACGGGCACCTCGGCATCTACTGTCGGGTGGGAAGATGAAGAGACGGCCTGCTCAGGCAATGACAAAAGTTTTAGCCAATATAATATGGAAAATATAGGTCTGAGGAAAAATATGAGGATTTGAAGATGGTATGAAAGTATGAAGGTCTGGGATGAAGGTTCAAAGAAGAACTATGAAGATGAAGATGAAGATATGAAGGCTCAATGAGCAATGTATGAAGATCTAGAGAATTTAAAAGCCGTTAGAATGTTCGAAGGTAAATTTTAGAATCAGAAAGTGAGAGAAGTGAAGAGGGTTGAAGCTTTTATAGGGGAAAATGAAATCAATGCGCGACGTTTCACATTCGAAGACAGCCAGCTGATGACCGACACGTTTCTGAAGTCAAATGTAGCGACTGAAGTCAGAATGTACCCGCCATTTCAGTTATAACGTACTAAGGAAGAAATAAGGGTATATCTATTCGTTTCCCATCGTTATGGCAAACCTTCTCTCCAGAAACCAAGGGCGCTATCTGTATACAGTTAAAATCGGGGACAATGCATATCCCAATTTCCCGGTGAAGATTATGGAAGAAGGGCACGGACACACGAGGTTGAATCGACGCTGGGATCCTTTCGTACTGAGTTAGATGAAAGGTGAAGGATATGCTCATTGTCGGGCATGATAAAGCTGTCACGACCCAAAACCTAACCGGCCGGGATGGCGCCTATCGTGATACTAGGCAAGACGACCTTTCCAAAACACTTTTAAATTTAACAGAAATGAATTAAGACATTTAAAATAACCGGAGTCTTTCATAAAAATGGGGGTAAACCGCAAATTAAAAAAAAGTTTGAAAAATAGCCCGATATTGGGGTGTCACTGAATCGTGAGCATCTAGATATCCAGTCTAATACAAACAGTGTCTGAGTATCAATACTGAAAAGAAACAAAACCTAGAAGGGAGAGACAAGGTGTGCGGACGCTGGCAGCTACCTCGTAGTCTCCAACACTCGATCGTGCACGAACTCAACGACTTCCATGATCAAACACACCTGGATCTGCACATGAAGTGCAGGGTGTAGCATGAGTACAACCAACTCAGCAAGTAACAAAAATAAATAAAGAACTGAGAAGGTAGTGACGAGATATACAAATACAATTCATTTTCAATAATTCTAACAAAGAATAGACATGCTTTCAAATCCGACAGTTCAAGTCAAATCAGTTAATACAGTTACAGTGCAGGTGATCCCGATATAGAATCTTTCAGAAATTTCACAACAATGACAGATAGCAACTAAGTGCATCAACAAATGGAAAATAAGTACAACCTCTCAGGGCAACACACACTCAACTCGTCATAATAGCTCAATCACTCGGCTCTCAGCCCTCAGTACTCACACTCAATAAGTAGCTGCGCTCACTGGGAGTGTGCAGACTCCGGAGGGGCTCCTTTCAGCCCAAGCGCAATACCCGCACGGACAACACGTGTGCTGCACGGACAAATCACGTGCTATTGTATCAATATGTGGAACCACACGGACAACTCACGTGCTATAGTATCAATATGTGGAACCGCACGGACAAATCACGTGCTATAGTATCAATATGTAGATCCGCACGGACAACTCACGTGTTGCACGGACAACTCACGTGTCATAGTATCAATACCTCACAGACAGGCCCTCGGCCTCACTCAGTCATCAACCTCTCTAGTCTCTCGGGCTCTCGAAAATCACAAAGATCGGCCCAAACAAAGATAACATAGTGTATCACCAAATTCAATGTACCATTACATAGCCTAAGCATGATTTCTAACATGATTTGCAGCTAAATTTCTATAACATAGGGAGAGCATATAGCGAGCAACAAGTTATTCAACTTTACAGTTTCACAGAATGGACCAAGTCCCAATTCCTACGGTGCACGCCCATACGCCTGTTATCTCCAAAATACTCACATAATCAAATAATCTGGGGTTTCATACTCTCAAGACCAGATTTAAAACTGTTACGTACCTCAAACTGCACAAAATCCTCTTCCGCAATGCCTTTGCCCCTCGAATCCGTCTCCAAATGCCCCGAATCTAGCCAGAACCAGTACCAGATAATTAATATAGGATAAAGGAATCAATTCCACAAGAAAAATAAGAAATTACAAGCCAAAATCTGAAATTGGTCAAAAGCCGGCCTCGGGCCCACGTCTCAAAATCCGATGAAAGTCACAAAACCCGAAAGCCCAATCACTCACGAGACTAACCATACCAAATTTACTCCAATGCGATAACAAAATACCATTAAAACAACCAAAAATCTAACTTAAGAACACTTCATCTTCTTCCCCAATTTTTCACCCCAAATCACAAATTAGATGATAAAATTAAAGATATAATCATGGGTTTTAACCAAAACCAAGTAGGAATCACTTACCCCAATCAACTCCACGAAAATCACTTCAAAAATCGCACAATTCCGTGTTCTCTAGCTCAAAATAAGCAAAATGGGCTCAAACCCTCATTTTTTAAATTAATACTGTCTGCCCAGATTTCTTTCTTCAAGAACGCGACCGTCCTCTCGCGTTCGCGTAGACCAATTCAGACTGCCTCTCAACTTAAATCTTTGTGAACGCGACCTATGCTTCACGAACGCGAAGCTTTGCAAAATCATACCTTCATGAACGCGTCCCTCACTTCGCGAATGCGTCCCTCACCTCGCGAACGCGTAGAACAAAAGACTGGGGGTCCCCAGCTGCCTCACTTACCTTCACGAATGCGACGCCACTCATGCGTTTGCGATGCACATACTGCCATACCTTCACGTTCGTGTCCTCTCCTTCGCGGATGCGTAGAGGGAAATATCACCAACTCAGAAACACTCTTCGCAAACGCGAGGCTCCTCTCGCGAACGCGTTACAAGAAACCAGAAAAATGCAGTAGCAGATATCTGCTATCTCACTAAGGCCAAAAATGATCTGCTAAGCATCCGAAACTCACCCGAGGTCCCCGGGACCTCAACCAAACATACCAACCAATCGTAAAATACCATACGAACTTAGTCGAGATTTCAAATCACTCAAAACAACATCAAAACACCAATTACACCTGCATTCAAGCATAAAGAACTTATAAACTTTCAGATTCTACAAACGACGCCGAAACCTACCAAACCACGTCCGATTGAACTCAAATTTTGCACACAAATCATATTTGACATTACGGATCTACTCCAACTTCCAGAATCGGAATACGACCCTGATATCAAAAAGTAAACCCCCCGGTGAAACTTCCTAAAATTTGACTTTTGCCATTTCAAGCCTAAATTAGCTACAGACCTCGAATTCACAGTTCGGACATGCTCCTAAGTCCAAAATCACCCAACTGAGCTAACGGAATTGACTGAACTCCATTCCGGAGTCGTCTTCAGACACTTCCAACTATGGTCAAAATCTTTAGACTTAAGCTTCCATTTTAGGGACTAAATGTCCCGAAATACTCTGAAACCAAAAACAAGACCTCCCGGCAAGTCACTTAAGAAAAAATAGATACGGGAAAAATAGTAAATAGGGAATCGGGACCAGTACACTCAAAACGATCGGTTGGGTCGTTACATCCTCCCCCTCTTAAAACAATCGTTAATCCTCAAACGAGCATAGAGACATACCTGAAGTAGTGAAAAGATGAGGATAACGGCAACGCATATCGTGCTCGGTCTCCCAAGTCGCCTCCTCGACCGGCTGACCTCTCCACTGAACCTTCACAGAACCAATATTCTTCGACCTCAGCTTTTGAACCTGCCTATCTAAGATCGCCACCGGCTCCTCAACATAAGATAAATCCTTGTCCAACTGGACTGAGCTGAAATCCAATACGTGAGACGGATCGCCATGATACTTCCGGAGCATAGAAACAATAATTACTGGATGAACTCATGCTAGACTGAGAGGCAAGGTAAGCTCATAAACAACCTCCCCAACACGTTGCAATACCTCAAATGGACCAACGCCCTTCATAGACGAAACCCGGAGCAAGACCCACTCCCCAACCATAAATGCAACATCGCGAACCTTCTGATCCGCATAACTCTTCTGCCTGGACTGGGTTGTGCGTAGTCTATCCTGAATTACCCTAACCTTCTCCAGAGCATCCTTTACCAAGTCTGTACCCAATAATCTAGACTCTCCCAGTTCGAACCAACCCATTGGAGACCTACACCGCCTACCATACAGAGCCTCATATGGTGCCATCTGGATGCTCGACTGGTAACTGTTGTTGTAAGCAAACTTTGCTAGAGAGAAGAACTGATCCCACGAACCCCCAAACTCCATCACATATGCTCAAAGCATATCCTCTATTATCTGAATAGTGCGCTCGGATTGTCCGTCCATCTAAGGGTGAAATGTTGTGCTCAACTCCACTCGAGTACCCAACTCATGCTACCCGGACCTCTAGAACCGTGATATAAACTATGTACCCCGGTCAGAGATGATAGATATCGGTACGCCATAAAGCCTGACAATCTCGCGAATATACACTCGAGCCAACTGCTCGGAAGAAGAGGTAGTCATCACAGGAATGAAATGTGCTGACTTGGTCAGCCGGTCCACAATCACCCAAACTGCATCAAACTTCCGCTGAGTCCTTGGAAGCCCAACAACAAAATCCATAGTGATCTGCTCCCATTTCCATTTCGGAATATCTAACTTCTAAAGCAACCCACCCGGTCACTGATGCTCATACTACACCTGCTGGCAATTTAGGCACCGAGCTACATACTCCACTATGTCCTTCTTCATTCTTCTCCACCAGTAATGCTATCTCAAGTCCTGATACATCTTCGCGGCACCCGAATGAATAGAATACCGCAAACTGTGAGCCTCCTGGAGAATCAACTCACGCAAACCATCTACATTGGGCACACATAGCCTGCCTTGCATCCTCAATGCACTATCATACCCAATAGTGACCTCCTTAGCATCACCGTGCTGGACCGTGTCCTTAAGGACAAGCAGATGGGGGTCCTCATACTGACGCTCCCTGATACAATCATAAAAAGAAGACCAAGAGACCACATAAGCCAATACTCGACTCGGCTCAGAAACATATAATCTAACAAACTGACTAGCTAAGGCCTGAACATCCAATGCAAATGGCCTCTCTGCTGCTGGAAGATATGCTAAGCTCCCCGAACTCTCCGCTCGGCGACACAAGGCATCGACTACCATATTGGCATTCCCGAGATAGTACAAAATGGTGATATCAGAGTCCTTAAGAAGCTCCAACCACCTCCATTGATGCTAGTTAAGATCCTTCTGCTTGAACAGATACTGTAAACTCTGATGATCAGTGTAAATCTCACAATGAACCCCGTACAAATAGTGCCGCCAAATCTTTAAGGCGTGAACAATAGCTGCTAACTCAAGGTCATGGACATGATAGTTCTTCTCATGAGGCTTCAACTGGCGCGAATAATAAGCAATCATTCTACCCTCATGCATCAGAACACACCCAATACCTATCAGCGAGGCATCACAATTCACTGTGTAGGAACCAGAAACTGATGGCAGCACTAGAATTGGAGTCATGGTCAAAGCAGTCTTGAGCTTCTAAAAGCTCTCCTCGCACTCATCCGACCACCTGAATGGACCGCCCTTTTTGGGTTAATTTGATCAAGGTCGATGCAATAGATGAGAAACCCTCCACAAAATAACGGTAATAGCCCCGCCAACCCAAGAAAGCTCTGAATCTCCGTGGCTGAGGACTGTTTAGGCCAACTCTGCACCGCCTCTATCTTCTTTGGGTCTACTTGAATACCCTCACTAGACACCACGTGACCCAAGATCGCCACTAAATTGAGCCAAAACTCACACTTGAAGAACTTTGCATAAAGCTTCTCATCCCTCAATCATTGTAACACAATCCTTAGATGTTGGGAATGCTTCTCCTAGCTACGAAAATACATCAGGATGTCATCAATGAATACAATGACGTACGAGTACAAATATGGTAGAAACACATTGTTCATCAGATGCATGAACGCTGCTGGGGCATTGGTCAGCCCAAAAGACAACACAAAGAACTCATAATGGCCATATCGGGTCCTGGAAGCTGTCTTAAGAATATCTGAGTCCCGAATCTTCAGTTGGTGATACCATGACCTCAAATCAATCTTAAATAATACCCTTTCTCCCTGAAGCTGGTCAAACAAATCATCAATATGCGACAATGGATACTTGTTCTTGATTGTGACCTTGTTCAACTGCCTGTAACCAATACACATTCTCATAGTACCATCCTTCTTCTTTACAAATAGAACTGGTACACCCCAAGGTGATACACTAGGCCAAATAAACCTCTTATCAAGCAGTTCTAAAGTTGTTCCTTCAACTCCTTCAACTCCGTCAATGTCATACGATACGGTGGAATATAAATGGGCTGAGTACCTGGCACCAAATCAATACCGAAGTCAATGTCCCTGTAATGCGGCATGCTCGACAGGTCTGAAAGAAACACATCCGGTAAATCACAGACCAGAGGAACAGAATCAATAGTAGAGACCTCTACACTAACATCCATCACAAAAGCCAAATAGGATATACAACCCTTCTCAACCATCCGATGAGCCTTCAAGTATGAAATCACTCTACTGGGAACATAGTCTATAGAACCGCTCCACTCAACCCTCGGCAACCTAGGCAAACCCGGCATCGCCAATGTCACGGTCTTAGTGTGACAATCTAGAACTGCATGACATGGAGACAGTCAATCCATACCCAATATCATGTCAAAATCAACCATACTAAGCAACAAGAGATCCACTGTAGTCTCCAAACTCCCAATAGTCACTACACATGACCGATATACACGGTCCACAATGATAGTATCGCCCACTGGAGTGGACACATGAACAGACGAAACTAGAGACTCACCGGGCATATCCAAATAATGAGCGAAATATGAGGACACATATGAATAAGTGGAACCAGGGTCATCTCTATGGAAAACTGGATAATACAGAGGCATCTCTATGAAAAACTGAGACAATACCTGTAATCATAGCATCTGAAGCAATGGCATCTGGTCTAGCAGGGAGGGCATAGAAATGGGCCTGGCCAACCCATGATCGGCCTCCCCCTCTAGGGCGACCTCTAGTTGACTAAACCCTACCTCTAGCTGGCTGGGCAGGTGGTGGAGCTGCTGGTGCTAGTGCCATCGACCAAGTACTCTGTTGTGGAGCCCCACTCAACAACCTAGGGCAGTCTCTCTTAATGTGACCAAAATCTCCACACCCGAAACAACCCCTCCTCTGACGGAACTTCTGCTCCTTATTCCCAGAGGAACTACCCGTGGAAACCTGAGCTGACAAGGCATGGTTAGAACTCTCCGCTAGTAGTGCACTTAACGATGACTGGCCCTGCTGATGACTGTGTGACCCGTGGCCAGATGATGCACCACAGTGGACTAGGCATGCCGTCTAATCATGTCTGGAAGGACGACCCATACCGTGGTGGAACTGCCCCCAGAAGGAACACTGCTGAAGCCACCCTAACCATGAAGAGGCCCCTTGGCCTCCCTCTCAACCCGCTCCTGGCTGCGAACCATCTCAATCTGACGAGCAATGTCGACAACCTCATCAAACGTAGCACCAGACACTCTCTTTCTGGTCATAAGCAATCGCAGCTGAAAAGTGAGGCCATCTATAAACCTTTTGATCCTCTCCCCGTCTGTGGGAACCAACCAGATGGCATGACAGGCCAACTCTAAAAAACTCATCTCATACTATGTCACGGACATATCACCCTGACGAAGCTGCTCAAACTGCCTGCGCAACTCCTTTCTACGGGACTAAGGTACGAACTTCTCTAGGAATAGATCGTAGAAATGCTACCATGTAAGGGGTGTTGCGCCAATTGGCCTACGCCTCTCATAAGTCTCCCACCAACTGAAGGCATCCCAAAGAACTGAAAGGTAGTGAACGAGACCCCATTGGTCTCCAGAATACCTGTTCTACAGAGTATCCTTTGACACCTGTCCAAGAAGCCTTGTGCATCCTCTCCCTCGGTACCATTGAAAGATGGAGGCTGGAGTTTCCCAAACCTCTCCAATCGATGTTGCTCATCATCAGGCATGACAGCTACCACATAGTCCTGAGCAGCTGCAACCGGCTGTGCTGGTGGTGCCCCCGGTGTCTGGAATCCCTATACCACCTGCTTTGGTGTGCAGGCGGCGGGAGTCTAAGCACCTCCCCCAGCCTGAGAAGTGGTTGTTGCGGCCGAAACTAAGACCGCCTGAGCAAGACTGGTACATGCATTCAGAATATGAGCTAAGGCCTCTTGAAGGCCTGGAATCACAATAGGCACAGGTGGCGCCTGAGTTAGTGCATCAACAACTGGAATCTAGTCCTGATCTGGGGCAACTGGTGGATCTGCAGGTACTGCCCCAGCTACTCTGCGAGCTGCACCTCTGCCCCTACCGCGACCTCTACTGCGACCTCGACCTCTCACGGCCCTAGCTGGTGGTACTGGTGGTTGTCCATCATGTCTGGTAGCACGAGTCCTCACTATCTGTGAGAGAATGAAACAAAAAATATTTAGTTATTAGAATCAACAGATTCGCATAACAAGAATGCAAGAATATGGAGTTTCTTAAGGGTTCTGCAGCCTCTCGAAGATAAGTACTGATGTCTCTGTACCGATCCACAAGACTCTACTAAACATTCTCATGACTCGTGAGACCTATGTAACCTAGACTCTGATACCAACTTGTCACGACCCAAAGCCTAACCCGTCGTGATGGCACCTATCATGATACAAGGTAAGCCGACCTTTCCAAAACACTTTTAAAATTTAACAAAAAAGAATTAAGACATTTAAAATAACCGGAATCTTTCATAAAAAACGGGGGTAAAACCAAAATAAAAATAAGTGTGGAAAGTAGCCCGACATCGGGGTTTCACTGAATCATAAGCATCTAGATATCCAGTCTAATACAAACAGTGTCTGAGTATCAATACTATAAAGAAAGAAAACATAGAAGGAATAGACAAGGTATGGGGACGCCAGCAGCTACCTCGTACTCTCCAGTACTCGATCGCGCACGAACTCAAAGACGTCCGTGATCTGCACATGAAGTGCAGGGTGTAGCATGAGTATAGCCAACTCAGCAAGTAACAGAAATAAATAAATAACTTAGAAGGTAATGACGAGCTATACAACTACAGTTCATTTTCAATAATTCCAGCAAAGAATAGACATGCTTTCAAATCCGGCAGTTCAAGTCAAATCAGTTAATACAGTTACAGTGCAGGTAATTCGGATATAAAATCTTTCAGAAATTTCACAACAATGACAAATAGCAACTAAGTGCATCAACAAATGGAAAACAAGTACAGCCTCTCAGGGCAACAAACACTCAACTCGTCACAACAGCTCGATCACTCAGCTCTCAGCCCTCAGTACTCATACTCAATAGTACCTACGCTCACAGGGGGTGTGCAGACTCTGGAAGGGCTCCTTTAAGCCCAAGCACTATATCTGCATGGACAATTCACGTGCTGCATGGACAACTCACGTGCTATAGTATCAATATATGGAACCGCACGGACAACTCACGCGCTATAGTATCAATATATGGATCCGCACGGACAACTCACGTGTTGCACGAACAACTCACGTGCTATGGTATCAATACCTCATAGATAGGAAATCGGCCTCACTCAGTCATCAACCTCTCTAGTCTCTCGAGCTCACAGAAATCACAAAGATCGGCCCAAACAAAGATAACATAGTGTATCAACAAAATCAAGAAGAGGCTGAGATATGATATGCAAGTAAAACCATGACTAAGTACAAGAAGACAATTAGTCGATCCAATCCTAAAACACCATACGAACTTAGTCGAGCCTTCGAATCACTCAAAACAACATCAAAACACCAATTACACCCGGATTCAAGCCTAAAGAACTTCTAAACTTTCAAATTCCACAAACGACACCGAAACCTACCAAACCACATCCGATTGACCTCAAATTTTGCACACAAGTCACATTTGACGTTACAGATCTACTCCAACTTCCGGTATCCAAATCCGACCCTGATATCAAAAAGTCAACCCCCCGGTCAAACTTCCAAAAATTTGACTATCGCTATTTCAAGCCTAAATTAGCTACAGACCTCGAATTCACAGTCCGGACACACTCCTAAATCCAAAATTACCTAACGAAGCTAACGGAACCGACGAAACTCCATTCCAGAGTCGTCTTCACATACTTCCGACTACAGTCAATATCCTGAGACTTAAGCTTTCATTTTAGGGACTAAGTGTCCCGAAACACTCTGAAACCAAAAACAAGATCTCCCGGCAAGTCACTTAAGCAAACACGGATATGGAGAAAATAGTAAATAGGGAATCGAGGATAGTACACTCAAAATGGCTGGCCGAGTCATTACAAAATCAACGATCCGCGCACCCAAAAAGAGCTCTAATACCTAGGTAAATGTCACGCCCCAAACCTGAAGGGACGTGGCCGGCACCCGGTACCATACTCGGCCCGAGCGTACCACTCTGTAACTGTGAACTCTAGAGGAATAACCCTCAACCTACGCCGATGAGACCATATTCTGAATCATCTAAAAATATCGTCTGTCTCATCTAAGGGGTAAACATACCCAAAAACTCATATATATATATATATATAAATGTACAGACTGAGGAGGCCGCCGTGAACATCTACTGTTATACAAACTATACAGGACTTGTCTACAAGCCTCTAGAGATAGTTGAACTGTATCATGGTCGGGACAGGGCCTCGACCTACCCATCAAACCTGTATATATATAACAGACTCCAAGGTCTAGACCTGGTAACTCCGGGGAAGTGGAGCTTACCAACCAAGCTGATATTTGGCTCTGTCTACTGGGAAGGTCTATCCAGCTGTCTATCAGGACCTGCAGGCATGAAATGCAGCGTCCCCAACAAAGGGACGTCAGTACAAATAATGTACTGAGTATGTAAGGCAACAAAATAACTGAAAGCTGAAACTGAATTGATGATATAATAACGAAATGTAACTGGGAGTCAAAAATGGTCTGGAGATATATGCTTACCTGCTGATACTGACTCAACTCTCTCCATATAGTATGTAAAAAAGTTGTCCGGCCCTATAAGGCTCGGTATGTGTAACTGCCCTGCCGTAGTAGGCTCGCTCATAGGCGCTCGGCCATACTAGGCTCTGTATCTCGGCCATTCTGGGCTCGCTCATAGGCGCTCGGCCACAGTAGGCTCGGTATATACTTACCATCTGATCAGTGGTTGCCCAATAGGGGCCTGCCCATCGATTATAGCTCGATGGTGGTAAACATACTGTAACATTGTATATATATATATATATATATATATATATATATATATATATATATATACTCTCTGCTCTCTTAGATGAAATAAGACAATACTAAACTGAATATGAAGTCTCGATAAGGGAGAATACTGTAACTTCGGAGATTAGGATAATGTGAATAAATTCAGGAATACGAACTTCTCTTTATGCCTCGTTATCAAACTCATGTAGTTACGGGATCATGCCAAAATGAAGAAAGGTTTAGCCTTAACATACCTTATCACAATATTTCCAATCACCAACTTGAACTCACCTCTTCTCACCTTAATCTACAACAACGATAATAATACTATCATTAAGTTACGAAAGGTACAACTAACGCACAACGAACGACAAGCTTATTTTGTATTAAAACGGACAGCATCTCCCCTATAATCCTTACTTCTTCCAAATTCAAGATAACACCACAACACCAAAAACAACAATAAGAACATATATACATTAGTTTCCAACCTTATGCATACCATACAATACTACAAAACAGCCCAACACACCCCAATCGCTTCATACACAAAACGACCACCGTAGTAGTGTCAACAACCCGAAATTGTTACGATGAACGACCAGCCCAACATCCTGCATTTATGTGGTGTTTCTCCACACCCTTCCTCCTCCAAAACTCTCACAAAACAGTAGTAAAAGATGCTGCCCAACAGCACAACAAAACAGTCCACAAAACAGTCCGCTACAAGTGAATAACTCGAACTCACGGCTTCCGATCACCGTCCCGTGAGTTCTTACAAGTATAGAACGACTTACCATGAATTTACAGCAGACAAAATGGATGAAAGAGAGCAGTAAACTCACCTTATTTGTTGGATAACTCAGCTCCTATCTTGGTTCTTCAAACTCTAGGTTTTACCTCCAATTAGAACTTGAAAGGGAGAGAAAATCAATTAGGGTTTGTGGGAAATTTTTGGGAGGATTCTTTGCAGAGCTTATGTCTGGTTATTATGCTCTATTTTAAGTCTAATATATGAAGAAAATAGGCCCTTAAAAGGCCTCTTTGGACGACCCTAAATGGCCCATTTTTGGGCTTTCATTTAAGCAAGTAGGTGACACACCTACTTGTCACCTAGCAGCTTGCGCAGTATCGCAAAAATGCACATATCTCTCTACTCCGATGTCGTATTGACAAATGGTTTAATGCGTTGGAAACTAGACTCATAGAGCTTTAATTTGATAGGTGGAACACACCATAAATCTAAGTATATTGGGAGAAAATTGCAGTTACATTTGACCCAAAGTTTCTGTAAAACTTATGAACGTAACTTGTGATGACTTTCATCGACTTTTGTTCCACCACTCGCTTGACTTCAAAACATAACACACGACTATCATACGACTAACATAACTCATAACATAACCTACTTATCAATTTAAACACCCTGGTCTCACTCCAAAAGTACATGTTATAACATTCCCAATTTGTCGACTTTCGACGAAACATTATTTGTTTTCAATTCCTTTAGCTTGTGAAACTTCCAACCATCTTTGTACTTGTTGTTAATGATCTTTAATATTTGTAACCTCCGAGGTAATATGATTAACTTACTTTGCAAACTTTTCAAATATGATTTCACTTCTGAGCTTACATCAATTGACTTATGACGACTCATACGTACGAAAACATGGGTTGTAACATCATTCCCCCCTTTGGAACATTCGTCCTCGAATGTTGACTGGTGCACTTATCAGTCTCATAACCTATTGCTCTCATAAATACTTTATTTCTGGCCTTTCCATCTAGGCAATTGTTCTATGAATAAATCCATAGGCCAGGGCATTCCCCCCTTTAGGCCTCTTCTGACACCATGACTTTTGGTCTGAATCCTTCCAACCTCGTAATTATTGCGACCTTCTGTCATTCATCTTGTACGACTTTATCCTTATATGTGTGCCTATGCGACTCTTCTGTTCCTTTTCCTCCAGCTTTTAGCCAATCTCTAGGCCTCACTTTGGGAACATATATAGAACTATGACAAGTTGTTCCTCCCAGTGTATATAGGTGTAGTAAAGTTCTTCGCTCGGTAATTTGTCAAACTTACGACTGTTGCGATATCTTGTTTCGTAGCCTTGTAAATATATCCTTATTGATTTACTACATCTAGGTAGGTCATACTACACTATCACACTTGCTTCCGTTTATTATTGCCGAGGTTTGCTACCCAACTCCATGTTACCTCTCGCTTCTTATCCTATATGTATAAATCTAAGTCCTTTAGTTCTTCCTCATTACTGTTCATCTTAAAAATGAAGGCCTGATATCATCTCATACTTTGGAACTTGTATCTGCCTATTGTTGATTCACCTTAATGTGGATCTATAATCTACCATTGATAACTTGAAACCTCTTACATAATACATTGTCCTTAGGGATCACGTCTCATTAGGAAACATCTGAAGTTATTTTCTTGATCCATCTAGGGATGATACTATACTTCAATAAGTGTATTTCATCGCATCCCAACGTGATTCATCTTATAAGGGGTATTCTAATCTCATGCAATTCATGAGTTTCCCTCCTCTTTGAATCATTAACCAATCAATAGCCTTAACGTTATCCTCTTATATATCACAATTACACCATTATTCTACTACCAGGGCAACATTTTATCTCTTCAAATTTCTCATAGTCTTAGACTCCTCTGAGTTCGTTCAGGCTATACTGAGTTATTTTTTTTTTTTTTTTATAACTTACGGAAACCATCAGTTCTCTTGTTTTGATGGGCTTAATTCTGAGGCCTTACCTATTCTCGTCAGCTTCTCAATCACCTCTGCTTATCCTTACTCATGTCCGCCTAAAACCATGTTTCTCTACCATACTTTATCTTGTGACCTACACATATTTATTTATAGTACTCACAACCTTCCTTTAACTTTCTAGCACCATACATTTCCTTATGTTATTCAGGAACTTCAAGCGGGACATCAAATTGTCTCTAACTCTTCTTTACTCTCTTAACTAGACCTCTCGGTACTTGGAAACTATAGGCTAGAAGATATGTCCCTGACAACACCACTATCATTTGTGGGTACTGAATCATGGCGCTTCCAGCCCGCTATCTGATGTATGGACTATTCACAACCTTCTACATTTGAGCATTTCGTACCTTCTTAACCTTTACCTTACTTAGCTTTTAATCTCGCATTGTATCTTCTGTCTCTTTAATAACCTCCCTTCCACATAGGTAGAATTCACTTCCACTTCTTGAAGCTCTACTATAAACTTGCACCTCTAGTGCGTACACAATCCGGTGGGAGCTTCATACTTACTCCTTATGAGACTGGTACCTTTTTTTTTTCTAGATTTATTGTAGAGCCATTATAGAATATGGCTGTTGTACTATCTTTCTTGTACCTCTAATGTTAAGAGTGATTTTGCAATGTTCAGACTCCTAATTCACTTACCTGATGTAACTCGTTAGTTTCCTCTTCTCTCCCAGCCTTTAAGTAGGCTTAAGCTATCTTCCGATCTGTTGCTCGGGGTATTATTACTTTCACCTTTTGTGGACGCCATAGAACATCCATAATATAATCTTCTAACAATTCAAGCCTTTGTCTGTGAGGTGGACTCAATTCTTTCTTTTAAATTTATATCAGCGTCTCTTATAGTTGTAGGAATGTCAACATATATGCTACATGGATAATACTCTGAAATGTTAAGTGCGGTCATAACATAACTAACTTTGGGTCATTGATTTAATAATTCCTTTCGTGCCTTCTCAGTTTTCTTTAAAAGTGTGCAATTACTTCTCCTGGTCGTTCTGCCACTTATTGCATGAATACTTGGCTTATCCTAGTGCCCACACCTGTTTGAATTTTGTGCAACTCATATGATCTCAAATATTACTTTTTTTTTTTTTTTACTTCCCGTTCATTAGCCACGATAGGTGCCACTTTCTTAAGGAGTGTATATAATATTGTAGTGAGACTGTTGTTACAACATCATTTCTTCTTTAGGTCATTATGCTTATGTTGAAGCCTTCTTCCTTATTTCCTCAGCTAGTCTTTCGTTGTAGCACTTAGGGAAGACCCTCTGACTCTAGTAGAGCTGTGAGCTTTTTACATCGTATACCCGATGAAAGATTTGATATACTGACTCGCCAATAATTATCCTTAGTTACTTATCTCTATGCCCTTATGCTCGTAGGGTTACTTCTGCACTCGAATTTTTATTATCTCCTCAGTGGCACTCTCTCTTTTATTTCCATAACACTTATACGGTACCTTTTACTGCCCAACTCCTATCAGAATATTCCTCAAGGATTACGATGTTGTATCTACGAGATCAAATTTCCTATGCTGGGTTTCACTTCATTTATCTTGCATGGTCTACTGATTTATCTAAGACCTCTTGTCTATCCATGACTAGGCTCTTACTGAATTCCTGAATGAACTTCTAACTACTCATCAGTCCATGCTCATATTTACCTTCTGGGTAACCACTCTTGGGTTATGTCTTCTAACTTAACTTAACTTTTGCACTGGCTCCTAATGTATCAAGGATGATTGAATATCTTACACACGATGGTATCAGATACCTAGTGTAACTGGAACACTTAATCCCTTATGATTGACTTTGCTCAAAATTCTTGCTTTAGGGAAGCATCTTCCTGAGGGACCTTTACAGGTTATTCTTCTGTTGTCGATTGTATTATTGCTGGAATGCAATATTTGAAATTCTCTTGATGTCAACTATTATCACCTCATTTGATCCCTAATTGATGTTCAGTTTATCTTGTTCACTAGCCCATGCTAATTTCTATTACTCCGGGGGTCTAAATTGTTTTGTCTTGGTAATCATGTTGGACGCACCAACTCATTTCTCGAAATGAGGATATGACTTTTGGCCTATACTCTTTTATTGTCTCAAGACCTGTCACCTCTTATGTTTTTCCTTCACTTGACTATAGACTCTATCATCATATCATATTTTGATTTACTGTTATCACCCATTTATCACATCTTACTCATAATATTTCATTTACTCTCTTCTTATTCTCCTGCCAATACTCGCATTATTCTGAAAACTTCAACAAAACATTGTTTCACTTTTAGCTCCCCTGGCTCAATCCACCATTTCGGGTTACTCTAACCCAAACTGGATCTTGATATCCCATCCTTCTTTTAAATATATATGTTAGCTCCCATAGGGCATAACTGAGATGGGTGTGACTAATTGTACATACCTCTATTTCTGTTGAAGGTAACTTAGAATCCTTTTAATTCTCTGCCTGACGTGGAAATTCGGACAATCTTCATTAACTAGGTACCTCGTACCCTTCTTCACCTTGCTTCTGTTACCTGTTGAATCTTATACTTTTACCTTTTGATACTCCCATGGCCCGTTATTCACGGGGTATGTTGGATATTCCCGTCTTAGGGTAAATGGGAAATTTGCACATATGGTAAGCACGATCTAATAGGGTCTCAAACAGGGCCACGTAATCAAAAATTCTCTCTCTACTAATGCTTTTATATGCTGTTGTATTAGCCCTTTAACTAGTTATAATTTTTCTAATTGAAAGCATCGCTATATCATTAGCAAACATAAGCTTTGGCTCGAACTCTTATGACTCAGCTCTATAGCACGATTTGGATTTGAATGAAGGGTAGCAGACTCCTAAATGCCTTGTAGCCTCCTGCTTATAAGTGTGGTGCACAACACACCCATAAACAAGACTCTACTAGACACGGCTTGTAGACTCCCTAGGATAGAACTGCTCTGATACCAAGTTTGTCACGCCCCAAACCTGAAGGGACGTGGCCGGCACCCGGTACCATACTCGGCCCGAGCGTACCACTCTGTAACTGTGAACTCTAGAGGAATAACCCTCAACCTACGCCGATGAGACCATATTCTGAATCATCTAAAAATATCGTCTGTCTCATCTAAGGGGTAAACATACCCAAAAACTCATATATATATATATATATAAATGTACAGACTGAGGAGGCCGCCGTGAACATCTACTGTTATACAAACTATACAGGACTTGTCTACAAGCCTCTAGAGATAGTTGAACTGTATCATGGTCGGGACAGGGCCTCGACCTACCCATCAAACCTGTATATATATAACAGACTCCAAGGTCTAGACCTGGTAACTCCGGGGAAGTGGAGCTTACCAACCAAGCTGATATTTGGCTCTGTCTACTGGGAAGGTCTATCCAGCTGTCTATCAGGACCTGCAGGCATGAAATGCAGCGTCCCCAACAAAGGGACGTCAGTACAAATAATGTACTGAGTATGTAAGGCAACAAAATAACTGAAAGCTGAAACTGAATTGATGATATAATAACGAAATGTAACTGGGAGTCAAAAATGGTCTGGAGATATATGCTTACCTGCTGATACTGACTCAACTCTCTCCATATAGTATGTAAAAAAGTTGTCCGGCCCTATAAGGCTCGGTATGTGTAACTGCCCTGCCGTAGTAGGCTCGCTCATAGGCGCTCGGCCATACTAGGCTCTGTATCTCGGCCATTCTGGGCTCGCTCATAGGCGCTCGGCCACAGTAGGCTCGGTATATACTTACCATCTGATCAGTGGTTGCCCAATAGGGGCCTGCCCATCGATTATAGCTCGATGGTGGTAAACATACTGTAACATTGTATATATATATATATATATATATATATATATACTCTCTGCTCTCTTAGATGAAATAAGACAATACTAAACTGAATATGAAGTCTCGATAAGGGAGAATACTGTAACTTCGGAGATTAGGATAATGTGAATAAATTCAGGAATACGAACTTCTCTTTATGCCTCGTTATCAAACTCATGTAGTTACGGGATCATGCCAAAATGAAGAAAGGTTTAGCCTTAACATACCTTATCACAATATTTCCAATCACCAACTTGAACTCACCTCTTCTCACCTTAATCTACAACAACGATAATAATACTATCATTAAGTTACGAAAGGTACAACTAACGCACAACGAACGACAAGCTTATTTTGTATTAAAACGGACAGCATCTCCCCTATAATCCTTACTTCTTCCAAATTCAAGATAACACCACAACACCAAAAACAACAATAAGAACATATATACATTAGTTTCCAACCTTATGCATACCATACAATACTACAAAACAGCCCAACACACCCCAATCGCTTCATACACAAAACGACCACCGTAGTAGTGTCAACAACCCGAAATTGTTACGATGAACGACCAGCCCAACATCCTGCATTTATGTGGTGTTTCTCCACACCCTTCCTCCTCCAAAACTCTCACAAAACAGTAGTAAAAGATGCTGCCCAACAGCACAACAAAACAGTCCACAAAACAGTCCGCTACAAGTGAATAACTCGAACTCACGGCTTCCGATCACCGTCCCGTGAGTTCTTACAAGTATAGAACGACTTACCATGAATTTACAGCAGACAAAATGGATGAAAGAGAGCAGTAAACTCACCTTATTTGTTGGATAACTCAGCTCCTATCTTGGTTCTTCAAACTCTAGGTTTTACCTCCAATTAGAACTTGAAAGAGAGAGAAAATCAATTAGGGTTTGTGGGAAATTTTTGGGAGGATTCTTTGCAGAGCTTATGTCTGGTTATTATGCTCTATTTTAAGTCTAATATATGAAGAAAATAGGCCCTTAAAAGGCCTCTTTGGACGACCCGAAATGGCCCATTTTTGGGCTTTCATTTAAGCAAGTAGGTGACACACCTACTTGTCACCTAGCAGCTTGCGCAGTATCGCAAAAATGCACATATCTCTCTACTCCGATGTCGTATTGACAAATGGTTTAATGCGTTGGAAACTAGACTCATAGAGCTTTAATTTGATAGGTGGAACACACCATAACTCTAAGTATATTGGGAGAAAATTGCAGTTACATTTGACCCAAAGTTTCTGTAAAACTTATGAACGTAACTTGTGATGACTTTCATCGACTTTTGTTCCACCACTCGCTTGACTTCAAAACATAACACACGACTATCATACGACTAACATAACTCATAACATAACCTACTTATCAATTTAAACACCCTGGTCTCACTCCAAAAGTACATGTTATAACATTCCCAATTTGTCGACTTTCGACGAAACATTATTTGTTTTCAATTCCTTTAGCTTGTGAAACTTCCAACCATCTTTGTACTTGTTGTTAATGATCTTTAATATTTGTAACCTCCGAGGTAATATGATTAACTTACTTTGCAAACTTTTCAAATATGATTTCACTTCTGAGCTTACATCAATTGACTTATGACGACTCATACGTACGAAAACATGGGTTGTAACAGTAAATATGGCAAATGGTTACGCACGACTAACAGAGGGCCATGATATCCATACCTAACCAGATATCATGGTGCAGATCTCACCCGATGTCGGTTACAGATCATTAATTAACGAGAAAGGATGAGTTTTACCTTTTTGACTTGTACTAGGGATGAAACTCTCCTACTATATAAAGGGGAGGTTTTTCTTTGATAAGACACATTGTAACACGTAAACCAAGGTAATACAATTTAATGTTTACTACTCTCTAGCGATAGAAAAGTTCTTGTTTTATTGTTGTTCTTCGCACACCATTGGCTTCAAACCGGGGGTCCAATCGAGGGTAGAACTATTGTCCACCCTAAATGCGAGCCAGGCAGTAACATCACAATTTGTTTGATTATTCATTTTATCTTTAACCCATTTATCTAACATTCTTGATTTTTTGTATTGAATCAATCCACATATCCTTAAAACCGCGTACAAATTTAATTGCTATCCGATTTTAGGGTAAACAAACACAAACCATAAAATACCTCAAATCATCTGCTAAGCTCGTACTCATCCTAGTGGAAATCAAGTCAACCTTCTCAACAGATCCAAGCTCAAATTGTAACATATATAACATACCGGCAGACAGAAACTTCTCCACATAATCATCACAAGAATCACACAATATTTGAACATCCTGCAGGAGATAACCCACTTGCTTGGCCTCAACCCGGCATCTCTCTATGCCTTTTCATGGCCACAACCACTATGCAATAACTAAATATTCCCGAGTCCAAGCTCATCAACCAAACATAAGAATCTACTTCATCACATAAATGAACAACATGAAAATCCCTCTAACACACTCAAAACTCGAGGCTGTACAAAACTTAAGATAGAAATCAAGCACCCAATAGTCCTTTTCGCATTCGAAGCACCCTTCTCATCTCATCAAAGCCATCTGAACACATCCCACAATCACATCATACTCATCATATAGCCATACAGCCACTTGCTGAGCCATCAATCCCACTCCTAGGGACACTACCAAACATATAATTCCAAAAGCACATGCTCACACAACTGAAATTACTGAACCGAAGATGCGGTCAAAACTCGGCCTTAAATCCTTTAGACTGGAACAAACCACAATACCGACTACACATCTTGCACCTCATCCATAGAATTGCAAGTCGTTGATGCACAACTAATATCGAGTGCTCAATACCACACGAGTGAGTGGAAGGAATTCAAAGAGATACATTTCGAGCTGAATCAATGTCGCACAATGAGGAAAAAAGGATGAGAAGTTTATCCTAGATGCCATGTAGCCTCTCTAAGATAGGTATGGACATCATCATACCGATCCGCAAGACTCTACTAGACACTTAATCATGAACCTATGAACCTAGAGCTCTGATACCAACTTCTCACGACCCAAAATTCATTTGGTCGTGATGGAACCTAACCCAACCCGCTAGGTTAGACAAGTAATAGACAACTCAAATAAGAATAATAAGAGTAAATGAGTAAAATAACTCAATTTCTATACAACTCCCAAGGATTGGTAGTACAAATCATGAACTTGTAGGATTTAGAATTTACAAAGCTGGTACGAAATAAATACATCATATGTTCGGAATATACATAAACAGATTTACAAATCTAAAGCGACCAAGGACAAGTGGAAGCTATAGCCGGAATGCAGATACATATTCAACGCCAGCTCTCACCGCACACAGAAACATCACCTCCAAAATCTGCATGCAAGGTGCAGAAGTATAGTACGAGTACATCCAACCCCATGTACTCAATAAGTATCCTAACTAACCTCAGCGAGGTAATAGAAGCAATAACTATAAATGATACTCGTTGATCACTTGTGCAATTCATAAATTCAACAAGTATAGAACAGATATATAATCAAATCAGGTAAATCACATGTAAAAACCATCTTGGTGCTCACAATTCTTTGTTTTAAAGTCTTCTACTCAGTTTGCAATCCATCATATAAGGATGATATGCAAGTAAATCGGGTAAACAGTCAAGGAAATTGAAAGTAAAGATGAAATGCAATAACCAAATATCTGTCCATTACAGTGCACAACCCAATCCATATAACAATAAGCCAATAAGGCATGTTTCAGCATGCAACCCGATCCAAATGACAATAATTAGCTCTCCTAGAGCTCACATCAACCGGAAACTCGTCGGTTTCTCACAATCCGCATGTACACCATCAAGAGTGAAACATGAGAAGGTAACCCTAGGCTGAAGGATCTGTATCCACATGTTGTATGGAAAACTCATGTGCTGATAATATCAATCCGCACGGACAACTCACGTGCTATAATATAAATATCTGGATCCGCACAGACACCTCAGGTGTTGCATGGAAAACTCACGTGCTAATAATATCAATCCACAGGGATAACTCACGTGCAAATATCACAATCAGCCCAACGTGGTCACAGGCACAATATCATAATCCGCTCGGCGTGGTCATATGTATAACAACACAATCCGCCCGACGTGGTCAAGGGCATAATAACACAATCCGCTTGGCGTGGTCATAGGCATAACAACACAATTCGCCCAGCGTGGTCATAGGAATCCAGTCCAAATCAAATCACACAGAAGCAAGTATACAAGAACACATGTATATGATGAATAAATATCACATTTCATGCTCTTGGACTGGTATAATAACATACTAAAGTGTAGGCATGTGCAAAATGTGCTATCATAGCTTAAATCGGATATTTCCTCATAGAATTAGCAATTACCAAGTTTATTCAGGTAATTAGCCTCTTCGTAATCTCAAACATGGCTCAAATAATTCACAATAATGTTACACATATGAGAAACATCATAGTTACACCTTAATAGTCAATTCTAGCCATATCATATCCTAAGCACTACCCCGAGCATGGATAAATACCTCGGTGCTCGCACATGGTCTCAAACCCCAAATATATGCGCACCCATAGCCCATAGCTATCACAAATAATTCTGACAATTAGTGCCTCAACAAAGTTTAGATAGGATACATACCTCAAACAAGTCAAAACAAATATTTAGCAAGCCAAACAATACTCTAGAAATGTCATCTCGCACGTATCAACCTTCAAACTGCTCGAAACTAGCCAAAAGAAACTCAAGACATAATACAATGGCATAGGAGACAAACCCAATCGAATAAAGGTCCGATTTTTAATCAAAAACTTAAAGTCAACCAAAAATTCAAACCCATGCCTGCACCTCGGAACCCGACAAAACCCATAAAATCCGATAACACATTCAATTACGATTCCAACCACATAAATTTCACTCAAATCCGACTCCAAATCGGTGTTCAAAACCCAATAATTTTCTTTAGGAAAGTTTATGCAAAAACCCCCAATTTCTCTTTAAAATTCGTAATCCAAATGCCAAAATCGAAGATAGATTCATGAAATATAATCGAAACCGAGTCAAAAATACTTACCCCAATCCATGTGGTGAAAATCCTCTCCAAAATCGCCCAAAGCCGAGATTTAAATCCCAAAATGTAATAAAATGAACCAACCCTCGAATATAAATACAATCGACCCTGGTAAGTCGCACCTGCGACCAATTTCCCGCTTCTGCGGAACTGCATGTGCGGCCCAACCTTCGCTTCTGCTAAAAATCCCATAATACTGGCCTTTCACACCTCCGGAAGAATATTCACTTTCACGACATCACAAGCGCGAGGACAAGCTCCGCTTCTGCGCTCCACTTTGCTCCTGCATTCCAAGTCGCCGCATCTGCATTTCTGCAAATGCGCTCAAAAGCCCGCTTCTGCACAAAAAGCCACAAACTAGCCGACTTTGCCTCTGCGACCAGCCCTCCACAGATGTGGACACATAAGAACCAAAACCTACAACTAAGCCAACTTAGCCCAAAATTGATCTGAAACACGACCGCGCCCCTCGGGACCCCGTCTGAACATACCAACAAGTTCCATAACACGGACCTACTCGAGGCATCAAATCACCCATAACAACATTAAAATCACGAATCGCACCTTAAATCAAACTTTATGAACTTTTAAACTTTCAACTTCCAAAACTTATGTCGAACCTTATCAAATCAACTCGGAATGAGCTCAACTTTTGCACACAATTTCCAAATTACATAACAAACCTTTTCCAACTCCCGGAACCACAATCCAAACCTGATAACATCAAAGTCAACTCTCGATCAAACCTATGAACTTTTCAAACCTTCAAATTGCCACATTCACCAATTAGCGCCAAAACCTTCTAGAATCATCCAAATGCAACTCCAGGCATACGCCCAAGTCCAAAATCACCATACAGACCTAATGATACCATCAAAACTCCGATCTGACATCAAATACACTAAAGTCAAACTTTGTCAACTCTTCCACCTTAAAGCTTCCTATTTAGGAATCATTCTTCCAAATCATTTCCGAACAACTCGAAGCAAAACCGAAGATACACGTAAGTCATAATGCACCATATGAATCTATTCATGACCTCGAACCACCGAACTGAATGCCAATTCTCAAAACAACTGGTTGGGTCATTAGAATTGAGAAGTTATTGTGGTCGGAAGTTATTGCTATGGGCATTAGGTTATGTGGAATATCATGTGATTATGCATTGGAGTATGGTTATAGATTGATACAGCTTGTTCAGACCTATACAGTGTGTAGATGTGAGAATCGGGTCTTATAATGAATTTTAGAAGATGGATATTTGGGTTCTAAGGGTTGTGAGCTGATGTTAAGGTAAAGATCTTTGGTTAGGTTGTGTTGTCAGACTTACATAGATTGGGGTGACGTGATATCACCCATGGGTATGGTCATGGTAATTTTATGCAGTGATTTGATGGCTTTGGAACAACTCTTGGTGTCACGACCCAAAAATCCAACTAGTCGTGATGGCACCTAACACAACCCACTAGGTAAGCCAGTTAACAATAAAATAATTCGAATGAGATTTTCTGAGAAAATAGTGCTGAAATAACTGAACTTCTATACAACTACCTAAGGACTGGTAGTACAAATCATGAGCTTCTAAGATTTAGAGTTTACAAAACTGGTACGAAATAAATACATCTGTTTGAAATATACATAAACAGATTCTCATAATCTAAGCTACCATGAACAAGAGGCAGCTACAACTGGAACGCAGGTACATCTTCAATGCCAGCTCCCGCCATATATAGCAACATCAACTCTAAAATCTGCACGCAAGGTGCAGAAGTGTAGTAGGAGTACAACCGATCCCATGTACTCGATAAGTAACAAACCTAACCTTAGGTTGAAAGTAGTGACGAGCTTGGACGACGATCAGAGTCCAACACCAATAGTCAAGAACAACTTGTAACAATATAATAAAACTAGTACAAGTAATAACTCAAAGATAGGATTCTCAGCTCGTTCACTAGTACGGAAAATAAGCATGCTTTTCAGGTATAACAATAAAACCCAAATCTTTCACCGAGATCACCAAAATATGAGTAAGTCAAAAAACTATGATTTTTCCCAAAAACTTTCAACAACAGATAAGATATTTCATTCTCAGATGGCATGGGAAAAGTACATATCTATGCCTACATATCCATGTGCATGTGAAATCAAGAATGTCACAAAACCGTGTAGCATGAGGAAATGCATCTCTATGCATGCAATATCAAGTATGTATATCAAATGCAGTGCATCACAGTGATGAACTCATGCACTCACACTCTCAGAGTACTCAATTTCACGGTCTCGCACTCCCACTCATCACGCTCAATCAATCAGCACACTTAATCACTCAGCACTGTATGGTACCTGCTGCGGCGCACATCCCTATCACATTATGAATCAATAACAATTGTGCTCACTACTAGTATGCCAGACTTCGGAGGGGCGGATCCTGCCCAAGCGCTAATATAAGCCATCATGGCCTGCTGCGGCGTGCAGCCCAATCCCATCAATAATAAATATAAAGCCCATGGCGCCTGCCGCAGTGTGCAGCCCGATCCATATAATAATAATACATATAAAGCCAATGTGGCATGCTGCGGCGTGCATCCCGATCCTATCAATATATATATATATATATATATATATATATATATATATATATATATATATATATATATATATATATATGGATGCTGCGGGGTGCAGCCCGATCCCATCAATCTCACTCACAATCCGGCCCTCAGGGCCCAACTCAGTCATCAATCTCTCCAGTCTTTCGGGCTCACAAATCTTGTGCCAATCAACCCAAACAATGCCAACAAGATGCGACAACAAATGATAACAGAGACTAAGATATAATATGCAAATGAATGAATATGATTGAGTATGTGATTGCAATTTAAGCAAATCACTCAACAGCAGAAATGACCTCAGTGAGTCCCAACAGAATAAGCATATAGACAAAACATGGTTTCTAACGTGGATCACATATCAATTACTTTAGCATGTAGAAATTTCATGGATAAAAACATGATTAGGTAGATACACAGTACCACAGAATAAATCGAGTCACAATTCACATGGTGCACGCCCATACACCCGTCATCTAGCATATCTGTCACCTCAACACCAGACACATTACACGTATATTCAGGGGTCCATACCCTCATCACCAAGTTTAGAAGTGTTACGTACCTTGAACAAGTCAAATCCGACACTGAACAAGCCAAATGATACTCCAAAAATGCCACCCCACGCATACGACCTCCAAACGACTCAAAACTAGACAAAAGCAACTCAAGAACATCAAATAATACCAAAGGAAACAAACCAAATCGATAAAAGTGGAATCTTTAATCAAAAGCACAGAGTTAACCATAAAGTCAAACTCGGAACCATACCTCGGAACCCAATAAAACTCATAAAATCCAACAACCCATTCAATTACTAGTCCAACCGTACTAGTTTCACTCAAATCCGACTCCGAATCGATGCTCCAAACTCAAAAATTCATTTTATGAAATTTTTGACAAAACCCCCCAATTTCCAATTTGAAATCATCAATCAAATACCAAAAATGAGGATAGATTCATGAAATATAATCAAAACCGAGTAGACAACACTTATCCCAATCCATAGGGTGAACATTACTTCAAAAATCGTCTCAATCCGAGCTCCATAGCTCCAAATACGTTAAAATGACTGAAACCCCCGAAAATAGAGTATTTATAATCACTGGATGAATTTATGAATCGCGATCGCGGAAATACCATCACGATCGCGAAGAATAAAAATGCACTGCCCCAGAAATACTCTACGCGATCACAGAACAAGCTTCGCGATCGCGAAGCACAAAATGCTCAGCCTCGAAAAGTCTCTACACGAACGCAGCCTAAGGCTCGCGAACGCACGAATATTCATGAATGCGAATGCGGACAAATATTCATGAATGCGAAGAAGAAATACTCAGCTCTATATATTCCCCTACGCAATCGCATTCCTATCTTCGCGATCGCGAAAGACAAACGAGGCATCAGAAACCAGCAGAAACCAGCAATGCAAAATATAAAGAAAAATGGTCTGAAATCAATCTGAATCATGCTCGAGCCCATCGGGACCCCGTACGAACATTCCAATAAGTCCCATAACATAACACAGAACTACTCAAGGCCTCAAATCACGCATAACAACATCAAAACCATGAATCGTACCTCAAATCGAACCTAATGAACTTTGGATCTTTTAACTTCCAAAACTCATGTTGAACCTTATCAAATCAACTCGGAGTGGACTCAAATTTTGAAAAAAAGTCCCAAATGAAATAACAAAGTTATACCAATTACCAGAACAATAATCCGAACTCGATATCATCAAAGTCAACTTCCGGTCAACTCATGAACATTCCAAACCTTCAAATTTCCAACTTTTGTCAATAAGTGTCGAAACCTTCTAGAAATATCCAAATGTAAATACGGGCATACGCCTAAGTCTACCAAGTCCAAAATAACAATTCGGACCTAATGGAACCATCAAAACCCCGATATGTGGTCAAATACTCAAAACTCACCCTTGGTAAACTCTTCCAACTTAAAGCTTCAAACATGAAATTCATTCTTCCAACCAAATTTCGAAACACCTGAAAACTAAAACCGACGATTCAAATTAGTCATGATACATCATATGAAGCTACTCAAGACTTCTAATAGCTGAACATAATGCAATTGCTCAAACGACCGGTCGGGTCGTTGAACTTAGCACGTTTGAGGACGAACGTATGTTTAAGTGGGGGGAGAATGTACCGACCCGAGTGATCATTTTGAGCTTTAGAGTTTTGCTCGATAGTTTGAAGTCTTGAATGGCTTCATATTGTTTATTAAAATATATGTGCATGGTTGGTTTTAGTTTTCAAGTGATTCGGGATTGAGTTGGAAGAATAATTCTCATTTTAGAAACTTAAGTTGGAAATATTGATTGAGGTTTTACTTTTATATAAACAATACCATAACGGTATTTTTATGGCTACAATAGATTCATGTTGTGGCATTAGACTTGGGCATGAGGCCGGAATTGAATTTGGAGGTTCCTAGGTTGATTTGGCACTTGTCGGCAAAATTTGGCAACTTAAAGGTTTAGAATTTTCTAAAGTTTGACCATGGTTTGACTTTACGTCTATCCAGTTTGAATTTTGATTTCGGAACTTGTAATAGGTCCGTTTTTTTATTTGTAACTTGTCTGCAAAATTTGCTGTCATACCAAGATGGTTTGAGAGGAATCAGATGTGTGGTTGTGTTTTTAGAAGTTGTTAAAGTTCATTGTGATTTTTATGTATTTTGATGTCTGAAGCATGGAAGATGTGTACATGAGGTGACGAGTGTGTGCATGACCTTATATGTGAAAATTGACCGGTTTAGACTCTTAGGTTGCTTATATGCATTTAATTAAAGTTATTATTACTTGTTATATCTTTCGTTGTTGAATTCATTTTATATGCTCTAATTGAAGTTGTTATTACATGTTCTATCTTCCCTTGTTGAGTTTACTCCGATATGTCATAATTGAAGTTGTTAACAAATGTTCAACCTTTCATTGTCGAGTTTGCTCTTACATGCATTTTATTGAGGTTGTTATTACATGTCAAACCTTTCATTGTTGAGTTTATTCTTACATATTGAATTGAAGTTGTAGTTATTGAGATCTATTAACACGGTTTAACTAAAGTTGTTATTTTATGGAATATATTTCATTGTTGAGTTATTTTCCCTTTAATTTTGTTGTTATTGCGATTCTTGTGCACATTGTGGTTAAGCATGGGCTATGTATTGTGATGACATTGGTATTGTTGATTTTGGCAATATTGTGGCATATGGGAACGTGTGGTGTGAGTTGATTATTGTGTTGTGATATTGATGCGCATGCAGTGGTATAAGGGTAGGTATTGATGCGCATGCAGTGAGATAAGGTGGGATTTATACGCGTGTTGCTAGTAAGGGAATTACTTGAAGCCACGCGGTGAAATAAAGGGGCTAAAGCTCATAATGTTATTTTGGGAAAAATATTTTTAAAAATAAATGCAAGGCTCATGCGGAGATATAAAAAAAATCATGATTGTGAATTGTTAAATATGAATATGAGGTGTGGTACCTCAATACGATTCTTAGTGTACATTCTATGTTGGAACGGCTTGTTGATTTGAACAGTTATTGTTTTTCTTTAAATCATTTCACTTGTATTTTGATTGTATTTGGTCATTTGTTATTATTTTTGTGTTGGAACGGTTATGACTTCTTGTGTGAGTCATGCATTCTACGTGATTTGTTGTGTTGCTTTAATGTGTCAATCTGTGCCTCCGTTGTTACTTGGGGAATTGATTGTCAAGATGAATTTACTTGCGTGGAGTCATCATCTCATATTTTGTTGAGTTGTTAGTAACATAACCGTTTTAAATAAATAAATCATTAACATGCTTTTACTTTATGTGACTCTTATGATAAAACTCACCATCCCACTTGATGTTTTACTATATCTAAATTGTTATCATACTTACTTTAAATGATTCACAAATTTACTTTATTTAAAAACGTTATTTTACTTTACCTTATTTGATTTCTAAACTAAACTCATCTTCCCATTTGATACTCTACATTGTATAAATTGTACTTTATTTTACTTTATTTAATTTCTAAAATAAATTCATTATCTCATTTGATTCTTTACTTTAAACATAATTGTTATTATGCCTTATTTTATTTAAATAAATCTCTCAAATATTTTATTTGGCAATGACACGGACACAATGTACATGGTAGTACATGGAATTTGTCGAGCGAAGGTGATTGATAATGTGGGCACAAGGTGAGATGGGTGTCAGATTCGTGATTGTGGCCTATGATTTTGTGATTATGAGGTGTGGTGTATCTGAGTGTTTCTTGTTGTAAATCATGTGTTGGAACGACTAGATTTATTGAATCGTCATTTGTTTCCCTAACTGATTTCATTCATATTTTAATTGTGTTGTGATTATTTTGTAACTTTATCATCTGCTTACTTTCCTTTGTTGCCATTTGTTATTTTTACTATTTCGTTGTCAGCTTTATACTAATATTCCTTCTGTGGTTAGCTATTGGAGATTTGCTACGGAGACTTCAAGTTATACCTGCCATTACACTTACATGCTTCAGACACCCCTTCTAGAGCTTTACTTTATTACTGTTTACTTTCATTCCAAAGAGTGTTGTATTTGATAATCTTAGTTACTCTGAGGAGAATTTATGACTCTGTACTACCAGTTTTGGGGTTGTATAACAATATTTTGATTTTTGCCATGTTATTTCATTAATCAGTTTAAATGCGTATGCTAGTTAAGTTGGTTAATTATGTTACATCTCATCATACGTTAAGCTTACCTAGTCTTAAAGACTAGGTGACATCACGATTCCTAAGGTGTAATTTTGGGGTCATGATAATAAGATTTCGCAGAAAATCTTCTCGCGTTAACGCCTTTGAAGCCCCAACATCAACTATCCTGTATCAATGATCTTTCCCATGTAGATCTCGATTTCATTCTTCAAATGACCTTTAGATCCATCGATTGTTTTACATTTAGTTTGGCATCATCCTACATATGTCATTATTTGATTTATCCACATGGTAGCTCCTTTTTTTTTCAGTACAGATAGTCCCCTACTTTTCGAGTAATCACTGATGAATAATCGAAAAGTGATAGAAGTTTTGGTGGAACAAAGAAGTGTGCCTAATAATTTGTTCTAAAATCTTTGTGACGTGTTCTAAAGTGAAACAACATGCACCATTTTTATTTAATGACCGAAACACGTGGCATGACTTGATTGATTCTGCTATTATCGGCAGTTTCCAAAGCAAACACGACTCTATGACTTCGAGATGAAAGACCTATGATGACGGTTCTATGATGGTGTCCCTTCCTTCTATAAATAGAAAACCCTTAATTCTTCTTCCTCACCATCTTTTGAAACTTCATCTGTCGTACTATTATCGTTGATGATCTCCCAGATATTAAAACTCCATTAAGTTTAGAAAAGGAAGTAGAAGACTTTAGAAATTGAGTTCTAAGATGGTCGGAAAAGGTTCCGCCGCCGTAAAGTCACCAATAAAAAGTAAGAAGTGTGATAAACAAGTGTCCGCTGCTAATCACATTGTTTAAGAGATTCTACCCAACTAATTTAATTATGTGGGAGAACGTGCCTAGTGGAATAAAATAATAGGCCAAAAGGATAACCGAAATACTTCTGCGAACAATTACCCATCCCTCATCCAATTTGAGCATCTCTCCCTTATCCAGAAAGAATGTCATCGGAAGGATGAGTTCCCCATTGAACCTGCTCGAGCAAATGAGTGAATCACTAGTTATCGAGAGGGTTTTTTCATCTGTCTACATGTATCCGTTCATTCTACGATTCAATCTTGCAATTAACCCCGTGATATAAGCTTTTTACAGACACTAAAATGTTTGTTTAGCCTAAATAGGTGCAACTGTTTAGAGGGTCATAGCGTGCCTTCATTCTTTATCGAACTTGGCTTAAGTAGATTTTACTCTTTTCCACCTTCTTTATCTTTATTCTCCCAAACTTTTTCATGCTAGAGTGTCCACTCTTAAAAATTGCAAAAGCGAGTTCTTTTCAACCTCAAGGATGACTAAGATCGCGGGTAGTATGAAAGGTTCATGGTCGTACCTAACCAAGATCTGATTCAGCTTATTGATCATTCTTTCCGTGAAAATGGAACTTCTCCCTAAGTTTTGTTATTACTTGTGAAATAACCCTTTTTTATTTAATATTATTAATGCTTTTCTTATATTGTAGCGACTATGTAGATAATTGGGAAAGTCTCGGATTTTGATAGTTAGGGGGAAATGACATTGCCTTCCACTTTTATGGATCAAATAACCTGAAAGCATATCTCGAAAATATTTGGATAGAAAGCTATGAAGCATGGTAAGTCCCTAAGAATGCTGATAGCTTCTTTTATACTTTTACGTATATAAATTTTGCATGTAACCTTTATTGGTGTAGGGATTTGGCCACAGAGAACTCAATCTAAGGCTTTTATTGACAGGCCCAAGGTAAATGAATCTCAAGAAGAGATTTTGAAGCTCGCCACTTTGAAACGGAAAAGCAAAGATTCTTCAACTTTTGCTCTGGCAATGACCATATTAGCTCTCTGGAGAAGAAAGCAAAATCTGGCAAAGAGAAGGCCAAAATATTAGGGGATGACCAGAGCAGCCCCCGAGTTAGCCCCCTAAATACTCAACTTTGTCTCTGAGATGAGCCCGAGGATGATCCTATCTTCGTGGAGGATAGTGAAGAAAAAAACTTTGGGGTGCGTGTAGAGAAACCAACCCCTGCTCCCACTTTGGAGTCGGTCGAGGCTCTATGTGTTGCAAGTTTTGATGGTCCATAGATTGGGATCATCCTTTCGAGATCCAACACTCTGTGCGTCCCCCTTATTCTTCTGCTTCAGAACATCTGCCTAACATTTTTACTCGTGAAGGTAGCGGTCCCTCTATGGAGGCAAAGATGCATCGGGTTGTAACTGAGATTCTTGAGGATGTTAATCTCTAACACCGTCCCAATAAAGTTTCCCCTCCGTTAAAGAGGTTGATTGTCCCTTGCGAACAAGGAAAATTCAATGTCCATTCTACTGCCAGTTTGGTCAATGCCATGCTCCACTCCACTCTCCGGGTGTATTTTCCTTTTCTTTCTTCCTTTTTATTTTGTTTACATTTTATATTTCGATAATTAATATGACTTTGATTTTGCAGTGCAATTTGAACGGCACAGAGGTGTTGAAGGGAATTACATACTACGAGGAGACCATTGCGGAGCTAGCGGTAGACCATAGATATTGGAAGTCTCGGCGAAGGGGCTTCAGGAGGAGAAGGAGGCTTTAGAGTAACAGGCTAAGCTGGTTACTGCAGAACTGAAGTATACTATAGCAGAAATGAAGCAATTGGAGGCCATGTTCATTAATCAAAATTCAAATCTACCGAGGAGATTCAGAGCCTTAAAAATTTACTTGCACAGAAAAATATATACTCGAGTCAACTAGTGCACGAGTATACCCAGGCTAAGGTAGATCTATGTGCATCGAGCGATAAATTGAGGTTTCTCATTGCGTCGGTTGACCCATTGACGGCATCTCTTAATGCTTTCGAAGCTGAGAAGATAGATCTCTGTGCTAAGAGCAACTAGGTGGTTGCAAAGTACAAGGCCTTCAAATTCCAATTCGATATTTATCTGAATTGGATGTTCTTGCAAACCCGTGAAACATTGAAGGAGGTTCATGTTGAAGCTTAGATCTGGAGGCAAAATCTGAGAAGGCAAAGGAAGTAGTAGAGATGACCCAGCAGGCTATGAGTTCTTCTTCCCCCGAAGAAGAATCCTCGACAGGATGAGACTGTTGAAGCCGAGCGTACTAAATTGCACACTACATCACTAACTTCTCAAGTTGATCCTTGTCGAATGTTCATGTTGTCTTAGCTTTTGGATTTCACTTACATTATATTTAGTTTTTGGGTTTGTCTTGTTAACATCTAAGCTTTTTGCCTAATATTTGGAACATTTTGCATTTTTGTTTCCGTCTTTTGAATGTTTCGTATCTATGCTTCTGCGTTTCAGCATTTTTGCTAAGTCTTATAGACTTCATCATTTTTGATCGATCACTTAAAGCCGCAATTTTTATGCTTGGCATAGATATGAAAGAGAGCCCTTTACTTTCTCGACACGTATGAGGATGACGTCTCATATTGTTTTGGTGCAACGTAGGACAATATATATTGTTAGTATGTGCGGATATTGAACCAGGGATAACATTGAAATAAAACACTTATTTCAAATGTAATGCCTGATGTTTTCATTAACTTTTATTAAGACAATTTATTTGAGTAAAAAATTAAGTCATTAATGTGACTAATAACATTAGCATTTACGAAAAATATAAGAGTCGGAAAAGAACTTGTTCTAATTTTATTTCGAAAACTTTTCGAAAACTTTCAACGATTTGCTTAAAAGTTTTCTTCTTTTTCCCTCTTTTTAGAAGTTGATATAAACTTCTTTTTCTTTGAGATTGATCTCTCTTTTATCTTCATAGTTGAAATTTGTCATACTTTTGTGTGGCATGTGTAGTCCCCCAAATTTTTGAGTTTGGAGCATGGGGATTCAGACACTAGTCTTTTGTTTCAACCTTCCCAGGACTTTTGATTCGGTAAATTTGACTTCTTTTGGTCCTATTCCTGAAAAGAAAATACATACAAGACAAATTATTTTTAACCCGTTCAGTCAGACTTTTTCGATCTTGACCGGGAAAATTTGATAGTTCTGTGTGCCAATGGTGGTCTTAGTCATCATTTTTCGGTCTGTTTTTGCAACGATCCAACCGGTGGTTTGAGCATTAGTCTTCTGTTCGGTGGTTTGAGGTCTTGAGTAACTTCATATGATGTATTACTTCTTGCTTTTATGGTTGGTTTCGATGTTTGAGAGATTCAGAATGGATTTGGAAGAGAATTTCATTTTTGGAGGCTTAAAGTTAAAGAGTTGACCAAGGGTTAACTTTTGTGAAAGCAGTGTTAGATTCACGTTTTGATGGTTACAATAGGTTTGTATAGTAATTTTTTACTTAGGCGTATGCCCGGATTCGTATTTGGATTTTTTTAGAAGGTTTTGGATTTATTTAGCAAAGGTTTGCAATTTGAAGGTTTGGAAAGTTCATAGGTTTGACCGGAAATTCACTTCGATGTTAACTGGTTCGGATTATGATTCTGGGAGTTGGAATAGGTTTTTATATTATTTGGAACTTGTGTGCAAACTTTGGGTTCATTCCAAGTTGTTTTGTCGTGTTCGGCGTATGTTTGGAATTGGAAATTGGAATTAGTTCATTAAGCATGAATTGAGGTACGATTCATGATTTTGAAGTTATTTTATGAGATTCGAGGCCAATAGTCGGTCCGTGTTATGCTTTGGGACATGTTGGTATGTTCGGACGGGGTTTCGAGGGGCTCGGGTATGTTTCGGGCGGTTTTGAACCATTTCTCCCTTGTCTTTGATTGCTGGTTTTGTCTGATTTTCTGGTGTTGTGGGTCTTCTTCCCGATCACATATGGAGGAGTGCGATCGCGAAGTTTATATTGGAGCTGGGTGTTTTTTCCTCTTCACGTTTGGGACTTGTAACGACCCGACCGGTCATTTTGAGCTCTAGCGCGTCATTCAGCGGTTTGAGACCCTGAGCAGCTTTACTTCAAGTATTATGACTTGTACGTATGGTCGGAATTGAATTTCGGGAAATTCGGAGTTAGTTTGGTTAGAAAATTCTAATTTTGGAAGTTTTAAGTTAGAAGAATTGACTAAGGTTTGATTTTTTATTAAACGACCTCAGAATCGGGATTGGAAGATTCCAACAGGTTTGAATGATGATTTTGGACTTGGGCGCATGTCCGGATCGGGTTTTGTATGATCCGGGAGCGTTACGGCGCCTATTATGAAAGTTGGCATTTTTGGAAGAATTTCCTATATTTGGGTTGAAGTGCATTTCAATGTTATTGATGTCTGTTTGGGATTCCGAGTTTGGGAATAGCTCTGTAAGGCGACTCTAGTATTGGGAGCGCATCCAGATAAGGATTTGGAGGTCCGTAGGTCATTTTGGGGTCATTTGGCGAAAGTTAGAAATTTGAAGGTTTTTGAGAAGTTTGACCGGGAGTGGACTTTCTGATATCGGGGTCGAATTCTGATTCTGGAAGTTGGAGTAGGTCCGTTGTGTCAAATGTGACGTGTGCAAAATTTGACGTCAATCGGACATGATTTGATAGGTTTCGGCATCAAATATAGAAGTTTGAAGTTCTAAAGTTCATTAAGTTTGAACTGGTGGGTGATTCGTGTTTTTAGCGTTGTTTGATGTGACCTAAAGGCTCGACTAAGTTCGCATGATGTTTTGGACTTGTTAGAATATTTGGTTGGGGTCCGGGGGGCCTCGGGTTAGTTTCGGATGCTTAACGGATCAATTTTTGGTCTAAGGAAAATGCTAAGGCAGCTGGTAAGCCGCAGAAGCGGCCAAGAGGGTCGCAAAAGCGGTTCTGGCTGGGGAAGGCTGGGACCGCAGAAGCGGTCAAGAACCGCAGAAGCGGGACCGCACCTGCGCACGAAGAGCCGCAGAAGCAGAGGCGTGGAAGCGCTGTCGGGCCGCGGATGCGGTACAAGTTTGGGCTGAGCTTGAACCGCACCTGCGATGGAATTTCCGTAGGTGCGGAGTCGCAGAAATGGCTATTGGACCACAGGTGCGAAGATCGTGGCTGGGCAGTGTTTTCTTTAAAACGAGAGTTGGGTTCAATTTCACTTCATTTTGTCCATGGGAGCCGATTTTGGAGCAGGTTTGGAGTGACATCTTCATCCTCTATTATGGGGTAAGTGACTTCTTCTCATTTTGAGTTAAATACATGGTTTATATATGGATTTAAACATGAAAATTAGTAGAAATTTGAGATTTTGAAGAAAAACCTAGAAATTGGTATTCTTGGATTTTGATCACGAATTTGGGCATGGAATTGGAAATAAATTATATATTTTAGTTCGTGGGGTTATGAGTAAAGTTTGTCTTTGAATATTTTCGGAATCCGGGCACGTGGGCCAGAGGGTGATTTTTATCGACTTTTCGAACCGAGTTGAAAATTATTGTAAATAGGATTGTAATGAGTATTAGAGTATATATTTATGGAATTGCTCATTTATTGACTAGTTTTGGGGCGTTAGGCATCGATTTGAGTTGTTTGAAAGGCTTGGGAGCCGGCTATGTAACTTCAGAGCGAGGTAAGTCTCCTTTATAACCTTGTAAGAGGGAATTAACCCCATAGGTGAAATAATTGAATATGTGCTTCTATTTGTAGGGGCTACGTACGCACGAGGTGACGAGAGTCCGTGCGTAGCTACTAATATGCTTATTACCGGGTAGTCTAGGACCCAGATTATGTTATAACTACGATACTTGCATCCTACTTGTTAATTTAAATTGCTTAAATCATATCGAAACTTGGTGAAGGAACTTTAAAAGGCTAAACTTCATTCTTCTTGACCATAAATGAGAATTTATATTTTTCTTGAATAGTTGCCCTTAATAAATCTTGAATTTGGTTGTTTTAAATTGTATTTTCTCTTTTGTGGAGCGGGCCGAACGCCTTGGCAGGTTAAATAGATGCATC
This sequence comes from Nicotiana tomentosiformis, assembly GCF_000390325.3. NCBI lineage: Eukaryota > Viridiplantae > Streptophyta > Magnoliopsida > Solanales > Solanaceae > Nicotiana > Nicotiana tomentosiformis. The sequence goes on along the minus strand of NC_090821.1, from coordinate 15,019,434 downwards.
TATGGTTCGTGTCATTCGACCCTAGCCAGTGCACAGTTTAAATATTTATATTGAATCGGGCCGTATGACCTCGACATGATTTGCGCATGATATATTTTTGGAATTAATAATAATAAATATTGCTTTTATTGGCCCGAGGTCCAAAAATGTTAAATGACCAAAACAAATTTGGAAATTTCTTATTAACAAAAGAATTGTTTATTTATTTCATGATATTCAGCTTACAACCGTTCTACGTAATTCATGCTTAATTATATCATTAATATTTTATTTATAGCCCATAGTAAGCGTCAAAGTCGACCCCTCGTCACTACTTCTTCGAGGTTAGGCGCCATACTTACTGGGTACGCATTGATTTACGTACTCATACTACACTTGCTGCACATTTTCGTGCAAGTACATATATGTTTAGTGGCCTTGTGGGCGGAGAGGCGCGGTTATGGCGGGGATTTAGCTGAGCTGCATTCTATACTACGATCTGCAGCTAGCAGAGTCTCCTTCAGAGTATTTATATTTCTCCTGTCCAAATTTATATTCCGAACAGATGCTGTATTTTATTTTACATTCCTAGTTGAGGCTCACGCACTTGTGACACCGGATTTTGGGATGATTATAGGTTGTCCTGTGTTGAAATTGTTAAAAAATATTATTATTTACTCTGTAAATTCCATGTTTTACTATTTAATTGAAGGAAATATGATTTTAAAAATATTAAAATGAGAAATAAATTAAGTATTTATTTTTGTCTTGCCTGATAGCGGTGTCCGGCGCCATCACGACCTTTAATGGATTTTGGGTCGTGACAACATGGTATCAGAGCGCTAGGTTCACTTAGGTCTCACGAGTCATGAGCGAGTTTAGTAGAGTCTTGCGGATCGGTACGGAGACGTCTGTACTTATCTTCGAGAGGCTACAAGGCTGTTAGGAGCACTTCCCTTCTTGATTCCTCATCATGCGAAGTGATTCTTTTGAGGCTTGTATCTTTATTTCTTTCCTATTCAATTTCATGCGACGTGAAGCGCTTGTCATAAATTGGGAATCGAGGAATTGTAATGGTACTACAGATGTGGTGCAGAATATTTCTCCCTGCGTATTTGATATTGCTAGAGTCGTCTCCTTGCGGAAGGTTGTTCTGTCGTTTCAGCTCATTATCAGTATTATCTAAGGTTTGAGATTTGGCATTTGATTATTATTACAATTCCCGTGTTGCTATCGTACAGTATTTGTGTAATGGTAGGACACTTGCCTATGTGCCGAGGCAGCGAATAACTTGTAAGGAGATTTTACTCAATGCATGATTCAGAGATTCAGTATTTTATTTCCGGCGGAGGAAAGGCAATCGGACTGAGAATGTTCAGGTTTTTGTTGATAGAGTGACGAGACTTGGTATTTTCGAGCGTGGTGGAATTTTCATCTGTGATGTGGTGTCGTTGTCCGTGTTGAACGCGTTAAGGTTCGCCGATGTTATGGTCTTCTTCAATTTGCCTTCGGGGTAGGGTGTTGTGATATGGTGTCGGGGAAGCGGTTGTCAGAGATTGTGGTGTGCAGTGGTTTAGGATCGAATCAGTGTCTCTAGTGTTGATGGCTCGAGAAAGATGATCTTCAGAAAGGTTTAAAATTGGTAGCGATCGATTGGTTCAAGTGCTACAGAGGTAGATTTTGATTTAAGGCAACAACTTGGCAGCGAAGGATGAGGAAAGACATGTAAGAGGTATCTTGCCGCGGTTAAGTTTCTAGAAGGCCAAGAGTGAGAAGCATAAGTCGAGTAGTTGCTTAAAGGAGAGGGTTTGACCAAAGTGGGAGAGTGGCAGAGTATCAGATGGGTTCTGTGGTAGGATAGCTACATGCGTTGAAGAAAGTTTAGAGTGATTTGGAACTCATAGTGGATAGTGACTAAGTCTATGAACATAATTTGGAATATTGGCTGCTATACGGAGAAGGGTTGGATACGACGGAAAGGAGTTGCATGATATGAAGAAGGATACAAGATGACTTTGGATTGGAATGTATCGTCTCACGTTTAGTTGATGTCAATGGGGAGTGAACGGGCTTGTACAGCTGGTGAATGAGCACGGGCTCAGGATGGTTTATTGGTTTCATGGTAATTGTACTTGGTGCAGCATTGTTGGAAAATGTTGGCATGGAATTTCCACAGGTGGGTTATTTCTGGTGATCAGGTTAACTGGTGCATGGTGTTGATCAAGCTTCTATGAAGAATTTTACTGGCTATCCGGTAAGAGGTCGAATATGTAAATATGGCTAGCAATTCAAAGCGTTTATGAAATGGTTAACATAAAGATTTCGAGGAATTTGGCAGGGCGATTGCGCAAGGTCATGTCAGTAAGGAAGAAGGAATCTTGGTAGGTTCCAGGGTCATGTAATGGTAGCTTCAAGCTTAAGTAGGAGAGCCCCACCGCCTACTATTGGATTGCATGGTTGTCTACTTGTGAGGTTTCTGGTTATCAGCATATTGGCGGGTTGCTACGACTAAGGAAAGAGAACATCAGTGGTTATTTGAGCCAAGGATTTGAGGAATGTGTATTATATTTTATCGGTTCATGTTCAGGTTTTGGGAAGACTTAGAGTCTATGCTTCGTGTGGACGTTATGTACAAGGAAAGGAATTCAGCCGATTGCTTCTTTGAGAGGGTGTTCATGTGCCAGCATGGCCTTGGAGTTTAATTATATTCGAGAACAAATCAAAGTGGGTGATTCTCAACAATGGTTCTAGTGGGTTTAAAAAAAACAAAAACAAAAAAAAAATTCAAAGTGCGGTGACTAAGGATTTCGAACCAGTAGTATGGTTACGTATCGAGCTTTTGTAGTGGATTATAAAAGGGTCTTGGAGTATTCTATGTTATTATCGGTCTGCGGTGTAGCATTGGAAGAATGGGAGGAAATAACTTCGGATTCGTAGAGGAATTATCAGAACAGGTGTACCAGTTGAAGATGTGAATATGCGCATAAGGAGGGTATGAGATGGTTCGTGGGTTTTGGAGACAAAGTGCTCTCGTAAAATAAGGTCACTCAGGATGAGTGCGGATTTGGGTTCATGATGTTTTGAATAGAGCTATTATTATTTCTAGGGCAAGTCCCGAGTAAATTAGAAGAAGTGGCTCGGTTGGTTATGGTTGAATAAGCACGGTTATGGCAGCGACCAGTTTCTCCAGTGTGAAGTTACATGTGGTTTGTGGTTGTACACTTGGGCTTGAGCGCCACCACAACTTGGTTGATTTGGGAGGTATTCGATTCATATGGCTTTGTTGTGTAAAGGGATTTCTGGAAGAGTTATGGCAGTTTAGATTACGACATGAGGGTGTATTTTCTGCGGTTTGGGAATTTAGTTGCGTGTTGTATTGGTTCTTCTAAAATGAGCTAAGTAAAAGGTTTCTATATGATGAAGTATTTATTCTATTAGTGGATCAGGAGTTATTATAGAATTCTGGTACTCTCACGTATTGGCATGTTAGGTGGAGTAAGCGGCATGGTAAATTGGAAGGGGTGTTGTGGATCCTTGAAAGGTTATTAGCCCAATGCGGTATGATCAGAATCGACTTGAGGTATGTGGATAGATCTAAATATGAATGTGGGCTCTATATCAGGCCGGATGTGTTCATTTCAGCATAGCGTTGTTTTCGGAGGGGTCTTCGGGCCTTGGATGTTATTTCTGTTGTTGGCCCTTCCGCGTAGTCTCCATTGTGCCATGTGGGTTGTGAGGCGGTTTGATTATTCGCACTCTTATTAAGATCCCGCATGTTTTGTGGTATTATGTGAACAGCATGGCTCTCGAGATGCAGATCATATATTGCACCTTAGTTGTGCTTGAGTTTTGTAGCGCGTGACGCTACCCGTCTCCCCAGGATTTGTATTATGCACTTGGCATGCTTATGGTTAATATTCGGGCATTTCGTGAGTATAAGCGTTACGGCTCAATGTGTGTTTTCTTTAGATTATTATGTGTGGATCGGGTGGCATGCCGCCACGGGTATATGGTTGGATCGGGTGGCACGCCACCACGGATATGTTGTTTGGATCGGGTGGCACGCCGCCACGGGTATCATGGTTGGATCGGGTTGCATGCCGCAATGGTATCATATGTGGATTGGGTTGCACGCCGCAACAGTGTGTTATTGAGTACAGTTTCCCATATCTATTATTGCGTGTTTTGCTTCTCATTTCCTGAAGAAGGTTCATAACATCCTTTCGGTTGTTTAATTAGTTACGCGGGTTGAGTAGTTCTTTCCAGAGTTCATATTTCCTTATGTATCACATTCGAGTTTGTAGCTTGTTGGCACATTGTGGCATCATACGAGATTTTTGGCAGTGTCTGAGGCGGCTTATAGCCTGAGCAGCTTGTACAGGGCGAGACTAGATTATTGGACCTAGAATCAGTGCGATCAGATTTATATGAAGCATATTAAAGAGTAAATATTATTATTCAGTCCAGAATGAGGTAATGGTTCTTGTCGGGAGGAGAGACTCCATAAATTGTGATTCGGCAGGTGGTTATGAGTTCTACACATCTTCTCTGTCGTGGTAATATTGCGAGAGTTAAAGAAAGGCTTTATTGGTCATGAGGTACACCACGGGCTTCAGGTCAGTGGAAATTTTAGCGGTTGTGCCTTGGAAAGATTGCCTTAGGCAAATGAGTTACGCGGTGCATGGTAAGAATTCAGTAAGGGTATACAATCATGTGTTGGTACATCATGTAGTTATGGATACGGTGTCGTATGTTGGAAACAGACCTGGTAGAGAATTTCAGATGTTGGAATTTGGCTCTAAGGCTTATTTGACTAGATAAAAAGGAGGATTTTTAGGTTTGCTCGAGAAAATGTGCTCAACTGGGTTGTGGTAGCACGGGTAGGTGCACGAGGTGTTAAACAATAATTTCGGACAACTCCAGAGCAGTTCTTAGCACGTTCGAGGACAAACGTATGTTTAAGAGGGAGAGAATATAACGGTCCGACCGGTCGTTTTGAGCTCTAGCGCGTCATTTAGCGGTTTGAGACCCTGAGCAGCTTCACATTACGTATTATGACTTGTATGTTGTAAGGCCCCGTAAAATTTTGCAAAAAAAAAAAATAATGTCTTGGGTTGAACAATGCATCGGAAAGTAAAGAAAAATATTTGGCAGAAAAATGCATTTCTGTGGTCCATTATGCGACCGCAGAATCACTCTGCGGGCCGCATAATGGCCGCAGAAGTGAGGCAGGAGAGGGCCAGTTTGGATGAAATTTTGTGGTCGACTATGCGACCGCATAACTGTTCCGCGGTTCATTATGCGACCATAGAACAGGTCTGCGGGCCGCATAGTGACCGCAGACACGGACAGGTTTTTGGCTATTTTGGTCACTGATTATGCGACCGATATGCGGTCCGCATATCAATTATGCGATCGCAGACATTGTTCCGGAGCTTCATTTTTTGGGTTTTTAAACCCGACCCTATTTCGTTAAAACACATCTCATGGACTATTTTGATCATATTTTCTGATATTTTTAGAGTGAGAGAGAGGGTCCTAGTGGGAGAAGTGATGTTCATCACATTGGTCTCCAATTCTCACTTAGAATCTTGGAGATTATTAAGAGAGGCACCTAGGTCTTCTTCCTAAGAGGTAAGATTCTATCACCCAAACTCTTAATTTCAAAATGTAACTAGAATGGGCCATTAGTAAGGTAATTCATGGGAATGGGAGTGCTTACCTTGCATGCATGTATCCTTGTAGTATGTGGGAATATTGTGAGCTACAAATGACAGAGAATGGGTTGGGGAAGGATGGAATCCTCCACAAAGAAAAGGGCCTTAAGGCATTAATGCACACCTAGTGTTTGATAATATGCTCAAATGAGCTAAAACCATGTTCATCTTCCTAATTTTGGTTCAATTTTGTTATATTGCTAAAATATATTGAAGTGGCTAATATTCCGGAACATCTTAGAGTTTTAAGGAGCTCAATTGAGGCATGTTGGCTAAATCCCCTTCTTCTTAGAATCGAGAACCCCACGGTGATCATATAATTGGAGTAAGCCCTTGATCATTATAGAATTGGCGATTTCTAACGTGTTTGTGTTGAAGTATGTAAGTTCAATATTTATTCTAAATGCTTCATCATGTTATCTTGTCATTGTGGATGTGATTAAAATGTAGAATATGTGTTAGAAATGTTAAGACTTCATGTCAAGATCGAAATAAAGGTTGTTATGTCAAATTGTATGAAAAGCCTCTATGTGCCTAAGATTCCTAAATTGCTCATATGTGAATTTAATGTCTTGAATGGGGAGCCTTATTGATTTTGATAATAATATTGAATGTGGAAAAGGCGTCTGGAACTATGAAATACGGCCAAGTGCCAAGAATGACTTTGTAATCGTAATCACTAGTGTCAATGAATCCAAAGTGCATGAAAGAAGTACAATGTGAGATGATTGACTAAAAAAGGTAATGTATCAAATGAGATGGCCTAGCCGGTCGGGCCGAGATCGGACTCCATGTAAGAACACGGTGGTATTGTGGATGAAATTGTGAAAAAGTTTGATGTCTCAAATGAGATGGCCTAGCCGATCGGGCCGTGATCGGATGCCATGCTGCACACATGGTGGGACTGTGCTGGAAAGTTATAATGAAATCGTGGTAATGTCTCAGATGAGGTGGCCTAGCCGATCGGGCTGAGATCGGACTCCGCGTAAGAATACAGAGGTATTGTGAATTGTGGAACATCGGTACTAAAGGTCACCCAACCTAGTAATATGGAAATTGTCTTGAAAATGTATATGATCCTTAACTTGTTGTTTTACTATTATTTAAAGCCCTTATTGAATTCTTGACTGTTCCTCTTGTATTATTATTCATTCTATTGAGTTGGTGTTTAGCTATACATACTAGTGCTATTCGACGGTACTAACGTCCCTTTTGTCGGGGGCGTTGTATCTTTAAATGGATGCAGGTGGTTACATAGCAGACAATGCAGATCACAGATAGTGCTGCATCCTCTTCTCAGCGGACTCGGTGAGCCCCATTTCATTCCGGGGTCATGTATTGTACCTTTTGTTTATATTATGGTCACTTTTTGAGGTATAGTCGGGGCCTTGTTGCCGACACCATCTTTACTCTCTTTTGTATCTTTAGAGGCTCCGTAGACACTATGTGGTTTGTATATGGGTGTTGGGAATGTTAAACAAGTCATGTTGTGTTTGATCGCTTATTCCACTTGAACTTTAAGAAATGTGTATTTTGGGACTTAAAAGCGCTATGACTAATGAAATGATTTAGGATTGTATAAATGAGACTCCTACTGTATAATTAATCAAAACACGTCTTCTCTTGATCATGGGTTAATTGGTTAGAAAGTATATAACAGGCTTACTCGGCCGGGTTCACTCGGTTGAGCGCTGGTCATGCTTCCCGAGGACGGGGTGTGACATACGTATGGTCGGAATTGAATTTTGTGAAGTTCAGAGTTAGTTTGGGAAGCAAAATTCTAATTTTGGAAGCTTTAAGTTAGAAGAATTGACTAAGGTTTGATTTTTGAGTAAACGACCTCGAAATCAGGATTGGAAGGTTCCAACAGGTTTGTATGATGATTTTGGACTTGGGCGTATGTCCGGATCGGGTTTTGGATGACCCGGGAGCGTTTTGGCACCTATTATGGAAGTTGGCATTTTTGGAAGAATTTCCTAAATTTGAGTTGAAGTGTATTTCAATGTTATTGATGTTTGTTTGGGATTCCGAGTCTAGGAATAGCTCCGTAAGGCGATTCTAGTATTGGGAGCGCGTCCAGATATGGATTTGGAGGTCCGTAGGTCCTTTGGGGTCATTTGGCGAAAGTTAGAAATTTGAAGGTTTTTGAGATGTTTGACCGGGAGTGGAATTTTTGATATCGGGGTCGGATTCCGATTCTGGAAGTTGGATTAGGTCCATAATGTCGAATGTGACTTGTGTGCAAAATTTGAGGTTAATCGGATGTGATTTGATAGGTTTCGGCATCGAATATAGAAGTTTGAAGTTTTAAAGTTCATTAAGTTTGAATTGGAGGGTGATTCATGTTTTTAGAGTTGTTTGATGTGACCTAAAGGCTCGACTAAGTTCGTATGATGTTTTAGGACTTGTTGGAATGTTTGGTTGGGGTCCCGGATGCCTCGGGTCAATTTCGGATGCTTAATGGATCGGCTTTTGGACTAAGGAAAATGCTAAGGCAGTTGGTATCTGGTGTAACCGCACCTGCGAGGTTTTGGCCGCAGGTGCGGAGCCGCAGAAGCAGCCAAGAAGGTCGCAGAAGCGATTCTGGCTGGGGAAGGCTGGGACCGCAGATGCGGTCAAGTTCCGCAAAAGCGGGACCGCACGTGCGCACGAAGAGGCGCAGAAGCGCTGCGGTGCCGCAGATGCGGGAAATGTTGGGCTGAGCTTGAACCACACCTGCAAAGGAATTTTTGCAGGCGCGGAGCCGCAGAAGCGGCTATTGGACCACATGTGCGAAGATCGTGGCTGGGTAGTATTTTCTTTAAAACGAGAGTTGGGATCAATTTCACTTCATTTTGTCCATGGGAGCCGATTTTGGAGCAGGTTTTGAGTGCCATCTTCATCCTCTATTATGGGTTAAGTGACTTCTTCTCATTTTGGGTTAAATACATGGTTTATATGGATTTTAACATGGAAATTAGTAGAAATTTGGGATTTTGAAGAAAAACCTAGAAATTAGTATTCTTGGATTTTGATCACGAATTTGGGCATGGAATTGGAAATAAATTATATATTTGAGTTCGTGGGGTTATGGGTAAAGTTTGTCTTCGAAAATATACAGAATCCGGGCACGTGGGCCCGAAGGTGATTTTTATCGGCTTTTCGAACGGAGTTGGAAATTATTGTAAATAGGATTGTAATGAGTATAAGAGTATATATTTATGGAATTGTTCATTTATTGACTAGTTTTGGAGCGTTGGGCATCGATTTGAGTTGTTTGAAAGGCTTGGGAGCCGGCTATGGAACTTCAGAGCGAGGTAAGTCTCTTTTCTAACCTTGTAAGAGGGAATTAACCACATAGGTGAAACAATTGAATATGTGCTTCTATTTGTGGGGGCTACGTACGCAAGAGGTGACGAGAGTCCGTGCGTAGCTACTAATATGCTTATGTCGAGGTAGTCTAGGACCCATATCATGTTAAAATTGCGATGCTTGCATCCTACTTGTTAATTTAAATTGCTTAAATCATATCGAAACATGGTAAAGGAACTTTAAAAGGTTAAACTTCATTCTTCTTGACCGTAAATGGGAATTTGTATTTTTCTTGAATAGTTGACCTTAAGAAATCTTGAATTTGGTTGTTTAAAATTGTATTTTCTCTTTTGTGGAGCAGGCGGAATGCCTCGGCAGGTTAAATAGATGCATCTATGGTTCGCGTCATTCAACCCTCGGCAGTGCACAATTTAAATATTTATGTTGGATCGGGTCGTACGACCTCAGCCTGGTTTGCGCATGATATATCTTTGGAATTGATAATAATTGATATTTCTTTCATTGGCCCGAGGTCCAAAAATTTTAAATGACGAAAATAAATTTGGAAATTTCTTATTAACAAAAGAATTGTTTACTTATTTCATGATAGAGCTTACAGTCGTTCTACGTAATCCATGCTTAATTATATCATTGATATTTTATTTATAGCCCATAGTAAGTGTCGAAGTCGACCCCTCGTCACTACTTCTTCGAGGTTAGGAGGGATACTTACTGGGTACGCATTGATTTATGTACTCATACTACACTTTCTGTACATTTTTGTGCAGGTACATATATATTTAGTTTCCTTGTGGGCGCAGAGGTGCAGTTTTGGCGGGAACTTAGGTGAGATGCATTCTATACTACGATCCGCAGTCAGCAGAGTCTCCTTCAGAGTATTTATATTTCTCCTATCCAAATTTGTATTTCGGACAGATGTTGTATTTTATTTTTACATTCCTAGTTGAGGCTCATGCACTTGTGACACCGGGTTTTGGGGAGATTATGGGTTGTCCTGTATTGAAATTGTTAAAAATATATTGTTATTTACACTGTAAATTCCATCGTTTACTATTTAATTGAAAGAAATATGATTTCAAAAATATTAAAATGAGAAACAAATTAAGTATTTATTTTTGGCTTGCCTGACAGCGGTGTCCGGCGCCATCACGACCTTTAATGGATTTTGGGTCGTGACAAGACTGGGTGATCGCGTTCGTGGAGGTTGAGTGGCTTGCCCATCGTGTTCGCAATGCGAGGTCACATTCTCGGTTGAGAATGGGAGCTGGTGGATTTGTCTAAACGTTTTGTGGTCCAGGATAGGTTCGCGAATAGGTTGGTATCTATGGTCATCGCGTTTGCAAGGTCTGTGACGCGAACACGAAGTACATTTTGGCAATGTTCATCTTAGTACTTCACGATCGCGAAGTAGGTCCCCCTATCACTAATGGTACTCCTAGATCTGTGGTATAAGGTCCAATTTTCGGACTTTGAGCTCATTTTATCATATTTTGAGATTGGGAGCTTGAACTGAGGCAATTATTTAGGAAATTTTCACCCACTTGGATTGGGTAAGTGTTCTTGACTCGATTTTGATTATTACTCATGATTCTATCTATGATTTTAACATTTGATTGGTGAATCTAAGAGAACAAAATTGAGATTTGAAACTGATATGGTTGTACTTATATGTAAAATTTAATGTGTAAAATTTAGATTTGAACATTGATTCGGAGTCGAATTTGGATAAAACTGATATGGTTGTACTTATATTCGAATGGGTATTTGGTATTTGTGAGTTTTGTCGGGTTCCGGGGTGTGGGCCTGGGTTGACTTTTTGATTGACGTTGAGTATTTGATTAAAGATTCGACCTTTATCATTTGGGTTTGATTCCATGGCATTATTTTATATTATTGAGTTATTTTTGGCTAGATTCGAGCCGCTCGGAGGTCGATTCGTGCCGGAAGGTATCTTTAGAGTATTGATTTAACTTGTTTGAGGTAATTGTCTTACCTAGCTTTGGTGAAAAAAAATTTCCTACTAATTTATATAGTTTGCTACATGCGGGGGCGATGTATATATGAGGTGACGAGCATATATACATGTGCCATGTGTATTCATGCTCATGGTAGAATCTAGCTTACACTGCTCTTTATTTGATTGTGTGTTCTACTTGATTCTATGTATTATTCCATTAATTGACAAAGTGAGCACTATAAACCATGCTAGAGTAATGTTGATACTATTGGTACCTCATTTTGAATGTGCTGAGAAAAGCTTGAAACTTATGCTATACTTGCATTGGAGGTAGATGCACGTATGATATGTACACACATCTATACTTGTTCTTGCGTTGTGCTTTGGTTGGAGATTTGTATGCTATGTGATACATATGTGATTCTTTGAAATACTACTTGAACTTGGTTGCTATAATTTATTTAGCTGTAGTCATGTCTTATCTGTATTTTATTGTTATCGTGTCCTTGTGCTCATTGTTCATGAGTTATGAGGATATGCCTCTTGATGATAAATTGTTATCTTGCATTGTTGTGATATTTGTGGTACATGTGGACATGTTATATGGTTTAATTGTTGTTGTGTGAAGTATAAGAGTGGCATTTCACTGTTGATGTTGTGTGGAGTACAAGAGTGTCATTTCACTATTGATGTCGTACAGAAATAAGGGTGGCATTTAACTAGCGAAATAGGGTGGTGATATGAGCATATGGAGAAATAAGGAATGCATTTCATTATTATGTGTACATGCGTCGAAATAAGAGAGGAATTGTGGGAATGTTATATGATGGCCTGGGGGTGATTTTATTTTATTTTTGTGTGTACTGGTATGAGGGTGGCATTCTTGTTTGTGCATGTAACTTCTTATGTGTGTCATGCATTTTTACGTGATTTGTTGCGTTGTTTCTAACATGCTAATCTATGCCTCTATTATTATTTGAGGATTTGATTGTAAAATGGATTTACCTATGTGGAGTTGATATCTCATGTTTTTATTGAGTTTTTGGTAGCATATCTAATTAATGTGATAAGCAAGTTGTCATCACGCATTGATGTACTTGCTTCTCGAAAGGTTCTGTTGAACATGTTATTTGGCAATTGATACAGAATTAGATCATGTTGGTCACAGGTTTACAGTCATGTATAGGTATTGAGCACACATATGATACGATGTATACCTCTTTGTGAGCGGGGTTGGCGGAAGTTGTACTTGTTGAACCTGTCTAATTAGTGGAGTTTGTTTATATTCCCATTCTAGTTGTTCACCCCTATTGTTGATATTCTTTCGTCTGTAATTGTTTTTCTAGAATATTTTCTCACTATTATGCATGTCATTGAGCTGCACAAGTTTGCAAGTGGGTATCTTTTGATTTAAAAACCTCATCACAACTTCTTTAAGGTTAGTCAAAATACTTACTGAGCACAGGGGTAGTTGTACTCATACTACACTTTTGCACCTTACGTGCAGATTTTGGAGCTAAGTAGATGTGAAGATGGACCTTTGCATTGTATACGTACCGGCATATCAGATTCATGCTACCTTTTGTTCATTGTAGCTTAGGATTTTATTTCTGTTTATGTAACTTTCAAACAAATGTTGTATTTATTCATTTCACTAGCTTTATAAATCTAAATCATGACTTGTACTATGAGTCCTCGGATAGTTGTATTAAATGTTTTTGCAGTTTTATTAATATACTGAGTGATTTCTCATTATAGTAGTAACTTGTACTGTTTGTCTTACCTAGAGGGCTGGGTTAGGTGACATCACAACTTGGTGGGGTTTTGGATCGTGACAAATTGGTATCAGAGCACTAGGTTCATAGGTTCTACGAGTTATAAGCATGTGTCTAATAGAGTCTTGCGGATTGGTATGATAACATTTATACTTATCTTCGAGGTGCTACGGGACATCTAGGAAACTTCCCATCTTTCTTTCCTTATCAATCGACAATGTTTCAGTTTGAAGCCTGTATCTTTGAATTCTTCTTAATCACTCATATGTGATATTTCGCACTCAGTATCAGTTATGCATCAGCAGCTTGTGATGTTGTAAATGGACTACTAGGGATATGGATGCTTGATTATCATCTCGATGTGTTGTCTAGACTTAGATACGGATGTGTGGGTAGATCTTTCAGTTGTTCATTTGTGGGATGAAGCGGATTCTTGTATCTAGTTGATGAGTACGGACTTGAGATGATTAATTGGTTGCCTAGTTGTTGCGACAATGGTAGGGTCATGGGGAAGATGTCAATTTGAGGCTCGCAAATGGGTTATCTCCTACGAGAAGATTTGAGGTTGTGTGATTTGTATAAGGCTTCTATTCAATGGAATTCATATACTACCATTTCGTAGGGCTTGAGGAAGTTTGCGCGATTGTCACAAGGATGAATATGCACTTGGCAGAGTCTTTGGAGTGTTATATGATTGGTGTTACATAAGTTTATTAAGTATTCAATTAATTAGTAGTACGAGATCGAGGTTGTTATAAAGGAAGGTTACTAGGGGTTACATATGATTTGTTTTAAAGCTTCGAGCCAAGTGGGGGAGTTTTCTATCGACAATCGGATTGCATGGTCATGTCTTATATTGATTCTTGGACTCGGATGTGGCTATGGATTGGCTATGATTTGAAAATGATTTCATCGAAGATGATTTCGAGCAATGGATTGATTGGATGTATGATGTACTACACCTTATGGGTATATAGAGGTCTTGGGATGATTTAGGTTTGATACTCGTTGTGGATGTAGTGTGCAAGGAAAAGGAATCGCTTGTTGCTGTCACGACCCAAAATCTCACCTGTCGTGATGGCGCCTATCTCAATACTAGGCAAGTCGATAATCCCAATAAACCCCATGTCTTTTAAGTTTGAAACCATAATATCTAAATTTAGCGAAAGAAAAATTCAAAATTACATATATAAACACTCCCAAAATCCGGTGTCACTGAGTACGTAAGCATCTATTATGAATACAAGTCGGGAAAATACGGTCTATAATAGTCTAAGACCAAATACAGTAAATAAGGAGATATTGAAGGAGAGACAAGGTCTGCGAAATATGGCAGCTACCTCTGAATCTCCGAAAAAATTAACTGTTCAAGAGAATCAACAACCGCTATGCCCGGGAATACCTGGATTCGCACACGAAGTGCAGGGTGAAGTATGAGTACAACCTACTCAGCAAGTAACAATAATAACTACTTTCAATTATAGTTTATTTTTTTCAATAATTCCAACAGGGAATAGACATACTTTCAATTCCAGCAGTTTAAGTCAAATCAATTTGTACAGTTCAAGTTCATGTAATCTGGATATAAAATCTTTCAGAGAATTTCACAACAATGACAGATAGCAACTAAGTGCAACAACAAATGAAAAACAAGTACAGCCTCTCAGGGGAACAGTTACTCAACTCGTCATAACAGCTCAACCACTCGGCTCTCAGCCCTCAGCACTCACACTCAATGGGTACCCGCACTCACTGGGTGTTCAGACTCCGGAGGGGCTCCTACATCCCAAGCGCTATAAGCACGGACAACTCACGTGCTGCACGGACAATTCACGTGCCATAGTATAAACATAAGGATCCCCACGGACAACTCACGTGCTATAATAATATATCTCACATTCAGGCCCTCGGCCTTGCTCAGTCATAAATCTCTCTAGTCTCTCGGGCTCTCAGAAATCATGAAATCAGCCCAAATAACAATAATGTGATGCATCAATAATGAACAATAGAGACTGAGATAAAATAACAAGTAAACTGTGACTGAGTGCAAACAACAATTTAAGTAGATAGTTCAACATGTACACGACCTCTGTGCGTCCCAACAGTACCAACATATTGCCTAAACATGGTTTCTAGTCAAATTTCTACAACACATAGAGAACACATAGCTAACAACAAGTTATTCAACTTTACAGTCTCACGGGACGGATCAAGTTACAATCCCATCGGTGCATGTGCGTCACCTCAAAAAAAATATTCACATAATACAATAATCTAGGGTTTCATACCCTAAGGACCAGATTTAAAACTATTACTTACTTCAATCTGAGCAAATCTCTACTCCGCAATGCCCTTGCCTCTCGAATCGACCTCTGAGCGTCCCGAATCTAGCCACAAGTAGTACAATACCATTAATATATGCTAAAGTAATCAATTTCACAAGAAAACTACTAAATTAGACTCAAAACCCGAAATCGACTCAAATCCGAACCCCGGGCCCACGTCTCGAAATCCGACAAAAGTCAAAAAACCCGAAAGCCCATTCACTCACGAGTCTAACCATATGAAATTCATCAAAATTCGATATCATTTGGTCCTTCAAATCCTCAAATTACTCTCTCCAAAATACCAAGCCTTAACCCCTTATTTCACTTCAAAAAACCTACTAATTACGTGAGAAATCAATGGGAAAACACCATAGCTAATGATGATAGAGCTCAAGCAACTTACCTCAGTGAATACCCTTCAAAAATCACCCCAAAAGCACCAAAGTCCGAATTGAAAATGGTGGAAATGCGCAAAAATCAGAAAGTCCTCAATTTGTACATTCTGCCCAGTGAAAACCTGCAGCCCCTTTTTCCACTTCTGCGATGCTCCAACTGCGGAATTTCCATCACAGGTGGGGAACTCACTTAAGATCTCAGGTTCCGCATCTGCAGCCAACATCTCGCACCTGCGCATCTCCCTCTACATCTGTGAAGCTAGTCATTTTCCTCTCTTCTGCATCTGCGCCCCAGGTCTCGCACTTGCGGGCTCGTAGATGCGACATCCTTCTCGCACCTGCGCCTTCTGCCTAGCTCCTCCAATCTTGCATCTGCGATCACTCGCTTGCTTCTGCGGGCTCGCACCTGCGATGAGACATCCGTAGGTGCGATTATGACAGCTGAGTTCAACTTCAGCAATTCCTCTAATTTCCAAACTTGTTCCGTTAATCACCCGGAATCACCCCGAAGACCTCGGGACCTCAACCAAACATACCAACATAACCCACAACATCATACAAACTTAGACAAATCACTCAAAATAATATCAAAACACCAAATTACACTCGGATTCAAGCCTAAGGACTTCTAAACTTCTGAATTCCACAAACGATTTCGAATCCTACCAAACCATGTCCAAATAACCTCAAATTTTACACACAAGTCAAAAATAACACCACGAACCTATTCCAACTTCCGGAATTCCATTCCGACCCCGATATCAAAATTTCCACTACCGACCAAAATCGCCAAAATTCTAACTTTCGCCAATTCAAGCCTAATTCTACCATGGGCCTCCAAATCTCATTCCGAGCACGCTCCCAAGTCCAAAATCACCTCATGGAGCTAACGGAACTATTAAAATTAAATTCCGATATCGTTTACACATAAGTCAATGTCCGGTTGACTTTTTTCAACTTAAGCTTCTACTTTAGAGACTAAGTGTCTCAATCCACTCTGAAGCCACTCAAGTGCCAAACCAACTAACCCGGTATAACACAATAGCTGAAGGACTCAAAAAGAAGCAGAAATGGGGGAAACGAGGCTATAACTCTTGAAACGACCGGCCGGGTCATTACATCCTCCCCCACTTAAACATACGTTCATCCTCGAACGTGCCAGGAGTTGTTTCCACACCATCAAATCACTATTCCATCTTACCATGCACGTACCCGAGGGTGATCTCACGTCACCCTATTCTATATAGGCCTGACCACATAACATAACTGAAAATCATTAATTTAACCTTAGCCCAAAATCCTTAGAGCCAAATTTCTTACATCCAGAAATCTTTTCAAGACCCGAATCTCACATCCACACACTGTATAAGATTGAGCGAGCTGCATCGAGCCATAACTATAACCATAGATATAATCAACTAATATTTTACACAACTCGCATGCTCGTGGCACCATTCGTGATCACAGTAACTACTCCAAAACCAACCAAGTACGAGTATTAGACCCCATATCGAACCAAACATCACCCCAAAACTTCGTACACTGCCGATAATAAAAGAAACATGTAGAATCTTGTAATCTCTTATCAGATCAGCACGTCATGGAGCTCTCTCGCCCCACCCAGAACCATAATCTATTTCTTAGCCGACTTTCAATGTCACCTTCCCAAATGTACCATAATCAAACCTGATAGTACCCATTCTGGGTCCAATGACCTCATATTATTAAACATAACTATCCCACAGACATGTCATACCAATGTAACTCAGAGCCACAAACTGTGCCATCCGTGCGCCAATACGCAACAATTCAAATGTATTCAGTCATGGAAAATAACTCAAATGAGATAACTGCCCCGCCAGATTAATAAGTACCGCCACAAAGAATTGCTGAAAATCTATCACACACCGAAGATCCATCATACGATTCTAACACAAGGTTCATACCTTAACATAACTCTGTTGCAATGCATGCCCCCTATCCAAATGTTGGTCCATATTATCTACCTCGAGCCACCCTGCTCAAAATCAATAACGACGGAGAGGCAAATGACAAAAATGCCACACAAAACCTGAAAGAACATAACCAATACGCAATCGATCATGCAATACCCAAATACTCATCTCGCTCAAATTGTGCCATAAGGCCCCCAATAGATCCGCACCATGTTTGTATATAACCAATGAAACACAACTTCTCGTAGCATAGAAGAGTAACTCACAGATCATTTCAGACCACGAATAAGTTCAACATCAACTGAATGGCACATCACTCAACAATAGCAGTAGGGAGCCAACCAGTCAGACTCAGTGTAGAATACATATCCTAATTGGGCCTACCAATGGGCCCCAAATCAACTTTGGTCACCCACAAATAGATAAATAATGCTCTGAAAGCCAACAATGACAGAATCATAACACATACTATCATCTGGGTAGCTTCGGCCATGACTTCACAGTCCACAACCATGAAACAATCTGCTCCTAAGGACTCCTAGTCTCCAAATCCATAGAACACACGAATCACCATATCTGATCCCAACTCCACTACCAAATGTCTAACACATCTTTCATACACGATCATCCCACGAGGAATACTTCCATAATTCTCCCGTTCCATATAGCAAAATTTGGATATCAGCAGTCGATCAACCAAGAGAGTGCCGCAATACCAATGAAGTATCCATGAATCAAAACACATTTCCTCTTCTGAAATGTATACTCTCATCGGGCCATACCGATTAGTAATATAATTTACCTAGTCATCTGAAGCCGTCCATGCTGCCTACGAATTTATGTCCTTCCCTTCAAAACTGAACTGTGACCTTGCACAAGCAAATTTCAATCCCACACAATACACCGCGTCTACCATGCCATCATGTGAAGAGAACAAGAATCTCATAATCACTCTGAGTCACCAGCAGAATAGATACTCGATCAATCAGAAATCTTCCATTTGATCTCCTCCCAGAGAAAATCCCAATACGCAACATATTCCTCGCGCCGGCGGGAAATATACTCCTTGAACCGTGGTAAAAACCATTGAGAACTTTTCGAAACCCATTTGCACACAACCAAGCTATTAGAACCAAATATCTCTAACTCAACCCAGCCTCGCAGGTCGCCCAATCCAAGAGTATTGCCATAAAGCACCTGTAGAAAATAACCACATCATAAGCACCCAAAAGAACCGATCATATCTATTACCATACCGATCCAACCTACTACCAAGTTTTCCTATTTCTCCGAGTCCCTTCCGAATTTGTCTTCAGATTGATACTTCTCCTTGCTAAATCGCCACGATCTTTCACCACAACTCACCCCACAAACCTTAGCATAGAACCACAACGCCATACGGCCCTTAAGCAGTTGTATTCTTCTTAAGCACCTCCATAAATACCACAACTGTAGCACTTACTCTAAAAATACCTTATGTGAATTTAAAATTGTTCTTCTTACCTTCCTTATACTAAAATGTAGGATCCATAGCCATGCAGAATTTCCGTAAGTTCAGGCACCATCAAATGCAAGTCTCAGATTTTATCCATACACAAGTCCCGAGAAATTCTCAATTGCTATTTATAAATCTTGAACCTATTAAAACCTTCTAGAGAGTTCTTCACTCTGCTCAAATCTAAATTGCACCGCCCGAACGGGCCGAAAGGCATGTGCTCCCTTAGCTTGCCCACACTTAAAGAAATAACCCCACCTTAACGTCACCAATCAAATTCATACTTCGTGCGTACTACTTCCAACAATAACAACTCGATCATCCCATGATTTTCATATACCCATAAAGTACAATATAACCTGTATTCAGGAAATTCTTTACTCGAGTCATCATCGATCTCAACCTATGCAAGTCATAACTAATCCACAAGTATGCCTCGTACCAAAACTAAAATTTAACACATAACCATGAAATCCAATTGTCAATAACAGGCTCCCCCACTTAGCTTTAAGCTGCAATTATATAAAATTAGAACACGCAAGGATTTATCCTTCTTAATTACCAAGATCTCGCACCGTTAACCCGCCAGACTTTTCAAAGTATATTGTTAAGATTTTCATGAACATTCTGAATCACCAACCACAATCACACACTCAACCTCTTACCGGGTAGCAAGTAATATTCCTCGCAGAAGCTTCATCAACATCACGCCACCGCTACCTGCTCACAGGAGATAACCCACCTGTGGAATTCCTTACTGACATCTTCCAACGACGCTGCACTGGGTGCAACAACTACGTAATCAGTAAATTCTCCTAAGCTCATGCTCGCCCACCACTTTTATAAGTCTGCACTTTACCTATTGACATCAACTGAAAGTTCAATAATACCTTCCGAACTCAAGTCATATTACGCCTGAAATGATAATCAGATCTTCACATCACTCTTCATTTCAAACAAACTCCTTTCTGCCATATTCAATCTTTCTCCGTACAGTAACCATCACTCCAAATAAAGTCTGTAGGCTAAATCGCATTATATCACAATTCCAAACCGTTCTACACTTTCTCATGGCACGCGACTACCCTACCACAGAATCCATATGCTAATCTGCCACTCTTACTTCGGTTAAATCATCTCCTTTAAGAAACTTCTCAACCTTTACTTCTCCTACTTGACCTGCTAGTACTTTAACCACCGCGAAACACTTCCCGTCATGTCTTCCCTCATACTTTGCTGCCCAACTGTTGCATTAAATCAAAATGCATCTATGTCGCACCTGAACCAATAAAATATTACCGACTCTAAGCCTCTTCAAAGATCATCTTTCTCGAGCCATCAACATTAGAAATGCCCATTCGCAACCACAATTACTACACAATCACTTACTCTTCTTGAGTCCAAACTCATTGACAAGACATGAGAATTTAATTTGTCCCGCAATTTAACAACGTGAAAGATCCTTCAATACATTCACACTCGGGATTGTACGTCACATCAAAACGAAAATCAACACCCAATGGCCTTTCTTTATATTATAAGAAAACACTTCTCGTCACATTCAAATCGTCTTAACACATCCCGCAGTTATATCATACTCCTCACAAAGCCATTCCACCGCTCATCGAGCCACAAATTCCACTCATAGGGACATTACCGGACATATGAGTCCAAATGTACAGGTTACAACTGAAGCTACCAAGCATAAGCTGCGGTCTAAACCTGGCCTCAAGTCCTCCAGACTGGCCCATCACGAAAGCAAAGAATACACATCTTGGACCTCGTCCATAGAATCATAAGCCAGCGATACACAATTGATACTGAGCGCTCACATGCGCACACGAATGCGTGGAAGGAATTCAAAGAGTTATGTTTCAAGCTGAATCAATTTCGCATGATAGAATATAAGAAAGTGAAATTTTCCTAAGGTTTCAGCAGCCTCTCAAAGATAAGTACAGACGTCTCCGTACCGATCCACAAGACTCTACTAAACCTACTCATGACTCGTGAGACCTATGTTACCTAGGGCTATGATACCAACTTGTCACGACCCAAAATCTCACCCGTCGTGATGGCGCCTATCTCAATACTAGGCAAGCCGTCAATCCCAATAAACCCCATATCTTTTAAGTTTGAAAACATAATATCTAAATTTAGCGGAAGAAAAACTCAAAATTGCATATATAAACACTCCCAAAATGCGGTATCACTGAGTACATGAGTATCTATTATGAATACAAGTCAGGAAAATATGGTCTATATTAGTCTAAGACCAAATACAATAAACAAAGAGATAGGGAAGGAGAGACAAGGTTTGCGAAACACGGCAGCTACCTCTGAATCTCCGTAAAAATCAATTGTGCGAGAGAATCAACACCCGCTATGTTCGGGAACACCTGGATATGCACACGAAGTGCAGGGTGTAGTATGAGTACAACCAACTCAGCAAGTAACAATAATAACTAAGGAACTGAAGATAATGACGAGCTACACAATTATAGTTTATTTTTTTCAATAATTCCAACAGGGAATAGACATGCTTTCAATTCCAACAGTTTAAGTCAAATCAATTCGTACAATTCAAGTTCATGTAATCCGGATATAAAATCTTTCAGAGAATTTCACAACAATGACAGATAGCAACTAAGTGCAACAACAAATGAAAAACAAGTACAGCCTCTTAGGGCAACAGTTACTCAACTCGTCACAACAGCTCAACTACTCGGCTCTCAGCCCTCAGCACTCAAGCTCAATGGGTACCCGCGCTCACTGGGGTGTTCAGACTTCGAAGGGGATCCTACAGCCCAAGCTCTATAAGCACAGACAACTCACGTGCTGCACGGATAACTCGCGTGCTATAATAACATATCTGGATCCTCACGGACAACTCACGTGCTGCACGGACAACTCATGTGCCATAGTATAAACATAAGGATCTGCACGGATAACTCACGTGTTGCACGGACAACTCACGTGCTATAATAATATATCTCACATTCAGGCCCTCGCCCTTGCTCAGTCATAAATCTCTCCAGTCTCTCAGGCTCTCAGAAATCATGAAATCAGCCCAAACAACAATAATGCGATGCATCAATAATGAACAATAGAGACTCAGATAAAATAACAAGTAAATTGTGACTGAGTGCAAACAACAATTTAAGTAGATAGTTCAACATGTACATGACCTTTGTAGGTCCCAACAGTACCAACATATAGCCTAAACATGGTTTATAGTCAAATTTATACAACACATAGAGAACATATAGCTAACAACAAGTTATTCAACTTTACAGTCTCACGAGACGGATCAAATCATAATCCCCTCAGTGCACACCCACACGCTCGTCACCTAGCATGTGCATCATCTCAAAAATAAATCACATAATATAAATAATCTGGGGTTTCATACCCTCAGGATCAGATTTAAAACTGTTACTTATTTCAATCCGAGTAAATCTCTACTCCGCAATTCCCTTGCCTCTCGAATCGGCCTCCGAGCATCCCAAATCTAGCCACAAGCAGTACGATATCATTAATATATGCTAAAGGAATCAATTCCACAAGAAAACTACTAAATTAGACTCAAAACCCGAAATCGACTCAAATCTGAAACCCGGGCCCACGTCTCGAAATCCAACAAAAGTCAAAAAAACCTGAAAGCCCATTCACTCACGAGTCTAACCATACAAAATTCATCAAATTTTGATATCATTTGGTCCTTCAAATACTCAAGTTACTCTCTCCAAAATCCCAAGCCCTAACCCCTTATTTCACTTCAAAAATCCTACTAATTAGGTGACAAATCAACGGGAAAACACCATAGCTAATGATAATAGAGGTCAAGCAACTTACCTCAGTGAATAGCCTTGAATCCCCTTCAAAAATCACCCCAAAAGCTCCAAAGTCTGAATTGAAAATGGTGGAAATGAGCAAAAATCACGAAGTCCTCAATTTGTACATTCTGCCCAGTGAAACCACACATGCGGCCCCTTTTTCCGCTTCTGCGACGCCATACCTGCGGAATTTCCATCGCAGGTGCGGAACTCACTTAAGATCCCAGGTACCGCATCTGCGGCCAACGTCTCGCACCTGCGCATCTCATTCCGCATCTGTGAAGCCAGTCATTTTCCTCCCTTCCGCATCTGCGCCCCAGGTCTCGCACTTGCGCTTTCTGCCTAGCTCCTCCAATCTCGCATCTGCGATCACCTGCTCACTCCTGCGGGCTCGCACCTGCGATGAGACATCCGCAGGTGCGATTATGACAGCTGAGTTCAACTTCAGTAACTCCTCCAATTTCCAAACTTGTTCCGTTAATTACCCAGAATCACCCTGAGGCCCACGAGACCTCAACCAAACATACCAACATAACCCACAACATCATACGAACTTAGACAAATCATCAAATCACTCAAAACAACATCCAAACACCAAATTATACTCGGATTCAAGTCTAAGAACTTCTAAACTTCCGAATTCCACAAACGATGCCGAATCCTACCAAACCACGTCTGAATGACCTCAAATTTTACACAGAAGTCAAAAATAACACCACGAACCTATTCCAACTTCCAAAATTCCATTCCGACCCCGATATCAAAATTTTCACTACCGACCAAAATTGCCAAAATTTTAATTTTGCCAATTCAAACCTAATTCTACCATGGGCCTCCAAATCTCATTCTGAACACGCTTCCAAGTCCAAAATCACCTAACGGAGCTAACGAAACCATCAAAATTAAATTCTAATATCATTTACACATAAGTCAACGTCTGGTTGACTTTTTCCAACTTAAGCTTCTACTTTAGAGACTAAGTTTCTCAATCCACTCCGAAACCACTTCGATGCTGAACCAACTAACCCGGTATAACACAATATAGCTGAAGGACTCAAAAAGAAGTAAAAATGAGAGAAACGGGGCTATAACTCTCGAAACGACCAGCTGGGTCCTTACAGTTGCTTTTCTTGGATATTAATGTGCTGGTGGACCCGGATTATTCGGTGTGATTGGATTTGCATTAGGGATTAGAGGAAGGTGAATGACTTTCAAGAAGGTTCCAACGGGCTTAGGAATCATGTGTGGTATTTAAGAATTTTTAGATTTGTGTATGGATAGGACTTGGGGCCTGCATTAGATGGTGCTGAGACTTGTGGTATTTCCATATCATTGTTGATTCTATATTGTGGTATTAGAAAGGTGAAAGAAACATCTTCATATTCATTAAAGGGTACTTTAGTGCAGGCATTTTCATGTTGAGGTACTCTTGCATTTAGCAATCTACGTGGCTGATTTAGATGGATTAGGTTCTAATTATTTGATTATGTGCAAATGGGTTCCAAAGAATTTGCGATGGTTTGGCCACAACTTGCGGTTGATGTACTCTATAAGTATGGGGAGTTCATTACGTGTTGATTTTGTTCTACGGGATTCAGTTAGTGGAAGGTTTTAGGTTGATGGGATATTTATCCTACTTGTGATTCGGAGTAGAGAATGGGATTCTCGTATTTTCATATGATAGCATGATAGAGGTGGTACGCCGTGTGGGATTGAGATTTCATGGGCAAGGTTGCAGTTTGGTTTTAAAAAGAATATCATGAGTTCTAGACGGTATATGAGATTTTAGATGCTTAGAGGATGTTAGGACTCTATAGTATCACCTGAGAAGGGTGTGCGTGTTATAAGACACATTATGGTTTTGACTTGTTGATACTTTACAGGTATTACTGTAATTGCCTAGTTTTTGGCTACTGAGGTTCAGGTTTTGCTATGTGGAACCTAAGATTTATGTGAGTATTTTCAGTAAGATGCTTTTGTATGAGAGATGTTTCAGTCATTTGGGTGGTGGAGTTGGGATCAGATATGGAGATTCATGTATTCTTGAGGTTTAGGGACTGGATGTTCTCATAGGTAGACTATTCCTTGGTTGATGACTGTGAAGATGTGTGAAGAGTTAGTCAGCCGATAGTATGTGCTATAGATAGGTTACTGTGAACTTTTGGAAGGTTATTTACCTATTTTGGGATGATTGGAACTTGATTTGGGAGCCATTGGTAGGCCTAATGAGAACGCTTATTCTACATCAAATCGGGTTTGTTTACTCTTAAGTAGAAATTCCTATGGGTATGTAATTGGGAAAAACGAATGTTATTCATGCCCTGATTTGTTCCATATGTTGCTCTTTTATGCTACAACGTGTTGTGAGACTGCTTGGCTATTCGCATGCATGATGTGGTTCTGTTTGGGCCTTGTGGCTAGACTCGAGCGATATGGTTCTTGGTGTGTTGAATTATTTATTGCGTTGTGGTTGTGGTTTTCCCATATTTGGTATATGGTGGTATTCATTTCTTCATGGTTATGGTCATGTACTTTGCGTGTTTGTTGTTAATATACATGTCGTTGTTGATCGTGAGAATTATGGCTCGATGGGTGTTCTATATGGATCGGAAAGTTTGGATCAGGATATGCGCCGCAATGGAGTTATGATAGGATATGATCCTTTATGCTTATTTCATGTGCTTTGCTTCTCCCTTGAGAGATGGGTTCATAGTGTTATGCTTTGTGGTTGTATTTGTTGAACTTGTTGAGTGGTTCTCTTATTTGGCTCTCCTTCCATCTTTGGTTATATTTGAGTTATTGCATGTTGGGTGTACAGATTGTGTCGTATGTGACTAGGTGGCATTGGGTGTGGCTTGTTGGTCGAATATCTTGTACTAGGTGAGATGAGATCATTGGACCTGAAACTAGTGCAATCGAACTTAGATAAGGTATATTCGGATAAGAATGTCGTTAATCAGCTTAGAGTTTGGCAATGGTTCTTCTCGGGTGAGAGAAATCCACGAGTTGTTAATTGGGTGAGTGGTTATGAGTTTCTACATGCTTCTTGCAACATTAGTAGTGTTGTGAAGGTTTGGAACAAGGTTTTATCTTATGTGAGGTTTGTTACCTGTACCGGATCTAGTAGTAAGAAGCTATTCTGGTTAGAGATATTGCTATGAGTACATGGGCTATGTGATACATTGTGTTGTTTGATATTGGCAATGTATTGATGGCTTGATGCAACTTGTTGAGATTAATACAGTGTATATATACAAGGACTGGATCTTATAAGGAACTCTGGATGTTGGAGCTTGGGTTCTAAGGTTTATGGATTATTGAAGAAAGGATCTTTAATTAGGTTGTGTTGATGGGCTTATATAGGTTTAGGTGATGTGAGATCAGCCATGGTAATATGTATGGAGAGTTTAAACAATGATTTGACGGCTTTGGAATGACTGTTGGTATGTTCGAGGTCAAACGTATGTTTAAGTGGGGGAGAATGTAATAACCCGATCGGTCATTTTGAGCATTGGCCTTACATTCGGTGGTTTGAGGTCTTGAGTAGCTTCATATGATATATTACGACTTGCGTGTATGGTTGGTTTCAATGTTCGAGAGGTTCGGAATTGATTTGGAAGATAAATTTCATTTTTGGAGGCTTAAAATTGAAGAGTTGACCAAAGGTTAAATTTTGTACAAATGGTCTTCGATTCGCGATTTGATGGTTCCAATAGGTCCGTGTGCTAATTTTGGACTTAGGCATATGACCAAATTCGTATTTGGATGTTTCTAGAAGGTTTTGGCTCCATTTGGTA
Organism: Nicotiana tomentosiformis; assembly: GCF_000390325.3. Classification (NCBI taxonomy): domain Eukaryota; kingdom Viridiplantae; phylum Streptophyta; class Magnoliopsida; order Solanales; family Solanaceae; genus Nicotiana; species Nicotiana tomentosiformis. The sequence goes on along the minus strand of NC_090821.1, from coordinate 14,992,892 downwards.
AAGTTGGCAATTTAAGGTTTGAAAAGTTCATATATTTGACTGGGAATTGACTTCGATCTTATTGGATTCGGATTGGGATTCCGGGAATTAGAATATGTTCTTTATGTTATTTGGAACTTGTGTGCAAAATTTGGGGTCATTCCAAGTTGTTTAAACGTGTTCGGCGTAAGTTTGGAATTTAAAAATTTGAATTAGTTCATTAAGCTTGAATTGAGGTGGGATTCGTGATTTTGAAGTTATTTTGTGGGATTCGAGGTCTCGAGTAGGTTCGTATTATGTTTTGGGACTTGTTGGTATCTTCGAACGAGGTCCCGGCGGACTTGGGTGTGTTTAGGAGCAGTTTCGGACCAATTCTCCCTTGTCTTTGATTGCTTGTTTTCTCTGATTTTCTGGTGTTGTGGATCTTCTTCGCGGCCGCGTATGGAGTACTACAATTAGGAAGTGTATGCTGGAGTTAGGTGGTTTTTCCCCTTCGCGTTCGCGACTGGGTAGTCACGTTCGCAGAGGTTGAGTGGCATGCCCATAGCGTTCGCAAAGCGGGGTCGCGTTCACGGTTGAGAGTGAGCTGGTGGATTTGATTTCGCGTTCGCGTGGTCCAGGACGCATTCGCGAAGGGTTGGTATCTGTGGTCATCACGTTCGCGAGGTCAGTGAAGAGAACGCGAAGTGAATTTTGGCAATGTTCATCTTAGTGCTTCGCAATCGCGAAGTAGGTCCCCCGATCATGAAAGGGTACTCCTGGAGCAGTGGTATAAGGCCCTATTTTCGGATTTTGAGCTCATTTTATCATATTTTGAGATTGGGAGCTTGGATTGAGGAGATTGTTTAAACGATTTTCACCTACTTGGATTGGGTAAGTGTTCTTGACTAGGTTTTGATTATTACTCATGATTCTATCTTTGATTTTAACATTGATTGGTGAATCTAAGAAAAGAAAATTGAGATTTTTGGCAAAACTTTTTGAAAGTTTAAAATTAATATTTGAACATCGATTCGAAGTAGGATTTGGATGAAACTGGTATGGTTGGACTCGTATACAAATGAGTATTTGGGATTTGTGAGTTTTGTCAGGTTTCGGGGTGTGGGCTCGGGTTGACCTTTTGGTCGATTTGATTTATTTGATTAAAGATTCGACCTTTGTCGTTTGGGTTTGATTTCTATTGCATTATTCGATATTAGTGTGTTTTGTTTTTGCTAGATTCGAGCCGTTCGGAGGTCGATTCGTGTGAGATGACATTTTTAAAGTATTGATTTAGCATGTTTGAGGTAATTATCTTGCCTAGCTTTGGTTGAGGAAATATTTCCTACTAATTGATATTGTTTGCTACATGTGGGGGTGATGTATATATGAGGTGTACAAGGGTATTCGTGCTCGGGGTAGATTCTATCTTACTCTATGCTATATTTGATTGTGTGTTCTACTTGATTCTATATATTGTTCCATTAATTGACTACGTGAGCACTATAAACCATGCTAGAGTAATGTTGAGACTATTGGTACCTCATTTTGAACGTGTTGAGCAATTGAGACATGCTATACTTGCCTCGAAGGTAGATGTACGTATGTTATGGACACATATCTATACTTGTTCTTGCGTTGTGCTGTGATTGGGGATGTGTACACTCTGTGATACATATGTTATCCTTTGTAAGACTACTTGAACTTGGTTGCTATAATTTAATTAGTTGTAGTCATGTCATTTCCACATTTTATTGTTATCATGTCCTTGTGCGCTTTGTTGATGAGTTATGAGGATATGCCTCTTGATGATAAATTGTTATCTTACATTGTTGTGATATTTGTGGCGCATGTGGTCATGTTGTATGGGTTGATTGTTGTTGTGTAGAGTATAAGGGTGGCATTTTACTGTTGATGTTGTATGGAGTATAAGGGTGGCATTTCACTGTTGATGTCTGTTGATGTCATATGGAAATAAGGGTGGCATTTTACTGACGAAATACGAGTGGCAATATGATCATGTGGCACAATAAGGGAGACATTTCATTGTTATGTTCACATCCGGAGTAATAAGAGTATCATTGTGGAGATGTTATGTGATGTCTTGGGAGCGATTTTAGTGATTATGTTTGTGTGGTGGTACGAGGGTTGCATTCGTGTTTATGCTTGTGACTTCATATGTGCGTCATGTATTTTTACCTGGTTTGTTGTGTTGTTTCTAACATGCTAATCTATGCTTCTAATATTATTTGATGATTTGGTTGTCAAATGGATTTACCTACGTAGAGCTGATATATTATTTTTTTATTGAGTTGTTGGCAGCGTACCAGAATAATGTGATAAGAAAGTTGTCATCGCGCATGATGAATTTGCTTCTCTAAAGGTTCTTTTAAATGTGTTATTTGGATATTGATATGGAATTTGACCATGTTGGGCACAGGTTTACAGTCATGTATAGGTATTGAGCACACATATGATATGGTGTATACTCTCCGTGAGCGGGGTTGGCGGAAGTTATACATATTGAGCCTGTCTAATTGGTGGAGTTTGTTTATTTCAGTATTCCAGTTGTACACCCTTATTGTTGATATTCTTCAGTGTGTAATTGTCTTTCAGAAATATTTTCTCTATATTATGCATGTTATTGAGATGCACAGGTTTGCAAGTGAGTATCTTTTGACTTATAAAGCTCGTCACTATTTCTTTGAAGTTAGTCAAGATACTTACTGGGTATATGAAGCAGGGTGTACTTATACTACACTTTTGCATCTTGCGTGTAGTTTCCGGAGCTGAGTAGCTGTGAGGACGGAGCTTTGCATTGGAGAAGTACCAACATACCGGATTCATGCTACCTTTTGTTCATGGTAGCTTAGGATTTCATTTCTTTTTATGTAACTTTCAAAAAGAATGTTGTATTTTTTCATTTCACCGACTTTGCAAATCTTTATCATAGTGACTCATGACTTGTACTACCAGTCCTCGGAAAAGTTGTATTAATTTTTGTTGCAGTTTTGTTAACATACTGAGTGATTTCGCATTGTAGTAGTAATTATGATGTTTAGCTTACCTAGCAGATTGGGTTAGGTACCATCACGATTTTGGTGGGGTTTTGGGTCGTGACAAGTTGGTCTATTTCTATCATCTAATTGGCACCATAATATTAACAAGTAAAAAAGTGATCATGAGGGGTACAAAATCGATTTTGTCCTTTACAAGTAGTATCTATTTAGGTGAGCAATATTCCAGTTGGATTGTAGTGGCTTTCTGTCAACAGACTCTAATTTGTAAGTTCATTTCCCAGTGATACCACGAATTTGATACGGGCCTTCCCAGCTTGGCCCTAGTTTCCCTGAGTTTGGCTCTTGTATAGTGAGGAATTCTTTCTGGATGTAGTCCCTAATTTTAAAATACTGAAGGTTATCTGTTTAATTATAGAATCTTTCTATTCTTTGTTTTTGTGATGCCATTCGAATTAGAGCCATTTTTCGGCGTCCTTCTACTAGGTCCAAGCTATATCCTAAGGCTTTATCATAGGATTCATCGATTGTATGAGGAAATCTCAAACTTTGTTCTCCTATTTCAACAAAGATTAAAGCTTTTGATCCATAAACAACTAGAAAGGGGTTCCCACCCGTACTTATTTTCATTGTTGTTTGATAAGCCCAGATTCTTGGTAATTCTTTTAGCATCTTCCTTTGGCCACTTCGAAAAGTTTCTTCTTTATGATTATCTTATTTTCTAATTCTATTTGTCCATTGGCTACAGGATGGTGGGGAATGATATTACCCTTTTTGATTTTCCAACTATCCAAGAATTCAGTAATCTATGCTCCTATAAATTGCGGTCTATTGTCATATGCAATTACTCTTGGCACTCCGAATAGACAAATCATATTTCTCCAAAAGAAAATCAATCACATCCCTTTTCCAAATCTTTGCAAAAGCTCCTGCCTCAACCCAATTGGAAAAGCAATCAGTTAAAACTAATAAGAACTTTACCTGCCTAAGGGCTTGTGGTAGTGGTCCCATTATGTCCATCCCTCATTTCATAAAGGGCCAAGGGGATTAAATGGAATGCAATGGTTCTGCTGGCTGATCCAGTTGATTGGCATATTGTTAGCACTTACCATACTTCTTTACAAAAGCTTTTGCTTCTTCTTCCATTCAGGGCGTATAATAATCGGTCCTAATTATTTTTCATACTAGAGACCTACTTTTGGAATGATTTTCGCAATTTCCTTCAGCACTTCCCTCATGACATATTTGATTTGTTCGAGTCCTAAGAAGTTTTCCAATGGACCACTATATATTCTTCAAAATAATTTTTCTTCGGTGAGGCTATAACGATCTGACCGGTCGTTTTGAGCATTTGCATTTATGTTCGGTTGTTTGAGGTCCTGAGTAGCTTCACATAATGTATTATGACTTATGTGTATGGTCGGTTTTGATTTTTGAGTTGTTCGAGATTGATTTAGATGAATGATTTTTAATTTGAAAGCTTTAAGTTAGAAGAGTTGACCAAGTTTAACTTTTGTGTATTTGAACTCGAATCGAAATTTTGATGGCTCTATTAGGTTCGGATGGTAATTTTTTGGACTTGGGCTTATTCCTAGATTTACATTTGGATGTTTCTAGAAGGTTTTGACTCTAATTAGTGAAAGTTGAAAATTGAAGGTTTAGAAAGTTTATAGGTTTGACTGAGAATTGACTTTGATGTTATCAGGTTTGGATTTTTGTTTCAGGAGTTGGAATGGCTTCGTTATGTCATTTGGAACTTTTGTGCAAAATTTGAGGAGATTCCGAGTTGTTTAGACGTGTTCGGCGTAAGTTCAAATTTGGGAATTTGAAATAGTTTATTAAGCTTAAATTGATGTGCAGTTAGTGGCTTTGATGTTATTTTGTAGTATTTGAGGCCTCGAGTAGGTCCGTGTTATATTTTGGGACTTGATGGTATGTTCGAACGGGGTTTTGAGCGGCTCGGGTATGTTTCGGGATGGTTTCAGGCCATTTCTCCCTTATCTTTGATTGCTGATTTTCTCTGATTTTCCGGTGTTGTGGGTGTTCATCGCGACCATGTATAGAGGAGTGCGATCGCGAAGTATATGTTGGAGCTGGGTGGTCTCATTCGCGGAGGTTTAGTGGCTTGCGCATCGCGTTCGCAGAGTAGGGTCGCGTTCGCAATTGAGAGTTGTAGCTGGTGGATTTTTCTTCGTGTTTGTGTGGTCCAGGATGTGTTCGCGAAGGGGTTGATATCTATGGTCTTGAAGTTTATTGAATTGTTTATTGGTGCAAGAGCTTTGATTGCCGTTCATGTTCTGTATTTTGCTGAACCACTCATCTAGATGTCATCCATGCTTCCCACCTTACTTGTTGTTGATGTGTATATGCTTGGGAAGGAAGAGTGTATAGCACGAAGGATGATTCTGTGCATTGTATTTACATTATCAGGTGAGGATGAGAGTAAAAGCATGAAGGGTGATGTCGTGCCAATGTTTAAAAGCACGAAGGGTGATGTTGTGCTATTTTTTTACATTATCAGGTGAGAAATAGAGTAAAAGCATGAAGGGTGATGCCGTACAATAGTTTTTATATTATAATGTGAGGATGAGAGTTGATGGTACGATGGGTGTTTCCGTACAGGCGAGGACGAGAGGCATGCATTATATTGTGTTATCTTTCCCTTGTGTATACATTTATGCCTTTGTCCTGAGTTGTTATTGTTGCACCTATGCTTTCTATATTGTTTAATTGTTGTCACGTCTTTTCCTTCTACCTTATTTTTTATTGTTCTATCCATGCCTTCTATTTGTTTATCATTGTTACATTCATGCTTTCCTTCTTGTTTGTAATACCTACATCTATGCTTTATTTCTCGTTTGTTGTAGATTCATCTAAGCCGTCTACCTTGCTAACTTTTGAAATTTATATTATCCTACCTTATTTGCTATCATTACTTTGGTGCCTCCTACCTTGTTTGTTACCATTATCCACATGCTTTTGTCTTGTTTGTTCTATGTATGTGCTTTCTACTTCGGTGTTACTGTCATTGGCATTCCTTCTACCTGGTTGCTACTATTATATATATGCTTGGCGAGGATCAGATAAATGTACGAAGGGTGTTGTCGTGCCATTTGATTTAACATACATGCACATGTTTGGTGAGGATGAGCTAAATGCACGAACGGTGTTAACGTGCTATTTGATTTGATATCTTGAACACATTCCTCTTATTATGAAAGTTCGTGAGTTTACTGTATTGCTTTGGTGGCTATTGCTTTAACCTCATGTCTGGAGCTATTAGAAAATAATAGGTTGTGATATTGAGGAGACTATCCATGATTCTTTTAGTTAATCACTTACTTTTTCTCATATTTACTCTCGTAATCTACTTTGTTATTTCTAGTGTTGTTTCTGCTGCAAATTTAACTGAACAGGTTATATAGTGAGTATCTTGTAACTTAAAAACCTCGTCACTACTTCATAGAGGTTAGTCAAGATACTTACTAAGTACATGGGGTCGATTGTATTCATACTATCCTTTTGCACCTTGCGTGTAGATCTTGGAGCTGTGAACGACGGAACCTTACATTGGAGACGTACCAGCAAACCGAATTTATGCTACCTTCTTATTCATGGTAGCTTAGGATTTTGTTTCAGTTTATGTAGCTTTCGAATAGATGTTGTATTTATTCATTTCACCAACTTGTAAATCTAAATCACAGTGGCTTATGACTTGTACTACTAGTCTTTGGGATAGTTGTATTGAATTCGGTTGTAGTTTTTAGTAACTATATTATTGATTTCTCAGTTTAATAGAGACTTTTACTATTGGGCTTACCTAGAGGGTTGGGTTAGGTGTCATCACGACATAGTGGGATTTTGGATCGTGACAAGTTGGTATCAGAGCTCTAGGTTCATAGGTTCTACGAGTCATGATCAAGTGTCTAGCACAGTCTTGTAGATCAGTATGATGACGTCCATACCTATATTCAAGAGGCTACAGGGCATCTAGGAAACTTTCTTTCTTTATCGTGTAGCATTGATTCAGCTTGAAGAGTATCTCTTTGAATTCCTTCCATCCACTCGTATGTTATGTTTAGCACTTGATATCAGCTATGCATCGACGACTTGTGATGCTACGGATGGACTTTGAGTGCGATCAATTCTTGATTATCGTCTCGATGTGTTGTCCAAACTTAAATGCGCATGTGTGGATAGATCTCTTTGTTGTTCATCTGTGGGATAAAGCGGATTCTTGTATCTGGTTGATGAGTACGGGCTCTAGAAGATTAATTTGTTGCCTAGTTATTGTGACCATGGTAGGGTCATGGGAAGAAGTTGTATGGAGGCTAGCCGATGGGATTTGAGGTTGTGTGTTTTATATGAGGCTTTTATTCAGTGGAATGCATACATTATCATTTTAGGGCACTTGAAGAAATTGGCTTGACTGTCACCAGTGTAAGTATGCACTTGGCAGAGTCTTTGTAGTGTTTATAACTAGAGTGACATGAGTTTAGGAAGTATTCAGCTAATTAACAGTGCGTGACTGGAGCAGCTACGAAGGAAGGGTATTATATGTTATTGACGATATGTTTTATAGTTTCAAGCCAAGTGGGGAGAGTCTGCCATTGGCAATCGGATTTCATGGTCATGCGTTATATTAGTTCTTGGACTAGGATGTGCTTGTGGATTGGCTATGATTAACGAAAGGTTTCGTCAAGTATGATTAGAGCAAGGTGAACAGGCTCAGGACTTATATGTAGCATTTAAGGATTTTCAGGTTTGCGTATGGTTAGGACTTGGGGCTTGCATCAGATGGTGATGAGACTTGTGGTATTATATATCATTATTGGTTCCACATTGTCGTATTAGAAAGGTGAAAGAAACAACTTCAAATTCACTAAAGGGTCTTCAGTGCGGGCATCTTTATGTTGAGGTAATTCTAATGATTTGATTATTCTCAAATAGGTTTCGAAGAGGTTGCGATGGTTTGGCCACGACTTGCTATTGATGTACCCTACAAGCATGGGAGTTCATTATGTATTGTGATTTTGTTCAACAGGATTGAGTTAGTGGAAGATTTTTGGTTGATAGGCTGTGTATCTTACTTGTGATTCAGAGTTTATAATGGGATTCTCGTGTCTTCATATGATAGCATGATACATGATTTGCGTCGTGTGGCATGTGCAAGGTTGCGGTTCCGTTTAGGAGGGAGACCATGAGTTTAGACAGCATGGGCGATTTCAGATGCTTAAAAGAATGCTGGCACTAACTGGTATCACCTGAGAAGAGTGTGCATTTCTGAAGAGGCATGGTATTTTTACTTGCGGATGCTCGATTGCTATTACGGTAATCACCCAGTTGTTGACTGTTGATGTTCAGATTTTGCTACGTGGTGGGAAGATTTATTGGATTATTTCTCATGAGTTGATTATGTATGACGGATGTGTCAGACATTTGAATGGTGAAGTTGGGATTGAATATGAAGATTCTTGCATCCTCAGGGTTTGGAGACTAGGAGATCTTAGAGGCAGATTGTTCCTTGGTTGCAGACGGTGAAGGTATCTTAGTGATGACCCGATAGGTTATTTTGAGTACTAGTCTTTATTTTCATATTTCGAGACCTCTCATAGCTTCATTTGATGTTTATTGATTTTCGTGTTGGTCCGTATCACTTTTCAAAAAGTTTTGACGTGAAATTTTGAAGAAAATGTGATATTGACTTAAAACGAGGCTAGAGTTGACCACAGTCAACATTTTGGGTAAACGACCTCGGATTGTTGTTTTGACGATTCCAGTAAGTTCATATGATGTTTTTGGACTTGTACACGTGTTTGGTTGGGGTAGCAGGTGACACTAGCGCATTTCGACGCATTATGTGAAAGATTGAAAATTTTTGTTTGAAACTTGAAATTCTTGATCTTTTATGATCGAATCTTGATATTTGATGTACTTTTAGTGATGTAAGTTAGCGAGGAGTTTGTATGATGTTATTATTATTTGTGTGCATGTTTGGATTGGATCCCAAGGGACTCGGATGAGTTTCGGATGTGTTTTGGAAAGGAAATGGACTGCTGATGCAATATTTTGTGCAATTGGGTTGCAGGTCTCGCAAATGCGAAGACTTGCTCGCAAATGCGAGCTTCGCTTTTGCGAAGTCGGGCTTGCATTTGCGGAATTTGGGTTGGGACTGAGGACTTTGCATTTGCGAAGAAGGCAACACATTTGCGACTGGTGGGATGATCGCATTTGCTATAGAAGTCTCGCATTTGCGACCCTAGGGAATTCTGAGCTCCTTCGATTTGGCGAAGCCTGTGTACGCAATTGTGAGATGGGAGCCTTCGCAAACGCAAAGGGAATGTCACATTTGTGACTATTGCATAGCTAGGACACTGATCACATTTGCAAACAAGAGTTCACTTTTGTGATGGTCGCAATTGCGAACTCGAATTCGCAATTGCAACATTCGCAGCTAGGTAAAAGTTGGGAAAAACGGGTCGTAGCTCATTTTACACAAGTTCTCGACCCTAGACTCCATTGAGGTGATTTCTTAAGAGCTCTTTCTTCCCAGATTCATCGGTAAGCAACTCTAATTCATTTTCCATCAATTCCCATTACTTTTTCATGAATATATTCATCAAATCTATGAATTTCAGGGTAGAAATTAGGGATTTCGGGTAGAATTTAGGGATTTTGTAAAATTGAGATTTAGACCTCAAATTGAGATCAGATTTCGAAACAAATTACATAATCGGGCTAGGGGTGAATGGGTTATTGGGATTCGGTGTAAATCTCGAATTTCGACTAAGTGGACACGGGGTTGACTTTTGTTGACTTTTTCAGTTTAGCTAAAGATTGAACTTTTGTCACTCGTGGGTAGTTTCTAGAGCTTGTTTTGGATTGTTTGAATGATATTTGGCTACAGTTGATTGGTTTAGAGGCTTATTCTAGAGGAAAGTCATGGTTGATTATTGATTTGACTCCGAAAAGTGGTAAGTGTCATGGTTAACTTTGACTTGAAGAAATTAGGACTTGTTTGATCTATTTTCTACGTGAATTATGTGTGGGAACGACGTATATGCAAGGTAATGGGTGTATATGAGCTGTCATGGGTTCAAGCATGCAGGGTGGGCTATTTACCTTTATGTCATCATTTACTCCATGTTATATCTCGTTACATGCTTTGATTGCTACATGTCTTTACTTTTTATTCATGCCTTATTTGTTATCTGTCATTTAGCTGTTACTTGTTTCGGTTTATTCATTCCTCGATCAATATCTGCTTACCAGCTATATGTTCCTGCTTGTATTAATTGAATATCTTCATTGTTTCATGTTACTTGCCTTTATTGTCTTTACCTTATTTGTTGCACTTTACTATGTTATATCCGATTGTGTGAGTCCCTTAGCTATTCTTGCATTAATGATTTGTCGAGGTTTGTGAATATGAGATGTTGGTTGTTCCATGTTTGTACTCATAGTTCCTTGGTGTTTTGTACGCTTTAGTACCCTTTTCTGTGTTATATTTCGGAATTGGTTGTGTTGAGTTTTTAATGATAGTGAATTGATATTGAAAACGGGTTGTGCGCTGCAACATAATGGAAATGAATTGATAATGAGAATGGGTTGCACGCTGAAATAGATATTGATATGATATTAGGACCGGGTTACACGCCGCAATAGATATTAAAATGATATTGGGGTCGGGTTGCGCGCCGCAACGGGGTATGATGTGTTGTAACTATTTGTTAGCTGTGGCGTTCTATTTTTGCGTGGTGATATGAGGTTATGAGATGATGTTATTCTAGGGCCCTCTGTTATTCATACAGGTTTATAGTGAATATCTTGTCATAGCCTCGTCACCACTTTGTCGAGGTTAGGCTCGACACATACAGAGTACATGGGGTAGGTTGTACTCATACTACAATTCTGCACTTTTTGTGCAGATCCCGATATTGTTCCAGCAGCGCATAGAGGATATTGCGCGGATCAGATCAATCCAGGAGACTTGAGGTAGAGCTGTACGGCATTCGTAGTCCCTAAAGTCCCCTTCTATCTTGTTTTTATTGTTCATCTTGTTTCGAACAGTTGTATTTTATTTCAGACTATATTTGTAGTATTCTAGTTGCTCATGTACGTATGACTCCAGATTTCAGGGATAGGTATAGACCGCGTTACTTTAGGATTTACTACATGTATTTCGGAGTATTTTAGTCGTTAATTATTAATATTCTGCTCTTAAACTATTAAAATTGGTTAATTCTTTAGCTAATGTTGGCTTGCCTAGCAAGTGTATGTTAGGTGCCATCACGGCCCCATGGTTCAAATTTCAGGTCATGACAAATTGGTATCAGAGCCCTAGGTTGCCTAGGTCCCACGAGTCATGAGCAAACTTAGTAGAGTCTTGAGGATCGGTACGAACATGTCTGTAATTATCTTCTAGAGGCTATAAGGCTTTAGGAAATGTCACCTTCTTTCCTTATTTATCGTGCGACCTTATTTTATCTCTGAGTCTAAATCATTCTATTCCTATCTCTCGCAGATGGTGAGGACACGTACTACATCAGTAGCTGATCAGGAGTCAGAGCCACAGGCTGCAGCCACTACCATAGATAGGAGTCGGGGCCGAGGAAGTGCCAGAGGCAGAGCTCAGCCTAGAGCACGCACAGCAGCACCTATTGCAGAGCCTCAGATCGAGCAGGAGAGGAGATCGTTATTCCTACCAAGCCAGCTGGACGAGCTTAGGTCCCAGAGGGGTTCATTGCTACCCAAATGTTTCAGGACGCCCTAGTCCGCCAGGTATGCCTTATGGAGGGTGTGGCCTGGGCCGGTGTGTTCCCTATGGCTCCAGCCGTCTCTCAGGATGGGGGAGGAGCCCAGACTCCTGCTACTCACACTCCAGAGAATATGGCTCACGGGTATTAGCCCCAGCAGTTTTACTAGTTGGAGCAGCTCAGCCTGTTGTTGCTACGCATCCTGGGGAGAGACCCGTGATGTCAGCTGAGGGGGTGCATAGGTTGTTCCGCCCTCAGTTTAGTGGTTCACCTTCTGAGGGCCCCCAAGACTTCTTAGACCATTACCATGAGATATTGCACAATATGTGTATCGTGGAGACCGATGGAGTTCATTTCAAAATTTTCTGATGACTGGTTCTGCCAAGAGATAGTGGCAGGAGTATGTTCGGGGTAGTCCAGCATGTTCACCTTCCCTCACTTAGGCTCAGTTATCATAGCTATTTTTGGAGAAGTTCATTCCCTTCACTAAGAGAAAGGACCTCTGCAGTCAGTTTGAGCACCTTCAGCATGGTAGCGTGACCCTTACCCAGTATGAGACCATATTTGTGGATCTATCATGCCATGGAGCTATCCTGATCCCTACTGAGAGGGAGAGGGTAAGGAGATTTATAGATGGCCTTACTTATGGCATCAGGCTACAGATGGCCAGAGAGACTGAGGATGATATTTCTTTCAATCGAGTTATAGAGATTGCTAGATGGATTGAGAGGATTCGTGGTCAGGGTAGAGAGGCTACTTCTGAGAAGATGCCTCGTTATTTCGGTGGTTTTCATGGTGCCTCGCCGGTAGGCAAAGGTTCATTTGGTATAGGCTATCCTATCAGTCCCGTTCACTATCACTACAAGCGTCTCATGGTCCTTCAGGTGGTCACAACGCATATGGGTCTCGTTCCGAGCAGACAGTATTCAGTACACCTTCAGCTCCTATTAGTGCACCACCGCTACAGAGTTACTACGGTGGTCAATCGGGTCATCAGGGACCATCTCAGACTCAGTAGTTACGCTAGCCAAGGGGTTTCTTTGAGTGTAGTGATGCAGGTCATATCATGAGGTACTGCCCTAGATTGAGGAGCAGCAGACAACAGTAGGGTACTCGTGCCATGATTCTGGCACTGGTTGCTTCACCACTCACTCAGCCAGCTAGAGATGGGAGTTAGATAGCCAGAGGTGGAGGTTAGCAGATAGAGGTGGAGGCCAGTCAGTAAGAGGTCGTCCGAGAGGTGGAGGTTAGATTTGTGGGTCTCAGCCCCATTATGCATTCCCAGTTGGACCTGAGGCAGAGTCGTTCGATGCGGTTGTTAATACCCAATTTTGCCTTCATAATTTTACAATTATCAAATATACTTTCAAAATATCATTTTTACATCATCACCAGTTTACAAGAGTCATATAAGTATTTTCTATAAATTTTCATAATTTTTAAGGCTTTAAAATTAATTTTCGTGCATTTAAATTATTCAAATATTTATTAATTACTCCTTCAAATTATTTTGTGATAACTTAATCATCCAAATTTAATATTTAAACCCACATATATTCTTTATAATATTTTTACTTCATTTTAAATAATTACGTTTGTATTTTCGAGCTATTTATACAATTTTGCTATAATAGCCTACATTCTATACATAGCTACATTATTTGCATTGTTTATATTAAAATAACATTTTTATATTTTTATAATGCTAAGATATTATTTACAATTATTTTACTGTATAAATAATATTTTTATTATTTATTAATTATTTTTAAAAATTATTTTTAAAAAAATTGTATATTTAATTTTATAGCCCAAAAGAGGGCTAATTTCGGACCAAATATGGCCCAAAACACTTGGCCCACCCAGCTCACCCTTTATCAGCCCAAAACCAAACAACCCTTTAATAAACCCGGTCGGAAGCCGATTGACCTGCCCCATCTCTCTCTCTTTAAAATCACACGAGAGATCAACGGCTCATAATCCTCTCCCTTCTTTCCTTATATCTCCATACCCAACCCTAATGCCCATTCCTCTAAGACAGCTGCCCCCAAATCCTTTCATCATCTCTTCTTCTCTGAGAAACCCTAGCCGCCGCTACTTAGTTCCTCTCCGATTCCAACCCAGAAATGGAATCTAACTATGATATACTTACCTTATTAGTCTTCTCTCATTATTGGTCGTCCATTTATGGTGTTACTTAGGTACTTGCCTAAGTTTGGCAAGTATAACTTCCGAGATCGGACTGGAATGACTCAAATCTTTGATTATGGGTGTTATTTCGTCTATATACACTCAACAAAGAGTGACTTGCACGCTTGGTTCAATTTTAAGACGATTGAACCCTAATTAAGGTTTGAGACTCTCCATCTCCTTTACTGATTTTGATTTGAATGTGATATTTTCTTTCCTTAATAGTGCTTAATTGATTGTTTTCCATGTTTGTTTTTTCAATTTCTACTCCTATATAAACCTCCCCCCCCCCTCCCGTTTCCCCTCTAAGTCTTAACGACTAATGCAAGAATGACTATCACTTGACTACTGTTACCACTTCCATTATCCCTCCTACTATCATTCTTCTATACTTTTTTTACTCTTGGTTGTGGCCAGCTAAAAGCCAAGGCCACCGGAATTGATTTTGATTACCTCTCTAGTGCGAGCACTGCTCGGGGCTCGTTCGAAGCTCCTGTGAACTCTGATGCACTAGGAGTGTTGGGATTCCTGTTGCTGTTCTTTTTTTGCTACTGGTATTTGGTGACTTTTTCCTATTTGTTGTTAGATTTGAGAACTGATAAGTGCTCAAGCTCTCTCTCAGCTATGTTTTCCCTATTTGTGTTCGTGCTTCTGAATATCCCTGTTATGTGGGCTTTCGAAGCCAATATGATATTATGCTGACCTTTTGTTTGATATTTTCACTTGTAATTCTTCATCTGGATTTGTGTAAGTTAGCATGATTAGAAGATTTGTTTTTTGGGTTGTGACACTTATTCGAAGTTATTGTGTTTATGATTGCTTAATCTCTCGCATTGACTATTTAACACTGTATCTTTATTTGAACACTTGACCTGACACTCTAATGGATTACTGCCGGCCGGGAATTTGTCTTAATAATTTCTGAGCCCTTTATGTAAGCTTTGTTGTTGTCCTTGTCTATATGAATTGTATGCTTTAACCAACATATGGTTTTAAGAATTGCAATATGGTGTCTAGCTAACTCTATACTCTTTAGTATCGCCTAGGTTTCTAATACAATTAGTTTTCTACAAAGTGCATGGTTTAAGTTCTGAAATCTGTCTGCTCTGCTTGACCTTAAGTTGGCAATGTCTTCTACTATGATATTTTGAACTAGGGAACCTTTGTGTTATACTCACTATGATTGAGATTCTTGTTAGCTGCTATAGATCATGCATATCTACTTGTTTACCATGTATGATTGTCATCCTCTTCCTATGAATCTATCACACCTTTCTCACTTAGGTTAATAGTAATAAAATCCCTTTTGGATTAATTCTGAACCATGCTCTACCCTAGACTCACTTTGGGAAGCTTAACATATGCATCTTGTATGTGCCTACCCTGTTAACTCTAAATGGCATGTTCCTTTAACTCTTATGATGTTATGTATATCTAGCATGCTCTCACCTGCTTAGTGATGTAACCCATGTTATTAGTTTCCCATGCCAAACTGCCATGTTGAAATTAAGTCTATTGATTCTCCTAGTTCATCTTCCTTACTTAATCAAATCTGTCACTTTTTGCTTCTGAAATACCCATGTGTTCATGAATCCTGCTAAATGTCTCTATGAGGTGTTGCTTTGGAACTGTCTAGTTTATTGCCATATGGTCCATTAATTTATTTTGTCAAGTGGTCAATACTATAATTATTGGGCTGGATATGAGTCCGTGTGTGACTTTGGGTTATGCGAATGGACATACTCTCCTGTTTTGGGAAGTGTTTGGATCTGGGCCTGCTATTCGAGTGAAAGAGCCTGTTTTGAGTCTGCTCTATTTTGTTGGACCTGTAATCATCTCGATTTTGTAATATTTGTGTCTGTTTCTTATTTTATCTTTTGGCATGTAATAATCTGTAAACAAACGATGGGGAAGATTAGTGAAAAGATTGCGGTATTCTGATTTTTGCATGAACGGGTAGAAAATTTGCCTATAGGATTTAAATGTCTTACTTGATATTTGTTGATGTGTTGTTATTCTGCACACTCATAGAGATCATGCTTATAGGAAATCACACACACTTCACTCAATCTGTCTAAAGCATGTTTAAAGTATTTGCTATACTTGTTTCCAGGTTTACTATTATGCACACTTAGACAACATGCATGTGGGATACAATAACATATGTTTTGCTAATGCCCATCTAGATATCATGTCTATAGGGTTCCAACTAATCAATCAACCAGTCACTTCTATTGCTCTTAGTATGCTGCTCCTTTAGATATCATGACCATAGAATCTTAATCAACTAATCAATTACTTCGTTGCTTCATTGCATTGCTACACTTAGGTGACATGCCTATAGGGATAAAGTACTATAAAATCAATCTCAATAATCAACTGTTAGAAGTCCTGCCTATAGGATGTTATTTCTCGCCTTAGACAACATGTTTATAAGATCAGCATTGTTAATTTTGGGCTTTTGAACATTCTTATTTCCTCGTTGCACGAATGATGTAGATGTCATGCCTATAGGTTTGTAATGCCTTTAATCTGCAAATCTGTTAGCCCAAAGTTGTAACGTTACCTGTACACTGCTGGAAATTAGAATCATCTAGAAATCATGCCTATAGGACTTAACTACTATAATGTTTCTTAATGCTAAAATTGTCTACTACCTAATCTGCCGCGTGCATTCGCTGTTATGTGTGGGGGTTAACTTGAGCCTTTTCTTGCATTTATGTGAAGTCCTACATGTTTTGAAAGTGTGCTTGTTTTGTTTCTTTTGAGCATCCTAAGTAGAGTCTAGAACCACCTAATAGTAGGTCCAAATCCTCTTGGACCATAGGCATGGGATAGGTAGTGCACGCGTAGGACTTGACCTAGAATTGAATTTGAGCGCATTTAAGTAAACAACTTTAACATACTAATCAGGTAACAGGAGATGATAGTCTGTGCCCGCTGAATAATATGAGCAACCCCTACCTTAAGGGAGTTGTGAAATATTATTTATGTTGCATGGGGTGATTTGTTATGCTAAATAACTTAGGACTCCCCTTTTCTTTTTGTATGTTTATTGTTCACACTTAGTCATCAAATATAGACTAACACAGTTGTATCCTATAACCTCTAAAAACTCGCACTGATTATTTATATAGTTTAGTTCTTGTGCTAGTTTCTTTACTTTTGTTTATAGAACCTTTAAATTCCATGTCTTCCTTCACTTATATGATCACTTAGCTTAATTATAATTCAATAATCCACATAGTGTAAACTTTGGTCGGGACCCACAGTTGTGGACCTCGAAGAGTGCCTAACACCTTCTCTTTGAGGTAATTTGAGCCCTTACCCATCTTTGGTAACACGGACTGGTTAAAATAGAGTTATTTGCAAATAGGTGCCCTAACGCACCTTAAAAATCGTTAGGTGGCGACTCTTCTCTTTTAAACACCTATTTAAAAGAGTTGTCACATGTCGAAACCCGCTTTCGCGAGAAAATGGGGCGCGACAGCATGGCGACTCTGCTGGGGATTTACACTTCGGCTCTTACCATGATGAAGTTGACTTATGTGGATTAATGGATTATTTGATGATATTTACATCCCCTCCTTATCTCCCTTACTTGCTTAAATTGTTGTGACATGTACATTCCCTCCCTTATTTCCCCTCATTTGTTTAAATTACTATGACATGTACATCCCCTCTCCATTTCCTTCATCTTGTTTAAGACTGCTATATCATGTTTCTCCCGTCCCTATCTCCCTGTTTGCTTCATTTAATTACGTTCTCGCACATTTTCATGAGTTAAACTGACTTCTCTCTTTTGTCTTTTCTTTTTTTTTCTTTCTCCTGTTTATATTATTTACAATTTTCACGCACTTTCATCATGTAAATATTTGGCAACGTGTTACTATTTTGCATAAAGCATGCTTCCACATCATACTCCACCCGTGCCTATTATCAACATAGCGGCACTTGATGAGTGTCCGCGCTTTCCTAACAAAACACCCTTTTAAACCGGAAAGGCTTATTTGCGGTAGACTAATCGATCAGCGGTGTAGTCGACGGTGCCGTGCCTTTCCCTCTCATGTTTTCCACTTGAGAGTACCAGTCTAGACCTTTCTAGAAATCACGCTCCGATTTGAAATGTGCATGCATCATGCTAAACCTAGTACGGATTGAGACATCATTGATGTAACAGCCCGTTTAGATGAACCTTGTCCAAAGTCCAACAGGATTTCCGTAATCCCAAAGGACACCATCATATTATATGCATTACTTGGAGAAAACGTGTCAACATGTTAATCATTATTGCATATAATATGGAGGGGGAAAAGGGCTAACTTTTATTTGTTTGCAGAAAATGAAGCACGAAATACCCAGGTTCGGTATGGTCTAGAATATCCCGCCTCTGCTAATTGACTGGTGGAATGACCTTGCGCCCTGTGACAAAAATCATATGAGGAGGATATTGGGTAACTTTCCATCTTTGCTAAACATTCAACCAAATAGGGAACTGATCGAGGATGCTACCATGTTCTAGGATGAGAAGATAGCCGGTTTCCAATTTGGCGATATAGAAATCACTCCTCTCCTATAAGAAATAGGGTGTTTCGCCAAGTTACCAGGGAATAGTCCAGGACTATTGGTGCCAGAAAATCGCACTCCACGCGGTTTCCTGAAAATGCTGGGTTTTAAGAAGAATGATGAACTGGTCTATATGAAGAAATCATACATCCCCTTTGAACTTCTCTATGAGCGTTATGGGCATAGCAAATCATATCGCCTTCATCATGAGGAGCTAGCCATTACCTCTTTGGGATAGGTACGCCGCCGGGTATATGTTTTCATAGTGTGTTTCTCGGGTTTGTTGATCTTTCTGATGCAAGGGGGCAGAATTCATACTCGCTTAGCCATGGTCTCCAGGACCTTAATGGAGGGTATCGAGGGGGAAAAGTACACTATCATCCCGATGATCTTAGCTAAGATGTACCGTGCTCTGGATCGGTGCAAGCATGGGTCCGAACACTTTGAGGGTTGTAATCTCTTGCTACAAGTTTGGCTTCTAAAACACTTTCAGAGGGGAGAGTATTGCCATAAGCTCCTGCGAAGGCCACTAAATGACTACATAACCAGTCATCATCCAAAGAAGATGACGCTCATTCTAGATAGGTTTGCAAAGCCTGGAAATGTTGTAGGTTTGGTGCGTTTCTTCAGTAATCTGACAGACGAGCAAGTGCATTGGATGTTTGAATGGTTTCCTAGTAGTGAGTTCATCATCAGATCCAAAGGAACTACTCACTTAGTACTGATTGGGCTGCGAGGCATCTACTATTACGCTCTTATAAGAGTAATGATGCAAGCTGGGAGGAAACAAGTCATACCTCGAGTTTCCAATATGGTTCAGTATAAAGCAGATTTTAAAGGAGATGTCATCCTATTCAAGTTCGAAGCACAACACATGTGGAACCAAAAGATCATCGTGTAAGGAGAGACTATTGAGCCAGACAGGTATTATGCCGGTCATATGTACTACTATCTCTCATGGTTGTAGGACGACATAGCCGGGGATGTCAAACCGGGGGACAATCTGAAATATAGGATCATAGATGAGGTGGCTGAGGCACAGGTGAAGTATAAGAGGCTACGCAAAAGGGTGTTTGAAAAGGAAGCTAAGCATCTGGAATAACATAAAGTGAACATGGAGGTGATAAGAGAATGGAAGGAGATTGCCAATAAGTCAACAGAGAGGTTAGAATATCTAGAGCAAGGATTTATGGAACTAGAGGGGAAGATGAGAAAGAGGCTTTGGGATTGTAAAGGCATGGACGATGATGAAGGAGGGAAGCTGGCAAAGGCTTACTTGCTACTGGACATGCGCGATATGGGGAATGTGATTGATGGGTCAAAAGAGCCAAGCACGGAGAAGGTCCTTCAGAGACCAAGTAGACTAGGAGATAATGTCATTTACTATTTTCTAGATTAGATTAGATTTCGATGTAATAAGGCTTAATGCCATTAGTGACTTTATAATTCTTATTTTCGATTTAGTGAAAGATGAATTTGGCTTATTTTCGCATTAATGGAATGAAGCAAGCGTTGGTATGAATCTTCTCCAAATCTTTGTGTCGCTTAGGCCTACCTCGGGTACAATGTGTTCCCCAAATTAGGACGCAAATTATTACATGACCTTATGTAATGCATGGTTAAATATTGCAAACACTTTTTTACTTCGTCTTACTAACTTGGTTACCTTTTGCCTTTTACTTTTGATTACTCCCATTTCCAAAGGTTGGTTCGTGCATTCTGGCATCATCAGCTTATCACACCAGATCCAGAGGTCCTCCACCTCCTCTTCCACCTAGAGGCCGAAAGGAAAAGGCAAAGGGAAGATGGATGATCTAAGTGGTAACTGAAAAGACAATGCTACCATGGCAGAGAATGTTGAAACCTTGGATAGAAGAAGTACGCCAGGACAGAATGAATTGGTCTTACGTTTGGAACAGAAAATATTGGAGTTGCAGGGTGAGCTTGAGCAAGTCCGAAATCTAGAAAACGTCTCCCTTACTCTCAATGTCCCTGACATCAACCAGCAAAACACAACCACCTAGAACCAAATACCACCGAAAAACACCCAAAACCAAAATCCACCACCTATAGCTCCACAAACTCCTCTCGCAATGCACCAGTATCACAATCCCGCACCTCCTTAAAATATTAACCCACCACCAGTGCAAACCCCTCAGCAACACCACCATCACCCGACCCAGTATCCACAAACCACCACTTATCACACTCCTCAAAACGCACCATAACTTACCCTTAATCCCCTGCAAACTTCAATCAATGATCACCCATATACCTAAGTTCCAAGAACTCATCAAGGCAACTCGATATATGTGAAAATCTTACCCCATACCACGTAACAAACCTTATACATACCTGAGCCAACTGAGAAGGACCTGCTCATTCGAAACATGGAAGAAGAACTCAAGAAATTGATTGGGAGAGTTCAAAGTGTTGATAGAGGTAAGCGTGTTGAAGGTTTGAATTACGAAGACTTATGTATCCAACCGGATGTAGAACTGCCAGAAAGTTACAAACCTCCCAAGTTTGAGATGTTTGACGGCACCGGTGATCCTAAGGTACATCTGAGAACCAAATAGGACAAGCTTGTGGGAGTGGGTAAGAATGAATAAATCTACATGAAATTGTTCATGCAAAGTCTTACAGGAGATGTATTATCTTGGTATATCATCCAGAATCCAAAGAAGTCCGCAAATTGGGTGAGCATGGCATCGGATTTCATGGACACATTCAGGTTCATTATAGAGAATGCACCAGACATTTTCTATATCCAGAACCTCAAGAAGAAGCCGATAGAAACCTTCCGCGAGTACGCTACTCGTTGGAGATCAGAGGCCTCCAAGGTAAGGCCACCACTTGAAAAAGAACAAATGAACAAGTTCTTTGTTAGAGCTCAGGATCTGTAGTATTACGAAAGGTTAATGGTCAACGAGAATCACAAGTTCTCTGACATCATCAATTTAGGGGAAAGGATAGAAGAAGGAATCAAGAGAGGAATGGTGACCAATTTGGAAGCACTGCAAGCCACAAACAAAGCCTTGCAATCTGGGGGTATCTCGAAGAAGAAAGAAGTGGGTGCCGTGATGGTAGCCCAGGGCCTTAAGTCTCCTCTCACACACCAAACACCTCTACCCACATATCAACCCTCACCCCTGAAAATACCAATAACTTGCCACCACCTACCGTACATATAACACCCAACCTGCATATTACCATTCACCTCCACCTGCCCACCAAAACTACCCAAAGCCATGACCAAACTTTGACCGCAGAACTCCCAGACAATACACCCCAATCGCTGAAACCATAGCCAAACTGTATGAAAGACTAAAGACCGCTAGCTACGTCACCCTCATTCCTGTTGTTGTTATTGAGATTCCCAGTGGGTAAACCCCAACAAAACTTGTGCCTATCACTCAGGCATGAAGGAACATACCATTGAGGAATGCCACATATTAAAGGACAAGATTCAGATACTGATTAACATCAAAGTTATACAAGCAAAGGTAGCCGTGACAAATATCTGTAATAACCCTCTCCCTGATCATAGGGGTGAGGGAGTGAATGTGATAGAAACTGATGAGGAATGGGATCAGGAGGGATCCATCGGACGTATTCGAGAGGGGGATGCCCCTAAAACATCTCTTGTCACCCTCTCGCCGATTGTGGTACAAACACATACACTGTTTGAGGTCGAGGTAGCTACACCTTTCACTGTGATTGTAGATCCAACACCTTCTTATAAGTCTGATGTCGTCCCATGGGATTATGTAGTGGAGGCGAGAAGAAAAGGAAAAGCCAATATGGAAGATATAGGTGTTGCACAAGGTATGACCAGGACTGGCAGAGTTTATATGCCTGAGTATCTTGGAGGAACAAGCAAAGAAACTACATCTAAGCCACTAGTCGTTGAGACAGGCACCGATGATCTTTGGAGAAAGGTACAGGCAAGGGAATACTCCATTGTTGATCACCTGAACAAGAATCCCGCCCAGATATCCATTGTGTCGCTATTGCAAAATTCAGATGCGCACAAGAATGCCTTGATGAAAGTATTAAGTGAAGCTTATGTGCCAGCCGGTATCACTAGTGGGGAGATGGCTAACATGGTTGCATAGGTACTGGAGAGTCACAAAATTACTTTCCATGAAATGAGTTACCGCCAGAAGGGTTGATTCAAAACAAAGCGTTGCACATCATGTGCAATTAGAAGACAAGTTCATTGCCAGGGTCCTGATAGATGGAGGTTTAAGCCTGAACATATACCCGCTGACCACTCTGAAAAGACTAGGTAAAGGCCTACATGAGATACGGATGGGAAGAATGAATGTGAAAGCATTCGATGGATCTCAGAGAGCCACTATTGGAGAAATCAACCTTGATCTATAGATGGGCCTGACCTGGTTTGAGGTTGAATTCCAAGTGGTAGACATATCCACTACCTACAACTTGTTATTGGGATGATCATGGATATACGTAGTTGGGGCAGTCGCTTCTACTATGCACCAGGTTGTGAAGTTCGAATTCAATCATCAAGAGGTGATCATTCATGGAGATGGAAGCAACCCTATATACACCAACCATACCGTGCCAGTCATCAAAAACAGAAGGAAATTGGGAGGAGAAACATGCCACCTCATTGAGCGGGTAAACACAATTGAGAAGGATCGATGGTGGAGTAATAAGATAGAAAGCATATTGATATGGTTGGGATATGAACTAGGCAAGGGTCATGGCCGAAAGCTTCACGAAATCACAAAACCCATACGACCACAATATCATGGAACAACCTTTGGTCTCAGGTATGAATATACTGTACAAGAATATAAGGATTGGAAACTGACGTGGCGTATGGATTACTATTCTCTAGAACAACCCATACCACCGGTGCACTAGACATTCCGCCGGACTGATGTGATTTGGGGATCCAAGGAAGACGAGATTTTGGCCGGAATGAGAAAGCTATTTCTGGACGAGGAAAATATGGACTGCAGTGCAATTTTAGAGGAGGAGGAGGAGAAAGACCTTACCATTCAGACAGTGGTAGAAGGAGTCGTTCTCAAGAACTGGACTGCTGCATCATCCCAGGCTCGCCGAGTACCTGGGTAGCCTTGGCAGAATTAGCATGACTTATTTTTAAAATTGTTTTTTTGGGCATTTAAGACATTTTCAGTGCTTTGTTTTAAAATAATTACTCAAGCCATTGAGTCGTACTTGTTGACAATTTTAAGTTTTATTAATGCATTATTGCTTTTCGTTTATTTATTATTTTTCTACATTCTTTTCAGCATAATTATTACATATCCTGATGAACCTATGACTATGACATGTAATGAGATAATGCAACATAAGAAAAGTGATTCGGAAGATTTGGAAGATGATATAATACCTGAGGAAATTGTCAAAGAAGTAGAGAATTTTGAAAATAAACCAAAGTCCAATTTGGAGGAAACTGAGGCAGTTAACTTAGGAGATTCTGAAATGGTCAAGGAAACTTGCATAGGCATTCATCTATCACCGTCAAAGAAGGAAGAATACACCAGGTTTCTAAAAGAATATGAGGATATTTTTGCATGGCCATATGATGACATGACTGGGTTAAGCACATCCATAGTAGCTCACAAGCTACCTACCAACCCCATGTGTCCGCCGGTAAAGCAGAAGCTCAGGAAATTCAAGCCAGATATGAGTCTGAAGATAAAGGAAGAGGTTACCAAGAAAATCAAAGCCAAGGTCCTTCGAGTGGTTGAGTACCCAACATGGTTAGCCAACATTGTGTCGATTCCAAAGAATGATGGGAAAGTCAGAGTGTGCGTCGATTATCGAGATCTGAACAGAGCTAGAGCTAAGGATGACTTTCCATTGCCCAACATACACATATTGATCGGCAACTGTGCCAAGCATGAACTCCAATCCTTTGTAGATTGCTTCGCAGGATACCATCAGATTTGGATGGACGAAGAGGACGCCAAAAAAATAGCCTTTATCACGCCATGGGGGATATATTATTACAAAATGATGTCATTCGGTTTGAAGAATGCTAGGGCTACCTATATAAGGGCCATGATGACTCTTTTCCACATGATACATAAGGAAATAGAGGTGTACATGGACAATGTTATCATCAAATCTAAGAGAAGCTCGTCTCACATAGCAAACCTGAGGAAGTTCTTCGACCGGCTTCGGAAATACAATTTGAAGTTGAATCCTACAAAATGTGCTTTTGGAGTCCCTGCTGGGAAGTTGCTAGGCTTCATCATCAGCCACCATGGTATTGAGCGAGACCTGTCAAAAATCAAAGTTATTTAAGACTTGCCACCGCCAAAGAACAAGAATGATGTGATGAGTTTTCTGGGACGCCTAAATTATATCGGCCATTTTATAGCATAATCAATGGTGATATGTGAGCCGATCTTCAAGATGCTGAGGAAAGATGCTGAGACAAGTTGGACCAAAATGTCAGAAGGCTTTCAATAAAATCAAGGAGTACTTGTCTAAACTGCCCGTGTTGGTCCCGCCAGAGCCAGGAAGACCTCTATTGTTATATTTGTCCGTGTTGGATTGAGCTTTTGGTTGCGTTCTGTGGCAACATGATAAAATCGGGAGGAAAGAGCAGGTGATATATTATCTGAGTAAGAAATTCACACCTTACGAGGCCCGGTACTCTTTGCTGGAGCGCACCTGTTGTGCTTTGACATGGATAGCCCAGAAATTGAGATACTATTTTTGCGCGTACATTACATATCTTATATCAAGGATGCATCAACTGAAATACATCTTTCAGAAACCCATGCCTACGGGTAAGTTAGCAAAGTGGCAGATATTGCTAAGTGAGTTCGGCATCATCTTTGTGACTCAGTAGGTGGTCAAGGGGCAAAACATTGGTTGATCACTTGGCAGAAAACCCTATAGACGGTGAATACAAACCATTGAAAACGTATTTTCCCGATGAATAAGTGACGTTTGTAGGTGAAGATATTGCCAAAACATATGATAGTTGGAGGATGTTTTTCGACGGAGCCAAAAACTTTAAGGGAGTGGGCATAGGAGTTGTTTTGGTATTAGAAACCGGTCAACATTATCCGGTGTCCGCAAAGTACAGGTTACCATGAACCAACAATATGGCAGAATATGAGGCTTGCATCTTAGGACTCAGATTGGCATTGACATAAATGTTCAGGAGTTGCTAGTAATCGGAGATTCAGATCTATTGGTACACCAAGTACTGGGAGAATGGGCCACCAAGAACACTAAAATATTGACATACCTACATTATGTGCAAGATTTGATCAAAAGGTTCACAAAGATAAAATTCAAACATGTTCCAAGGATTTAGAATGCGTTTGCAGATGCATTGGGTACCTTGTCTTCCATGATTCAACATCCAGACAAGAATTTCATCGATCCTATACCGATTGAGATTCATAAACAGCCAGCTTATTGCGCTCATGTTGAAGAAGAGTTTGACGGTAATCCATGGTTTCACGATATCAAGGAGTATTTGGAGAAAGGAGAGTACCAAGAAAATGCCACACACACTCAGAAGCACACGCTTCGAAGATTGGCCAATCATTTCTTTCAGAGTGGAGGAATTCTATATTGAAGAATTCCTGATTTGGGATTGATGTGATGTGTCGATGCCAAGGAGGCATCTAGATTGCTTGAAGAAATACACACCGGAAATTGCAGAAATCACATGAACGGTTTCGTTCTGGCCAAGAAGATATTAAGGGCAGGATATTTCTGGATGACTATGGAGATGGAATGGATTAAGTATGTATAGAAGTGTCACCGATGCCAGGTCCATGATGATATGATACGAGTACCACCCAACAAACTCAATGCAGCAATTTTACCCTGGCCTTTCTCTGCCTGGGGCATGGATGTCATTGGACTAATTAAACCTGCTACTTCAAACGGACATAGGTTCATTTTGGTGGCTATAGATTACTTCACAAAATGGGTTGAAGCCATTTCCTATAAGGTTGTGACTAAGAAGGTCATAGCGGATTTTGTCCGAGATCGTATTGTCTGTCGATATGGAGTACTTGAGTCAATCATTACCGATAATACTGCCAATCTAAAAAATGATCTTATGAAAGCCATGGGTGAAACATTCAAGATCAAGCACTGGAATTCTACAGTATTCATGCCGCAGATGAATGGAGTCGTAGAAGCCACTAACAAAAACATCAAGAAGATATTAAGAAAGATGGTGGACAACTACAAGCAATGGCATGAGAAGCTACCATTTTCTTTGCTCGGGTACCGCACCACAGTTCGTACATCAACTGGAGCAACCCCCTATCTACTGGTCTACAATACTGAAGTAGTTATACCTGCCGAGGTGGAGATTCCTTCCATATGAATCATATAAGAGGCCGAGCTCAGCGATGCAGAATGGATACAGAGCTGGTATGAGCAACTGGATCTTATTGACGGTAAGAGGATGAATGCAGTATGTCACGGTCAACTCTACCAGAATAGAATGGCAAGGGCTTTAAACAAAAAGGTTAGATCGAGGCTATTCACACCGGGGCATTTAGTGTTGAAACGGATCTTCCCGCATCAGGACGAAGCAAAAGGGAAATTATCACCCAATTGGCAAGGCCCTTACATGGTTCACTGAGTACTGACAGGAGGAACACTTATACTTGCAGAGATGGATGGAAACATATGGCCAAAACCTATCAATTCAGACGCAGTCAAGAGATAGTATGTTTAAGATCATGTTTGCACTTTCTATTTGATGTAACTTGAACTACGCTTGATCTGATTCCCATTTAAGAGGGGATACGTAGGCAGCCCTGTGGGTTTGGTCACATCATAATAAAATCTTCATTCCCCTCTATGGTTAGAAATTGGGGCAAGATTTCGAGTTTGTCAATCTCATTATGTCAAGGATCGCCAAGAAGTGCATTGCCAGAAGTATGTATTTAAACTGGGGAATAATTTTTAGGAGGTTGAGGAGGTTGCAATGTCTCAAAGTGTGTCACAGTCTCCGATTCGACAAAATTATTTGTTTTATGCATCATCACGTATTTTGAACAACTGTATTTTCTTATAAATAATTTATCACAAATGCATATTTTTTGAAAAATTCATTTTTCGTAGTAGCCAGATGTTACCCAGGGTGACTCTAACAAGGCATCGAGAAAAGGAGTAGAGACGAAACGAAGAATCAAAGGCACGACCAACCTCCCCCCCCCCCCCCCAAAAAAACTCATGATTTTTCTTTGGATGCAGGCACAATGGACATAACAAGCACGTCTGTAGATATATACATACAATAAGGTCACTATCTTCACACCGATAAAAGTCGCCAAGCACAAACGCGTCAAGCTAAGGACCACTCTTCCCTCTTACATTTAATCGTTGTTTTTCCTACATAAGGCTAAACACTACCTTCTGTTGCATGAGACTAAGCATTGTCTCCATCATATTGCATATAAGGCTAAACATTGCCTTTCGTTGCATGAGACTAAGCACTGTCTCCATCGTATTGCATGAGGCTAAGCATTGCCTCTATTATTGCATAATGATATGCACTACCTTCCTTTGCATGAGACTAAACACTGTCTCCATCACATCGCCTAAGGCTAAACACTACCTTCTGTTGCATGAGACTAAGCACTGTCGCCATCGCATTGCATGAGGCTAAGCATTGCCTCCATTATTGCATAAGGCTAAGCACTGCCTTGTCTCGTTCTCGCATATAACTAAGCATCAGCTGTTCCCGCTATCAAACAATCGATATCTCTGTATCTTTGCATTTCATGGGCTGAAACATCGCCGCATTGTCCGAAGGTATTATAGTCTGAATGCATCATCCCCATAACCCGAATACACCATGCCTTCCGTTGTATGAGACTAAGCACTGTCTCCATCGCATTGTATGAGGCTAAGCATTGCCTCCATTATTGCATAAGGCTAAGCACTGCCTTCCCCTGCATGAGACTAAGCATTGTATCCATTATATTATACGAGGTTAAGAATTGCCTCTATTATTGCATAATGCTAAGCACTGCCTCCATTATTGCATAAGGCTAAGCACTGCCTTCCCCTGCATGAGACTAAGCATTGTCTCATATACATTATACGAGGCTAAACATTGCCTCCATTATTGCATAAGGTTAAGCACTGCCTTCCTCTGCATAGGTCTAAACACCACCCTTATCACATACAAGGCTAAGCGCTGCCTTGTCTCGTTCTCGCATACAACTAAGCATCAGTTTTTCCCGCTATCAAACGGTCGATATCTCCGCATCTTTGCATTTCATGGGCTGAAACATCGCCTCATTGTCTGAAGGTGTCATAGTCTCAATGCACCATCCTCATAGCCCAAAGACATCATGCCATGGCCTGAGGATCTCTCAAAACTGCACATCACTATTCAAAGGCGTCATAGTCTAGAGGCACCATCCTTATGGCCCGAGGACACCATTTCATGGCCTGCGAATC
The DNA here is from genome assembly GCF_000390325.3 of Nicotiana tomentosiformis. NCBI lineage: Eukaryota > Viridiplantae > Streptophyta > Magnoliopsida > Solanales > Solanaceae > Nicotiana > Nicotiana tomentosiformis. Next base: position 14,963,944 of record NC_090821.1, on the reverse strand, counting down.
CCTTATCATACGCTTCATGGCCCAGAACGTCATGATCTAAGGACATCATCCTCATCGTCCCAAGACAACTCTCATCGTACAAGAGTCATATAAGCATTTTCTATAATTTTTCATAATTTTTAAGGCTTTAAAATTGATTTTCTTGAATTTAATTTATTCAAATATTTATTAATTACTCCTTCAAATTATTTTGTGATGACTTAATCATTAAAATTAATTATTTACACCCACATATATGCTTTATAACATTTTTACTTCATTTTATATAATTACATTTGTATTTTCGAGCTATTTATATAATTTTGCAATAATAGCCTACATTCTATACATAGCTACATTATTTGCATTGTTTAAACTAAAATAGCATTTTTATATTTTTATAATGCTAAGATATTATTTCCAATCACTTTAATGCATAAGTAATATTTTTATTATTTACTAATTATTTTTATAAATTATTTTAAATACATTTCGTATATGTAATTTTATAGCCCAAAACAAGACTAGTTTTGGACCAAATATGGCCCAAAACAGTTGGTCCACCCTAGCTCACCCTTTACCAGCCCAAAACCAAACAACCCTTTAATAACCTGGTCGGGACCCGACTGACCTGCCCTATCTCTCTCTTTAAAATCACAACCGTTGATCTTGAGAGATCAACGGCTCACAATCCTCTCCATTCTTTCTTTATATCTCCATACCCAACCATAATGCCCATTCTTCTAAGACAGCCACCACCAAATCCTTTCATCCTCTCTTCTTCTCTGAGAACCCTAGCCGCCGTTGCTTAGTTCCTTTCCGATTCTAACCCAGAAATGGAATCTACCTATGATATACTAACCTTATTAGTTTTCTCTCATTATTAGTCGTCCGTTTATGGTGTTACATAGGTACTTGCCTAATTTTGGCAAGTATCACTTCCTAGATCAGACTGGAATGACTCGAATCTTTGATTTTGGGCGTTATTTCGTCTATATACGCTCAACAAAGAGTGACTTGCACTCTTGGTTCAATTTTCAAATGAGTGAACCCTAATTAGGGTTTGAGACTCTCCATATCCTTTATTGATTTTGATTTGTATGTGATATTTTATTTTCTTATTTGTGCTTATTTGATCGTTTTCCACGTTTGTTCTTTCAATTTCTACCCCTATATAAACCCCCATTCCCGCTCCCCCTCTAAGTCTTAATGATTACTACAAGAATGACTATCACTTGACTATTGTTAACACTTCTATTATCCCTCATGTCGTCATTCTTCTATTCTTTTTGTACTCTTGGTTGTGGCCGGCTGAAAGCTAAGGCCATCGAAATTGGGTCTGATTACCTCTCTAGTGCGAGCACTGCTCGAAGCTCATTCGAAGCTCCTGTGAACTCTGACGCACTAGGAGTGTTAGGATTCCTGTTGCTGTTCTTATTTTGCTACTGGTATTTGGTGACTTTTTCATATTTGTCGTTAGATTTGCGAACTGGTAAGTGCTTAAGCTCTCTCTCAGCTATGTTTTTCCTGTTTGTGTTCGTGCTTCTGAATATCCCTGTTATATGGGCTTTCTAAGCCAATATGATATTATGCTAACCTTTTATTTGATTTTTTCACTTGTAATTCTTTATCTGTATTTGTATAAGTTAGCATGATTAGAAGATTTAACTTTTTGGGTTGTGACACTTGTTCGAAGTTATTGTGTTTATGAATGCTTAATCTCTCGCATTGACTATTTAACATTGTATCTTTATTTGAACACTTGCCCTGACACGCTAATGGATTACTGCCTGCCCAGAATTTGTTTTAATAATTTTAGAGCCCTTTATGTAGGCTTTTTTGTTGTCCTTGTCTATATAAATCGTATACTTTAACCAACATATTGTTTTAAGAATTGAAATATTGTGTCTAGCTAACTCTGTACTCTTTAGTATCGCCTAGGTTCCTAATACAATTAGTATTCTGCACTGTGCATGGTTTAAGTTCTGAAATCTGTCTGCTCTACTTGACCTTAAGTTGGCAATGTCTTCTACTATGATATTTTGAACTAGAGAACCTTTGTATTTTACTCAGCACAAATGAGATTCTTGTGAGCTGCTATAGATCATACCTATCTACTTGTTTACCATGTGTGATTGTCATCCTCACTTAGATTCATAGTTATAAAATACCTTTGGATTAATTCTGAACAATGCTTTACCCTAGACTCACTTTAGAAAGCTTAACATATGCATCTTGTGTGTGCCTACCCTGTTAACTTTAAATGGCATGTTCCTTCAACTCTCATGATGTTATGTATATCTAGCATGCTCTCACCTGCTTAGTGATTTAATTCATGTTATTAGTTTCCCATGTCCAAACTGCCGTGTTAAAATTAAGTCTATTGATTCTCCTAGTCATGTTCCTTGCTTAATCAAATCTGTCACTTTTTTGCTTCTGAAATACCCATGTGCTCGTGAATACTGCTAAATGTCTCTATGAGGTGTTGCTTTAGAACTGTCTAGTTGATTACCATATGGTCCATTAATTTATTTGGTCAAGTGGTCAATATTGTAATTATTGGGTTGGATATAAGTCCGTGTGTGACTTTGGTTATCCGATTAGACATACTCTCCTATTTTGGGAAGTGTTTGGATCTGGCCTGCTATTCGAGTAAAAGAGTCTGTTGAAGGCCCAGGCAGTGCTGGGTTAGATCTTCTTGAGTCTGCTCTATTTTGTTGGGCATATAATCATCTCAATTTTGTAATATTTGTGTCTATTTCTTCTTTTATCTTTTGGCATGTAATAATATGTAAACAAAAGATGGGGGAGATTAGTGAACAATGGGTTGGGGTATTCTGATTTTCGCATGAACGGGTAGAAAATTTGCCTATAGGATTTAACTATCTTACTTGATATTCGTTGACGTGTTCTTATTCTGCACACTCATAGAGATCATGCTTAGAGGAAATCACACACACTTCACTCAACATGTCTAAAGCATGTTTAAAGTATTTGATATACTTGTTTCCAGGTTTACTATTGTGCACACTTAGACACCATGCATGTGGGATACAATAACACATGTTTTGCTAATGCTTATCCAGATACCATGTCTTTAGGGTTCCAACTAATCAATCAACCAGTCACTTCTATTGCTTTTAGTACGCTACTCCTTTAGATATCATGACCATAGGATCTTAATCAACTAATCAATTACTTTGTTGCTTTGTTGCATTGCTACGCTTAGATGACATGCCTATAGGGATAAACTACTATAAAATCAATCTCAATTATCAACTGTTAGAAGCCCTGCCTATAGGATGTTATTGCTCGTCTTAGACAACATATTTATAAGATCAGCGTTGTTAATTTTGGGCTTTCGAACAGTCTTATTTCCTCGCTGCAGGAACAATGTAGATGTTATGCCTATAGGTTTGTAATGCCTTTAATCTGCAAATATGTTAGCCCAAAGTTGTAACGTTGCATGTACACTGCGGGAAATCAGAATCATCTAGAAATCATGCCCATAGGACTTAACTACTATAATTTTTCTTAACTCTGAAATTGTCTACTGCCTAATCTGTCGTTTGCATTCGTTGTTATGTATGGGGGTTAACTTGAGCCTTTTCTTGCATTTATGTGAAGTCCTACAAGCTTTGAAAGTGCGCTTGTTTTGTCACTTTTGAGCATCCTAGGTAGAGTCTACAACCACCTAATAGTAGGTCCAAAGCCTCTTGGACCATAGGCATGGGACAGGTAGTGAACGCGTAGGACTTGACCTAGAATTGAATTAGACCGCATTTAAGTAAACAACTTTAACATAGTAATCAGGTAGCAGGAGATGATAGTTTGTGCCCGCTGAATAATACGAGCAACCCCTACCTTAAGAGAGTTGTGAAATATTATTTATGTTGCACGGGGTGATATGTTATGCTAAATAACTTAGGACTCCCCTTTTCTTTTTGTATGTTTATTGTTCACACTTAGTCATCAAATATAGACTAACACAGTTGTATCCTATAACCTCTAAAGACTTGCACTGATTATTTATATAGTTTAGTTCTTGTGCCATTTTCTTTACTTTTGTTTATAGAACCTTTAAATTCCATGTCTTCCTTCACTTATATGATCACTTAGCTTAATTATAATTCAATAATCCACATAGTGTAAACTTCGGTCGGGACCCACAGTTGTGGACCTCGAAGAGTACTTAACACCTTCTCTTTGAGGTAATTTGAGCCCTTACCCGTCTTTGGTAACACGGACTGGTTAAAACAGATTTATTTTTAAATAGGTGCCCTAACGCATCTTAAAAATCATTAGGTGGTGACTTTTCTCCTTTAAACACCCATTTAAAAGAGTTGTTACATGTAGAAACCCGCTTTCGTGAGAAAATGGGCGTGACAGCGGTCATCACAGGTATTGTTCCATTTTGCCATAGAGATGCATCATTCATAGTTGGAAACTTTTCGTAATTCTCTGAGTGCTCCTATTTATGTGTCTACACCCGTTGGGGATTCTATTATGATGGACCGGTTCTATCATTATTATTAGATCACTATCGGGAGTTATGAGACTAGGGTTGACCTTCTGTTACTAGATATGGTGGATTTTGATGTGATTTTGGGCATGGATTGGTTGTCACCCTATCACGCTATCTTGGATTATCATGCCAAGACTGTGGCATTGGCCATGCCGGAGTTGCCTCAATTGGAGTGGAGAGGGACTCCCGGTCACTCCACTAGCAGGGTTATTTCATATGTGAAGGCTCAGCGTATGGTCGAGAAGGGGTGTTTGGCGTATTTGGCTTATATCTGTGATTCTAGTGTCGAGGTGCCTTCCATGGATTTAGTTTCAGTGGTGAGAGAGTTTCCATAGGTGTTTCCTACAGACTTGTCGGGCATGCCACCCGACATATCGACTTTTGCATTGATTTGGTTCCGGACACTCAGCCTATTTTTATTCCACCATAACATATGGCCCTAGTTGAGTTGAAAGAATTGAAGGAATAGTTATAGGATTTTCTTGACAAGGGATTCATTAGACCTAGTGTCTTGCCTTGGGGTGCGCCAGTGTTGTTTGTGAAGAAGAAGGACGGATCGATGAGGATGTGCATAGACTATCGGCAGTTGAACAAGGTAACTATCAAAAACAAGTATCCATTACCAAGGATTGATGACTTATTTGACCAGATTCAGGGTGTCAAGGTAATTTCCAAGATTGATTTGAGGTCGATCTACCATCATGTGAAGATTAGGGCATTGGATGTCCCTACGATAGCTTTTTCGACTCGGTATGGTCACTACGAGTTCTTGGTGATGTCGATTGGCTTGACTAATGCCCCGGTAGCCTTTATGGATTTTATGAATAGGGTGTTCAAGCCTTATCTGGATTCCTTCATGATCATCCTCATTGATGATATTTTGGTTTACTCTCGCAGTCGAGAGGAGCATGAGCAGCACCTAATGGATCGTACTACAGAATCTGAAGGGTTGTCAGTTATATGCCAAGTTTTCAAAATGTGAGTTCTGGTTGGACTCGGTTGCCTTCTTAGGCCATGTTGTGTCTTCCGAGGTCATCAAGGTGGATCCTAAGAAGATTGAGGCAATTCATAACTGGCCTAGACCTACTTCAGCTACAGAGATTCATAGCTTCTTAGATTTGGTGGGTTATTATCGCCGGCTCGTGGAGGGGTTTTCATCCATCTCAGCCCCATTGACCAAGTTGACCCAGAAGGGTGCTCTTTTCAGGTGGCCTGACGAGTGTGAGGTGAGCTTTCAAAAGCTCAAGACTGCATTAACTACAACCTCAGTATTGATGTTACTTGCAGATTTAGGATCTTACATTGTGTATTGTGAGGCATCGCGTATTGGACTTGGCGCGGTATTGACGCAGGACGGTAGGGTGATTGCCTACACGTCTCATCAATTGAAGGTTCATGAGAAGAATTACCTTGTGCATGATCTAGAGTTGGCAGTCATTTTTCACACGCAGAAGATCTGGAGGCACTATCTATACGGTGTTCCATATGAGGTTTATACCGACCATCAGAGTCTCCAATACCTGTTCAAGCAGAAGGACCTTAATTTGAGGTAGCGGAGATGTTTAGAGTTGTTGAAAGACTATGATATCACCATATTATATCATCCAGGGAAAGCCAATGTGGTGGCCGATGCATTGAGTAGGAAGGCTGAGCGCATGGGCAGTTTGGTATATTTACCGGCAGTAGAGAGGCCACTAGCTATGGATGTTCAGGCGGGGTTCTTTCTTGTATTGTGGCACAGTCATCGTTGTTGGATCATATCAAGGCTCGCTAGTTTGATTATCCTCAATTATTGGTGTTGAGGGATACGGTGCAAAGGAGTGGTGCCAAGGAGGTTGTAATTGGATATGATGGTGTTATGCGGCTTCAAGACCGGATATGTATTCCAAATATTGATGGGTTGAGAGAGCTGATCCTTAAGGAGGCTCACATTTTGCGCTATTCCATTCACTCAGGTGTCACAAAGATGTATCGTGACTTGAAACAGCACTATTATTAGTGGAAAATAAAGAAAGATGTTGTTGATTATGTCTCACGGTGTTTGAATTGTTAACAAGTGAAGTACGAGCCTCAGAAACTGAGTGGGTTGACTCGGAGATTGGAGATACCGGAGTGGAAGTAGGAGAGTATCACTATGGATTTTATGGTAGGCTTACCATAGACCTTGAGGAAATATGATGCAATCTGGGTTATTATGTACCGGTTGACTAAGTCCGCACACTTCATTTCGGTGATGACTTCCTATTCTTCAGAGCGGTTGGCTCAGATTTACATCCGAGACATTATCCGATTTTCATCATTTCTGACCGTGGCACGCAGTTCACATTGCATTTTAGGAGAGACGTGCAGTATGAGCACGCGGTCGAGTTGAGTACCGCATTTCATCCTCAGACTAACGGATAGTCCGACACACTATCTAGATTTTGGAAGACATGATGCAAGCATGCTCTATTAATTTCGGGGTTCAGTGGGACCCGCTTTTACCTCTGTCGGAGATCTCCTACAACAACAGTTATTAGTCGAGCATCTAGATGACTCCATATGAGGCCTTATATGGGACACGATATCGTTTAACCGATTTGTTAGTTTGAGCTAAGGGTGGCAAGTGGGTCGGGCCCGGTCCTAAGTGGGCTTCGCGGGCCCGGTCCTAAGTGGGCCGGTCCTATGCGGTCTGGTCCTAAACGGTCCCGGACTTCGCGGGCTTATTGCTGGAACCGGCTCGGGACCGGGACCACGAACTAACGGTCCCTGGTTAAGTGGGCCGGTCCCGGGCCCAAACGGGCCCAACAGAAATTTTGTATTTTTAATTTTTTTTATAGAAGTTAGAGAAAAAAAATAGTAATAAAGATATATAAGCTATATTCGATTTATATACTATATATACATCTTAAAATATATATATACTATATTATATATACATAGTATACATCTTAAAATATACTATATATACATCTTAAAATATACTATATATAAATAGTATAGTATAGAAGATCTTAAGATATATATACATCTTAATATATATATACATCTTAAGATATATAAGCTATATATATATAGTAAGATGTATATATAGTATATCTTAAGATGTATACTATCGAATATGACTTATAAACTATGTATATATATTATAGTATATATATAGTATATTATAATATATATATACACACACACACATACACACACACACACACACTATACTATATATACATAGTATATTCGATATACACGATATACATATATATATATAAGCTTATATATATATATACTATACTATACTATATATACATCTTAAGATATATAAGCTATATTCGATTTATATACTATATATACATCTTAAGATATATATATATATATATACACACTATACTATATATATATATAGTATATAAGTCATATTCGATAGTATACATCTTAAGATATACTATATATACATCTTAAGATATATATATATATATATATATATATATATATATATATATATATATATATATATACACACACACTATACCATATATACATCTTATATATACATACACTATACTATATATACATAGTATATAAGTCATATTCGATAGTATACATCTTAAGATATATATAATATATATATAGTAAGATGTATATATATTATAGTATAGTATAGTATATACTATATATACAACTTAAGATATATAAACTATATTCGATATACATATATATATATATAAGCTTATATATATACTATACTATACTATAATATATATACATCTTACTATATATAAGCTATATTCGATTTATATACTATATATACATCTTAAGATATACTATATATACATGTATATCTACGATATATATATCTAGTATATCTAGTATACTATGTATATATAGTATATCTTAAGATGTATATATAGTATATCGAATATAGTTTATATATCTTAAGTTGTATATATAGTATATATATACTATACTATACTATACTATAGTATATAAGCCGTATTCGATAGTATATATATAGGCTTATATATATATATGTATATCGAATATAGCTTATATATCTTATGAGATGTATATATAGTATAGACTATAGTATAGTATAAATATAAGCTTCTATATATATATATATATATATATATATATATATATACACTATACTATACTATACTATATTATACTATATGTATAGCTTAAGATATATAAAAAGATAAAAATATTGTAAAGAGATATTCAAATCAATGCGTTATATTTTAATTATAGCATTAAAAATCATGGCAATATCTTTCTTAGTCTTCCCCTCCCTCCCCTCCCTATGGAATGAGCACAACAAGGTGCTAATATCACAATTGAGAAGAAAAAGAAACTAATCAAGATGTGCCAAAATACAAGTTACATATTAATTTACATGGTATCTCTTACAAATTTCATAAATCTTTCAAGGTCCGGAGGAATTTCCGTTGGTGGTGGCAGAAATGAAGCTTGGTCATCACCGCTTCCAGGCGAAGCATCATCCTCTGCAAGTTCAGCTAGCATTTCTTCGTAAGCTTCGTCTACCTCTGGTTGTGATTCAGCAAGTCCAAAATGTCTTCTTTCCGAATGGATCCAATCTCTGAAAAGTACTGATTTTTTCAAGCTCTCCCTCATAGACGCTCTATAATCACCGAGTTGAAGTCTTGCTTGACTGAAAGCGCTCTCTGATGCCACTGTTGAAGCTTGAATAGTTAAAATATCTCGGGCCATCCTTGAAAGAATCGGAAAGTATTTTTCTTTGTCTTTCCACCATTCCAAAGTATTAAAGGAGCCGTCAGGATTCACTTCCTCAATTCCCTGTGACAAATAAACTTCAAGCTCATTTAGTTGTGAAAAATCACTAGTACTAGAACCTTGAGAACCCCTGAACCCTACCCAAGCACTAAGTGCTCTTACTCCCGCAGTTCTTTTAGATGATTGAGAACTACAAGAAGAAGGAGTTGGAACATTTGGTCTAGCATGATCTAATGCAACTTGATAAGCATTATAAATAGTTTGAACATTTATTTTAATTGAGGCTATTGCGTTCGGAAGTTTAGACAACTCCTCATCTTCAAGTGCTAAACCATTATAAATAGTTTCATACCAAAATTGAGGACCTCCTAATTTCATAGTAGGATTTAACAATGCAGCAATACCATAAATAGGGGGAATAGGAAAAAATATTTTTTAAACTCTCTTCTCATGGAATCAATAGCAAGTTGATAATTTTTCCCACCCTCTGAAAAACTATCAAACAAATTTGCAAGTTCTGCAATATAAACTAAACAGTTAGAAATAGTAGGATAATATTGCCCAGAAAATTCATTGGTAGTAATATGGAATTTTTCTAAAAAATCTACAAGCATTTTAACATTAGCCCAATCCGCATTTGTAAGGTGCTCATCATCATCACTTACATGAGCATTAAACGTTGAGTTTATGGGGTTTCTATATTCATATGTAACAACTAAACTTTCATACATGTAATTCCATCTAGTTAGACAAGGTTTAGGAACCTTTCTTTCTCTTAGGCCAAATTCATCGTATCTTTTAAAATATTCTCTAAGTCTACTTCTACGGTTTGAATAAAAAAACCAATTAAGAGCCATTTTAACCTTTTTAATTTCAACATTTAAAATTCGCATACCATCACCTACAATTAAATGGTAAATATGACAAATACATCTAACATGAAAAATGTTACTAAATACAGGACTTAGTATAGTGGTAAGCAAGGCTACAGCATTTGTGTTACTAGTAGCATTATCCATTGAAACTGACATTATTTTATCACTAATGCAAAAATATCTATAAATATCCGCAATCGTGCTAGAAATAAACTGCCCTGTGTGACGTGAATTAATTATTCTATAAGCAATAATGCGCTTTTGCATTAGCCAATGCTCATCAATCCAATGACTGGTAACAGTAAGGTAATCACAGTGATTACCACTTCTACCAATATCAGTTGTAATAACAAGACGATAATTTATATGAGTAAATAAATAGTGCAAATATTGTTCATATTCATGTTTATATTTATAAATATCACTCTTTACGGTTGTGTGAGGAAAACCTTTATAAGTAGGATTTTAAATTTTTTTAATATAATGCACAAAGTGGGGGTTAGAAGGAAAACTATAGGGTAAGCATATAACAATGACTATTTTTGCCAATTCTTCCCGATCTTTTTTTGGATCATAATATAAAATACCACCGGTAACAGTGTTAATTCCCGGTTGAAATTGATTTGACCCGGTACTAATGTCAGCCTGACTAGGTGCACTTGTCCCCTCAGCCAAAGCTTTCATACGAAAATATCTAGCTTTATCTTGAGGGTGTAGCAATATGTGTCTAGTCAAACTCCCCCCCCCCCCCCGACTTCCAACATATTGAAAAACTAACTCTTTGCCACAAGTTTTATACTTAGCCCTATTTTTTCCTCTTAGTTGAGTAAAAAATTGCCAAACAAGAGATGTTTCTGCCCGTTTAGAAGGTTGTCTAGAAAAAGTAGGGGCACTAATAGGAGGGTCAGACGGGGGATCATCTAGATTATTATTAGTTGGGTTAACTTCAGGAGCAGGACTAGTGGGTGTATCATCATCCGGTTGCGTTTTATCGAAATCTATTTCTTCATCATTATTTTCATCAATAGTTGGATTACCATAAAGAGCATTCATATATTCATGGTTTAATTGTTCACCGGGTGCAATATTATGGCAAAATTGACTCTCGGTAAATTGTAATAAACTATTATCGCTATCAAGAATAGGAGGTATAGGACGGGTAACATGTTTGGGTCGGGGAGCCGGGAGAAGTGGAGGAGGAACATATTGGCCACTAAATTCACCACTCTTCGATTTTCTCTTATTTTTACTAAACATATTTTTTAAGGAATAAGCCATTTTAATTAATCAAGCAAAGTAAATAAAACAAACAAAGTTATAATATTAAAACTTAAGAGTTGGAACGAGTTTACCGAATTGACGAACAACTTGTTGGAAATTGATTATCGTTGAAGACTTCAATTCACCAACTTCACAATTGTTTCACAAATTGTAACAATAAAGTAAGAAATAGTAGCAATTATAGAGGTAAATTAGAGAGAGATTGTGATAGATTGATGATTTTGTAAGAAAAAATAAAATAATGATGGGGTATTTATAGTTGAAAATAGGGAAAAAGTGTAATTATAAAAAGTTTGGGATTAAAAAAAAGTTTGGGGGGGGGGGGGTTAAATGACTATTTCATAAATAGCCAACGGCTATTTTTGACAGCCCAACGGCTATTTATTTTTTTATTTTTTTAAAAAAAATAGCCGTTGGGCCCGCTAGGCCCGCTAAGGGACCGGGCCCTAGCGGGCCAAAAGGTCCCGGACCTGACGGGCCCAAATCATAGGACCGGCCCACGAGACCGGACCAGGCCCGCTAAAACAGGACCAAACGGTCCTGGCCTGTTTAGCCATTTGGCCCGCGGTCCCGGGCCGGTCTCGGGCCTGGACCGGCCCACTTGTCAGCCTTAGTTTGAGCCCAGTAAGGCTAGATTGTTGGGAACTGAGTTGGTCCGTGATGCTTTGGAAAAGACTAAGGTGATTCAGGAGTAACTTAGTATAGCTCAGTCAAGGCAAAATGGTTATGCGGACCGGAAGGTTCAAGATGTGGCTTACATGGCGGGTGAGAAGGTTCTTCTCCGAATGTCGCCTATGAAGAGCGTGATGCAGTTTGGGAAGAAAGGCAAGTTGAGCCCGAGGTTTATTGACCTGTTTGAGATCTTGGAGAGAGTTAGAGAGGTAGCTTATAGGCTTGCATTGCCTCCTAGCCTAGCAGGGGTAAATCCGATATTTCATATTCCCATGCTTCGTAAGTACCATGAGGATAGGTCAAATGTTTAAGACTTCAACACTGTGCAGCTTGATGATAATTTGACCTATGAGGAAGAGCCGGTTGCTATTTAGACCGGCAGGTTCAAAAGTTGAGGTCTAAGAGTTTTTCTTCTATGAAAGTGCAATGAAGAGGTCAACTGATTGAGGAGGCTACGTTAGTCTAAGTTAGATATGCGGAGTGGATACCCACACCTTTTTACAAGTCCAGGCACATTTCTATGTCCGTTCGAGGATGGACATTTCTTTTAGAGGTGAAAAATGTGACGAGCCGAGAAGTTATTTTGAGTACTAGACTTTATTTCCGTGTTTCGAGACCTCTCATTTGATTACTTTATTTTTTAGTACTAGCTTCATTTGATGTTTATTTCCTTGTGTGTGTGGTCCATGTCGCTTTTTGAAAAGCTTTTACATGCAATTTTGAAGAAAATGTGATTTTGACTTAAAACAAGGCTAGAGTTGACCATGGTCAATGTTTTTGGTAAACGACTCAAATTGGTATTTTGACAATTCCGGTAAGTTCGTACGATGTTTTTGGACTTTTACACGAATTTGGTTGGGGTCCCGGGTGACCTGATCAGCGCAAAATTGGAAAATTTGGTTTTAAACTTGAAATTCTTGAGTTTTTATGATCAAATCTTGATATATGATGTTATTTTAGTTATTTGAGTTAGCGAGCAAGTTTGTATGATGTTATTTTACTTGTTTCCATGTTCAGATTGGAGCCTGAGGGGCTCGGATGAGTTTTAAATGTGTTTTGAAAGGAAATGGACTGCTGATGCAATATCTGGTGCAGTCGGCTTGCAGGTCTCGCAAATGCGAAGCCCTGCTCGCAAATGCGAGCTTTACTATTATGAAGTCAGGTTCGCATTTGCAAACTTTTGGGTTGGGGTTGAGGACTTCGCATTTGCGAAGATGGCATCGCATTAGACTGGTAAGTTGATCGCATTTGCAAAAGAAGGCTCGCATTTGCGACCCTGGGAATATTTGCTTCACTTTTGCCAAGCATGTGTCCGTAATTGCGAGATGTGGGCCTTGGCAAATGCAAAGGGAATGTCGCATTTGTGACTACAGTATAGCTGGGAAACTGATCGCATTTGCGATCAGTGGTTCGGCTTTGCGATGGTCGCAATAGCGAAAAGAGTTCGCTTTTGCGATGGTGAGTTTGCAATTGCGACATCCGTAGATGGGTAAAAGTTGCGAAAAATGGGAATTAGCATATTTTACACCATTTCTCGACCCTAGACTCCATAAAGCTAATTTCTTGAGATCTTTGTCTTCCCAAATTCATTGCTAAGTAACTCTAATTAATTTTCCATCAATTCCCATTACTTTTCCATGAATTTCTTCATCAAATCTACGAATTGCAAGGTAGAAATTAGGGGGTTTGGGTAGAATTTTGGGATTTTTTATAAAATTGAGATTTAGACCTCGAATTGAGGTCGGATTTCGAAACAAATCATATAACCGGGCTTGGGGTTGAATGGGTAATCAAGATTTGGTTCGAATCTCGGATTTTGACCAAGCGGGCCCGGGGTTGAATTTTGTTGACTTTTTCAATTTAGCTAAAGATTGAACCTTTTACACTTGTGGGTAGTTTCTAAAGCTTATTTTGGATTGATTGAATGATATTTAGCAAGATTCGATTGGTTTGGAGGCTTATTCTAGAGGAAAAGTTGTGGTTGATTATTGATTTGACTCCGAAAAGAGGTAAATGTCGTGGTTAACTTTGACTTGATGAAATTAGGACTTGTTTGGTCTATTTTCTACATGAATTATGTGTGGGGGTGGCATACATGAAAGGTGACGAGTGCATATGCGTTGTCATGAGTTCAAGCATGCGGGTGGGCTATTTACCTTTATGTCATTATTTATTCCATGTTATATCTCGTTACATGCTTTGATTGCTATATGTACTTACTTGTTATTCATGCCTTATTTGTTATCTGTCATTTAGTTGTTACATGTTTCTGTTTTTTCATTCCTCGATCAATATCTGCCTATCTACTATATATGCTCCTACCTATATTAATTGAATATCTTCATTATTTCATGCCTTTATTGTCTTTACCTTACTCATTGCACTTTATTATGTTATATCCGATTGTGTGAGTCCCTTGGCTATTCTTTTGTTAATAATTTTTTGAGGTTTATGAATATGAGATATTGGTTGTTCCCTATTTGTACTTGTAGTTCCTTGGTGTTTTGTACGCTTTAGTACCCTTTTGTGTTAGGATTTTTGGAATTAGTTGTGTTGAGTTGTTAATGATAGTGAATTGATATGCGGCGCAAAAGAATGGAAATGAACAGATAATGGGAACGGGTTGGATGCCGCAACAAATATTGATATGATATTAGGATTGGGTTGCACGCCGCAGCAGATATTGAAATGATATTGGGATCGGGTTGTGGCTGCAACAGAGTATGATGTGTTGTAACTGTTTGTAGCCGTGGTGTTCTATTTCTGTATTGTGATATGAGGTTATGAGATGATGTTATGTTGGGGCCCTCTGATAGTTGACTATCGGGTCTTATTCTTATGAGTTTATACGTTTTCCCTATATTTCTGTTGTCTTCTATTCATTCTTCGTACAGGTTTATAGTGATTGTCTTGTCATAGCCTCGTCACTACATTGTCGAGGTTAGGCTCGATATTTACGGAGTACATAGGGTCGGTTGTATGCATAATACACTTCTACACTTCTTGTGTAGATCCCGGTGTTGGTCCTAGCAGAGCATAGATGAGATTGCTCGGGTCAGATCTATCCAGGAGACTTGAGGTAGAGCTACATGACGTTCGCAGTCCCCTTCTATCTTGTTTTTACTATTTATCTTGTGACGAATAGTTGTATTTTATTTCAGATTATATTTCTAGTATTCTAGTTGCTCATGTACTAGTGACTTCAGATTTCGGGATTGGTATAGACCGCGTTACTTTTCTATTTACTGCATGTATTTCAGAGTATTTCAGTCATTAATTATTAATACTCTGATTTTAAATTGCTAAAATTGGTTAATTCTTTAGCTAATATTGGGTTACCTAGCAAGTGAATGTTAAGCGCCATCACAACCCCGTGGTTGGAATTTTGGGTCATGACAAAGAGTTAGACTGGTGATGGTATATGTTATGGATAGGTTACTTTGGATTTTGGAAAGTTATTTATCTATTTCGGGAGGATTGGAATTGATTTGGGGGCCCATTGGAAGGCTTAATGAGAATGTGTATTCTATATCGAATCAGGTTTGTGTACTCAACACAGCTATCATTGAGGGGTGTGTCATCAGCTATAGTTGACCTTATTCATATTCTGATATGTTTCATGTGTTACTTTCTTCTGCTACGATGGGCTGGGAGACTACTTGACTATTCACACACATGATGTGATTCTGTTTAGGTCTTGTGGCGAGAATCGAGCGAGATGGCTCTTGGGGTGTTAAAATGTTTATTGCGCCTTGGTTTGTAGTATTCTAGTTGCTCATATACTTGTGACTTCGGATTTCTGGATTGCTATAGACTGCATTACTTTTGTATTTACTACATGTATTTCAGAGTATTTTAGTCATTAATTATTAATATTCTGATTTTAAATTGCTAAAATTGGTTAATTCTTTAGCTAATATTGGCTTGCCTAGCAAGTGAATGTTAGGCGCCATCACGGTCCCGTGGTTGGAATTCCGGGTCGTGACAAAGAATTAGACAGATGATGGTATATGTTATGGATAGGTTACTTTGGATTTTGAAAGGTTATTTATCTATTTCGAGAGGATTGGAATTGATTTGGGGTCCCACTGGCAGGCCTAATGAGAATGTGTATTCTATATTGAATCAGGTTTGTTTACTCAGCACAGCTATCATTGAGGGGTGTGTCATCGGCTATAGTTGACCTTATTCATATTCTGATATGTTTCATGTGTTACTTTCTTCTGCCACGATGGGCTGGGAGACTACTTGACTATTCACACACATGATGTGGTTATGTTTAGGTCTTGTGGCGAGATGGCTCTTAGTGTGTTAAAATGTTTATTGCACCTTGGTTTGTAGTATTCTAGTTGCTCATGTACTTGTGACTTTGGATTTCTGGATTTTTATAGACCGCGTTACTTTTGTATTTACTACATGTATTTCAGAGTACTTTAGTCATTAATTATTAATATTTTGATTTTAAATTGCTAAAAATGGTTAATTCTTTAGCTAATATTGGCTTTCCTAGTAAGTGAATGTTAGGCGCCATCACGGCCCCGTGGTTGGAATTTTGGGTCGTGACAAAGAGTTATACAGATAATGGTATATGTTATGGATAGTTTACTTTGGATTTTGGAAGGTTATTTATCTATTTCGGGAGGATTGGAATTGATTTAAGGGCCCATCGGCAGGCCTAATGAGAATGTGTATTCTATATCAGATCAGGTTTGTTTACTCAGCACAGTTATTATTGAGGGGTGTGTTATCGACTATAGTTGACCTTATTCATATTCTGATATGTTTCATGTGTTACTTTCTTCTGATATGATGGGTTGGGAGACTACTTGACTATTCACACACATGATGTGGTTCTGTTTAGGCCTTGTGGCAAGATGGCTCTTGGGGTGTTGAAATGTTTATTGCGCCTTGGTTATGGTCTTCCTGTATGTGGTGTATTGTGTTATCGGTTTCTCCATGGTTTTGGTCATGCGCTTCGCGCGCTTGTTGTTGATATACATGTGTTGGGTGAGTAGGAGAATTTGGGCAATGGGTAATCCATGAGGGCCGGTATGCTTGGATCGGGTTAAGCGCCGCAGCAGAGTTATGTTGGGATATGGTCTTTGTGCTTGCTTTGTGTGTTATGCTTCTCCCTTGTGAGATGTGCTCATAGCGTTGTGCTTTGCAGTGGTACTTGTTGAACTTGTGGGGTGGTTCCCTTATTTGGCTCTCCTTCCATCTTTGGTTGCATTCGGGTTGTCGCTTGTTTGATGAACGGTTGCATTGTATGTAGCTCTATGTGTCATTGGTGTGGACGGTCAGTCGAGTAGCTTGCACTGGGTGAAATGAGACTTTGACCTGAAATTTATGCTATCGAATTTTATTAAGATAAGTTGGAAGAGTAATGTCATTAGTCAGCTTAGAATTACGTAATGGTTCATATTGGGCGAGTGAGCCCCATCACTTGTTGATCTGATGAGTGGTTATGAGTTTCTATGCATTTCTTTTATCCATGGTAATGTACGAAGGTTCAGAATAAGGTTTTATTTGATATGAGGCATGTCGCCGGTACCGAGTTTGATAATAAGCAACTATTAAGGTCGGAAGTTACTGCTATGAGTATTTGAGTTATGTGGTATATCATGTGATTATATCTTGGAATATGGTCGTGGCTTGATACATCTTTTTCAAAATTATACTGTATATAGATGCGAGAATCGGGCCTTATAATGTATTTCGAATATTAGGGATTGGGTTCTATGGTTTATGAACTAAGGTTGATGAAAGAATCTCTGGTTGGGTAGTATTGACGAGCTTATATGTATTGGGGTGACGTGGGGTCACTCATGGGTATGTGTATGGTTTTATATGGTGATTTGATGGCTTTAGAGTGACTAGTACATATGTTTAAGTGGGGAAGAACATAACTACATGATCGGTCGTTTTGAGCATTTGTATTTCCTTTCGGTGGTTTGAGGTCTTTAGTAGCATCACATAATGTATTATGACTTGCGTGTATGGTCGGTTTTGTTTTTCGAGTGGTTCGGGATTGATTTGGAGGAATAATTTTTAATTTGGAAGCTATAAGTTGGAAGAGTTGACCAAGTCTGATTTTTGTGTATTTGATCTCGGGTCGGAATTTGATGGCTCTGTTAGGTCCGGATGGTGATTTTGGACTTGGGTATATGCCCCGATTTATATTTGGATGTTTCTAAAAAGTATTTGACTCTAATTGACGAAAGTTGGCAATTGAAGGTTTGGAAAGTTCATAGGTTTGACCAAGAGTTGACTTCACCGTTATCGGGTTCCGATTTTTGTTCCCGGAGTTGGAATGGGTTTGTTATGTTATTTGGAATTTGTGTGCAAAATCTGAAGAGATTTCGAGTTGTTTAGACATATTCTGTGTAAATTCAAAATTTGGAAATATGAAATAGTTCATTAAGCTTGAATTGAGGTGCAATTCGTGGTTTTGATGTTATTCTTTGGGATTTGAGGCCTCGAGTAGGTCTGTATTATGTTTTGGAATTGGTTGGTATGTTCGAACGAGGTCCCGAGGGGCTCGGGTGAGTATTTGAGTGATTTCGGATCATTTAATCTCATGTTCGAGTTGCTGGTTTTCTGCTATTTCTGATGTCCTTCACAATCGCGAAGGACTAACCGCGATTGCAAAGTGATTTTTGGAGTTGGGGGAGTTTTAGCAATGCGTTCGCGACAGGGAGGCCGCGTTCACGATGGTCGGGCGATTGGTGCTACACGTTCGCGTCTGGATATCATATTCGCAATTATGTGCAAGCTTGGCAGCTTTTGTTCATCGCGTTCACATGGGTGATGCTATGAACGCGAAGGTTTATTCTGGGTCAGTGCTACTTTCTTCTACGCGATCATGATGTACATGACTCGACAGTGCATATAAGTTGTTAATTTCGGACTTTGAGCTCATTTTATCATATCTAGAGATTGGGAGCTCGGATTTGGGCGAATGTTTTTAAGGCATTTTCATCATTTGGACTGAGTAAGTAATTTCGACTCAGATTTGATTATTATACATGATTCCATCTTTAATTTTTGCATTTGATCGATGAATCTAAAAGAGAAATTAGGGGGTTTTGGCTAAACTTTTCTAAAGTGAATAATTGGGTTTTGAACATCGATTCAAAGTCCGATTTGAGTGAAACTAATATGGTTGGACTCGTATTCGGATGGGTTGACGGAATTTATGGGTTTTGTCGGGTTCCGGGAAGCGGGCCCTTGTTGACCTTTTGGTTGAATTTGAGTATTTGATTAAAGATTCGACCTTTATGGTTTGGGTTTGTTTCCTATGGTATTATTTGATGTTTTTGAGTTGCTTTTGGATAGATTTGAGTTGTTCGGATGTCGATTCGCACGGGATGGCATTTTAGAGTATTGTTTTGGCTTGACTGAGGTAAGTGTCTTGCCTAACTTTGTTGAGAGAATTTTTCTTAATAAAATGATATTGTTTGCTATATGCGGGGGTGATGTATATGCGAGGTGACGAGCGTATATGCATGTGCCAGAATTATCCATGCTTGGGGGTAGATCATATGATTCTTTGTGCCTTGTTGGACTTAGTGATTTCCTTGCCTCATGTTTTACTTGACTTCTATAATAGTATGATCACAATTCCAATACAATAGACCATGCATCAGCCTATTACAACTTGATTAAATATGATGGACCCCTTTGTGAAACTGGTAATGTGCTAAATTCAATCATAACTATGCATAAATCATGAATACATTGCTATGTTCGTTATTCTTGGGATACTTGGGTTCCATACTTATGTTGAAGATCATGTATGAGCTTCGTTGAGATACTTGAACAATGAGGTTCTTGAAGTTTATTGAATTATTTATTGGTGCAAGAACTTTGATTGTCGTACACGTGGTGTATTTTGCTGAACCACTCTTCTTGATGTCGTCCATGCTTCCCACCTTGCTTGTTGTTAACGTGTATATGCTTGGTGAGGATAAGTGTAAAGCACGAAGGGTGATGCTATGTATTGTATTTACATTATCATGTGAGGATGAGAGTAAAAGCACAAGGGTGATGTTGTGCCATTGTTTAAAAGCACGAAGGGTGATGTCGTGCCATTGTTTTACATTATCAGGTGAGTAAGAGAGTAAAATCATGAAGGGTAATACCGTAAAATTGTTTTTATATTATAATATGAGGATGAAAGTTCATGGCACGAAGGGTGTTTCCGTGCAGGCGAGGATGAGAGGCATGCATAATATTGTGTTGTCTTTCCCTTGCATATACATTTATGCCTTTATCCTGAGTTGTTATTGTTGTACCTATGATTTCTATACTATTTGATTGTTGTCACGTCTTTTCCTTCTACCTTATTTGTTATTATTCTATCCACGCCTTCTATTTGTTTATCATTGTTACATTCATGCTTTCCTTCTTTTTTGTTATACCTACATCTATGCTTTATTTCATGTTTGTTGTAGTTTCATCTAAACCTTCTACTTTGTAACTATTGAAATCTATATTCTCCTACCTTATTTGTTATCCTTACTTTGCCTCCTACCTTGTTTGTTACCGTTATCCACATGCTTCTGCCTCGTTTGTTACTTCTATGTGTGTGCTTTATACTTCGTTGTTACCGTCATTGGCATTCCTTCTACCTGGTTGGTACTGCTATACATATACTTGGCGAGGATGAGATAAATTCATGAAGGGTGTTGTCGTGCCATTTGATTTAACATACATTCACATGTTTGGTGAGGATGAGATAAATGCACGAAGGGTGTTGTCGTGCCATTTGATTTGATATCTTGAACACATTCCTCATATTATGAAAGTTTGTGAGTTTACTATGTTGCTTTGGTGATTATCACTTTAACCTCTTGTCTTGAGCTATTAGAAAATGATTGGTTGTGATATTGAGGAAACTGTCCGCGATTCTTTTAGTTAATCATTTGCTACTTCTTATATTTTCTCTTGTAATCAGCTTTGTTATTTCTAATGTTGTTTCTACTGCAAATTTAACTGAACAATTTATATAGTGAATATTTTGTAATTTAAAAACCTCTTCACTACTTCACTGAGGTTAGTCAAGATATTTACTGAGTGCATGGGGTCGGTTGTACTCATACTACACTTCTGCATCTTGCGTGCAGATCTTGGAGATGCGTAGCTGTGGAATATGGAACCTTACATTGGAGACATACCGCATACAGGATTCCTGCTACCTTTTTATTCATGGTATCTTTGGATTTTATTTCTGTTTATGTAGCTTTCGAGCAGATGTTGTATTTATTTATTTCACCATCATGTAAATCTAAATCATAGTGGCTCATGACTTGTACTACCAGTCTTTGGGATAGTTTTATTGAATTCGGCTGCAGTTTTTATTAAATATAATATTGATTTCTCAGTTAATAGTGACTTTTGTTGTTGGGCTTACCTAGAGGGTTTGGTTAGGTGCCATCACGACTTAGTGGGATTTGGATTGTAACAGAGGCAATGTCGAGCAGCTCGTACTCTCAATTGTCATGATTGATTTTATCCTCGGGTAATACTCTATTCTGTATATAGTTCACAAATATGTTATGCAAATCCTGGGTTAGATTAGTGGAGTTTACCTCATCCCTTACATGATCAAGAGCTGAATGGAACAAATGTGCATTGTATTATTTCCAAATTCAGATATTTGTTGTTGATCCACGGTTGTCCAGGGCGTCAGCTTCAGCATTATCTTCTCTGGATAATTGAAAAACCTTTCATTCTCGAAACTGGTTCAGCAAATTTTTGACTCTCTCTACGTATTGCTGCATTCGTATCTTCTGTGCCACGTATGTTCCTTGGATTTGATTTACCACCAGTTGGAAGTCATTTTTCATCTCAATATGTTCTATACAAATTCTCTAGCTAATTCGAGTCTTGCAATCACAATCTCATACTCATCTATGTTATTAGTAATAAAATAAAATCTGATTGATTGACTAACTACTTCTTTGGAAGGTGAAATGAGCACTTACCTGAGTTTGTACCCCTTAACGTTAGAAAAATCATATGTATATAAGGTCCAGGTTCCGAGGTTTGTTCTAGAGGCAACATGTGTGATGCCCATGACGGAGGGCGAGCCGATGAAGGCGGGCCAAGTAGGACTGACAGGCGTATAGGCTGGAAAGCTTCTGAAAAAAGTGTACACATGTCACTTTAAGCGAATCCCACATCAAAATGGGAGAGGAAACTAGTGAGCTTTATAAGGCCTTACACAAGTTCACATAGTACGCGCGCTTTTGGGGCTCGATGTGGCGTAGCCAAAATGTCAAATCTGTAGGGGCGAAGACCCAAAGCGAACAATATATGCCATGGGTTTGGGTCGTGATAAATATGGTATCAGAGTCGAATCTACCTTAGCACGATGGTTGGGCAAACCTTAGCAGTCAACTGAGTCCAGGTGAATCCTACATCTTTGAGAAGGTGGTGGGGCAAACCTTAGCGAGGACACTGAGTCCCAAGGGGGGGTGAATGTGATGCCCATGATGGAAGGCGGGCCGATGAAGGCAGGTCAAGAAAAACTGGCAGACTTATAGGCAGGAAAGCTTCTGAAGAAGGGGTGCACGTATCACCTTAGGTGAATCCCGTATCAACATGGGAGAGGAAAGTGGTGAGCTTTATAAGTCCTGACACAAGTTCATATGGTACGCGCGCTTTTGGGGCTCGATGTGGCATAGCCCAAAAAGATAAATCTGTGTGGGCCGAGACCTTAAGCGGAGAATACATGCCATGGGCTTGGGTCGTGATAACATGTGCCTCTTTCTCAGCCTCGAGAAGTATACTTGAACTGAAATCAGCTACAAAATCCACGAATACTTGTGATTTAATAGCATTGCGAGGCTGATAAATAATATCATACACATTGAGTTTGACTGGCCATTTATCAAGTCGGCCCAAGAGTTCTTTCTTATTCATAATGTTCCATAATGGAAAGATAGTAACTACGGAGATGGGATGACATTGAACATATGGTCTAAGCATTTTAGCAGCCATGAATATTTTAGTGACGAGATGCTGATATGTGGCTCCGGCATTCTTGAGTCCGAAAGGCATATCACCTTATAGCAAAAAGTCCTTCTGTCTGTAATTAAAAAAAATCATGATCCTTCTAGCCCCTTTTAATTTGATTGTACTCGAAGAAGCATTTATAAAGGTCAAAGGCCCATGTCCTGCAATTCAATCTATTAATTAATTAATATATGGTAAAGAAAAAGAGTCTTTGGGGATTGCCTTATTTAAATCGGTATAATCTACACATACTCTTCATTTATCATTCTTGTTTGGAATTACTACGACATTTTTTGACTAGTTCGGGTACTTTACCTCTCGAACTGATCCGATCTTCAGAAGTTTTCTAACCTCTTCCTCTATGATCTTGTTTCGGAAGGGTCTCGATTTTCTTTTTTCTGCTTGACTGGAGTACATGACGAGTTTACATTAAGCTTGTATTTTATCAGTTCTGGTGGAATACCTGTCATATCAACATATGACCAAGCAAAGAAATCAACATTAGCTCGTAAAAATTTATTTAACTTATGCTTGTGTTTAGGGTTGAGGCCTGAACCAATATAAATTTTCCTTTCCGGGAGGTTAACAAATAGTATGACAGCTTCTAACACCTCCGCAGTTGACATTTGTGTCTCGTGCCTTTGTTATCGTCTTCTCGATGGGATCTAGTATGCTTTAGTTGCTATTTGACATTTTGATTTTTGGCGAGCCCATTTGCGATGGCCACCGAGTTTAGTTCTCGAGCGGCTCTTTGGTCCCCTTTAATTTGCCTTATCCCCCATTTTGACAGAAATTTGATGATATGATATAGTGAATACGGTACCGCATTCATGTCGTGAACCAATGATCTTCCCAAAATGATGTTGTAGGTCATTATTTCCACTACCACCTAATATGGGGTATCTTTTACCACCCCTTCGGTAAAAGTCGTTGGTATAATCATACCTCGTGTGACCACGTTGGAGTTATCCAATTCGGGAAGAGTTCAAGGTTTCGAGATAATCTGGTCTGTTAACTACATTTCTTTGACTTCCTATAATTCGATAATATTTGCTAAACTACCTGGATCAATCAAAATATTTTTAATGTCATTATCCAAAATACGTAAAGTAATTAACAATGTATCATTGTATGGTGGTGTTAATCTGTTTGCGTCCTCATCATTAAATATAATTGTTTCTCCTTTTAGTGTTTTCCAATTTCTCCTTTCATGCGTCATTGAGTCTTTAGCAAACTTTTTTGTTGTCATGAATGTTACTATGTTAATTTCTTCCCCATCGGAAATGATGTTGACCGTTTATTTCGGTGAAGGAGCTCTCGGTGGTTCCTCATTCTTTTGATTCTTCATATAAGACTCTCTTCCTTTCTCACTTAATAGCTCTGTGACATATCCCTTTTACGAGATATCCTAATTCACTTTACAGAAGTCGACAGTCTATCGTTTGGTGCCCATGGTCATTATAGAATTCGCACATAAATTCTTGACTTCTCTTGCTATGGTATGATCTCATCTCTTTAGGCCATCTCACTTTATATCCTATGTCTTTCAGAACAACTACCATTTCGGAGATACTCGCAATGAAATTATTATCGACCAACTTTAGTCTAAAATGGTAGAACTGAGCTTTGACATATTTGATTCTTTCTTTGTCCTTTGTGATAATGTGGTGCTCTTCTGCATGAAACCCTTGTTACTCTGACTTGGTTTCGGTTGTCAATCAAGATCTCTTCATGATGGATCGAGGAATGGTATATAGCAATTTATTGAATTCCTTTGGTTAGATTCGAGTTGCCTTGAAGTTCGTTCCAGTCGATCGTTGAATCAAATCCCTGATTTTGGTTGAATTACGATATCATCTTCTATTAGAAGCTTAGTGTTGAATCGATTATAAACATCATTCTATATTGTTTGGATGAATTCTCGAAGGCTCTCCTTTAATCTTTTCATGGCCTCCGAGCTTCTTTTGTTTAGATTATTTGTAAAGGCCATCTGCCCAATTATCTGGTACAGGAGTAAAAACATCCTTCCCTTTTGGAACCGATCTACGTTCCCTGAGAAAATCTATACTTCCTTGTTGGATTTTGAAGATGTCCTCATTCATTTTTCTATCTTTTGTGCTCCGGAATGGGCCTTAATAAAAGCATTTGTAAGTTCAACAAATAAATCAATTTCCTGCTTCGAGAAGAAGAGAATACCACGTTAGCGCTTCCTTAGTTAGGGTTTCCCCAAATTTTTTCACTAGCACCAACTTAATTTCCTGCTTAGTCAGGTCGTTTCCTTTGACTCCCATGGAGAATGATATTACGTGATCTTGTGGATCTGACATCTTGTCATATTTGGGAATATCAGACATCTTGAGTTTTTTTTAGGAATCGGTAACGGGGCGGCACTTGGCTTCCATGGTTGCTTAGAATAATTGTCCATATCGACACCTTTGATCATGACTGAAACTCCTAGAATTTTCTCGATTCATTCATTCTGCTCCTTGATTTTTTTTGCAAGGTTAGAATTTAATTTTGCGCATTGTAATTTTTAGATGTACCTGAACCTCATACTCCGGAATTATTTGGCACTCTCCTATTCTTCAGATTCATTGGCATCAAGTTGGGGGTTTTCATTACAATATTTTTCCTCGGTTATGGAGTTGGTGTCCCGGCAGTGACACTACTCATTAAGGTCCTCAGCACCTCTCCGATTTGATTATTCCACTCTTGTTGTTGGGTCATGAAGTTTTTCAGCTCTTCTTCTATCATGAGATGTTCGTCATCTCCGCTAGTAGATCTATCTAATAAAATTTTTCAGGAATGAGTGAGATTTCAGGACTATGGTTATTTGGTGGAGCTATTGGTATCTCTCCAGCTTTCAAAGCTTGATTTTCCTGTTGGTTGGCGGAGAACTCCAGACATGATGTTCCTTCAAGTTAAAATTAACAAGTGAAAATGAAAAGGATTTAAAGGAATAGAGACAAAATAACAATAATCTGAAGAAAATGATTGTTTGCTTGGGCCCTAAAGTGGGTGTCAGAAGGTTTAACCTAAAACTAAATTAATAGACCAAATCAATTAAATTTGTATTTCAAGGCCAGAAACAACTTACTTGATTCACTTTCTCAAATATAAATAATGGAATTAAATAATAACAGTTAAAAAAAGAACAAACATTGAGATTAGATATAAAGAAAGTAAAGAAAATTTTTATTAATTATGCTTCTCCCGGAAGATCTATTCTTGCTTAATAATAATTCAGTATATTAGTAGAGAGAATTCAAGAGTTTATTGAGATCGATACAAAGTATGAGAAGTGGGGGTTTAAATAATAAAGTTTTTCATACATGTCTCCTAATATCTCATCTACCCTTTACACCAATTATTTGTTGTTTTCGCACGTTACGCTTGAAGAATTTGTAATTGCTCCGTAATTAATGTTGAATTCCTTCTTATTTAGGATTGACTGATTCTTCTCTACAGTCCGTGCATATGAGACTTCATGAAACATCCTCTCGTGTTGCCTCCTTAGTAACCTCGATGTCAACAATCTTGGCTCAATTGATCTCGAATTCATTCTTCAAGCGACCTTCTTATCCATCGGTTGTTTCTTGTCACGGCCCAAATCCTAACCTGTCGTGATAAAACACAAGTGCAGAAATAGTTCCCAATAACGGGGTGTCACTAAGCCATGAGCATCTATACATAATCAGTCTAAAAATGAAACTAATGTAATAGTTTGGATCCAAATACAACGAAAGAAAGGATAAGGAAGGAGAAACAAGGACTGCGAACGCCAGGCAGCTACCTCAGTATCTCCAACGGTCAGCTATGCGAAATATCAACACTCTCCCTGTCCAAAAACTCCTGGATCTGCACACGAGTGTAGGGTGTAGCGTGAGTACAACAAACTCAGTAAGTAACAATAATAAATAAGGAACTGAAAGATAGTGACGAGCTATATAGTTATAATTCATGTTCAGTAGTCTCAACAACAAAAGTAGACATGCTTTCAAATCCGGCAAATTAAGTCAAATCAGTTTATTCATGCCAAATTCAAGTAAAAACCAGATAAAAGTATCCTTCAGAAGTTTTCCAAAATCAGTGATATATGGAAACTATGTGCAACAACAATGAAATCATATACAGCCTCTCAGGGGCAACAATCACGCAGTCCTCCCATTCACTCCAACCTCACAATCATTCCTCACAGCCACTCATTCCTCACAGACACTCTGCACTCCGCACTCAGTAGGTACCTGCGCTCACTAGGGGTGTGTATAGACTCCGGAGGGGCTCTTTCAGCCCAAGCGCTATATCAAGCCAAGTCATGGCATAAAGCAATTAAAATATGATGTGGCGTGCAGCCCGATACCATAAATATCCTCATAATCAGGCCCTCGGCCTCACTCAGTCAGCAATCTCTCCAGTCTCTCGGGCTCTCAGAAATCAGGAAAATCAGCCCAAACAGCAATAATATGATGTATCAACAAGAATAATAGAGACTGAGATATCATATGCAAATAACACTGAGACTCAGTACAAATAGCATTTAGCAGGTAATCCAACATGTAACACGGCCTTTATGGGTCCTAACAGTACCAACACACAGCCTAATTATGGTCTCTAACATGATTCACGGTCAAATTTCTATAACACATAAAGAGCATATAGCTAACAACAAGTTTATTCAACTTCTCAGTTTCATGGAATGGACCAAGTCATAATTCCCACGGTTTACGCACACACGCCCTGTCACCTAGCATGTGCGGCACCTCTAAAACAATAATATAACACCAAATTCGGGGTTTCATACCCTCAGGACCAGATTTAAAACTGTTACTTACCTCAACCCGAGAAAAACTCTACTCCAATATGCCTTTGCCTCGCGAATCGGCCTCTAAACGTCTCAAATCTAGCCACAAGCAGTACAATACAATCAATACGGACTAAAAGAATCAAATCCACAAGAAAATTACGAGATTATAAGCCAAAATTCTGAAATTGGTCAAAAGCCGACCTCGAGCCCACGTCTCGAAATCCGACAAAAGTCACAAAACCCATAAGCCCATTCACTCACGAGTCTAACCATACCAAATTTACTCAAATCCGATAACAAAATCCCATTCAAAACCTCAAAAATCTAATTCAAGAACACTTCCTCTTTTTTCCCAATTTTCCACCCCAAATCACAAATTAGATGATGGCATTAAAAACATAATCATGGAATTTAGCCAAAATCAAGTAAGAATCACTTACCCCAATAAACTCCACGAAAATCTCTTCAAGAATCGCCCAAATTCGTGGTCTCTAGCTCAAAATATGAAGAATGGGTTCAAACCCTCATTTTTGAAATTAAATATTATTGCCCAGATTTCCTTCTTCGCGAACACGACCATCCTCTCGCGTTCGCATAGACCAATTTGACTGCCTCTCAGTTTAACTCTCCGCGAACGCGACCAACTCTTTACAAACGCGATGCTTTACCAAATCTGACCTTCGCGAACGCGGCCCATGCCTCGCGAATGCGTAGACCAAAAGGATGGGGTCCCTAGCTGCCTCACTTCTCTTCGCGAACACGACACCACTCCCGCGTTCGCGATGCACACACAGACCACACCTTCGTGTTCGTGTCCTCTTCTTGGCAAATGCGAAGAACAAAAATTTCCAGCTCACAGGAATCGGAATTCGACCCCGGAATCGGAATTCGACTCCGATAGCAAAAAGTCAACCCCCGGTCAAACTTCCCAAAAATTCGACTTTCGCCATATCAAGCCTAATTCTACTCCTGACCTCCAAATCACAATCCGGACATGCTCCTAAGTCCAGAATCACCCAACGGAGCTAACGGAACCATCAAAATTCCAATCCGAGGTCATTTACACATAAGTCGACATTCGATCGACTTTTCTAGCTTAAGGTTTCAATTAAGAGACTAAGTGTCTCAATTCACTCTGAATTCACTCCGAACCCGAACCAACTAACCCGGTAAGTCATAAAACATCAGTGAAGCCCAAAAATGAGCAGAAAAGGGGAACGGGGCTACAACTCTCGAAACGATCGGCTGGGTCATTACATCCTCCCCCTCTTAAACAAACGTTCGTCCTCAAACGAGTATAGAGACATACATGAAGTGGTGAAAAGATGAGGATAACAGCTGCGCATATCTTGCTCGGTCTCCCAAGTCGCCTCTTCGATCGGCTGACCCCTCCACTGTACATTCATAGAAGCAATATTCTTCGACCTCAGCTTCCAAACCTGCCTATCCAAGATCGCCACCGGCTCCTCAACATAAGATAAATCCTTGTCCAACTGGACTGAGCTGAAGTCCAACACGTGAGACGGATCGCCGTGATACTTCTGGAGCATAGAAACATGGAATACTGGATGAACTCATGCTAGACTGGGAGAAAATGCAAGCTCATAAGCAACCTCCCCAACACGTCGCAACACCTCAAATGGGCTGATAAACCTCTGGCTCAGCTTGCCCTTCTTTCCAAACCTCATAACACCCTTCATGGGTGACACCAGGAGCAGGACCCGCTCTCCAATCATGAATGCAACATTGCGAACCTTCCGATCCGCATAACTCTTCTGTCTGGACTGGGCTGTGCGCAGTCTATCCTGGATCACCCTAACCTTCTCCAGAGCATCCTGAACCAAGTTTGTACCCAATAATCTAGCCTCGCCCGTCTTGAACCAACCTATTGGAGACCTACACCGCCTACCATACAAAGCCTCATACGGTGCCATCTGGATGCTTGACGGATAACTGTTGTTGTAGGCAAACTCCACTAGTGGCAAGAACTGATCCCAAGAACCTCCAAAATCTATCACACACGCACGGAGCATATCCTCTAATATCTGAATAGTGTGCTCGGACTGTCCGTCCTTCTGAGGGTAAAATATTGTGCTCAGCTCCACTTGAGTACCTAACTCATGTTGTATGGCCTTCTAGAACCGTGATGTAAACTGCGTACCCCGGTCAGAGATGATAGATACCGGTATGCCATGAAGCCTAACAATCTCGCGGATATAAATTTGAGACAACTGCTCGGAAGAATAGGTAGTCATCACAGGAATGAAATGAGCTGACTTGGTCAGCCTATCCTTAATCACCCAAACTACATCAAACTTTCGCTGAATCCGTGGAAGCCCAACAACGAAATCCATAGTGATCCGCTCTCATTTCCACTCAGAAATTGGCCGCTGATGCTCATACTTCACTGCTGGCAATTTAGACACTGAGCCACATACTCCACTATGTCCTTCTTCATTCTCCTCTACCAGTAATGTTGTCTCAAGTCCTGATACATCTTTGTGGCACCCAGATGAATAGAATACCGCGAACTGTGAGCCTCCTGGAAAATCAACTCACGCAAACCATCTACATTGGGCACACATAGCCTGCCCTGCATCCTCAATGCATCATCATCCCCAATAGTGACCTCCTTAGCATCACCGTGTTGAACCGTGTCCTTAAGGACAAGCAGATGGGGGTCATCATACTGACGCTCCCTGATACGATCATAAAGAGAAGACCGAGAGACCACACAAGCCAATACTCGACTCGGCTTAGAAACATCCAACCTAACAAACTAGCTAGCTAAGGCCTGAACATCCAATGCCAATGGCCTCTCTACTGTTGGAATATATGCTAAGCTCCCCAAACTCTCCGCCCAGCTTCTCAAGGCATCGGCCACCACATTAGCGTTCTCAAGATGGTACAAAATAGTGATATCATAGTCCTTAAGAAGCTCCAACCACCTCCGATGATGCAAGTTAAGATCCTTCTGTTTGAACAGATGCTGCAAACTCTGGTGATCAGTGTAAATCTCGCAATGGACACCGTACAAATAGTGCCGCCAGATCTTCAAGGCATGAACAATAGCTGCTAACTCAAGGTCGTGGACATGATAGTTCTTTTTATAGGGCTTCAACTGGTGCGAAGCATAAGCAATCACTCTACCCTCCTGCATCAGAACACACCCAATACCGATCCGAGAAGCATCACAATACACTGTGTAAGAACCAGAAGCTGATGGTAGAACTAGAATTGGAGTCGTGGTCAAAGCAGTCTTGAGCTTCTGAAAGCTCTCCTCGCACTTATCCGACCACCTGAAAGGAGCACCCTTTTGGGTCAATTTGGTCAAGGGCGATGCGATATATGAGAAACCCTCTACAAAACGACGGTAATAACCAGCCAAACTAAGAAAACTCCAAATCTCCTTGGCTGAGGACGGTCTTGGCCAACTCCGAACCACCTCTATCTTCTTCGGATCTACCTGAATAACCTCATTGGGCACCACGTGCCCCAAGAACGCCATTGAATTGAGCCAAAACATATACTTGGAGAACTTTGCATAAAGCTTCTCCTCCCTCAACCGCTGCAACACGATCCGCAAATGTTGGGCATGCTCTTCCTGGCTATGAAAGTACACCAGGATATCATCAATAAATACAATAACGAACGAGTCAATATAAGGCTGAAACACATTGTTCATCACATGCATGAACGTTGTTGGGACGTTGGTCGGCCCAAAAGACATCACAAGGAACTCATAATGACCATAACGGCTCCTGAAAGTTGTCTTAAGAATATCTGAGTTCCGAATCTTCAACTGGTGATATCCTGACCTCAAATCAATCTTGGAGAACACCCTCGCTCCCTGAAGCTGGTCAAATAGATCATCAATACGCGGCAAAGGATATTTGTTCTTGGTTGTGACTTTGTTCAACTGCCTATAATCAATGCATATCCGCATAGTACCATCCTTCTTTTTCACAAATAGAACTGGTGCACCCCAAGGTAACACGCAAGGCCGAATAAACCCCTTATCAAGGAGTTCATGAAGTTGCTCCTTCAATTCCTTCAACTACGTCGGTGCCATACGATATGGTGTAATAGAAATGGGCTGAGTGCCCGGCACCAAACAAATACCGAAGTCAAGATCCCTGTTAGGCGGTATGCCCGGCAGGTCTGTAGGAAACACATCCAGAAAATCTCGCACCACCGGAACAGAATCAATAGTAGGGGTCTCTGCACTAACATCCCTCACAAAGGCCAGATAAGATAGACAACCCTTCTCAACCATCCCCTGAGCCTTCAAGTATGAAATTACTCTACTGGAAACATAGTCTATAGAGTTGCTCCACTCAACCCTCGACAACCCCGGCATCGCCAATGTCACGGTCTTAGCGTGACAATCCAGAATAGTATGACATGGAGACAACCAGTGCATACCTAAGATCACATCGAAATCAACCATACTAAGTAACAAGAGTTCAACTCTGGACTCCAATCCCCTAATACTCACTACACACGACCGGTATACCCGGTCCACAATAATAGTATCGCCCACCGGTGTAGATACATGAATAGATGAAACTAGAGACTCGCGAGGCATATCCAGATAATGAGCAAAATACAATGACACATATAAATAAATAGAACTAGGGTCAAATAATATAGAGGCATCCCTCTGGAAGACTGAGACAATACATGTGATCACTATATCGGAAGCAATGGCATCTGGTCTGGCAGGAAGAGCATAGAATCGGGCCTGACCGCCACCTAATCTACCTCCCCCTCTAGGGCGACCTCTAGCTAACTGGGCCCCACCCTGAGATGGCTGAGCGGGTGGTGTAGCAACTGGTGCAGAAGACGCAGCCTGACTCCTCTGCTGCGCTGGACCTCCCTGACGATGAGGACACTACCTCCACACATGCCCAAACTCCCTGCACTCAAAATAACTCCCTGGTACGGGTGATGGGGACTGAAGAGAGCCCCGAGCACCAGGATAACTACTAGAAGGACCTGCCATAGACGAGCCCTGACCCGATGGAGCACGGGACGAACTCTGAGCTGGAAAGGCACTGAGAGATAAGTGACCCAGCTGATAACTGTGTGAACCATGTCCAGATGATGCACCACGATGAACTGGGTGAGCCGTCTGAGCATGCCTGTAAGGACAACCCCTGCCGTGGTAGAACTGACCCCCAGAAGGAACACCGCTGAATCCACCCTATCCACGAGGCTTCTTGGCCTCTCTCTCACCCCGCTCCTGGCTGCGAACCATCTCAATCTGATGAGCAATGTCAACAACCTCATCAAACGTAGCACCAGACACTCTCTCTCTAGTCATAAGCAATCGCAACTGAAAAGTGAGGCCATCTATGAACCTCCTGATCCTCCCCATGCCTGTGGGAACCAACAGACAGCATGACGGGCCAACTCATAAAATCTCATCTCATACTGCGTCACGGACATATCACTCTGACGAAGCTTCTCGAACTGCCTGCACAGCTCCTCTCTGTGGGACTGAGGCACGAACTTCTCCAGGAAGAAAATGGAGAACTGCTGCCAAGTAAAGGGTGCTGCACCGACCGGCCTACGCCTCTCGTAAGCCTCCCACCAATTGAAGGCAGCCCCAGAGAACTGAAAGGTAGTGAACAAGACCCCACTGGTCTCTAGAATACTTATTGTACAGAGTATCCTCTGGCACTTATCCAAGAATCCTTATGCATCCTCTCCCTCTGTACCACTAAACAATGGAGGCTGGAGTCTCCCAAACCTCTCCAATCTACGCTGCTCATCATCAGGCATAACAGAAACCACATAGTCCTGAACGGCTACAACATGCTGGGCTGGTGGTACACCCGATTCTAGAGTCCCTGTACCACCTGCTCTGGTGTGCGGGCGACGGGAGTCTAAGCACCTCCCCCAGCCTGAGAAGTGGTTGTTGCGGCCAGAACAGAGACCGCCTGAGCAAGACTGGTGCACGCGGTCATAATCTGAGCTAAGGCCTCCTGAAGGCCTGGAATCACAATGGGCACGGGTGGTGCCTGAGCTGGTCCCACAGGCTCATCCACAACTGGAACCTACTCCTAAATTGGGGAAACTGGTGTATCTACAGGTGCTGCCCTAGCTGTTGTGCGAGCTGAACCTCTACCCCTTCCGAGGCCCCTATCGCGACCTGGGCCTCTCGCGGCCCTCACTGGTGGTACTAATGGTTGTCCATCTTGTCCCGTAGTACGTGTCCTCACCATCTGTGAGAGAATAGAACAACAGAAGTTTAATTACCAGAATCAAAAGATTCGCACGATAAGAATTCAAGAATGTGGAATTTCCTAAGGGTTCGGCAGCCTCTCGAAGATAGGTAGAGACGTCTCCGTACTGATCCGTAAGACTCTACTGAACATGCTCATGACTCGTGAGACCTATGTAACCTAGGCTCTGATACCAACTTGTCACGACCCAAATCTAACCTGTGGTGATGGCACCTATCGATGGTACAAGGCAAGATATCATTTCCAAATACTCCAAATATTTAACAGAAAAATAATTCAAGACATTTGAAATAGGCAAAGTTTTCATAAACAAGGGGGTAAAACCCAAAACACAAGTGTGGAAATAGCTCCCAATATCGGGGTGTCACTAAACCATGAGCATTTATACATAATCAGTCTAAAAGTGAAACGACTATAACAGTTTGGATCCAAATACAACGAAAGAAAGGATGAGGGAGGAGAAACAAGGACTGTGAACGCCAGGCAGCTACCTCGGTATCTCCAACGGTTAGCTACGCGAAATATCAACACTATCTGCGTCCAAAAACTCCTGGATCTGCACACAAAGTGCAGGGTGTAGCGTGAGTACAACCAACTCAATAAGTAACAATAATAAATAAGGAACTGAAAGATAATGACGAGCTACACAGTTATAATTCATTTTCGGTAGTCTCAACAAGAAAAAGTAGACATGCTTTCAAATCTGGCAAATTAAGTCAAATCAGTTTATTCGTGCCAAATTCAAGTAAAAACCAGATAAAAGTATCATTCAGAAGTTTTCCAAAATCAGTGATATATGGCAACTATGTGCAACAACAATGAAATCATATACAACCTCTCAGGGGCAACAATCACCCAGTCCTCCCATTCACTCCAACCTCACAATCACTCATTCCTCACAGCCACTCATTCCTCACAGTCACTCAGCACTCGGCACTCGGCACTCGTACTCAGTAGGTACCTGCGCTCACTGGGGGGTGTACAGACTCCGGAGGGGCTCCTTCAGCCCAAGCGCTATATCAAGCCAAATCATAGAATAAATCAATAAAAATATATTGCGGCGTGCAGCCCGATTCCATAAATATCCTCACAATCAGGCCCTCGACCTGACTCAGTCAGCAATCTCTCCAGTCTCTCGGGCTCTCAAAAATCAGGAAAATCAGCCCAAACAACAATAATATAATGTATCAAAAAGAATAATAGAGACTAAGATATAATATGCGAATAACAATGAGACTGAGTACAAATAGCATTTAGCAGGTAATCCAACATGTAATACGGCCTCTGTGGGTCCCAACAGTACCAACACATAGCCTTATTATGGTCTCTAACATGATTCACAGTCAAATTTCTATAACACATGAAGAGTATATAGTTAACAACAAGTTTATTCAACTTCTCAGTTTCACGGAATGGACCAAGTCACAATTTTTACGGTGCACGCCCACACGCCTGTTACCTAGCATGTGTGTCACCTCCAAAACAATTATATAACACCAAATCCGAGGTTTCATACCCTCAGGACCAGATTTAGAACTGTTACTTACCTCAACCCGAGCAAAACTCTACTCCAATATATCTTTGCCTCGTGAATCGGCCTCCAAACATCTCGAATCTAGCCACAAGCAGTACAATACAATCAATACGGACTAAAGGAATCAATTCCATAAGAAAATTACGAAATTATAAGCTAAAATCCGAAATTGGTCAAAAGCCGGGCCCGGGCCCACGTCTCGAAATCCGATAAAAGTCACAAAACCCGTAAGCCCATTCACTCACAAGTCTAACCATACTAAATTTACTCAAATACGATAATAAAATCCCATTCAAAACCTCAAAAATTTAACTCAAGAACCCTTCCTCTTTTTTTCTAATTTTCCACCCCAAATCACAAATTAGATGATGAAATTAAAGATATAATCATGAAATTTAGCCAAAACCAAGTAAGAATCACTTACCCCAATTAACTCCACGAAAATCCCTTCAAGAATCGCCCAAATTCGTGCTCTATAGCTCAAAATATGAAGAATGGGTTCAAACCCTCGATTTTGAAATTAAATATTGTTGCCCAGATTTCCTTCTTCGCGAACGCGACCGTCCTCTCGCGTTCGCGTAGACCAATTTGACTGCCTCTCAGTTTAACTCTTCGAGAACGCGACCAACTCTTCGCGAACACGATGCTTTACTAACTCTGACCTTCGTGAACGTGGTCCATGCCTCGCGAACGCGTAGACCAAAAGGCTGGGGGCACCACTCCCGCGTTCGCGATGCACACTCCTCTTCGCGAACGCGACACCACTCCCGCGTTCGCGATGCACACACAGACTACACCTCCGTGTTTGCGTCCTCTTCTTCGCGAATGCGGAGAACAAAAATTCCAAGCTCACAAACACCCTTCGCGAACGCATAAGAGGAAACCAGAAAAACACAGCAACAGACATCATCCATCAACAAAGGTCCAAAAATGATCTGCTAACCTCCCGAAACTCACCTGAGGCCCCCCGGGACCTCAACCAAACATACCATCAAGTTCCAAAATATCATACGAACTTAGTCGAACCCTCAAATCACCTCAAACAACATCAAAACACAAATTACACACGGATTCAAGCCTATTGAACTTTGAAATTTCTAAATTCTACAAACGACACTGAAACATATCAAATCACGTCTGATTGACCTCAAATTTTGCATACAAGTCACAAATGACCCCCACGAACCTACTGCAACTTCCGGAATCGGAATCCGACCCCGATATCAAAAATTCAATCCCCCAGTCAAACTTCCCAAAAATTCAACATTCGCCATTTCCAGTCTAATTCTACTCCCTACCTCCAAATCACAATCCGGATACGCTCCTAAGTCCAAAATCACCTAACGGAGCTAACGGAACCATCAAAATTCCAATTCGAGGTCGTTTACACATAAGTCGATATCCGGTCGACTTTTCCAGCTTAAGGTTTCAATTAAGAGACTAAGTGTCTCAATTCACTCCGGACCGGAACCAACTAACCCAGTAAGTCATAAAACAACAGTGAAGCACAAAAATGAGCAGAAAAGGGGAACGGGGCTACAATTCTCAAAACGATCGACCGGGTCGTTACATTTCTGTACATGTAATTTGACATTATCTGCCATGTGTCATTATTTAGCTTATCCACGTGGTAGGTCCACTTTTGACCAATACATTATAATATAGCTAAGGTAAAGACTGAGACTCAAAGCTCGAACTTCAGACTTTCTAGTCCAATATAATACTTTCTCTATAGGTATGGTGGTGTTTAACTCGGTAAGGAGTTTAAGAAAAAGAAAATTTTTGAAATTTGTGGTGTAAAATAAATTATAAATATTTATGTGGCTATAGTCACAAAGGCGGAGCCAGGATTTTAAGTTTTTGGGTTTGGAATTCTAATCGTTTTAAGTTACTGAGTTCTAAAGTAATAATTTATACATATTTAATAGATTTTTAAGATAAATATAGAATTCGAACTACAGCTACTGGGTTCGGCCGAACCCGCTTCCGGCACTCTAACTCTGCCCCCATCTATAGAACATTTTATTATGAGTAGAATAAGAAGTTTAAAGCTAATTAAATTATTTCTAAACAAGAAAGTTTACTGGCAGACTAAAAAAACTCATGACACGTAAATTGGGATAGAAGAAACATCTTACAGTATGTACTCCTAAAGGAATACCTTATTTCTACTTGAAATTTCCTTTTGTGTAGTGTTTAATTTGTTATAATGGCATTCACAAGATAGCCGATAGGCGCAGATGCCTATGCTTGAAAGAAATGTCACAGTGGATAATCTTCCCATCTATGCAAAAATGGTATTGTCGTATATATATAGACCATCAATGTTCTGTTGCTGAGATTTAATTAATACTACTTTTTCCTTCTCTCATATCCTGTGTCTGTCTTGGTACATGCATGAGAATTGCACATGCCAAGAGTATGGACATCTCTGAAGCTAACACCGCCCTTTTTTCCTTGTCTGCTTATCAATGCTTACCGACCTCAATTAAATCTAACTTTAATTCGAAAGTCATAAATTTTGGGTTTTTATCCATTTTAGGTTCCCACTAATCTTAATTTGTTTCGCATAAAACTCACTAAAAGGGAAGTGTACTTCCTTGCCAAAATATCTTTTCATTTTCCAGGCACGAACCCAAAAAAGTTTTGATCAGTTATAAATAGAAGTGAACTTCAAAATTTTAAATGAGATTTTTTTGGTAAGTTTTAAATGAGAAAAAATTGCATCCACTACTCCTTTGTGTAACAATATATATAGGTACAGTCTTGTTTGGGATGTGCATATTTTAAGACTTTCAAGTAAATGGATACACCCGCTGTCGTAAAACTACATTTTGTGATTTCTTTCACGTTTAAACCAAAGGAATTTTATTAGTATATCAGTTCTAAAACCTAGTCCAAACTCCAAAATGAATTTGTTAAAATGATTAACAAGAGATAACAGGAACCTATAATTGACCTGCATGAGAAAAAATAACCGAGAAATTGCCAACTCATCATGATATATAATTCAAATTGTAGCATCTTTCTCAAGAAAAGATAAAAGAAAAAAAGTTACTCTTTCTATTTCAACCGACACTTATACTCTCTCGTCTGATATTATTTGAACACTACAAACACCTCAATTATATATAATTTTGTTCAAATACCAATGAAGATTTATTAAATATTAAAATATGAATAAAGGTAAAGTAATCAAAATCTCATCCTGATTAATTTTTCTTAAATGACGTGTCCAAGAGAATCATGACAAATAATATGAGACACCGGGAGTAATGCAATTATACTAATAATAGAAGTCTTAATCATAGGCAAAGGAATTCTAAATACCATAGGCATTGGTGTCATTAATCATCATCAATCACCATCATTATAAAGACTCATTATAAAAAAGCACCTTTCTAGTTTTATCTTTTTTTTCCTACTTAATCATTGCCATTCTTTGGATTCTTGAGAACTTTTGCCATAAAAAATACACCCTCTCTTCTTCCGTACGAAGACGCCATCAGAAACAAATGTTTACAGTAAACTTAGAGCTCGTTTAGTTCTTGAACAAAGTAATGCAGGAATAATAATAATTATTATTATTATTATTATTACTGAATTATTTAGAACATATATAATTTATTTTGCAAATATTTGATATGCTGCATTAAAAATTAGATATCATATGTATAATATCAAGTTTTATAATTTACCCTTGTTTTTAAAACTAGATTAATATACAAAGTTGAAATTAAAGTTATTTCAGTCTTTTAGGTATATTTTATCCATGTAAAGCTAGTCTTTGTATAAGTTATCCGTCCCATGCTAGATCCAATATAAATAATATGTGGATTATAAAATTTTGATTGGGCGTTGCTCATACCAGAAATGTAATGCCAACCAATCGTCGTATAAATTAATAATACCAATTACCAAAATTTATACTATGATTAGTTTCCTAATTTTGATAAGATGATAACCAACGACCTCTAACAGTTGGAAATCGTTACATTTTAATTCCTTTAAAAGCTAAATTATATTCTACTTTTCCTACTTTCACCGATCACAGGCTCACCGTCACATTTGAAATAAAAGGATATAAAAAATGAAATTAAAAAAAAAACAGAAGAAAATGGCATCTTCAAATATGCGTGAAGGGTTGGTAGTAAACCGGAGATTGAGTTGTATCACTTTCACCAGAAATACCACAACCATCTCACCTCCTTAAAGAAGAAATATTCTTACTCAAAATCCTCTTTCTTAGTTACCCATATGCTAGTAAAGAATAAGGCCTTGAAGATTTTGTGGTCTATCCGGAGAAGATTTAGGCAAAAATTATGGTATACGTGAACTCATAATCTTCCGCTAAACTATGTATTTTGTATATATATTTTTTAGAATTGATATAATATTATTTGTTACATGTGCTTCGAAAAAGTTAATGATGCATTTGGTTGAATGTGTTGAGTTATTTACTCAAAGGATGAGGCCATGAGTGATCAATTGGTGCTAAATACTTTTTCTTTTTCCTTTATCTTTAGTGATACACCCATGTTCTAGAAATTTTAGATCCGCCTCGTAGCATTATAAGAATGAGTTCAGTTGTACTCATAACTTTTAATGCATAACCTAAATTTATGTATAAAAGTTCGCCAAAATTGCAATATATATATATATATGAACCAGAAACTTTAAAAATATAATAATTTTAATGTTAAAAACCTTAAAGAATGAACCATAGAGTTAAAAAAATATATGTTGTTAAAAGTTAGATGAAAAAATTTATAGCATTACATTGGAATATATTAAAAGAAAATATCTTTACATTAAAATGAGGATATATATATATATATATATA
The DNA here is from genome assembly GCF_000390325.3 of Nicotiana tomentosiformis. Taxonomy (NCBI): domain Eukaryota; kingdom Viridiplantae; phylum Streptophyta; class Magnoliopsida; order Solanales; family Solanaceae; genus Nicotiana; species Nicotiana tomentosiformis. The sequence goes on along the minus strand of NC_090821.1, from coordinate 14,923,427 downwards.
TATATATATATATATAGATTGTGTGTGAGAGACATCAAATTATCATTCGATAATAGCATGCCTTGATTTTCCTTTGAGAAATCATCAGGTTCCTGAATTTAAGTTCCCCAAGACTATCTTTGAGCAAAACAATTGCTTAATTTTGGGCTCCGCATAATTAGGATATTTAGTTATCTACAATATGTTTTATGATTTACAATTGGAGTAGAAGTAGTAGATTAGAGGGTGGAATATCAACTATTCAAGTGTCATGAGAGAGGAATCCCCTCTCCACATATGTTACCTTTTCAATATTCAAGAAATAATAATATAAAAAATAAAAAAAGGTTATCTAGAATAGAATGAGAGAATTGTGAGGGAAAAGATAGGATGAAACTTGAAAAAGTAGTGAGTAATAAAATAATGGGGTTGCTTACTTTTCCATTTAGTAGTCGCCAGTTATTTGGTTCCGAAACTTTCTGCGCTTTTTGATTAGAAGCTCAATAGAAAACTACTCTCTTTTTTATTTAAATATTTTTAATAATGTGTGAACAAAAATTTGCAAGGAGCTCGGATTATTGAACATAAAAAAAATGAATATAAGATGCAGAAAACATGGTCGATTAATAAGCAAAGAAAGCTTAATGATGAAGAAGTAATAATGAGTGTAGAAAAAAACTCTTAATTAATTGTTACATTGACACATCGGGATATGTAAATAAGGGCAAATATTAAAAAAATAAAATTAATTCCTTCTTAATTATATAAAGGACATTTATTTTGAACCAAAATAAAAACGTTAAAATATCACTTATTATGGATGGAATAATCTTTTAACATGCTTTTAATAGACAAGCTTTATTTTGATTGTATCGTCGTGTCTTGGTTATCGAATTATGTACAAACTTACTTGTCCACTATACTAAAAATATTTTTTCTTTTTACTTGTCCACTATACTAAATCAAGAGAAAGACAATCTTTTTTTTTCTGTTTTACCTTTGTCATTAATTACTCATTTTCAAAATTATTTTTTAATACTTTTTGAAATACTATTATTATTATGGGTTATATGGTAAAATACATACTATAATTATTATTTTTTAAGGGGCATAAAAAATTCAAAGTGGACAAGTAAAAGAAAACGGAATGAGTAGATGCTCATTTGTTTGATTATTGCGTTTAATAATCAAGTAAAAGACACACTCGTAGTTCAGTGACAAAAATTCATACCAACTGAAATCTCACTGAACCAATTCTAAGCGGGTTTTCCTAAATTATTTTCTTAGATCTTCGCACTAAGAATATATACCCACAGTGACCGCTACAAAATTTGTTTATTCGAAAAATGGACAGAGTTAAATTTGTACGTAGTTTTAAGGGTATGTGGTATAACTTGACACAAATCGTAAGAATGAATAGAAATATCAAGTGTTGACCGTAGAAAATAAAAAATAAGCAAAGTTGGAAAGAAGATGAGTTTATGAATTAAGCGAGATGAATCAATATATGAAGCTAAAAAAGGATAACTCTTCAATATATGAGTGTATGATATCTCAGTTACAATGTATGCAAAACTTCCTTGCTTCCAGAAATAATAATCATCCCCTTTATAGTAGAGGGATCATACTTTAGATATAATTAAAAATATATAGTGGAAGACCTATGATAAATCAGTTTTTTCATAATTCCTGTCAGGATTCTCTCCTCTAGTGCGGTTGCAACGGCTCTTATCTATGAGCTCGATATTGACTCGAGCTTGATATCGAGTCGAGCTCTAGATCTTGACTCGAGCTCGATTCTGACTCGAAGCCTTGTATTGATTCGGGGTCAGTGTTGGTCGGTCTTTGCCTCATAAGCTCGATAACTTCACTTCGCATCATAGTTCAATTTGGATTCGAGCTCGATAATGATAACGAGCTCGACATTGATCGGTCCCTAGAGCTCGAAGCTTGATGACCTGACTTTGGACCTCAACCTGATATTATGAAGACACTCTTCGATCCAATGCATTACTATTTCGACCAATTCGTACGAAGGATTAACCGGTTTTGACCGTATACAGATAGTCTCCTCGTTTCTCGGGAAGGATGTAGCGAGAAACGATATGATTTCCCAATGGCTCGATCATATATAAGCTGATGTTTACATCGAGCTCGATCATGACGCACGTGACAGTTGTCCCGTCGATTTAGTTTTTCAAGGCATTTAATGTGCGTCAGACGATGGTCGACCACTGTTGATACTGAACCGACGTTGCTTAATCTATAAATAGTCTTTTTCTTTACCATTTATCACTTTTGCATCTCCAATCTCCAAATTTTAAAAGTTTTTTCTTGCATCTTCTGAGTTTATCTGTAAATCAGTGATTTTTCACTGCAAAATCTCTCTTCAAAAATACCAAATCTTTGTTGCCTCCTTCTATTTTTGATCTTTAAATCCAAAATGGCGAAAACATCAAAAATCATTCCTGAGAAAGAAAAAGCTTCTTCTTCACAACCTACCGCCGACAAAATACTGGTGGAGCCACGGCCTGAGGAGTACGTTCTTGGGGTATGTGTTCTTACCTCTGATTTTAAGGTCGACTGATCACGCCCAACTATGCCTTGTAAAAAGAATTAAGCGGTCGCTGCAAATATAATCCGGTTCAAGTCCGGAGTCGAATCTCATAGGGAACTAACCTATTTACTACAACTTTTAACAATGCTAATGATAGGCTCAGACAATTTTCGGATGCAAGATTTTTAATAGAGCATAAGTAGAATTTATTTATCTAATAAAAAATGACAACAAAATTAGCAATAATCAAGAATAAGGTTGAATTCAAAGATTAAAAGGATTTAGGGCTATTGATTTCTCCAATTGCCGGACTAATTCCTGACACGTTAGTTATAATCTCGCCGTAATACTCTATGAGGATTATGAGTTTCGTGCTACCGTAATTATCTCTTGATCAATTACGATAATTTACTAGAAGTATTCTCTCGAACTACTCTAGTTAACAATTTATGCAACTCAGAATTATCCCACCAAAGCTTCGTTATCTCTAACCCCGCTTTTAAATTCAAGTAAGTAATCTCTTAACTTACCCGAAAGTGGTGTTGTTCAACAACAATCTAACCAAGTGTTATTTCTCAAGCAACACAAGGTAACTAGACACGATTAATCAAGGGCCCTTTCAATTAATCACAACACAACAAATAGTTGAACAATCATAGAATAAGAACGGCTCAATTATATCTAAACATAGTCAAAACTTCATCCAACAAATGGTTCCATCAACCCTAGATGATGGGTTTAGCTACTCATACTAATAGATAAAAATTCACTATAATAATTCATGATCAATAATGGAAGTAAGAAGAAGAAGATGAAAACTCTTAGGAAATTCTCCATCTTCTCACTCTTGTTCTTGCCTCCAAAATCTCGTAAAAACAACTCTCTTTTTCTTCTGGGCGAATTAGGCTTCATATAGGTTTAGGTTAGTCACCTTGGAAATTACATAATTTCCCCTGAGTTGTTGGCCTCCGTCCGCGCGTCCGCGGCCGCGGATCCGGCCGCAAATTTCAGCCAGTGTTCTGCCTCCAGTGCGCGCTCCAATTCACGGTCAATTCATCGGGCGCGCACCTGGAGGGGACCTCCCCGCTTTCTTTTCTCGCTCATTTTCGACCGGGCTAACCTTCGATTGGCCTTCCACACTCCATATTGACTCCAAAATACTCTTTAGCTTCCTCCTAACTAGGAGTGGCTCCTGCAAAGCATAAAATTCTTAATTAGAGCATTTTGTTATCTTTTAGCATTCAAATATCAATAAAGTGCGGCTAATTTAGAGTATAAATAGTGTCTAAATTGCATAAATATAACCTACTCTCAACACCCCACACTTAAACTATTGCTCATCCCCGAGCAATCAAACCACAATCTACAGAGGCCTAACTACACCGAGCGACTTCCCTAACTCGTCACACCAAGAATATTTCATATAGTTTGAGTATACATTAGTGTAACATCTACACCTCAAGAGTAGACTCCCGCGAGCCATGCAATATTCCTAACCGGCTTACTTACTCTATTCAGAGGTCCAGACTTACCTCTCCTTCGTGTATCAAGTGCCTGCTCACTACGAAGAGAGACTCATTCCACAATCAATAAAATTCACGCACACTGAGGAACATCAAAATAAACAGAATTCACTCACCCTCAGAAATGATATTCTTATGCCACAGAAAACGCTCCATAGGCTTGCCCGTAATGTACTGCTCTACTAATGAGCTTGTTCAGTCTAGGATCAAGTAGGACTTTAATTGGTTGTAATATAGGCTGCAGGTCAGGTAGGATATATTTGGATATAATAGTGATTACACATCCCAAGCACTTTAATACATATATTTTATAATCAAGCCCACACTTAAGTTAAACTAATATTTTCACCTTCAACACCACGTAAATTACCCCACACTTCTTTGAACACAATCACCTTAAAAGCCACCACAGAATATTACTAATCAGCATGATACACTATTAACACATGATACTTTTTTTTTCAACAAGGTGCACATTTCTCCTGATTTCTCTAGTTCCACTCAAAAGCCCCACCAACTACCCCACACTTTATCCTTTATAGATTCATAGTAATTCAAGTGCTTACGAGAGGTAAAGGGTTCAAAAAGATGGTCAATTCAAACAAGGGATAAGGCTTGTAATGTGGTTGTCAAGGAAACAGGATTAAAGGCTCAACAGGGTTAACTACGATACATAACAAATAGGTGGGTGGAATATGTATATATATGGTTCAATAAAGAAATGCCTATATCACTTCCCAGACTAAACAAGACAACTATTTCGCTTTGCAGACACACAAGGCAAGTTCTAGGCATCAAATGTCGTGCAAAGAACACAACAAGCCTGCTATTTCCTTATTAATCGTTCAAAGAATAACATATTTTCCATTTTATTTTTGTAATTTTGAAATAATTTAACTTTTAATATTTTATTTTATTCTAAATTTAAAACATTTATTACCTCATAAATATTATAATAAATATAAAATCATAAATTTAAAAAGTTTTATAGCTACAAATATTGGAACGGAAATAGTACCTTCTTTTATAAATTTATAAATCGGATGCCCCCGAAGGGACACGTAATGAATAGTAGAAACATGTGAAATGGCGCGCTCCCTCTTATACGACATCGTATCACCATTCATCATAATCAATACGCGGTAAAAGATGAAGTGAACTAACAAAGCTGCAACTGCTATAACTTCCTCATTACAGTTCTATGCTGCTGCTGCTTTTCTTATTTCTCCCTTGCAGTTTTCTTCTTTCTTTTAAAAAGAGGAAAGAAAGAGAAAAGTTTCTGTAGCAGCAATCACGCACACCATAACACCAAACATACCTCCACCGCCACCGTTAGCGGCGGCAATGCCGCCAGAACTACCACTGGCGCCACCTTTTACAACAGCGACTAAACTTTAATTACATAAAATAGTCAATAAATCCGAACAAATTTTGGTTTCGTTTTTTCGAAAATGTCAGTAGCCATGAAGCGGAACCAAAACCCAACACGCCATTTAAAGCACCGTGTCCTCACGTGCCTCCACAAACTTTCCGACCGCGACACTCACTCTGCGGCGGCGGCCGAACTCGAATCCATCGCTAAGACGCTCTCATCAGAAACAATTCCTCCTTTCCTCTCCTCCATCTCCGCCGTCGATTCCGCCGACAAATCTCCAGTCCGAAAACAATGCCTCCGTCTCATCTCCCTTCTGTCCGAGCAGCACCGCGACACTCTCTCACCTCACCTCTCCAAACTCCTCTCCGCTGTCGTCCGCCGCCTCCGTGACCCTGACTCCGCCGTCCGCACCGCCTGCGTCATCGCATGCACCTCCATCTCATCAAACCTCACACAACCTCCGTTTTCCTCAATTATCAAACCCTTCCTCGAAGCACTGTTCACGGAGCAGGAGATGAACGCTCAGATCGCCGCAGCATTATGTTTATCAGCGGCAATTGAGGCGTCGCCGGAGCCGGATGTTGTCTGCTTGAGGAAGCTGTTGCCGAGGTTCGAGAAACTTCTCAAGTGTGGGAGCTATAAAGCGAAGGCGGCAGTGCTTACGTTGATTGGTAGTGTGATTGGAGTAGGAGGAGCTTCTAATCAACAGACAGTGAGGAATTTGGTGCCGTATTTGGTGGAATTTATGAGTAGTGAGGATTGGGCTGCTAGGAAAGCTAGTGTAGAGGCTTTGCTCAGACTCGCGGTAGTTGAGAGAGATTCACTCTCGGAATTCAAAGCTTCTTGCCTTAAGACATTCGAGGCTAAAAGATTCGATAAGGTTTATTTTCAATTAAACTCAAATTCCTGTCTTTTGTTTTGGTTCTTGGCTAATTCGATTCGAGTTCTCTTTTACTTGATTGAAGTTTGATTATGTTTTATGGATCCCTCATTTTAGTTCATTTATGTTGACCACTCCTGTTAAAGGAGTGTGTCGTGTGTACCCATAACTTGTGCAAATTCTTCAAAACGCACTAAGATGGTAATTCTATGGGAATTTATGCAAGTTCTTCAAAAGTAAAAATTTTATCACCCTGCCGGATACTAATATATTACATACTGTTACTGTATACTTGTAGAAGCCCCTATCAGAAGCCGAGCATATATTCCTATGAGTATAATTGTGTTGATGATTGTAAGATCTATTGACTAATTGTGTAGGTGAAGGCTGTGAGGGAAACAATGAACCAAATGTTGGAGGTGTGGAAAGAAATCCCTGATTTGTGTGCTGATGACTCTCCTCTACCCCAGTCAAATTCATCATCTAAAGGTATCTAATATTTTATCTGCTTCCGTCTTCTTAATCTCAATTTAAAAAATCAATTACCTACGCCTTAATGCTAAAGGATGGGTGGCTATATGAATACTCCATGGTTTCCACTCTGTTTGGGTAAAAAGTTTATTTTTTAAGGTAAATATAATGATCTCTAAAGCTAGAGGTTTTCTAAATCTAACACTTATCACTTTCTAGTTATTCTAGGTGAAATTATTTACTTCGCATTTTATTTCCTTGTTAATTAACATTTGTGTTGCTTATCTAAGTTATCATCCTCCTTTTTGTGAAGTTTCTCATATTGTACCCGTAGTCAATATGCAGCCTCTGCTCTCCAGTTTCTTACGTAATCTTTTTATTGATGAACTTGTTAGCCTAAGCATTTGTCAGTCAGTCAATTTTATTACTGATTCATTTCGCCTTTTTGTATTTTGGGTTCTGGGTAAGTTCTATCAGATTTCTAATTTCCTTGGTTTGTTTTTCTTCCTTGTGCTTAAGGGTGGAGTATCTGTACATTTTATAGTATCCCTTTTTTGGTAGCTTTCTGTTTCTTCAGTTTGTCATATTCATCAATTATTTCTTTTAGTAGTGTCTTTTGAGTTCTGTAGATCATACTTTCTTATTTATTCTAGTGAAACTAAATAGGCTTCTCATGTTTTCTCCTGGAAACAGAAAATGCTAGTGATGGGCGTTATCCACCTAGCATGAAGACCTCCTATACTATGAGCTCTGGTGCGCCTGGTGTTAGAAAAAAGCAGGCTCATAAGCCAGCTTCCGCTGATGGTTCTTCTGCTCGTACAGCCTTAAAAGGTCGTCCTTCGAACACTTTTGAAAAGAAATCAACCCCAGCAATCTTCCGCAAACTTGATCGCAAGAAGCCATCTGAATGGAAAGTTGAAATTTCTGCTCCTCTTGTTACTCCTGGGACCAGGACTTCTGAGAATGAAACTAAAAACAAAGAGGGGAGACTCGCGGACAAAGATGAGGGGATGGAACAACAAACAAAGCTAGAAGTCCGACGAACCCTTTTCAGTAAGATCACTGGTGAAAGAAAGCCCGGTGCATTGAGAGCTGGGTCACGTGTGGTTCCATATCTTAATGAGAGATCAGAATCTACTGTTATTGTGAGTAATGAAACTGAGGAGCGCTATAGGAACCCAAACGAATGTGAATGCGAAGATCTCTCTCAGATCCGGAAACAACTTGTGCAAATTGAAAACCAGCAGTCTAGTTTGTTTGAGCTTCTCCAGGTAATTTGCTAATGGCCGAGAATACTCCCCTTCTGACTTTGGATGTAATCGTAGATTGGTCATGATAAGTTAAAATGCATGGTTGACATATATGCATTAGATTTTGATTTCCAACTAGTTTTTTATGCACTAATTTGCCTTTAACTTAGGCTTAATATCAGAATTGTATTCCCTCCTTCCACTTTGTTTGCGCTGTCAGGGGCGGATTTAGGGGGTCGGAAGGGGTTCACCCGAACCCCCTTCGCCGAAAAATTACATTGCATATATAAGGCAAAATCTGTTTTTTACCTGTATATATTATGTTTTGAATCCCCCTGACACAACACAAAAGCATAACTTAGCGATCAAGGGGGTTCTAAACCTTTGTGAGGCCATTGGTTCAATTTCCACTAGTTACAATCTCTTTTAGTTTTTTTAATTTTTTCTTTTTTGAACCCCTTAACGGAAATCCTGTCTCCGCCACTGTGCGTTGTTACTTTATTAGTCTATTCTTAAAAGAATAACACATTTATGTATCTCCTTAATAAGAAGTTTTTATAGCCACACAAATGTTATGGCATGTTTAAGACCACAAATTTCAAAAGTTGTATAACTATACAAATGTTATGACATATTTAAGACTACAAGTTTTAAAAGTCTTCTTTTATTTATTAAACTTTGGGGCTAGTCAAACAAAGTGAAATAGAGGAAGTATTTCCTTACTTCTCAAGAATATACTGAAAAAACATTAGAGGATAATTAGAATTTATTCTTCGTGAATTGAAGTTGCTAACTCTTACACAATGATTAATCCGGCGGAATCAGTCTGAAGATACCGACAAATTAACCTCCTAGTTTTGTTGCTTAAAGTTAATTGGTTATTTGTGATTTCCTTTGGACCAAAATATTGTCATGTGCAAGCTTTTGAGTTTTTTCTTGGAGAAGCTCTTCCCTCTTCAATTTTGACTCCTCATGTAATGAGGATTTTAGGCTATGGGCTTATAGGAATACTCAAAACATTGATGCCTTCCTCATGATCACTTTTAATTTCTCAAAAGTTTTTCTTTGTCTTGTTTGTACCTAGAGATTTATTGGGAGTTCAGAAAGCGGCATGCATTCTTTAGTGACACGAGTTCAAGGTCTAGAGCTGGCATTAGATGAGATCTCATTTGACTTTGCTATGTCCACCGGAAGGAAGTCAAGGACTGACTCTGCAGCCATGTGTTGCAAGCTACCAGGTGCAGAATTCTTGAGTTCAAAACTTTGGAAGAGAACAGGAGGTTGGAGTTCTGCCTCACGATCTTCTGCTCATGGTAAAACCTTATCAGCAGGTGCTGTAAGCTGCAAAGCTGGTGAGCATGGAGATGGAGAAAGATTTAATTTGGAATGTGGGAGATCTCGGCTTCGCGGTAATCATGGATTTGTTGTCAATCCATTAGCTAAAATGCATCGCGAACCTCAGGGAATCTCTGAACCTTCGTCAAGTGGAGTTTCAAACAATTTCCGTAATGGTGTATGAGAATTTATTGCAGGTGATTTATGAATATTTCATCTTAACCTCTGTTACATTCTGTTAACCTGCAAAGTTCAGTAGAGCACATTAAACTCTGCACTTGGTATGGTTTGCTTAAATCAATTAGGGATATCATTCTATTATTTGGCAGCAGAATGTATTTTGGGTGCTGGTATTGGATATCCTTCTGGAAGCATAACATGCTTTTTCTTGGAGTGGATGGCTTGAATGCCCATACAGGAAAAAAAAAGAGCTTGACCAAATAGGAATCTTCTTTTCCTCTAACACTTATAAGAACTAAATTTGGACTCCTACTTTTTCCAATTGCCTTTTTGTGTGAACGCAAGAGGTCTGTGAGAGGGGGCTCGAATAGAGTATCCCATAACTAATGCATATCAAGGACATCAGTTCGTAATTGGTGGCATGAAAAGATGGTCATTCTTAAGAATTTGTACTTTACATGTGCATTACATAGTTCTAACTTGGCACCTTATCTTTTCTTTTTATGCAATTATACTATCATCTAAAGAGAATATACGGAATTGTGAAATCGTGATTCAATTTTATTTGTTTTTGATAATTTTTCCACAACATTTTTGAGTAGAGGAATGCTGAAGCACTTAACTTTTTCTATGGTTGCTATGTTTTCCAGGCTGTGTAGATTGGAATTAAGGCTCGGTTCAATTCTCAGATTAGGTTGGACCTTGAGCATATTGTAGGACAAAAGAGTGAAGCAGGAAGCAGTTTTCTAATAGAGCTACTACAGTAATTATTCCTTTACATATTTGCCGAACGAATAGTACATTCAGAAAAGCTTGGCCAAGGTATTGCATCCACTTCCGGTAGAATTAATGTCTCTGATATTTCACACTAGAGGAAGAAGAATATTTGAGAGACAGGAAGCTGTAACAGTATATTCCGGGTCTAAAAGGGCAAGATGTCTGTATATAATAGGAAGTTATCTGTCTACTTTCAGTAATAGTACTTGCTACGATTTTCACTATGCATTATCATTATACAATATGAGATGATGTCAGAATATGTAAAAATGATTACCAATGTTTCTATAATGATGAATGCGTGTTTCATGGTGTAGTTGTTATCTTCTGTCTACCTACCAACTTTCGGGAGTCTCGTGGGCCGTAATGAATACAGTAAAGCTACAACGCATAAGATGTCTTGCACAGCACCAAGAAGATTACTTGCAAGAAAACATTCTTTATACCTGTTTGGTGGCCGAACCCTGAAAGTTTTTTTTTTTTTTTTAACCTTTTCTCTTTACCTTTTTTTTGTGTGTGTGTGTGTTGGTGTGTGTGTGTGTGTGGGGGGGGGGGGGGGGGTTGGTGAGGTGGAAGGGAGAATTACTAGGCCGATTACTAAGGCTTCATCATAGAAAATGCCATATAGACACATTGAATTTGCTTAGACCAAAACCACGAGTTTGTGCCACCCCGTTGCCCAAAAGATATCTGGAAAAGAATGGTGTGGAACAGTGGGAGTGATGGAGTTTCCGGCCAACTCTAGGCAAAAAGATCTGTTTATCTCATTTTTCTTCTTTTTAAAAAAAAAATTATTTTGAATGGTATTTTACCTACTTTAATTCAGATTTGCATGGTTTTTTAATTTAGATTTTTTATGGTATTTTACCTACTTTGTCCAACTCAGCTTAGGTAATACCACTTAAGTTCGATCAACGGTAAGAAGTGCAAATTAACTAAATGGACAGGTTTTGTTCGTTTGGAACTTTTGCTCCCCCTAGCACTCTCTGCTCTACCACTTGTTTATCTTGTTTGGAGTGTGGATCGAACTACTTGATAGTTAGTGTTGGCTGCTGAAGCATTCTCCGGTGGAAGCCTTTGAGATTATGAGAAGCTTGATTTTGGCTCTGTGGCTTAAGGATAGTAATAGCTGTTCTTAGAAGGCCTTGACATGAGTCTGAGTTTCAAGTTGTAAAGAACTTTTATGATATACACACACACACATCCTTAAACCTTAATTTGGCTCTTAAATCCTCAATGTATAGGTCTCTTCCTTTTCTTCTTTCTGTGTTTATGGTGGGTGAGGTGGGATATATATATACTCACCCACCATAAACACAGAAAGAAGAAAATGAAGAGACCTATACATTGAGGATTTAAGAGCCAAGTTAAGGTTGAAGGATTGGAAGCAAGGGCTTAGCTACATGGTCCATACAAAAATACTGTGCAAATAGGGTATAAACAATTTTTTTGTTGCATTCTCACGTAGAAGGATCTCAATGATGAGAGGGGTTCTCAATCGGTGAGACACCCTCGATCACTTTTCAAGAAGTAAGATCAAGAGTTTCTTGATCTCCTGGAGTGAGGGTGAGCTGAGATAAATATTAATGTACATTCTCTCATTGTATTGATGAAGCAACTTCTCAAAAATGAACATCAATTGGGAGGGGGAAGATCTACGAGGATATGTTACAGACACGAGCACATGCATATATATTGGTTCCTTCTGTGACTTAATTGTGCAAAAGCTAGCTGGATTACCAAAGTAGTCTGGTTCCTTGCCTATCTCATCTGCGAAAGCAAATGATTACTTTTGTGTTAGAAATCTTAAACGACAAGAGAGAACCGTTTTACTATATGCTTGGAAATCAATTGTTTGCTTATAAAACCATATTATGAAATGCTAGTCTTAGATAAGCTGATATTCTCAAGAAAAATTTGCATATTTACTGATCGAATTTAATTATACACTCTGAATTTTGGATTAATATTCCGGGTAGAGTCGGTAAATATCCAAATAATTCAAGCATGGAAGATAAAATTACCAGAATTTCTCAAGATGATAAGACAAGAGCTCCATGAAATGTCAAAGTTTGGAATTTCAAGAGTCCTTCCAGGAGAGAAACAGCTATGTACATCCTAATAAGGAAGTAGCATGGGAAAGAGTTAGCGGTTTAATTGAGCGAACAAACAGATGCTAACTCAGATAAGAGGAAAAAAGAATCACAGTGCAGAAATTACCATGTTTGAACAGAAGTCATGCATTTGCATCCTTTGATGGGGAATCAATTGATTGCCTAAGTCTCCGCAGATGTTCAGCTATCTCAGTCAAGAGTTTGGTTCCTTCACCATCCCTCTGTAATGTCATAGCTGCATGTTTTAAGAAGCCGCTCTCTGCTTCAATGGCTCTCAATCTCTCTCTAATTAGTGACACTTCTCTTGTAAGAGTTACCTTATTTTCATTTCCTACCAGCATGAAAAAAAAGAAGTTGTTTATGGTATCTGAAAGGATGAAAAGGTAAGAAAATAAACAAGATTCATTTACCTTTTCCTTCGGATCCATGCTTAACCTCGTTTGTTTCTAATACATGAAATCCTTCATCCTTAGATGTTTTAATTTTCTCTTCAAGATTTGTCAACAAACCCATGAGATACGATCTTTCGTTCTCAAAATCAAGATGTGATTCACCCACATTTTCCCCTCCATATTCACCAGAGCATTCAAAAGAGCGCTCATTTTGATCAGGACTGACACATGCTGATCTTTCACTAACGGATGACAAAGAATGAGAATTCCACTCTTGATAATCTTCATCTGCATCAACTTCACAGACCTCACTACCTACTTTCTTGATATGTCCGTATCTTTCCCTATATGTCTCAAGTTCAGCATCTAAGACCTTTATCTCTTCTTCTCTCTTCAAAAGCAAGTCTTTCATGACCTGCAGCGCCTCTTGATCATATTCCGCCTGCTCTTCCATCATTCTTTGGTACTGCAACGCCTCCATTTGGACTGCGGCTTTCTCTGCTTGTAAGCGAGTGATCATAGCCATGGCATTGTTTGCTGCAACAGCAGCGGCACTTCTTTCTTCGTCAAGTTCCATGTAAAGTGCCATGAGAGACTTGTGGTCCAAACGAACTTGCCTCTTCAAGCGATGCAGGATGTCATCGTCAGATTCATTTACTGCACTCGCGTCATTAGTTTCTGAAATTAATTCACTCTTAATATCCATACTCAATTTTCTAGGCCTGTGTGACCACCTAGGGCTAGCATGAACCGAGTCTGACAATGGGATACCAAAGAATTTGTTTCTTGTAAAATTTGGCGTTTTCAAGGCATCATCATTTATCTCCTCCGAATCTGGTATTAGTGGTACAGTAGCAGCTTTAATATCCTCTCTACCTGCATTAAGGAAAGAAAATATTCTTACCCTAACATTTAACTTCTCCACAGAGGATGACAAATGCAATATCCCCTGGTAAATCGGAATGTAGATCAGTTACTTTAGAAAATACACAGCATTTATAACTTGAGGAGTTAAAACAGTGTGGTTAGGAGTTAGGACAATAGAAAAGAGTTAGGGATATTAGAATGAATGTGCAGATATTTCTGTTGATGCTGAATCATTTCTTGCTGCAGAAAAAGCTTTCTGAAGCTCAAATTCTAACCTACTACTCCCCTGCTAACATCGTTTACTTATTTCCTAAAATATCTACTGAGAAATGAAAACTAGCATTTAAGCTAAATAAACGAAAGCAAAATAATAGACAAAAGGTAAGTATACAACGATTTGTATGAACAATGAAAGCCCCATGAGACAATCTCATATGTCCTATGGAAGAATAAAGTTATGAATTGCTATGATTCATAAATCATAGTAACAGTTTGCAGAAATCAAGTACAACAACAAGAAGAAACACGAATGGAAAGAAACGTACGTACCTCCATTAGGGATACCCTCATCATCAGGAAGGTCCAAATCATTATCTGAGATGAACTTAACCTCTGTGTACTGAGTATGAGGCAATTCTAAATGGCGCGCTTCCTCATTTCTCCACGTAGTCAAGGGAGATCTTGGAGATGGAGCAGGAGCTTGAGAATAAGGATTTCCCTTCATTGATGATGCATTCCTGGAATACTTTGACTTTGTTTTTAGAGGCTCCCCACAGCAAGAACACCTAACGATTCCGCCTTTCTCAATTTGGATGACCTCATCTTCCTTCTTCCCTGATTTTGTATGTACTTTCTTATCATCCTCCACAAAGCAATCAATATCCTTGTGCAAGATACCAACTAGTGACTTGTACCTATCGCAATCAGCATCTTTCTCTGTTGCAAATGACAGAAGGCAGCCGTCGCACATGTTCCTAATATCAGACAGCTTCTTGTGGACATGACAATAAGCAAGGGAAGAAATGTCCTTCTTGTGAACTTCACAAATGGATTCATTGTAATAAAAGTTGGCATTCCTGTGAACGAGAATGTGATCGATCCTCGTGCAAAGCAAGCAGGGGACTTTCAGGTCGAAGAACTTGGCGAATTCATTAGAGAAAAAAGCAAGAAACCCCTCAATAAAAAGCAGAATGATCATCATCCATTCAAGAACAGCATATATGAAGAAGAATGCAAATTTCCCTGTGTTTTGTTCAACATAACACTTGAAAGATCCTGAAGCCATTTCCTTTTTCTAAACTTATTAAACAAAAATTCAAGAAAGAAAAGGAAAATTCAGAATGGTGGGTTGTTTGTTGAGCACAAAAGATGAAGAAATGGTGGGATCAAAATGGAAGGGAAGAAATGAGAAGGATCATGACCATGGTAGGAAAAGGGAAACCAGGATCATGACCTCTTTCTCTCTCCTGAATGTATCTGAATTATGACAGTTTGCCTAGTTCAAAAGTGTCCAAAAAATTGGATGGTGCTCTTCATTTTCAGTTATATATATGTAGTCAATGGTCACTCTTTTTTTTTTGTTTTTTTTGTTTCACAAGTACGAGAGTACTTGGCGGTTCATTTACCTGAATTAACGGTCCTCCATTGTGATTCTCTTCAAACAATGAAACTATGTCTTCTTTGATTCCAAAAATCTAAAAGACTCAGCAACAACTACATGAGTGCCTTAGTAGGAGAAAATTATCTATTATCCTTTGACTTACTCTTATCTGATTATTTTTCTACTTATAAAATAATCTATTACTCCTATCATTTGAAATTCCCTTTATAGCATAAAACGGGTTAAAAAGAGGCAAAATTTAAAAAAAGCTGGGCGAGTCAATTAAGTACAATAAAAATACTAATACTCGTACCTAGTAAATAAATGCAAGAGATGTGACTTGAACATAAATTTTTATTATTTAATCATAAATTATATGTTTTCACTTTAAAATAGTTAAAAGTTCAATTATTTAATTTGATACAAATATCTATAAAAATATATTTCACCTCGTTTGATGTGACACACTTTAAATTTCTAAAAAAGAATAATATGTTTTATTTTCTTAGATTTTTTTTAATCTTAGCATTATCTTTATTTGGCTCTTTATGACATGATTTGTTTAGACTTTCACCATCAGGCAT
The DNA here is from genome assembly GCF_000390325.3 of Nicotiana tomentosiformis. Taxonomy (NCBI): domain Eukaryota; kingdom Viridiplantae; phylum Streptophyta; class Magnoliopsida; order Solanales; family Solanaceae; genus Nicotiana; species Nicotiana tomentosiformis. The sequence goes on along the minus strand of NC_090821.1, from coordinate 14,907,543 downwards.
TCAAGCACATGTGAAATTTACTATCATTCATTTAAAATCGTATTTACTAGCATATGTTTGATTTAGTACCACAAATTTTCGTTACTTCTTTAAACTTTGTGCATAATCAAATATTTAGGAATGAAATGAGATGGAGGGAGTAGGTATTTTCCACCAACTCACCGTTCCTATACTCGTCGGACAGGGCATGTCCAAACGTGACAAGAGCGCGCGCGCACACATTATATATATATATGTGCAAGCACGACAGCGGACCCTGGAACAGGTCAATCCCTACACAATAGCCACGTCAGCTAGTACAGTCGCACTACCCAGTATTCCTCCGCCGCGCCGCCATTCTCCTCCACCCAACCTCACCGTGTTCCGCCGTAAAACTATGAGCACCACCGAAGAACAAAACCTGAGTGCCGACGGTGCAGCCCATCTGGACACCATTTTCAAGCAGAAAAAGGCCCTCCGCTCCGTAGTTAAGAGAGATCTCAAGTCCATGGATCCTACACTCAGATCCCAACAAGGTACTTTTATATATTATATATGCAGGCGATATATATATATATATACGGTGAAGGATCCAAAAACCAGATGTGTATGTATATGTATTTTGCATCAAATGGGTTCTTTCTTTTACTTTTAAGATATTTACTCTTGGAAGTCTATGTGGCTGGTCAGATGAAGCAATACAAAGGATTGTGTTGGAGGCTCCGTGGTTTAATGCTTCTAAGAGATTGTGTGCTTACATAAGTTGTAGTGCTTTGCGAGAAGTTGATACATCCCAAATACTGTCTCACATTCTCCAGAAGCCATCCACAGGTTTGTTTCTCAGAGCCACACTTCATCCGCACACAATCACAGCAAAAAAGTTTTAATCTTTACAGTTCGATTTATCTATGAAATTGTCTAAATGGAGCAGACACGGATAGTGAGGCTTTTTATAGCCTACCCCGATTGAGCTGTAGTTTTAGTTGTTCTTTTTGTGCTTTTTTTCTGCTTATAAGCAGAATAAGTGGAGCAGATTTGTGCTGCCATCCGGCAGATGCAATGAAATGGAAGCATTGCAGGAGCCCCAGTACCTGAGCTCGACCTATGCATATTTAGTAGGATAATTTTGAAAAAATACATATATCTATGCTAAGTTCTGAGCCGTCACCACAAAAAGGTAGCTAGTGGAGTGGTAGTTCACACCTACTAGCTTATATCCTGATTCTGTCGAAATACCAGGCAAACCTTAAGACTGGTAACGTAATCTACAGAATATAGCTATATTCCTGTTAATGCCAATAATTCAAACATTCCTTGATCATTTACTACTACCAAGTGTAAGGTATAAGGATTTTCCTCATAGCTGTTCTCATTTTCTTTGCTGTTTCTCTTTAGTGGTTCACTTATAGAGCTTAATATTGAGTTCTCATGCCATTATCAAATCAGAATCGGATTTGCAAATGCGGAAAAAGCTCTATGTTCCACGTGTGGAAGACAAGAATAGAAACATGCGAATGCTACACATCTCAAGCACTAAGGATTTGATTGCAAATTCAATGAACATTTTGGAGCCAGCTCCAATAGATGCTGAAGGAAATGATAGGCAAGATGGTACATATACTTATCAGTCTCCAAATGAGAAATTTCTTTTATTTTTTAGCATTTGTTATTCAAGTGATATTATAATGTTGAAGTTCAAATCATTCTAGCAAACCTTTTTGATAATAACTGCATCTGGAAGTTCATGATATATGTGATCATAACTTTCCTAAAGTTCACGTCTTGAATAAATTGATATTTCCAGCACTCTATAGTCTTACCCTCACCTCACTGAAAACTTATTATGTATTCAGTAGATTCTATCATAGTGTGGTTAAAGGTTCTAGAGAATAACTTTACATTTCATGACCATTAACCTTTCCATATACATTGTTTCTGGTAACAGTTTGGCGCTTCCGTAGGGTATTATGTCAAAAACTTTCAATCAAACTAGTAAGCACCTAAAGGAATCTATTTTGCCAACAAATACTCAGTATTGAAAATGTTCTCTCTAAAAATCATGGTTGTTGTAGGAAATCATAATCATCAATGTTAAATATATATATAATTCGGGTTTGTACTGGTGCCATGGAGCACTTGTCTGAAACATGCAAGACACAAACAGGAGAATAAAAGTGAAAGCATCATAGCTTTTCTATCATCCGGCCCTTTCAATCTTTGAAATTTTTGCTGCTTTAGATGGTGGAAGGCCTTAAAGCTTATAAGGTCTTTTTACGAATGGAAGAGCAATACCAGTTTTTTGAGTTCTTGACTGAAGGATGACCTTGTGGCTTCTTCAATGCTGACACTACTTTTCTGCTATGCCTTTATTTGATTTTTGGGAGAAGTGCGAGTTGGCTTGATGCCTTCATCGAAAAAACTCAGTTATGGACTGGGCTATCGTTTGGATTTACATCCTTTATTCTGCACATCTTGTTGGTCATATACTTCTTATTTTTGTCCAGATTGGTTTCGTTAGTTTTAAAAGTGAAATAGGACTATGGATTTTGTGCTAGTAATTGGAGATGTTTTCATGTTGCAGTCTTGTTGGCGGATGAGCCTGTTGATTTGTTAATTTTACCTGGTACGTATTTCCTAACTTTTCATTGTCAAACTTCTCATAATTCAAAACTTGAAACCAGATAACTTTTGAGTTCCATTTTAATTTGTGCTCTCCTCTCCGTTTCTCTTTGAAGGACTTGCTTTTGACAAAGCTGGAAGGCGGTTGGGCCGTGGTGGAGGGTAGGGTTTTATATCTTTCTCTTTAGCTCATCTTTACCAGAAGTGACAGTTTAACTGAGATAGATAGTAAAAACAGTAGAGCAAAGAAAGGAGAAGTGCAACCTATGAAAAAACAAAAGGAAAGAGGAAATAAGAGAAGAGTCGTTGCGAGTTTCTCCCTCTTCTATAATTCTAATATCCTCTTGTTGGTGATCCTTTCTTCCTATGGTTGTGAAACAGTTATTATGATACCTTCTTGACAAGATATCAGGAACGTGCAAAGGAGCGAAATTGGAAGCAACCTCTCAAGAGTATGTTTCTTCGTTGCTTCTTTCTAGGAATGCATGTGATAGTTCTGATTTGTTCACAAAAGATGATTAGCTGCTGCTCAGTGACTTTTTTCTTTGGATTGCAGTTGCGCTTTCTTACTCAGTGCAGATATTGGATGAGGGCACTATACCACTAACTCCAAATGATGTTCTTGTTGATGCACTTGTATCACCTTCTGGTCTGATCCCCATTAGTCCAGCTGCACTGGAGATATTCCATTGATAAAGATGCTCCTCTAAAGACCCTCAGGCCTCAGGTCTACAGCTGCACCGAGTAGAGGTGACACAAAATCCTCTTTCACTTAACTAATGGATCTGACTGTCAAGAAATCATGTACTTTTACTTCATCAAGAGTCACGTGCAAGGGTTAATAGATTGTTCTGTTTCATTACATCTAGATAAAGAGCCTCGGGGAAAGTTCCTAATCTGTTGTATTCTACTGATATATTGAGTTGACAAACCTGAAGAAAACTGTGTTCCTGAATGTGTTGTATTCTACTAGTGTTAATTGTGTAAGAATGCTCATATAACTAAAGTAATACCCTTTGGTTTGAACTTAGTGTCACTCGCTCTCTACCTCCTTTTACCAAAGACCTTTTAAGGTAAGACACTTTACTTTATTTAGGTGAACAAATTCACATAATTAAGACTAGTTATATGAGAAACATGCTAAATTCTTTCCCCTCGAATTGAGCCTTTATTAAGTGAAAAGGTTTAAGATCTTTAATTACACTTGTGGGATTTTTATGTATCTTTGGCTAAAGCAAAGAATATGGAATTTGTATCCAAAGGATTCTGTGGTAAAGCTCTTTGTTTTACTTTCGAGTTGGATTAAGAGTTAAAGTAATCAATAGTAGTGAATATGAATTATGAGATTTATGCAACAGCGGACTAGTTTTGAAGTTCCATTTATCAGATTAATAGCAAGTCTAAATTTTGGGAGTTGAAATTCTTCCATAAGTTTTTTGAATTGCACGTTAAGGACATGTTGAGGAATACATTTGAACAAAAGAAGCATATTACTTTCAGGAAGGGGAGTGTTTATAGTCCGTTTTGATCCCTTTTTTTAATCTAAAGCATATGATGTTTATATGTTTAATTTACATATGTGATCAATATTTCTATACATATATTACGAATTAGGTTCGACTCTTTTTTTCCTCTCAAAATTTTATAGGAAAACAAAAATGTGTCTTAATTATGTGGTACACTAGTGCTATAGGTTCATACTGGAACCTTTGGATTTATTAAAAAAAATCTAAAAGTCGGCTTGGTCAATTGTTTTAATTTTTTTTATTACACTTAGCTATGTTATTGTTTTAATTTTTCTAAAACAAATACCTTGTAATCTTTGAAAGAATAAGTCACAAACTTGACTTACACTGAGTGATGTCATTAAAATTGAATTTTATTGGATGAGGTTATCATGGGTGGTTCAATGATATTTGTGGCCTAAAGCCAAACTTCAATAGGGGGCCCTAAGATTTTTGTTGTAGAAGAAAACTCATAATTTTATTTGAAATTTATTTTTCTAGCTTTTTGAGATGCGAAATTATTAATAATTTATTTGTAATCGATTTCTTCTAATAATTCTTTTTCAATTGATAATATAGCTAATCCATTTAATCTATCTTGAGACATTGTTGATCTTAAGTAAGATTTTATTAATTTTAATTTTGAAAAACTTCTTTCCGCTGAGTCAACTGTTACATGAATTGTTAACATTATTCTATAAGCAATATAAGCATTTGGAAAAGAATCAAGTCTTTTTATATGATTAAGTATATCGATTAGATTATCATCTTCTACGTGTATTATTTCCCTTAAAACTTTTAATTCATAAAATAAGTCTAAACCATCAATATCAGAGTTACTATTATGTTTCAAAGAACATTCAAGGTTAAGACAATTTTTATTTAAGTTCTCATCATCTAGAGATCTCAATGTTTTGCCACTAAATAGGAAACCAAAAATATTTTCATACGCTTCAAATTGCTCAAATCTACTTTGAAGTGAAAAAATAGCTTGGTCTACTATGTATAAGAAGTAATCAACTCTAAAAGATTCTTCAAGAGATTTTGTAATTTCATTATCAACGTTTTCATCAAATTGTTTCTTTCTATATATTACACGTTTATTACGAAATTCAGGTTCTATATTCAACTCATATGCAATTTCCTTAGCAGAAATCATGGCAGTTGCATATCCTTCTTCTCTATATTTTTTGAAAAAAGAAATCAAACCCCTAAGTTGATCTATGGCAACATCAATATGCATATCTTTTGATTGTAAATGTTTACTAACTGAATTAACTGCAAATAGTATATCATACCAAATAGTCATACCCAGTAAAAACTCAAAATTTTCAAACTCATAAGTTGCTAAACAACTAGCTTCGCTTTTAGTTTTTGGATCCTCACTAACTTCTACTAATTTCAATAAAGCATTTCTTATTTGTGGAGTTTGAAATCGTATTGCTTTAATACTTTCAATTCGACTTTCCCAACGCGTTTGTGATAATGATTTAAGAGTTAGGCTAGGTACATTATCTTTTAAAATTTTCCGTCGCTTAGTAGAAGAAGAAAATAGTGAATCTATGCGTTGTACTACTCCAAAAAATGATATAGCTTTGGTACAAGAATTAGCCATATCACAAAGTACCAAATTTAGATTATGACAACCACATGGTGCATAAAATGATCTAGGATTTATGTCGAGCAGTCTTTTTTGCACTCCTTGGTGTTTTCCCTTCATATTGGATCCATAATCATATCCTTGTCCTCTTAAATTATCAATATCAAGTCCAATACTTTTTATCTCATCTACAATAACTTCAAAAAGACCTTTTCCACTTGTATCATCAACTTTTAAAAACTCTAAAAAATATTCAGTAATTCTTACTGGAGTTACAGTGATGTCGACACTCCGTAATATAAAAGACACTTGTTCTTGATGACTTGCATCTGGAGTGCAATCAGTAATTCATTTTGTATATTATGTCCAAGGTAATGATTATGGATTTCATCATGCTTAATTCGGCGAACATGTTCCTGCATGATTGGATCAAATTCTGCAATCATTTCAATTAGACTCAAAAAAATTCCGTTACTTTCTTGATAGATCTTTTTATTTTTTTCCCTAAATGCCAAATTATTTTTTCCAAGAGTTTTTATTACAATAATAATTCTTGATAATACATTTTTCCAGTGCTCTCTATCTCTATTGATTTGTTCTTGAACATCTTTATCAATTGTTTTACTTTTGTGCAATCTCATTTCTAAATCAATCCATGCACCCATATTAATAATATGCTCTTTTGATGTTTCATGAGCTTTGAGCTTAGCACTTATATTTCTCCAATCATTACTAGCTAATTTACTGCTACAAAAGCTAGAAGTCATATGAAATAACTTATAACAAAAATAAAATACCTTATCCATATCTTTAGAGTAAACTAACCATCTTCTTTCATGTCTTTCTCCATTAGCCAATTTTTGAATATAATTTGTAGTAAAAAAATGTCTAAAGAATTTATCCTTTGGAAAATCTATGTTAGTAATTTTAATTGGCCTCTTTTCTACTAATAAATCTCTCAACTTTGTATCTATACTAGTCCATTGACTAGGATCATATATGTTCCTGAGAGTATAATTATCCAACTTATTTAGAACTTCTTATTTTTCTTGAGGATATATGTTAGGTTTCTCGACAACTTCTCCTCCTTCCTCTTCTTCTTGAATTTTATTATTGTCTATCTCAATTATATTAGTGATTTGTTCATCTATCATAAAATCTTCCCCATTTTCTTATTTAGAATTTTTACTATTCGCTATAAATTTATTAAGTGCTCCTTTTTGGGATTGTACTAGAGTTTCAATCCTTTTCCTTTTTTGACGTTTTGAACATCCGGATTCATATTTTCTAGTTGACATATTAAAACTCTAATATTATACCTAAAAAGACAATATATACTTACAAAGAAAATATATCCAAAAAAAAATTAAAAAGTAGATGCAAATAATAAAATATAGAACGATCAAACCTGATTCAACAAGACAACAAATAGATAATTTGATAAGCTTTTGCTACTTAAAAATTCTTGATGTAAGGCCAAAATACTTGAGAGCAAATCAAATAGATGGTACTTGTGTAGTTGTGTTCTGATATTTTATTTTGAGGTAGTAACCGAATGAGATTGAAATTTTGGAATATAGAGTCTAGAGAAGCTTTGCAGAGAGAAAAATAAAAAAAGATAAAGAATATGGGCCCATTTATAATAATAATGGTAGACAAATGACACAACATAGTGGGATGTTCAGTTGGTCACGCATGGGGCTTAAATTCCCAAAATAAATTCCATTTCCGATTGTTCTCCAACGTCCTTTCCTTGAAACTTAACATTTTGTTTTCTTTTCAAATACTTAATATTATTAAAATGAATGGATAAATACATTAAAAATCAGAAAATTTTGGGGCCCCTACAAATAAGGGGCCCTAGGCAACTGCTTTACTTGCTTGGCCATTAGGTCGGTCCTGGAGGTTATATGCACACTTATCTAAAAGTCTAAAAGGTTGTGAGTTCGAGTCACCCCAAGAGCAAGGTGGGAAATTCTTGGAGGGAGAGAGCCGAGGGTCTATCGGAAACAGTCTCTCTACCCTAGGGTAGAGGTAAGGTGTGCGTACACACTACCCTCTCCAGACCCCACTAGTGAGATTATAATGGGTTGTTGTTGTTGTTGTTGTTGTTGTTGTTGTTGCACACTTAACTAGGTTAAAATGATAAATTACTTTTAAATATCTAATTAGTATTCTCATTTTACAACTTCAATTTTTTGTGATTCCATGTAATTGTTCATATTTTTTTATTTTTTTTATTTTCTTCATTTCGCATAATTGTGCTATTATTCTACTGTTGAAACAACACCTCCTAATATTAGAAACATTGAGTCATTAATAACAACAACAACAACAACAACAACTCAGTATAATCCCACTAGTGGGGTCTGAGAAGGGTAGCGTGTACGCAGACTTTACCCCTACCATGAGGTAGAAAGGCTGTTTCTGATAGACCCTCGGCTCCCTCCCTTCAAGAACTTCCCACCTTGCGCTTGGGGTGACTCGAACTCACAACCTCTTGGTTGGAAGTGGAGGGTGCTCACCACTAGAGCAAACCACTCTTGTCATAATAAATTTGGCATATAATGAGTGATGTCATTAAAGTAGAATCTCATTGTTGAATTAGGTTATATACTTATATTTTCCTTTTCTTTTGAATTATATTTACTTAAATTATGTTGAAATTTATTTTATGTTATGTTGTAATTTACGTAAGGGTATTATATTTTTTAATATTTGTTTTTGAATTTTATGTTATAATTTCGGTTCTATTTTATTTGCTCTAGTAGTATTGACTTATTAATTCAAATTGCATGCCATCCATTTTTCAATTAGAGTTGATAGATTATTTTTTCGTGAAATATTTGAGTAATGTTATGGTATTATATTTACAAATATTTATCTTTTTATTAAGCATACAGTCCATGATGTTATTACAAAATATGTAGTTTTTATAATTAATTAAAGCAAAATATTATTAATTTTAAAAATATATGTCAATTATCTTTACAATATTAGTTACAAATATATGATTAGTAACTAATATATTTTCATGAAACAATATGTATCTTAAATGTCAAATTTAATGTCATTTATAAAAGCATATATTTGTTAAATCTTAACTTTTAATTTTTGATAATTAACTTTATATTTAAATTTTAATCTAACTATTTAATTACACTTGTGCAATCAAACAGTACATATGTAATTACAATGTAATTACATTATGACAAATAAAAAGTCGCCATACCCTAGTAATTACACCAATTTCAATTATCAGGTGGCTTTCCAAACATCCCTAAAAGAAAATACTCCTTTTTTGGTTGAAAAGAAAATATTCATTTTGTTGAAATGAAAGAAAATATTTTTTCTACATCATGAAAAGAAAGTAATTCTTTTGTTGAAATGAAAGAAAATACTCATTTTGCTGAAATGAAAAAGAAAGTACTCTATATACAACATGAAAGAAAAATAGTCTTAATAATATTCTATTTAGCGTGGGGCGTCGGGAGTAGGGGTTCGGGGGTAGGGGTGGGTGAGTGTGGTATGGTGTGGGTGGGTGGGGTGTGTTGGGTGTGGGGGGTTGGTGGGGATGGGGAATAGGGTGAGGAAGGTTGAGAAAGAGTTTTGAAAAATATTTTCCCTTCTCTTGATAGGAAAAATATTTTCCTCCAATTGGAGGAAAATGAGTTCACGAGAAAAATGTTTTTCCAAACATTTAAGCCAACCAAACTTGAAAAAATTAGAAAATATTTTTTGAAAAATATTTTCCTTCGTACCAAACACAGCCCGAATGGAAAAAGATATATATATTCAGCAAGCTCTAGGGATGCTCAATAAGTGTGATGATCTAAAGCTGAACATTAATAAGAATCATTTATGTTTTTGATGTTTGGTTTTAAGCTTTTTGAGATGCAAACTTATCAACTACTTATTTATTTTGTTATTAATGTTTTCTAATAATTCATCTTTAATTGACCGTATAGCTTGTCCATTTAATCTTTCTTGACCATTATTTATCGCAGTAAGATTTTACCGATTTTAACCTTTTTAGAACCCCATTTAATTAATCCTATATATCCGCAATTGTTGCATGATATGTTAATTTTTTAGGAAAACATTTTTTCCGCATCAAGTAGACCTTAATAAGAACTTCTTAAGTTGGTATGGTATTGTTTGACATGATCAATCTCAATTGATTTTTGCAAAAAATGGGAAGTGGAAGCTGGTTTTTGTCAAAGGTGGAGTGCAAAATGATGATTTCTGGAGATCAATCTTCAGCAAACGAGAGAAGAGGAAGAACAAAGATCAACGAGATTATGGAGTGAATATTTCTCTGATATCAAAAAATGAACAAGACTGAATACAGAGGCTAACTACCTTCAGTTATATATTGTACACTAACCGACCTTTAACTTAGCTGTGTCCAGCTGTCACTAACTACCTAACTATCATTAACTAAAGCTAACTAACTACTGCTAAACTACTATTATTTCAACACCATCCCTCAAGCTGAGGGTTGAAATATGTCTTTCAACCCCAGCTTGGAGAAAAGATAGTCATGTTGCAGTTTGCCAAGGCTCTTTGTTAGTAAGTCTGCTAGTTGCTCCTTGGTCGAGATATGAAAGTTTTTTATCACCCCTTGAATAATCTTCTCCCTAACAAAGTGACAATCAATGTCAATATGCTTAGTTCTTTCATGAAAAATGGGATTGGCTGCAATCTGAATGACAGCTTTACTGTCACAATATAGAGAGATAGGCAGGTTTAAATCAACTCCCATCTCCTTGTACAATCATGTTAACCAAGTCAGTTCAGCAACTGTGGAGGCCATGCTTCTGAATTCCGCCTCTACTGAGCTTCTGGCTATTGTTTCCTATTTCTTCGACTTCCAAGATATGGTAGCCTCCCCAAACTTCACTACATACCCTGTAACAAACCTCTTAGTTTGTAGACAGCTTTCCTAATCTGAATCACAATCGGCTACAAATGTGCAAGAGTTGTCTGAAGGCATTAATAGGCCTAGACGAGGAGCTGCCTTGATGTATCTTACCACTCTGAGAGCAGCCTCTAAGTGTGACTTCTTTGACTTTTGGCTGAGAACTTGCACAACACAAGCAATATCAATTCTGGTCATAGTGAGATATAACAATCTTCCTCTGAGCCTCTAATATTGACCTGGATCTGCTAATAGTTTGTCATTTTTTGTTACTTCAGATACTAAGTCTCCTTTGATGAAAGAATCATATTCTTCAGATGTGAGTTTCACATTAGATTCCAATGGATAGGCCAATGCTTGGCTGCTGCAATAGTGATGGCAGATCTCATTGTGACCATTTTGGCCACAGGAGAGAAAGTTTCTGTATAATCCAACCTCTCCTGTTGGATATAGGCCTTAGCCACTAGCCTGTATGTATACCTCTCCACAGCTCTTGATGCAGTGTAATTCACCTTATACACCCCATATGCAGTCTATGTGCACCTTGCTAGGAATAAGGTCAACAATACTCCAAGTGTTGTTGTCCTCTAAGGCTGCAATCTCTGAATAAGCATAAACAATACTCTAGTAGATATGGCAAGAACAACTCTAGGTGAGAATTTGTCCCATCTTTTGAGATCTGTGACATATCCTAAGCAACCAAATATCCTCAGATGACTTAATGAAGGTAAGTGACCATGTAACACCTCATAGGGACACCCGCCTTGAAGAGTAGGTGTAGGTACTCTGTTGATCACATAAACAGCAGTTAGAACAAATTCTCCCCTAAACATTAGAGGAAATGATGCCTGGAATCTCAAGGCTCTTGTAGTGTCTAGAATGTATCTGTGTCTCCTCTCTACTACTCCATTTTGATGAGAAATATAAACGCAGGAACTTTGATGAATGATTCCAAATAATTGAAGAAGTGATGTCATCTGTGAATTAAAGAACTCATAGCCATTGTCAGTTCTGAGCACTTTTACAGAACATGAATAGACATTTTGAACCATGAGTAAGAAGTTTCTTAACACTACAATTACTTTACCTTTGGAAGGCAGTAAGAAAATCCAAGTGTACCTGGAGTGATCATCTACTAAAGTTAGACAATACCTTTTACCATCGTGTGTAGGAACTGTGTAAGGGGCCAAACATCTCCATGAATAGTATGAAAGCAAGTACTAGAGATAGTATTACTCAAAGGAAATGGAAATCTTGATTGTTTAGCTAATGGACAAACAGTACAATGGCCTTCAGACTTATCAAGTTCTACAAACTGAAACTCTTTTATCATTTTCAAAGTACTAAGTGGCACATGGCCTAGTTGTTTATGCCAAAGGTCTACACTTATTCTACTGCCAATTATTGTATTTACAACAACTGACTTTGAGAAATTTTTTGAAGCATTACACTATGGAACAATTGTCATAGTAGAATCCTCATGAAGTTTGCTATTATGGTTGAACATATATAGACCACTGTCCTCTCTACCAATCCTCTTCACTTTTCCACTGAAGAGATCCTGAAAAATGAAGAAGTCAGGAAAGAACAAGGCTACTCACTTTAGTTCTTTTATCAGCTTTGACACACGCAAGAGATTGTATTGGAATCCAGGTATATGCATCACATTGGTTATCTTTTGACCAGGAAAAAGATAGGTAGAACCTATGTGATTGACAGTAACTGACTCCCTAGTAGGTAGGTGAACTTTGCACTCTTTAGATTTATCACATAAGCTACTTTCAGTCACAACACATTTGTTGTTAACCATGTGGTTTGATGCTCCGGAATCTACTATCCACTTAATTAGATCCTCATTAGTGGTAGTAGCTACATTTTCTATACCTGCAAGCACAAAAGAGCTACCATTCTTATTCCCTTTGCCAAGCATCTACAGCATTTGAGTGTACTGCTCCTGAGTGAATTGTGAAACCCTAACCGCTCAAAGACGAATCGCACCAACAATGGTGAATCGAAAGCAATTGGGTGAAATGAAGAACAATTGAAGATAGCACCATAGAGGAGTGAACGGAGCTCGGATCAATCCGCAAGCTCTAATACCATGCTGATTTCTGGAGAGGAATCTTCAGCAAACTAGAGAAGAGGAAGAAGAGAGATTAACGAGACTATGGAGAGGACATTTCTCTGATATCAAAAAATGGACAAAACTAAATACAGAGGCTAATTACCTTCAGTTATATATTGCACACTAACCGATCTTTAACTTAGCTGTGTCCAGCTGTCACTAACTACCGAACTGTCATTAACTAAAGCTAACTAACTACTGTTAAGCTACTATTATTTCAACACAAAATTTGGAGGTCAATGCATAATTCCCTGTACTTGTGATGAGACATGTAGGTAAAGGGGGCTACCCAAGGTTTATACATTTGGGATACCAGAAGCATTGATTTGTATGTCTCTCTTTAACTGCTAAACTAGTCAATGAACAAGAGTGGATTGCTTTAGTGGTGAGCACCATCCACTTTCAACCAAGAGGTTGTGAGTTCGAGTCACCCCAAGAGCAAGGTGGGGAGTTCTTGGAGGGAGGGAGCCGAGGGTCTATCGGAAACAACCTATCTACCCTAGAATAGGGGTAATGTCTGCGTACACACTACCCTCCTCAGATCCCACTAATGGGATTATACTGGGTTATTGTTGTTGTTGTTGTAGTGGTTAATTAACCTGTGCTTCGTGCGATTGGACATTTCCTTTTCTAAATTAATCTTTTAAAATTTAATTTCGGCCAATCCTTTTTGTATAATTAGTTGATTTAGAAGAGATAAAATCTTTATTGTATTAAAACTAGTAAACAAATAAGTATAATTTAAAACATACATATTATATATTATAATAACTAATGATCAAATATATACAAAAATGTACAAACAATATACGAAAATGTACATATATAAAAAAACAAAAAAACAAATCCAACAAAATAAAACAATGCCTACCCTTTTGTAGTTTAATAATGGCGAGTAGGGGTAGGCATTCAAGTAGTTCAGATTGGATATGAAAAGTTTGGTTTGGATTTTCGATTTTTGGATTGACAAAATGACAATCCAAATCCAATTCAAATAGGCTCGGATTGGATTGAATTTTTAAGTTCAATTTCGGATTAATCATTTTTCAATTTTAAGCTTATAAGTTGAGATGTTTATTCTTGTTACAAAAATGGATATTCAAATCAAGTATTCTAGTTAAATTATCTTAAAAGTTACTAATTTTTACCACAATCATCCAAATAAGGTATTCAAGTAATAAAATCATCATCAACGAAATGAAACAGAGACTCTAATAAGGCCGATAAAAATTAGCAATAGTAAAACCATGTCCACATATAAAGTATTCTAAAAGTAACTTAGTAATTAGTGTTGAATATATGAGATAATGTCTAATGGGTAAGGTACTTGACTTATTACTATTTGCATATGGATAATGGACTAAATATAAAGTATAATTTTTGGAGAAGTACCAAATCCAATACCCAATCTGAAATCCAAAAAAATTAAAAATTAAACCCGAAATCCAATCGGCAATCCAAATATTCAAACCAAAAATACAAAAAGTTTAAATTCGATTTGGATATCGGGTTTGCCCAAACTATACCCACCCTTCGCGGGGAAAAATCTTCTCAATTGGGGAAGAGAAGTGTTTTTTTTTAATTGGGGAAGAGAAGTTGCTCACTTCATAGAGAGAAAAACTATGCGCTTAAATCTTGTTGATAAGTAAAATTGAAAATCTTTTGAAAACATTATGCTAATAAAACACAACAATTACCCCTGTAATTAAAATCTGTGGAAGATAACTTTTTCTTATTATAAATTATCAGAATTATTAATTTTAAGTTTTTTAACGCATGGAAGGACAGTAAACGTATAAACCATATATAAAGTTTTCATACTAAAAGTTTATTTAAATTCATACTTCTGTTTTATTTTAACTTTGTTAAGCAAAAGTAATTTTTGAAAATTTTTCCTAAATTAATACTCTACATAGATGTTTCATTTAAAAGTATCAAAGAGTTGTACTACGTACAAATGGAGAATTTTATAAATACATTGCCGAGATTGTACCATCCGTCTTAGCTTTCATTTTCTTCCATGGAGTAAAATGCTTGTGCGATTGAGGAAAATAAGGCAAAATTACAATAAGGATGTATTCATACATTTCCTCTATCAAATAGGTTTTACCCAAAGAAAGAAAAGAGTAAGAGAAAGTCGAGCATTATGAAAATAAACTTTTAAACGACTACTAAACGGAAGTTAAATATCTAGTAAATAAACTATAGCGGGGCCGGAAGAGGAAAAATGTGAAAAAAAATAGGTGTTAAAACATCTAATAAATAAAAGAATTATTTCGTATAACCAGTTCGGATTCATGCCAGGGCGGTGGACTACAAAAGCTATTCAGCTGGTAAGGAGGTTGATGGACCAGTATAGGGAGAGGAAGAAGGACTTGCATATAATGTTTATTGACTTAGAAAAAGCGTACGATAAAGTCCCTAGGGAGGTTTTATGGAGATGTTTGGAGATTAGCGGTATTCTAATAACATACATTAAGGTGATTAAGGACATGTATAATGGAGCTAAGACTCGGTTAAGGACTGTGGGAGGAGACTCGAATTCTTTTTCCGTGGTGATTGGATTGCATCAAAGATCAGCTCTTAGCCCATATTTTGGCCATGGCGATGGATGTGTTGATGTGGCACATCCAAAGAAAGGTGTCATGGAGTATATTATTTTACAGATGACATAATGCTGATTGACAAGACGCGTTGCAGGGTTAATGCTAGGCTGGAGGTGTGGTGTCACAGCCCAGAATTCCCACCCTTGGGACTGTGATGACGCCTAATATTTCACTTGCCAAGCAAGCCAACCTTAGATGTAATTATTAACCGTTTTTAACAAACATCAATTACAATGACAATATAGAAACTGAATAGTCTGAAACAAAGTAAATAAACCAATAAGTGACGAAATTCACATACAAACTCTGAAACATGTGTCACGAATACACGAGCGTCTAAGATACAACAAATAACGGTCCGAAATAAACATAACTGTCTGAATCAAATAAACAACTAAAGGAATTAGAAAGGGACTTCAGAGTTGCGGACGCTATGCAGCTATACCTCAAGTATTCTCTGGGTAGCTGGATCCGATTAAGTCTACGGTACGCTGCTGGGACCAACTCCAGTATCTGCACAAGAAGTACAGAGTGTAGTATGAGTACAACCGGCCCCATGTACTATGTAAGTGTCGAGCCTAACCTCGACGAAGTAGTGACGAGGCTAAGGCGGGTCACTTACATTAACCTATATGCAGTAGAAATAATAATAACATAAAAGACACGAATAAAAGTAAAGCAGATAATTAATATCAACGAACTCAACCTCAACTAATAGAGAGTCCAAAATGACAAGTCATATAACTCATCTCAACAACCGAGGCCAATCCAACAATCACACAAATATAACTTTTATCAATATGTTGTGGCATGCAACCCGATCCCACAATATAAACTTTAATCAATCCGTTGCGGTGCGCAACCGATCCCACAATATAATTATCTGTCAACATCATACTCCATCTTTTTCGCCTTTTCAATTCATTTCCTTTCAATTCCCGTTGTGGCGTGCAACTCGCTCCCCAAACAAGTTCAGTTAACAATAATGACTCAATAATCAAGATTTACGAGAAATCATACGTCGAGAAAACAAATGTACAAGCAATCCGAAGAGACTCAGACTACTCGGATGTTTCAACTTTACCAACTTAAACAGTATCTACCATTTAACAATGCATTCAAGTGGAATTTCATCAATGAAGGCAACAATTAATACAAAACTATAAGGCAAACAAGGCATAAGACAATTTAGATATGTAAGGGAAGCAAATAGAGACAAGTAGTAAATAAGCATGAAATTATGGAGGGGACGGATAATTTAATACAAGAAATATTAAAAGGAAAGTAGCAATTATGATATGGAAATCAAATAAGCACCCAACACTTACCTCACTCCGTAATTAACTCAAAGCTCAACCACGGCGTTGCCTTTCGAACAAGCCTCCAAACTAACCAAATCTAGAAAATTATTAACCAAACAATTCAAAATAAGCATTAGAAATTACCCACGAATGAAAGAGGTTCAATTTAGATCATCATTGAAAAAACCAATAAAATTCAACCCCGGGCTTGCTTGGTCAAAATCGAAATTCGGACCAAAACCCGAACACCCATTCACCTCCGCGCCCGGTTATGTAACTAGTTTTGAAATCCGACCTCAATTCGAGGTCTAAATCCCAAAATTTACAAAATTTCCTAATTCTACCCAAATCCCTAATTTTTACCATGAAAATCCTAGATTTTATGTTAAAAACTTATGAAATATAATGGGTAATTGAAAAGAAGTAGATTAAATTCACTTACCAATATATTTAGGAAGAAAATATCTTGGAAAAATTGCCTTTAGGGTATTTAGGGTTGAGAGTTTGAAATAAATGAGCTAAATCCCGTTTTTGCCCTCTTTTACCATGCTGCAGTTATCGCAATTGCGATACATAGTTCGCAATTGCGATGATCGCAAAACCGTTGAACCCTTCGCAAATGCGAATAAGTCACTGATCCCGTTTTCGTCGCAAATGCGACAATTTGTCCGCAATTGCGAACACCCCACCTCCGCAATTGCGCACTTTTACTTCGCAAATGTGAAGCCTGCTCGAGAACTGCTGAGTCGCAAATGTGACTCTTGGATCGCAATTGTGATCACTCATAAGTCTGCAGATGAGAACATCTTCCTTACAATTGCGAGTCCTGCCCAGCCAACCCATGCTCGCAAATGCGAAGTATCATTTGCAAAAGCGAGACTCGCATTTGCGAGCCAGACCTTGCAATTGTGAAATTTGCAGGTAACACCAGAAGCAAAGAAGCATCAGCTATTCCTCTAAGTCAAAAACCACTCCGTAGCCTATCTGGAACTCACCTGAGCCCCTCGGGCTCCAAACTAAACATGCATACAAGTGTAATAACATCAGACGCCAAAACAAATGTGATTTCAAAGAAACTTAAGAACTTTCAATTTTTCAACCGGACGTCCGAATCACGTCAAATCAACTCCGTTTTGTACCAAATTTTGTAGACAAGTCACATACTAAAAAGAACCTACACCAAGTTCCGGAACCCTAATCCGAACTCAGTAGCAAAAAGTCAACCTACGGTCAAACTTAGGAATTCTTTAAACCTTTTAACTTATATTTTTCAACAAATTACGTTAAATCAAGTTAGGGACTTACGAATTCGGTTCGGGCATACGCCCAAGTTTCAAATCACGATACGGACCCACCAGGATCGTCATAATACTGATCTGGATCTATTTGCTTAAAAAGTTGACCGAAGTCAATTCAAATGAGTTTTAAAGCACGAATTTATATTTTCATCAATTTTTCACATAAAATCCTTCTGGAACAAGACACAGACGGTGCACACAAACTGAGGAAGGATAAACGGAGATATTAGAGGTCTCGAAGTACAGAAATAAAAGGTAAAACTATAGATGACCTATCAGGTCATCACATTATCCACCTCTAAAAACAAACGTTCGTTCTCGAACAGACATAGAAAGATACCTGGACTGGTGAAAAGGTATGGATATCTATTCCACATGTCCGACTCGGACTCCTATGTGGCCGCCTCAATCTGCTGACTTCTCCACTGCACTCGAACTGATTGATAACTCTTAGAACTCAACTGCCGGACCTGCCGGGCTACAATAGCCACCAACTCCTCCTTAAATGTCAAATCCTTGTCCAATTAGACTGAGATGAAATCTAACACATGGGACAGATCACCGTGATACTTTCGAAGTATAGATACATGGAATACCAGATGAACTACTGATAATCCAGGTGGTAATGCGATCCTATAGGCCACCTCACCCACTCTCTCAAGTGTAACGACCCAACCGATCGTTTTGAGCATTTTCACTTCGTTCGGTAGTTTGAGGGTACGAGTATATCAGCATGATATATTATGACTTGTGTGAATCATCGATTTTGGTATTCAGGTTGTTCGGAATCGATTTGGAAGAATGAACTTCATGATTAAAGCTTTACGTTGGAAGAGTTGACTAAGTTTGACTTTTATGTATTTGACTCCGGATCGGAGTTTTGATGGTTTCGTTAAGTCTGGATGGTGATTTTGGACTCGGGCGTATGCTCAGATTTGCATTTGGATGTTTCTTGAAGGTTCTAGCGTTAATTGGCGAAAGTTGGAAATTTGAAGTTTTGGAATATTCATAAGTTTTACCGGAAGTTGACTTTGGTGATATCAGGTTCGGATTTTAGTTTCGTGAGTTAGAATAGCTTTGTTATTTCATTTGAAACTTGTGTACAAAATTTGAGGTCATTCTGAGTTGATTGTATATGGTTCAACACGAGTTTTGGAAGTTGAAAGTTTAAAAGTTTATTAAGTTTGATTTGAGGTACGATTCGTGGTTTTTATGTTGTATGATGTGATTTGAAGATTCTAATAAATTCATATCATGTTTTAAGACTTGTTGGTATGATTGAATGGGGTCCCGAAGGGCTCTGGTGTATTTTGGATAATTGGTTGAGAAACTAGTTAAGGATTTGGAGTTTGACCATGGTCAATATCGGATCAAGATTACCTCTTTTCGGTGTTTTGAGTGCGCGAACATGTTTGTAGCATATTTTATGATTGAAATGCATGTATGGTTTGTGTCCGGGAGGTTCCGAATGACTTTTGGATGCTAAAACGAAAATTATTTCGTTGCTAATTTTCTGGTGTAAAATAATTACGAAAATGTCATTTTTTATCCGTTAAATTTCCAAACTTCATTTAAAACTTTAAAACATCATATCTCCCTAATTCTAAGGCCAAATTGGGTGATTCAAAAGCCTAACGTGATTGAAATTTTACAAGAAATCCATTGGAGGCATCAAAAGTGAGTTTTGGTATCATTTGGAACATGAAACGAGGCAGAACAACTGGAAAACAAATTTAATATCGAGGGTTTGTTCATTTGGTCATATTTTGAATTGGGTAGCTCGGATTTGGAAAATGTTTGAGGTGAGTTTCACAATATGACTCGGGGTAAGTATTCTCCACTCAGCTTTAGTTATATTTTGTGAATCTATTTTCGTTTTGGGTAATTGGATTGTGAATTTTAAAGAGAAAATTGAGGGTTTTTGTCCAAAGTTTCATAGTTACATGAAATACATGAAATTATTACACGAGTAATGCAGTCTATACTAATCCTAGAAATCTAGAGTCACAAGTACATGAGCGACTAGAATACTACAAATATGGTCTGAAATGAAATACAACTCTATGAAACTAGGTAAGCAGTAAAACATGATAGAAGGGGAATTCAAGTACTACGAACGTTTTGGAGCTTTTGAATGAGTTGGATCCGAGCAATCTCCTATATGCGCCGCTGGGACCAACACCGTAATCTGCACAAGAAGTACAGAAGTGTAGTATGAGTACAATCGACCTCATGTACTATATAAGTATCGAGCCTAACCTTGACAAAATAGTGATGAGGCTATGACAAGACACTCACTGTAAACCTGAACGAATGATAAATAAAAGGCAACAAAAATATAGAGAACACAAATAAACTCATAATAACGTAACCTGAAGGTCAACTAACAGAGGACCCTAGAATAACATTAATTCATGACCTCATATCACAGTACATAAATAAAACACCATGGATACAAACGGTTACAACATATTATACCCCGTTGTGGCGCGTAATCCGATCCCAACATCATCACAATATCTGTTGCGGCGTGCAAATCGATCTCAATTTCATATCAATATCTGTTACGACGTGGAACCCAATCCCATTATCAAATCCTTGCATTTATGTTGTGGCGCATCCCGTTCCCAATATAAATTCACGATCATTAACAACTCAACATAACCAATTCTAAAATCTCAACACAAAATGGTACTAAAACGTACAAAACACCAAGGAACTATGAGTGCAACAGAGAACAACCAACATCTCATATTCACAAACCACGACAAGTCATTAACGCAAGAATAGCCAAAGGACTCACACAAGCAGATATAACACAATAAAGTGCAACAAGTAAGGTAAAGACAATAAAGGCAAGTAAGGGCATGAAACAATAAAGATATATAATTAATGCATGTAGTACCATATAGAAGGTACGTAGATATTGTTCTGAGGAATGAATAAACTGAAATGTGTAACAACTAAATGACAGATAACAAATAAGGCATGATTAGCAAGTACAGACATGTAGCAATCAAAGCATGTAGTGAGATATAATACAGAATAAATGATGACATAAAGGTAAATAGCCCAACCCGCATGCCTTAAACCATGACAACGCATATGCACTCATCACCTCGCATATATGTTGTTCCCACATATAATTCATGTAGGAAATAGACCAACAAGTCATAATTTCTTCAAGTTAAAGTTAAACATGACACTTACCTCTTTTAGCAACCAAATCAATAATCAACCACGACTTCTTTTTTAGAACAAGCCTCCAAACCAACCGAATCTAGCCAAATATCATTCAAACAATCCAAAACAAGCTTTAGAAACTACCCAAGAGTGAAAAAGGTTCAATCTTTAATGAAATAGAAAAAGTCAACCAAGGTCAACCCCGGGTCGCTTGGTCAAAATCCGAGATTTGGATCAAATTCCGATTACCCATTCACCCCCGAGCTAGCTAATGTGATTTGTTTCAAAATCCGACCTCAATTTGAGGTCCAAATCTCAATTTTACAAAATCTCTAAATTCTACACAACACCCCTAATTTCTACCTTGAAATTCATAGATTTGATGTTAGAAATTCATGAAAAGTAGTTAAAATTGATTGAAAACTAGTTAAAGGTGATTACCAATGAATTTGGGAAGCAAACGCTCTCAAGAATCGTCTTTATGGAGTCTAGGGTCGAAAAATGAGCTAAGTCCCGACTTTCCCATTATTTACCCTGCTGCAGGTATCACAATTGCGAACTCTTGTTTGCAATAAGTATGTTCGCACATGCGAACCGCTGACCGCAAATGCAATCAGTGTCTTATCCTTACATTAGCCACAAATGCAACATTATGTTCGCATTTGCAGAGAAAACCTCACTCGGAAATGCGAGCCAAGAATGCGAAGCTACTCAACATTGCACTGTATCGCAAATGCGATACAAGAGTCGCAAAAGCGAACATAGTATCGTTCGCAAAAGCAATCCTTTCTTTGCAAATGCAAAGACCTAGACCCTAGACCATGTTCGCATTTGCGAGCCTGATATCGCAAATACGAGGCTCGCAATCGCGATCAGGTTCTCGCAAATGCGAGACCTAAAACTTGACACCATTAACAACTGTGCATAAGTTGTTCCAAATCAATCCGCAATGCATCCGAAACTTACCCGAGCCCCTAGGGCTCCAAATTGAACATGTACACAAGTGTTATAACATCATACAAACTTGATCGCTACCTCAAATCATCAAAATAATATCAAATACTAAGAATCGATCATCAAAACTCAAGATTTCAACTTAAAAACTCAATTTTCACAATCTTTCACTTAAGGCGCCGAAATGTGCTCAGGTCACCCGGGACCCTAAGAAAACATGCGTACAAGTCTAAAAATATCATATGAACCTTCCAGAATCATCAAAATACCGACCTGAGGTCATTTACCAAAAACATTGACCATGGTCAACTCAAACCTCATTTTAAGTCAAAACTTAGCTTTTCTTCAAACTTTCACATAAAAGCTTTCCGAAAAGCAACTTGGACCATGGACGCAAATCAATAAACATTAAATATAGCTATGAGAGGTCTCGGAACACATAAATTATGGCTAGTACTCAAACGACCTATCGTGTCGTCATATTCTCCACCTCTAAAAGAAACGTTCATCCTCGAACGGACATAAAAGTATTCCTGGACTAGTAAAAAGGTGGGGGTATCAACCCTGCATATCGGACTTGGATTGCCACGTAGCCTCCTCATTCGACTAACCTCTCCACTACACTTTCACAGAAGGAAAACTCTTAAATCTCAACTTTTGAATCGACCGGTCTAGAATAGCCACCGGCTCTTCCTTATAGGTCAAATTTTCATCAAGCTACACCATACTGAAGTACAAAACATGTGATCTATCCTCATGGTACTTCCGAAGCATGGAAATGTGAAATAACGGATGTACTGTTACTAGGATAGAAGGCTATACAAGCCTATAAGTAACATCCCCAACCCTCTCCAAGATTTCAAACGGGCCAATAAACCTTGGGCTCAACTTTCCCTTCTTCCCAAACAGTATCACGCCCTTCATAGGAGATACTCGGAGAAGAACCTTCTCACCCACCATGTAAGCCACATCTCGAACCTTCTTGTCGGCATAACTCTTTTGCCTGGACTGAGCTATACGAAGACGCTCCTAAATCACCTTAACCTCTTCCAAAGCATCACAAACTAAATCACCGCCCAACTATCTAGCCTCACTGGGCTCAAACCAACCAATAGGTGAATGTCAATGCCTCCCATATAAGGCCTCGTACGGAGACATCTGGATGCTTGACTGATAGCTGTTGTTGTAGGCAAACTCCACTACAGGTAAAAACTGGTCCTATTGACCCCCGAAATCCATAAACCATGCCCGAAATATGTCTTTCAATATCTGAATAATGTGCTGGAACTGTCCGTCTGTCTGAGGATGCAATACGGTACTCAGCTTGATCCGCATGCGCAACTCACACTGTACGACTCTCCGAAAATGCAATATGAACTGCATGCCTCAGTCAGAAAAGATGGAAAAGGGCATATCGTGCATGCGAATAATCTCCCGAATGAGCCAACCGCTCTGATGAATAGCAAGTCATCACCAGAATGAAGCACACTTAGTCAACCGATCCACAATAACCCAAGCTGCGTCATATTTCCTCAAGGTCTGTGGTAAGCCTACCACAAAATCCATAGTGATGCGCTCCTACTTCCACTCCGGTATCTCTAATATTTGAGTCAACACACCCAGTTTCTAATGCTTGTACTTCAGCTGTTGACAATTCAAACACCGAGAGACATAAGAAATAATATATTTCTTCATCCTCCGCCAACAATAATGTTGTTTCAAGTCATGATACATCTTCGTGACACATGGGTGAATGGAATAGTGCAAATTGTGAGCCTCCTCAAGGATCAACTCTCTCAACCCATCAACATTTAGAACACAAATCCGGCCCTGAAACCTCATAACACCATCATCTCTAATCATAACCTCCTTAGCACCACCCCGATGCACCATGTATTACAATACCAATAAGTGAGGATCATCAAATGTCAAGCCTTGATACGCTCCAACAATGATGACTGTGCCACAACACAAGCGAGAAATCGACTAGGCTCCGAAATATCCAATCTCACGAAGTGATTGGCCAAAGCCTTAACATCTATGGCTAGTGGCCTCTCCACTACCAATAAATATGCCAAGCTGCCCATGGTCTCTGCCTTCCTACTCAATGCATCGCCCACTACATTGGCCTTCCCTGGATGATATAATATAGTGATATCTTAGTCTTTCAACAACTCTAGTCACCTCTGCTTCCGCAAATTAAGATCCGACGTGCTAGAGACTCCGATGGTCGGTATAGACCTCACATGGAATGACATAAAGATAGTGCTTCCAAATCTTCAGCGCGTGAACAATGGATTCCAACTCTAAATCATGAACAGGTTAGTGCTTATCATGAACCTTCAATTGCTGAGACGCGTAAGCAATCACCCTACCGTCCTGCATCAACACCATGCCGAGCCCAATATGCAATGCATCATAATACATAGTGTAAGATCCCAAACCTATAGGCAACACCAACACTGGGCTATAGGCAATGCAGTCTTGAGCTTCTAAAAGCTTAGCTCACACTTGTTGGACCATCTGAAAAGAGCACCCTTCTGGATTAACTTGGTCATGGGGTTGTGATAGATAAAAAACCCTCTACGAATAGACGATAATAACCCGCCAAACCCAAGAAGCTCTGAATCTTTGTAGCTGATGTAGGTCTAGGCAAGTTCCGAACTGCATCAATCTTCTTAGGATCCACCTTGATGCCCTCGGAAGATATAACATAGCCCAAAAAGGCAACCGAGTCTAATCAGAACTCACACTTCGAAAACTTGACATATAATTGACGATCCTTCAAAGTCTGAAGTACGATCTGGAGATGCTATTCATGCTCCTCTCGACTGCAGGAGTAAACCAAAATATCATCAATAAAGACGATCACAAAGGAATCCATACAAGGATTGAACATCCGGTTCATCAAATCCATAAAGGCTACTGGTCCACTAGTCAATCCAAATGACATCACCAAGAACTTGTAGTGTCCATACTATGTTCGAAAAGCTGTCTTAGCAACATATGATGCCCTAATTTTCACCTGATGGTAACCCGACCTCAAATCAATCTCGAAAAATACTTTGGCACCTTGAAGCTAGTAAAATAAGTCATCAATACTTGGAAACCGATACTTGTTCTTGATAGTGACCTTGTTCAGCTGCCTGTAGTTAATACGCATCCTTATAGATCCGTCCTTTTTCTTTAGAAAAATACTGGTGCACCTAATAAGTTGGCATTTTACCAACTTATCTCTTCTTAATACTTAGGTTTTTGTATGATTTTGTTGTGAAACTAAGGCATTTGTTGAGTTTTATTGACATATTTCAGGTATTAAGTGATTTAGAGAAGATACTGAAGAAAACAAGTCAAAATGTGTTAAAATGAGAAAAATGGACTGCTGCCAGATAATGCCCTTCGTGATCGCGAAGATTCTTATGCGATCGCGTAAGTCTAGGAATATATACATCGCGAATGTGGAGCAAATGCTATGAACGCGAAGAAGAAAGCTGGTCAGCGGCTGTCAGGGGTCCTACGCAAACGCGAGGTTTGGTTTGCGATCGCGATACTTTGCAGCATATGTTGAATAGTTATTTTATACGTTCATCTATCTTTTAGGATCAGTCGTGTGGTTTTACTAGAGATCACCGTGAGTTCTTTGACAAATTAGGTGGAGTGGGGAAGATTAGAACTATTTTCATCTTGAATCTAGCACCTTCACAAGGTACTATTCCTCATAAACGATTTTACGAAAGCTGGCACCCTTGGTGCATGATAGCTACGTAATATCCTCAATTTTATCCTTTTTAAATATAATAGTTTATGATCAAAATGGAATTAATTGTTCTATTACGGAAGTAGGGATCCCACACACTGGGTTAATCGCTAAGGTCTTATACATTTTTTATGTTGGATGATTTCGACTAGGAATTTAAACATCTATACCCTAGTCTTTCTTATTATTGTTACTTGGCTGACTATTATGTGTTATTTCCATTGTTGCAGCATTACTCTTCGCGATCGCATGCTTATTTTTGCGAATGCGATTCACTTAACTGGGCAGAAATCTGGGCAGTTTTAGAATTTCATATTTTTGACTCCAAACCATTTAATACGTGATTTAGCTCATTTGTAGAATATATTTGGCTTATTTTCAGTCTCATTGACTAAGAAAAGACAAGTTTGGGAGCTAGGGTTCTTGCACACACACTTGGGTCTTGAAGTTTTGAAGCTTTTGGTTGAGAATTTCTTACCCATTTATGTTCATTTCTTCATTTCCTTGACTTGTATTGAATATCTAAGTGTGTAGTATTTTTTCCAACACTTGAATCTTGTTTATGGGAATATTCATGTTTAAAGTGTGGATTAAATATTTTGTTGGGCTTATGTATTGAACGATTTTTATTTTTATTTAAGTGAGTTATTATTATTTTTAATTATTCTTATTCTTTAATATTTCCAAAAAAGGATTAGCTAACCCTAGGACTCGTCCATTAATTTTGAATTAATTATGGAAAAGATAATTTATGGTTGGGAAAGATTAGTTAACAAGAACTTAAGACGTTAACCCTCACTTTATAGATTCTACCTTGGGATATGATTGAACTACTTGTAACTATATTTGGGTGTTCTTAATCTCTTAATTGTTTTAGGGATAATTCAATTAGGAAGTCTTGTTAGTCTTCAAAAGAAGCTAATATTGAATTATTACCCGAGGCTAATTAACATAAACTCGCTCATATTTGTAAAATCGTAAAATACATTGGATCGTTACTTGAGTGTAATTTTTATTGTATCCATGCTTGTAGACATTGATCAATTTACTCGCTTTCTAGGTTAGATTACATTTTTGCATTTAGACATAAATATTTTCACAATCACCTTTTAAGTGTTTGGTTTAGCATAATAAGCGATAATTCTCTTACATTGGCTAATCGCCTACATATTGTTCTCTGTGGGATTCGACCCCGACTCATAGTTAGGTATATTATATTACATGTGATCGTGTCCATTTACTTTTTAGTAGTGGATTTGGACGTCATCAAAATTGGTGACGTTGCCGGGGAATAATTTGGCGCATATAGGTTGTTTGAGAAGTAAGCGTACTTGCTTTGTTCCAAACTTGTGAATATTTGTGTAATTATCTTTTTTTTATCTTTTGTTTATTTTTCTTGTTTGTTTGCTTAGTTTTTAAATAAATGGCATCACGTAATGAAAATATTTTGGATAGTAGTTGTTCATACTTTGATGACCCTTGTCCTTATTGTGGAGGACCATACTTAAGGCAAAATTGATTAAATTCTTCCAGGGGCGGATTGTACGCACAATCTCAAACCCGTTAGTGGAGTATATGCGATAAGTGTGGGTATCAAAATGGTCATTGGGCTAATTGTCCTTATTTGTCCATCCCTTCTCCAAACCCTCGCTATGATAATTCTACTTTTGTTTATGACAATTATAGGGATATCGAAATGGAAGAAATTGATCATAGTCAAAACAGAGAGTTCAAACTCAGGATGGAATGCCTACTTGAAGGAGGAAACAAAGAGAAAAAGGCCTTGGAGGAGCTTTTGGAAAATAGTCTCCAAAATTATTTAGCGCTTGAAAGGTTGAACTCACAAATGGGAGAAATGCTTGAAGCTTTAGAGGTCCAAAAAGCCTCGGAAGTAAATGATAGCCAAGAACCTTCCTTAGAGGTTGAAGCCGAAAATCCTTCTTTGGCACTTGATCAAAACCAAGAAGAACTCTCAAATGCTCAAAATGAGAGGGTGATGCTCATGTTGGAGGCCATTCTTGAAAATGAGGAGAAGCACAACTTGGCACTCGCAGACTTGAAGCAAGTGCTAACTCGAAATAATGAGAATATCCGCACCTTGGAAGATCAAATGAAAATATTGGTTGGGGCTCATTATGCCCACCAACTTGAGAGTGTGGAAAGAGTTAAAAAAAAGTCCAACTTAGAGGAAAAAAGTGAGCTTTATTTTGAGGAATCAAGAATTGAACATCCGCCAACCGACTCCATGCTTGTTAGTGATGCCGATAAAAATATGAAATTAGAGTCAACCGGCGTAGTTGAAATGATAGTTGACATTAACTCTAGCTCGAGGGAAAAAAGAGGATGTCAAAATCTAGAAAAGGTTGCAAGTTGGGAGTTTGGTATCTCATTCCAAGCACTTTTCAACTTTGGAATTGTATGGTGATATGGGAATTGAGCCATATGAATCCATGTGGTAGTGCAAAGAAGAAAGACAAAAGGAATACATCTTGCAATTTGAAAATTCAAGAACGCAAAATGACATTTCTTAAAAGAGAGCCAAGAAATGCTAAACGAAGAAATTAAAGTTTGGCTTGATCATCTACTTACCACCCACTACCGCTCGTGGTCACAAGCTTGATTCCAAGTTAGGTTCCCAGTTCATATCATTCAAGTGGCGAGAAAAGTGGTAAAGTTGGTTCGCGTCATGCCACAGTGTTAAATGCGGCGCTTGGTGGGAGGCAACCCATCGTTTTCAAAAGTTTTAGTCAAATTTCAAATTTTCCTTTTTAGAATAGATTAGTATATTATTTTGACTAATCTATCAAGTTTCATAATTTTTGGAGTTGATTTGTGCAAGTCAGGGTGACCGAACAACCAAAAACAATAGCTGAAGAAAACTAAAGAAAACTGTTAAACTTCGCGATCGCGTAAAAGTTCATGCGCTCACGTAGAACAAAATTTTTCCTATCACTACACGATCGCAAAAAGACAAACGCGACCGCGTCTGTTTGGTAAGTTTGTTCTACACGAACGCTGGTTTTGAAATGGATCGCGAGTAACAGGTAAGTTTCTGAACTCTTAAACACTAGAAATAAAAAGAAAGACACCCACTTTTGCCCAAACAAAGAAACGGCTCTTCCCACTCCTCTAACCCTTGAAAATCATCCCCAACTCTTCATTCTTAAATTTTATAGCCATTTTCACTCATCATTCTCAAAGGAATGTGCTTCCTGACTCTACTCGTTCTTGAAATCCAATTTTTTCTTTGTGCTAAAAGTGTATATGAGCAACCATGTTTTTTTTTTGTTTCATGCTTAGAGTTAAGATTTTGAGTCTCTGCAGTACAAATATTGTGTGAAATTGTTCTTGCTTTCTGGGTGAGGTTGGTTGAGTGTGAGGGTTTTATTGTTAAAATTTTTGTGTGCAAGATGTGTGCTAAAATGGACTAAAACATGGGCACAAAATTGGTGCACTCGAACTGTTTGATGGAATGCCCAAACGAACTATTATTGGGTGAGGAAGAAGACCCTCGCGATCGCGATGCCCCATTCCTCAATCGCGTAGGTCTAATTCTGCTGAGGACCAAAATTGTTCATCGCGATTGCGGTTATCCTTCTGCAATCGCGCACCTTTGGAAATAAAATTGTTCTTCGCAATCGTGTGCCCATTTCCGCGATCGCAATTCATTAATGCCAGGCAGCAAAACAGTAGTTATGCCAATTCTGATCCTAAGGATTTTTGGTCACTTTCTTTTGCCTAAATACCTCCTAATACAATTTTTTAAGTGTCCATACAAGTTTTTAACATGTTTACTCCTTTTTAGATACTTTGAGCTTGAAAATGGCTTCGGCATCAAACGAAAATGTTCAAGAATATGCCGAACAAGTTTCCAAGAGGAGTACTTTTATCAGGACATATTCTCATCGCTAAGATGTTCCCACCGCTATGATAAACAACTGTGTAAAAGCATGATCAAGGAAAAAAGGCATTCTTTTGGTCTTCCTTGAAGCTCGATGGCCCGAGTTCCATGGAAGATTGGTATCGAGTGGATGGATTTGCTTTGCTGAAGAACAGAGAAAATCTAATCATGAAGTGACAAGAGAATTTTATGCATATCCGTAGAGACTGACTTCAAGAATAATTTGGTTGTTACTGTCAGGGGCAAGAAAGTTTGCTTTGATCCAGAATAGGTAAATGCATACCACAATCTTTCCAATGCTGACAACCAGGTGTACAGGGATAGAGCTGAAGACTTGGGCACGCAGTGGTTTATGGACCATTTTCATGGCGGAAAGATACCGAATTGGATAAGAAATCACTCAAGGATCGAGTCTTCTGATTTCACTGCCGAGGCCAAGACTTGGCTCTCCATTATTTGTGCTCAAGTCATGCCTTTATATAATGAGACAGAGGTTACACTTGAGAAGGCAAGGGTAATTTGCACGATCATAGAGGGCACACCGGTGAATGTGGGAAAACTTATTATTGATGAGATAGCAGAAGTTGTTGCGGAGAGGACTAAGAGTTTATTCTTTCCATACCTGATCACTCATTTATGTTATGAGGCGGGGGTAGAGAAGAGGCCTACAGAGAAAGAAAAGAACCCAGAGAAGCTCATTCATCCATTGCTGAGAAAGGGAGTGGGGAATGCACAAAAGAAAAAAAAGATTGATGTAGCATCTCCCTCATTTGGCCAGTTTCCCGTATCCACTATTTAGATGCTCAATTCTTCTGCATATGCCACAGGGACTTGTACTGCTGTTGTACCGCTTGAGAAGGAACCTCTCACACTCAGGTATATCTCTCGCCAGGTCTATGGCATGGAGACACAACTCCGCCAGCTTGTAGCCGGTCTCCCTTCTGGACCGTCTGGAAAGAGCACATATGTAGGTCCATCTGGCCAAGGAAAGGTCCATCTTTGACAGATCTTGTTAAGGAGAAGCAAGCCATTAAAGCCAAATTGGGTAAGATTGAGCAGAGGCAGCTGAAGCGGAGAGAACATGAAAAGAAGAACATCAAGTTCTTGACAAAGATGATAAGCACATTGAGGAAATTTTGTGGATCAGATGACGATGACGAGGATGACTTAGAGCTCACAGTTGCCAGTACCTCCAGCTCGGAGTGATGCAGTTTCAGGGATCACCTCTTTCATTTTATCCTATTTTGCTTAGTTGCATTGAGGACAGTGCAACACTTTAGGTTGGGGGTGGCTCATTTATATGTGATGATGTATGTGGAGCCTGACTATTTTTTGTGAACTTCTGTAGATTGGTTAATGTTAGTAGTTTATTAGTGATATTTTGTAGTTTATTTCTAGCATGTTAGCATTAGTTTTTATTTTATTTTTTATTTTTTATTTTATTATTTTATTTACTTGTAGTAGTATTAATTAAACTCTTTGGTTTATTTAGGCCACGATTCTTTTCCAAGAAAATAGTTTGTGTCGAACTAGGTGACTTTTAACTATGATGGATGGTGTGATACCTTTCTTAAGGGATTAGTCTTGTCTAGTTTTTCTCTTTTTAGGGTTAGTTTAGTAGCTAGTAGTGAATAAATTTGTTATTGGATGTGATCTTTTTGTCCATAAACCAATGTGTGGCTTATTTGGTAC
The DNA here is from genome assembly GCF_000390325.3 of Nicotiana tomentosiformis. NCBI lineage: Eukaryota > Viridiplantae > Streptophyta > Magnoliopsida > Solanales > Solanaceae > Nicotiana > Nicotiana tomentosiformis. The sequence goes on along the minus strand of NC_090821.1, from coordinate 14,876,102 downwards.
CAACATGATTTAAACTTTGGCATATAAATCTTGATCTTTAAAATAAAATATTATTGAAGTGATAATCCTTGTTGTGATTTTTAGGTTCTATTTTTGGCTCTTTGATTCATTAAATAGTCTTTTAGGCTATATGTGATTTTCTTTGAGCTCATTGGTTTTTGTAATGACCCGGCCGGTCGTTTTGAGAGTAATAGCCCCAATCCCCTATTTACTGCTTTCCCCGTATTTGTTTCTGCTTATGTGACTTTCCGGGAGGTCTTATTTTTGGTTTCGGAGTGTTTGGGACACTTAGTCCCTAAAACGGAAGCTTAAGTCTTAGTATTTTGACTGTAGTCGGAACTATGTGAAGACGACTCCGAAATGGAGTTTCGTAGGTTCCGTTAGCTCCGTTGGGTGATTTTGGACTTAGGAGCGTGTCCGGACTATAAATTGAGGTCTGTAGCTAATTTAGGCTTGAAATGACGAAAGTCGAATTTTTGAAAAGTTTGACCGGTGGATTGGCTTTTTGATATCGGGGTCGGATTTCGATTCCGGAAGTTGGAGTAGGTCCATAATTTTGAATATGACTTGTGTGCAAAATTTGAGGTCAATCGGACGTGGTTTGATATGATTCGGTATCGTTTGTAGAATTTGGAAATTTCGAAGTTCATTAAGTTTGGATTGGAGAATGATTCGCATTTTTTTTGTTGTTTGACGTGTTTTGAGGGCTCAACTAAGTTTGTATGGTGTTTTAGGACTTGTTTGTATATTTGGTTGAGGTCTCGGGGACCTCGAGTATGTTTCGGATGCTTGATGGGTTGAATATTGGACTTAGGCAATGGCTGAAGCCTTCTGATACCTGGTAGTTTCGCACCTGCGGTGTGTACTCGCACGTGCGGAGGAAGGAGCGCAAAAGCGAGAGCTGAGGAGATGGCCAGGGGTCGCAGGTGCACGAGTGTTTCCGCATCTGTGAGCCCGCATATGCGCCTGAAGCTCCGCAGATGCGGAAAGTGAGATGGAGGGGAGGATCGCAAAAGTAGACTTCTATCTGCAGGTGCGCACATGCAAGTGCGACTACTTGCTCGCAGATGCGGACCCAACACCTTAAGTCATATCCGCACTTGCGAGGGAAATTCTGCAGGTGCGATAGTGGGTCCGCAGATGCGGAAGAACTAGGCAAAAAAATGAGATTTCGAGTGTTTGATTCCCATTTCAATTTCGGGACTTTGAGAGCTCAGTGTGAGGCGATATTTTGAGGTTTCTTCAAGAAGATTGTTGGGGTAAGTGTTTCTAACTCGGATTGGACTATATTGCATGAATCTATTGCTATTTTTATCATCTAATTAGGGATTTGAGTTGTAAATTTGGGGGAAAATAGTAGAAACTTCATAGGCTAATATTTTGAGTTTTGGAAGGTGATTTGAGGTTGGATTCGAGTAATTCTTGTATAGTTGGACTCGTGAGTGGATGGGTGTTCACATTTTGTGACTTTTGTCGGATTTCGAGACATGGGCCCGGGGGCCGATTTGAGCCTATTTCGAGTTTTGGCTTATAATTTTGTGTTTTGTTTTGTGAAATTTATTCTTTTAGCCTATATTAATTATATCGTACTACTTATGGCTAGATTTGGGGCATTTGGAGATTGATTCGAGGGGAAAAGGCATTGAGGAGTAGGATTTTGCGCGGTTTGAGGTAAGTAACAGTTTTAAATCTGGTCCTAAGGGTATGTGTAATGACCCGGCCGGTCGTTTTCGGTATTACAATCCCGTTTTCCCATTACTTCTCAAATTGTACTTTACAATTTTTGTGTGAATTGCCGGGGTAATTGGTTCGGGTCCAGTGAGGTTTTTGAAGGAATTGGAACACTTAGTTCCAAGGTTTAAAGCTTAAGTTAAAATAGTGACCGGATGCGGACTTATGTGTAAACGACCTCGGATTCGAATTTTAATGATTCCAATAGCTCCGTATGGTGATTTTGGACTTAGGAGCGAGTCCGAAAAATGATTTGGAGGTCCGTAGTGGAATTTGGTCATGAAATTTCGCATGTTTCTTTTATTATCAACAGTGTACGAAGGTTTTGGGATGAGGTTTGGTTCGATGTGGGTTTAATACTAGTATTTGGTTGGTTTTGGAGTAGTCACTATGGTCAGGAATGGTGCTATGAGCATGCAAGTTATGTAATATGTTAGGTGATTATGTTCGTGGTTATGGTTATGGTTATGGCATAATACAACTTGTTCAAAATCATACATGGTGTAAATGTAAGATTCGTGTCTTGAAAGAAATTCTGAAGGTTGGAAATTTAATTCCAAGGTTTATGGGCTAAGGTTAAATTAATAATTTTCAGTTGTATTGTGTAGTCAAGCCTATGTGGAATAGGGTGACGTGGGTTCACCCCCGGGTACGTGTGTGGTAAGATGGAATAGTGATTTGATGGCTTGGAAATAACTTTTGGCACGTTCGAGGACGAACGTATGTTTAAGTGGGGGAGAATGTAATGACTCGGCTGGTCGTTTTGAGTATTATAACCTCGTTTTCTCATTTACTTCTCAAATTGTACTTTACAGTTGTTGTGTGAATTGCCGGGGTAATTAGTTCGGGTCTAGTGAGGTTTTTGAAGGAATTGGAATATTTAGTTCCAAGGTTTAAAGCTTAAGTTAAAATAGTGACCGGATGCGGACTTATGTGTAAACGACCTTGTATTCGAATTTTAATGATTCCAATAGCTCCGTATGGTGATTTTGGACTTAGGAGCGTGTCCGAAAAATTATTTGGAGGTCCGTAGTGGAATTTGGCTTGAATTGCCGAAAGTTGAATTTTTGGGAAGTTTGACCGGGGGTTTGACTTTTTGATATCGGGGTCGGAATCCGATTCTGGAAATTAGAATAGGTCCACAATGTGAAATGTGACTTGTGTGCAAAATTTGAAGTCATTTCGGATTGATTTGATGTGTTTCGGCACAAAATGTAGAATGTAAAAGTTCAAAGTTCGTTGATTTTGAATTGAGGCGTAATTCATCATTTCGATGTTGTTAGGTGTGATCTGAGGCCTCGAGTAGGTCCGTATTATGTTATGGGACTTGTTTGTATGTTCGGACGGGGTCCCTAGGGGCTCGGGCGAGTTTCGGATGGCTAACGAATCAATTCGGCCTTAGGAGAAAAAGCTGAAGTTTCTGCCATCTGATGCAATAGCACTTGCGGAAATTCCTTCGCAGGTGCGAGCTCGCAGAAGTGAGCCTGGCAAGCGCAGATGTGGGCAGGGACTGTGAGGCATTGGTCGCAGGTGCGAGGAAAATTCCGCACCTGCGTGAGCGCAAATGCGGAAGATTGCGCGCAGAAGCGAGATGGCTAGAAGTTGAGGAGTTTCGCATCTGCGATGTCTTTCCCGCAGATGCGGCCTCGCAAATGCGATGGTTTCCTCGCAGATGCGCAAACTGGGTAGGCAACTGAAGTCCGCACATGCGACGTTTTTCTCGCACAAGCGGATGCGCAGGTGTGCAAATATTGTCCGCAGATGCGGAAATCGCTAGGGCAGAACCTTAAATTCGAGGGTTCAACATTTTCACCCATTTTCGGATTTTGGAGCTCGGGTTGGGCGATTTTGGAGAGAAAATTTCCACAAAACTTGGGGTAAGTGTTCTTAACTCCCTTGTGATTATATTCTATGAATTAATCTTCATTTTTGGTATAAGATTATTGAATCTTCAAGAGAAATAGAAGGAAATTTCTATAATGCCACAAAATGAATTTTTAAAGTTTGAATACCGATTTGGAGTCAGATTTGAGTGAAATTAGTATGGTTGAACTTGTAATTGGATGGGTTATCGTATTTTGTGAGTTTCGTCAGATTTCGAGACGTGGGCCCCATGGGTGACTTTTGGGGCGTAATTTCGGATTTTACGGAAAATATTAGCGTTTTGTTATGGAATTAATTCTTATAAATTGTGTGTATGGAGTCAAATTATTGTGACTAAATTCGAGCCGTTTGGAAGTTGTTACGCGCAGTATGGAATTTTTGGAGCATTGCTTAGCTTGCTCGACATTGGATTTGGCCTGTTCGAGGTAAGTAACTCTTCTAATCTTGGAATTGAGGGTATGAACCCTGAATATATGTATTTCGTAAATCGTTGGGAGGTGACGCACATGCTAGGTGACGGGCGTGTGGGCGTGCACTATAGAAATTGTGACATGATTGTTTCTGTGGAATTTTGTAGTTAAATATTCTTGGCATTTTCCATGCAGTTTTATGAGTTAAAGAAATTGAGCTGAAAAGCATATTAAAAATCATGTTGAGGTTATGTGCCAGTATTATTGAGACCCACAAAGGTCATATTGTTGTGAAATATTTATTTTAAATTAAAAATTCATACTCAGTCATATTCATTTCATTGCATATCATATCTCAGTCTCTGTTGTTATTTAGTGATACATCATATCATCATTTTGGGCTATTCTCATGACACTGTGAGCCCATGAAAGAGAGACTGGAGAGATTGATAACTGAGGGAGGCCGAGGGCCTGATTGTGAGGCTATTTTTGGGATCGGGCTGCACGCCACAGCAGGCCATATTGGCTTTATATATATATATTATTATTGCACGTGAGTTGGCCGTGCGGATCCTTATATTATTATTGCACGTGAGTTGGCCGTGCAGATCCTTATATTATTATTGCACGTGAGTTGGCCTTGCGGATCCAGATATTTATATTATGGCACGTGAGTTATCCGTGCTTATAGTGCTTGGGCTGTAGGAGCCCCTCATGAGTCTGTACACCCCAGTGAGCACAATCGACTATAAACAGGGATCGGGCTGCACGCCGCAACAGGTATTGTATAATGCTGAGTGATTGAGTGTGCTGAGCACAGTGAGAGAGAATGCGACACAGTGAGATTGAGTACTCTGAGAGTGTGAGTACATGAGTACAATCTCGGAGATACATTGCATTGACATGCACACATGACATATATGCATAGAGATGTATTTTCCTCATGCTGTACGGTATCACATTATTCATGATTTCTCACACATTTTGACAGATGGGCATAGTGATGCATTTGTTTTACACGGGTTATCCGGAAGGAAAATGAAATATATTGTTTATTATTGAAAAGATTTTTGGAGAAATTTATTGATTTTCAAACTATTCATATTATTGGCAACTTCGGCAAAAGATTTGAGTTTTCACTGATGGATTTGAAAGGAAGACCTATTATTTTTGAAATAATGATTTGGCTGAGCATTTTATCTCTGAGTTACTTCTGGTATTATTTGCTTATTGTTGTTATGGACTGTTGTGGACTATTGGTTTGGACTTGACCTTGGTGGAAGCTCGTCACTACTTTCAACCTATGGCTAGGTTTGTTACTTACTCAGTACATGGGGTCGGTTGTACTGATACTACACTTCTGCATATTTCGTGCAGATGTTGACTGTTGTTATTGCTGTGCTCGATGGTTGCAGGACTTGAAGTTGTACCTGTGTTACTGTTGTAGCTGCCTTTTGTTTAGGGTAGCCTTAGATCTTATAAAAGCTATGTTTATGTATTATTCAAACAGACTATGTATTTATTTCATTTCCGCTTTGTATACTCTATTCTTAGAAGCTCGTGATTTTTACTACCAGATCTTGGGGATTGTATAAGATCAGGATCTTTATTTACTTAAATTGCTTTAATAATTATCATTGAAATTGGTTAGTTGGTAATTGGCTTACCTAACGGGATGGGTTAGGTGCCATCACGACTAGTTGGATTTTGGGTCGTGACAAGGTGGTATCAGAGCTCTAGGTTCATAGGTTCTACAAGTCATGAGCAAATGTCTAGTAGAGTCTTGCGGATCGGTATGATGACGTCCATACTTATCTTCGAGAGGCTATAGGGCACTTAGGATATATACTTCCCATTTTTCTTTCCTTATCGTGCGGGATTGATTCATCTTGGAACATAACTCTTTGAATTCCTTCCACGTATTCATATGCGCACATGAGTGCTCGGTATCAGCTGCGCATCATCGGCTTGTGATTCTATGAACGAGGTTCAAGATGTGTATTCTATGTTTTGGTGATGGGCTAGTCTGAAGGACTTGAGGCCAGGTTTAGACCGCAGCGTAGACTCGGTAGCTTCAGTTGTAACATGTACATTTGGACTCCTATGTCCGGTAATATCCCTACGAGTGGAATTTGTGGCTCGATGAGCGGTAGAATGGCTTTGTGATGAGTATGATGTAACTGTGAGATGTGTTAAGATGATTTGAATGTGACGAGAAGTGTTTCCTTGAAATGTAAAGGAAGGCCATTGGGTGCTTTATTTTCATTTTGATGTGACGTACAATCTCGAGTGTGAATGTTTTGAAAGATCTTTCACGTTGTTAAATTTTGGGGAAAATTAAATTCTCGTGTCTGGTTAATGAGTTTGGACTTAGAAAGTTTGAGTGATTTCATAGTAATTGTGGCTGCGAAAGGGTATAACAAGATACCAATTTGAGACTAAGCAGGTGGGTTATCTCCTGCACAGTAATCTATGTAGGTGTGTTACTTATGATGTGAATAGAGAGTTTCTTTTCTACCACCGCGGTGTATGTGTTGAGATTTGAATTTGAATCAGGTTGAGAAAATTTGATTTGATTGTCGCGAGAGTAAATGCTAACTTAGTGGGTGATTGAGGTATTTTATGTTGGGTGTTGCATAAGCTTGAGAAGCATTTTCGTTGAACTAACTGTAGTATTATGGCAGTAATGAAGTATGGGTATTATGAGTTATCGAGTGATTTGTTCTATGGTTTTGAGCCAAGTGGGGGAGTCTGTTATGGACAATTCAATTTTATGGATATATGTTAAATTTTAGTTTTGGTTTGAGGCATACTTGTGGGTTAGTTATGACTTACAGAGGTGTAGATCGAGGATGACCCCGGTAAGTAAATTCCTGGATACGAGTTACATTGAACTTTAAACTTTATGAAAACATAAAAATTATAGAATGATTAAGTTGTTAATTTGAAAGATGTAGTGCGCAAGAAGTATGAATTCGATTGGTCGTGTTAAGGCAGGGTTACTTCTTTGAGTGTTGATCGTGCTAAAGGAGAACATATCTTTTGTACCGTTTGGGGTGGAGTAAATTAGATATGAGTAGAGTGGATGACTCTCGAGAGGGTTTAAATGGATTCAAAATATATATGTGGGAATTGAAATTTTTTTGAATTTGTATATCACTAGAATCAGCTACTTACATTGGATGGTATCGGGACGTGCGGTAATTCTGTTTGACTATGGATTCTACATTTCAGTATAAGAAAGGAAAGAGGAACAATTTTAAATTCGCATAAGGTATTTTCAGAGTGAGTGTTACAATTGTGGTATTTATAGAGGTGCTTAAGAAGAATACAGTGGCTTATGGGCCTTAGGGCGATGTAGTTTTATGTTAGGATGTCTTGTAGTGAGCTTTGGGTAAAGTAGTGGTGTTCTGACAAGGAGAAATGGCAACTTGAGGATAATCCAGAAGAAACTCGGAGAAAATAGGACAAATAGGTAACATGCTGGATCAATATGGTAATGGTATGCTCGGTTCTTTTAGTTCTTATGATGAGGTGAGGCTTTACGGGTGTTTTGTGGCAATACTCTCGGATTTGGCAACTTGTGTGGCTTGGTGGAGTTATAGGGACTTAGTTCGGATAGCTTGGTTATGTGCAAATGGATTTCAAAGTGTTCTTAATGGTTTCTACCATGGGTTGAATCGGATATATTCTACCGGTGTAGGGAACGTGTTGTGTATTATGAATTCCTCCTGGAAGGAAGCAAGATGAAGGTTACTGGATGACCGGGTATGTAATTTGCTGGTTACCCAAAGTTGATAATGAGATTCTCATGCTTGTCACATGATGACATGATAGATGTGGTGTGTGGCGCAGGATTAAGATTTACATGTACAAGGTGACAGTTCATTCTTGAAAGGAAGATCACGAATTTTGGATAGAATGGTCAATTTTAGATAATTAGATGAATGTTGTAAGTGCTCGGTAATCCCTGAGAAGGGTGCGCATTTCAAAAGGCGCATTGTGTTTTGACTTACGGATGTTCATTGGTATTGCAGTACTCACCTGATTGATAGACTGCTGATATTCAAATTATTTCTATGTGGCACGGAAGAATTATGAAAGTATTCCTTATGGGAAGATAGTGAATGGAAGATATGTTAGTCATTCTAGTGCTGGAGTTGAAATCAGTTACGGTGATTCATGTGTTTGATGAATTTGGAGACTGGGAGTTCTCAGAAGTATATTGTTTCGGGTTGCGGCCTGTTTGAGATGAGTATTTTCTTTAAACTCAGTGAAGGCACTAGTTGCGTTAATTATTTGTGATAGCTACGCGCTATAAATGTGCATATATGAGAGGTTTGAGCCAATATGCGAGAATCCGGGCATGTATTCATACTCAAAAGGATTCTTAGGCTATGATATGCCTAGAGTTGACTGTTAAGCGTAAAGTTATAACTTTTCTCATGTTCATACCTTTGTTGAAAACTATCTGGGCTACATTTGAGGTTACTAAGAAGCTAATTTCCTTGAATAAATAGGGTAGTTACTATTTCTGCGTTAAATTGCTGATTTGAAGTGTGATAGTAGACTTTGCACATGCTTACACTATGGCGTGTTATTTATACCGGTTCAGGAGCATGGGAATCTTATTCCTGTATGATATCTGGGACTGGAGGCCTGTGATCATGCCGGGCGATTCATATTATTGGCACGTGAGTTGTCCGTGCAGTGTGTGGGAATTTTATTTCTATGATACTTTATCTGATTCATTAATTTCCTTCCTCTACAATTGTGCACATGCGCCTACGGCTTCACAAAATTTGAGGAGTTAGTTGTAATATTGTGGTTGTGGTGGTGCTTGTTGAACTTGCAATACAATTCTCTTCCTTGAGACATCTCTCGTATATGGGTGCACGGATGGCACGGGTTGTGGCTCTGAGTTATATTGGCACGACATGTCTGTGAAACAGTTGTGTTTAGTAATATATGGTCATTGGACCTGGAATGGGTACTATCAGGTTTAATTTTGGTATATTCGGGAGTATAATATTAAAAGTCGGCTCAGAAAGTGATTACAGTTCTGGTTGGGGCGAGAGAGCTCCGTGACTTCTTGATCTGGTACATGGTCATAAAATTTCGCATGTTTCTTTTATTATCAACAGTGTACGAAGGTTTTGGGATGAGGTTTGGTTCGATATGGGTTTAATACTAGTATTTGGTTGGTTTTGGAGTAGTCACTGTGGTCAGGAATGGTGCTATGAGCATGCAAGTTGTGTAATATGTTAGGTGATTATGTCCATGGTTATGGTTATGGTTATGGCTTGATACAGCTAGTTCAAACTCATACCGGGTGTAAATGTAAGATTCGTGTCTTGAAAGAAATTCTAAAGGTTGGAAATTAAATTCCAAGTTTTATGGGCTAAGGTTAAATTAATGATTTTCAGTTGTATTGTGTAGTCAAGCCTATGAGGAATAGGGTGACGTGGGTTCACCCCCGGATACGTGTGTGGTAAGATGGAACAGTGATTTGATGGCTTGGAAATAACTTTTAGCACGTTCGAGGACGAACGTATGTTTAAGTGGGGGAGAATGTAACGACCCGGCTGGTCGTTTTGAGTATTACAACCCCATTTCCCCATTTACATCTCAAATTATACTTTATAGTTGTTGTGTGAATTGCCGGGGTAATTGGTCCGGGTCTAGTGAGGTTTTTGAAGGAATTAGAACATTTAGTTCCAAGGTTTAAAGCTTAAATTAAAATAGTGACCGGATGCGAACTTATGTATAAACAGACTCAGATTCGAATTTTGATGATTCCAATAGCTCAGTATGGTGATTTTGGACTTAGGAGCGTGTCCGGAAAATTATTTGGATGTCCGTAGTGGAATTTGGCTTGAATTGCCGAAAGTTAAATTTTTGGGAAGTTTGATCGGGGGTTTGACTTTTTGATATTGGGGTCAGAATCTGATTCTGGAAATTGGAATAGGTCCTTAATGTGAAATTTGACTTGTGTGCAAAATTTGAAGTCATTCCGGATTGATTTGATGTGTTTCGGCACAAGATGTAGAATTTGAAAGTTCAAAGTTCGTTGATTTTGAATTGAGGTGTAATTCATCGTTTCGATGTTGTTAGGTCTGATGTGAGGCCTCGAGTAAGTCCGTGTTATGTTATGGTACTTTTTGGTATGTTCGAACGGGGTCCCGAGGGGCTCAGGCGAGTTTCGGATGGCTAACGGATCAATTCAGACTTAGGAGAAAAAGCTGAGGTTTCTGCCATCTGATGCAATCGCACCTGCGGAAATTCCATCACAGGTGCGAGCTCGCAGAAGCGAGCCTGGCAAGTGCAGATGCGGGCAGGGACTGTGAGGCATTGGTCACAGGTGCGAGGGAAATTCCGCACCTGCGTGAGCGCAGATGCGGAAGATTGCGCGCAGAAGGGAGATGGCTGGAAGCTGAGGAGCTTCGAATCTGCGGTGCCTCGCAAATGCGATGGTTTCCTCGCAGATACGCAAACTGGACAGGAAACTGAAGTCCACACATGCGACATTTTTCTTGCACACGCGGATGCGCAGGTGCGCAAATATTGTCCGCAGATGCGGAAATCGCCGGGACAGAACCTTAAATTCGAGGGTTTAACATTTTCACCCATTTTCGGATATTGGAGCTCGGGTTGGGCGATTTTGGAGAGGAAAGTTTCCACACACCTTGGGGTAAGTGTTCTTAACTCCCTTGTGATTATATTCCATGAATTAATCTTCATTTCTGGTATAAGATTATTGAATCTTCAAGAGAAATAGAAGAAAATTTCTATAATGCCACAAAATAGATTTTTAAAGTTTGAATACCGATTTGGAGTCAGATTTGAGTAAAATTAGTATGGTTGAACTTGTAATTGGATGGGTTGTCGTATTTTGTGAGTTTCGTCAGATTTCGAGACGTGGGCCCCATGGGTGACTTTTGGGGCGTAATTTTGGATTTTACGGAAAATATTAGCGTTTTGTTATGAAATTAATTCTTATAAATTGTGTGTATGGAGTCAAATTATTGTGACTAAATTCGAGCCGTTTGGAAGTTGTTACGCGCATTATGGAATTTTTGGAGCATTGCTTAGCTTGCTCGACATTGGATTTGGCCTGTTCGAGGTAAGTAACTCTTCTAATCTTGGAATTGAGGGTATGAACCCTGAATATATGTATTTCGTAAATCGTTGGGAGGTGACGCACATGCTAGGTGACGGGCATGTGGGCTTGCACTATAGAAATTATGACATGATTGTTTCTGTGAAATTTTGTAGTTAAATAATCTTGGTATTTTCCATGCAGTTTTATGAGTTAAAGAAATTGAGCTGAAAAGCATATTAAAAATCATGTTTAGGTTATGTGCCAGTATTATTGGGGACCACAGAGGTCATATTGTTGTGAAATATTTATTTTAAATTGAAAATTCATACTCAGTCATATTCATTTCATTGCATATCATATCTCAGTCTCTGTTGTTATTTAGTGATACATCATATCATCATTTTGGGCTATTCTCATGACATTGTGAGACCATGAAAGAGAGACTGGAGAGATTGATGACTGAGGGAGGCCGAGGGCATGATTGTGAGGATATTTTTGGGATCGGGCTGCACGCCGCAGCAGGCCATGTTGGCTTTATATATATTATTATTGCACGTGAGTTGGTCGTGTAGCACGTGAGTTGGCCGTGCGGATCCTTATATTATTATTGCACGTGAGTTGGCCGTGCAGCACGTGAGTTGGTCGTGCGGATCCTTATATTATTATTGTACATGAGTTGGCCGTGCGGATCCAGATAATTATATTATGGCACGTGAGTTGTCCGTGCATCACGTGAGTTGTCTGTGCTTATAGCACTTGGGCTGTAGGAGCCCCTCATGAGTCTGTACACCTCCAGTGAGCGCAATCGACTATAAACAGGGATCCGACTGCAGCCGCATCAGGTATTGTATAGCGTTGAGTGATTGAGTGTGCTGAGCACAGTGAGAGAGAATGCGACACAGTGAGATTGAGTACTCTGAGAGTGTGAGTACATGAGTACATTCTCTGAGATACATTGCATTGACATGCACACATGACATATATGCATAGAGATGTATTTTCCTCATGATGTACGGTATCACATTATTCATGATTTCTCACACATTTTAACAGATGGGCATAGTGATGCATTTGTTTTACACGGGTTATCTGGAAGGAAAATGAAACATATTGTTTATTATTGATAATATTTTTGGAGAAATTTATTGATTTTCAAACTATTCATATTATTGTCAACTTCGACAAAAGATTTGAGTTTTCACTGATGGATTTGAAAGGAAGACCTATTATTTTTGAAATAATGATTTGGCTGAGCATTTTATCTTTGAGTTACTTCTTGTATTATTTGCTTATTGTTGTTATGGACTGTTGTGGACTATTGGTTTGGACCTGACCTTGGTGGAAGCTCGTCACTACTTTCAACCTACGGCTAGGTTTGTTACTTACTCAGTACATGGGGTCGGTTGTACTGATACTACACTTCTGCACATTTCGTGCAGATGTTGGCTATTGTTGTTGCTGTGCTCGATGGTTGCGGGACTTGAAGTTGTACCTACGTTCCTGTTGTAGCTGCCTCTTGTGCAGGGTAGCCTTAGATTTTATAAAAGCTCTGTTTATGTATTATTCAAACAGACTATGTATTTATTTCATTTCCGTTTTATATACTCTATTCTTAGAAGCTCATGATTTGTACTACCAGTTCTTGGGGATTGTATAAGATCAGGATCTTTATTTACTTAAATTGCTTTAATAATTATCATTGAAATTGGTTAGTTGGTAATTGGCGGACCTAATGGGATGGGTTAGGTTCCATCACGACTAGTTGGATTTTGGGTCGTGATAGTATGAAACTCCGGATTTTGCGTTATGTGATTGATTTGGAGGTGACGCACATGCTAGGTGACGGGCGTGTGGGCTTGCACCGTAGGAATTGGGACTTGGTCCATTCCGTGGAACTGTAAAGTTGAATAACTTGTTGTTAGCTATACTCTCTCCATGTGTTATAGAAATTTGACTGCAAATCATGTTAGAAATCATGCTTAGGCTATGTGATGTTATTGTTGGGACCCGCAGAGGTCGCGTACTTGTTGAATTATTTGTTAATTGTTGTCTTGTACTCAGTCATGGTTTTACTTGCGTACCATATCTTCGTCTCTTCTTGATTCTTGTTGATACAATATGTTATTTTTGTTTGGGCTGATCTTTATGATTTCTAAGAGCCCGAGAGATTGGAGAGGTTGATGACTGAGTTAGGGCCTGAGTGTCGAGCTGTGAGCTATATGTATATATATGGATCGGGTTGCATGCCACAACGAGCCTTAGGTTTATATGTATATGGATCGGGTTGCACGCCGCAACGAGCCTTAAGGTTGTATATATATATGGATCGGGTTGCATGCCGTAACGAGTCTTTTAGCTGTTTACATATTATGGGATCGGGCTGCACGCTGCAGCGATATAGCGCTTGGGCTGAAGGAGCCCCTCTGGAGTCTGCATACCCCCAGTGAGCGCAGGTACCTATTCAGTGTGAGTACTGAGGGCTGAGAGCTGAGTGATTGAGCAGTTGTGACGAGTTGAGTGAATGTTGCCCTGGGAGGCTGTACTTGCTTTTTCATTTGTTGATGCACTTAGTTGCTATCTGTCATTGTCGTGAAAATTTTGAAAGATTATATATTCGGATTTACCTGCAATTTAACTGTATAAAACTGATTTGATTTGAACTGTCGGATTTGAAAGCATGTCTATTCTTTGCTGGAATTATTGAAAATGAACTGTATTTGTATAGCTCGCCACTACCTTCTCAGTTCCTTATTTATTTCTGTTACTTGCTGAGGTGGTTGTACTCATGCTACACCCAGCACTTCATGTGCAGATCCAGGTGTGTTTGATCACGAAGGTCGTTGAGTTCGTGCGCGATCGAGTACCAGAGACTACGAGGTAGCTGCCGGCGTCCGCAGACGTTGTCTCTCCTTTTATATTTTCTTTCTTTTTTGTATTGATACTTAGACACTGGTTTTATTAGACTGGATATCTAGATGCTCATGACTCAGTGACATCCCGATGTCGGGCTATTTTTTTCCGCATTTATGTTTTTGGGTTTTACCCCTGTTTTTACGAAAAACTCCGGTTATTTTAAATGTCTTAATTCATTTCTATTAAACTTTGAAAGTATTTTAGAAATGTCATCTTGCCTGGTATCACGATAGGCGCCATCACGACAGGTTAGGTTTTGGGTCGTGACAGGTTTAGTTGGATTTTGGATTTAAATTTCACTCAAGTTTGCATGTGCCATGTTGGTGAGATTTGTTGTGAGTTCGTTTGCATTATTTGTAGTCTAGAACTTTCCCAAAATGTGTTTCAAGGCGAAATTCTAGACTTACTTGGTTTGAAAAATGATGTTAGGTCTTCCTTGGACCGTTATTGTGCCTTACATTTCCTACACTTGCATATTTTCCCTAGTCAACCCCTTTTGAGCCTTTAAACTTTTTATTTGGCAACCATGTTACAAGATTTAACCCTTCGTTCTTTATTGATCTATCTTTTGGCATCCTACCTCCCTAAGTACGTTGAAAGTGTAAACATAGGCTAAAATCCTAAGTTTGGGGGTGGAGGTTAGAAAAGTTGTGATGTGGAAGTTGCTTAAAAGGAGAAAGGTAACAAAAAACAAAGTGGAACCATGTGTGAATAAAGGGAAGATTAGGTGTGGAATGAAAAGTGAGGAAAGGATGGAAATTTTTCTAAAGGAAGTGTGTTTTAATTGTTGCAAATTGTAGTGCTTAGGGAGGTTTAGAGTCATTCTTATCCAAATTGTGCCTTACCTTTACCAAGAATCTACATTACAATCCTTTTAATCTTACTTGATTTTGAACCAAGTGTGTTTACATCAGTAGAGAAATACATGAAGGGCAAGCCTATGGCACTACTTATGTGCATTTGAATATCTTTGTGTGTGAGAAAGAGTTAATTCTTTCCCTTTGATATCCCATTTGTGTTTAAATTTCAATTTATAAGTTGAGATTCTCTCTTAAGTGTGAGGACACATGAAATTTTGGATTGTGAACTTAATCCAATCTCCAATTGGGAGGAATGAATAAAAATAAATTGTTTGGGATAATGAGGCAATTTTTGAAGCTTTAGTGCCATGACTTGGTTGATACTTTGATTAATGTGGTGTTTGAGCACTTGAATTGAAATCCAATTTGTGAGAAGTTTTTGCCGATTCATATGCTTTAGATTAATTATTGGTACCAATCGAAGTCACTAGATTATGTTTAATTTGAACCCTTTTTTACTTGAAATGATGTTTGGTATGCCATTAAACTTAATTGATGATTTTATTAAATGATGTTCTTAGTTGTTGAATTAAGTTTGGGGGTTTGATAAGTTGGTATTTTACCAACTTATCTCTTCATGATACTTAGACGTTTGTATGATTTTATTGTTAAACTAAGGTATTTGTTGAGGTTTATTGGCATATTTCAGGTATCAAGTAATTTAGAGAAGATACGGAAGAAAACAAGACAAAATGTGTTGAAATAAGAAAAATGGACTGCTGCCAGATAGTGCTCTTCGTGATCATGGAGCAAATGCTGCTAACGTGAAGAAGAAAGTTGGTCAGCTGCTGTCAGGTGTCCTACGCGAACGCGAGGTTTGGTTTGTGATCGCGAGCTTTGCAGCATTACTCTTCGCGATCGTAGGCTTTTTTTGCGAACACGATTCACTTAACTGGGCAGAAATCTGGGCAGTTTTGGCATTTTATATTTTTGACCCCCAAACTATTTAATACACGATTCAGCTCATTTGTAGAATATATTTGACTTATTTTCAGTCTCCTTGACTTAGAGAAAACAAGTTTGGGAGCTAGGGTTCTTTCACACACACTTGGGTCTTGAATATTTAAGGCTTTTGGTTGAGAATTTCTTACCCCATTATGTTGATTTCTTAAATTCCTTACTTGTATTGTATATCTAAGTGTGGATTAAATATCTTATTGTGCTTATGTATTGAACGATTTTTATTTATATTATAGTGAGTTATTATTTCTTTAATTATTCTTGTTCTTTAATGTTTTCAAATGGATTAGCTAACCCTAGGACTCGCCTATTAACTTTGAATTAATTTTGGAAAAGATAATTTGGGATTGGAAAAGATTAATTAACAAGAACTTGAGGCGTTAACCCTCACTTTATAAATTCTACCTAGGGATAGGATCGAACTACTTGTAGCCATGTCCGGGTGTGCTAAATCTATTAATTATTTAGGGATAATTTAATTAGGAAGTCTTGTTAGTCTTCAGAAGAAGCTAATATAGAATTATTACCCGAGGCTAATTAACATAAACTCGCTCATATTTATAAAATCGTGAAATACATTGGATCGTTACTTGAGTGTAATTTTTCTTGTATCCATACTTGTAACCATTGATCGCTTTCTAGGTTAGATTATATTTACACATTTAGACATAAATATTTTCACAATCACCTTTTAAGTATTTAGCTTAGCATAATAAGCGATAATTCTCTTATATTGCCTAATCGCCTACATATTATTCTCAATGGGATTTGACCCCGACTCATAGTTGGGTATATTTATTTTTGTTTTTTTTCTTGTTGCTTTTTTTGTTTATTTTCTTAGTTTTTAAAAGAATGGCATCATGTAATGAAATATTTTCGAACGGTAGTTGTTCATACTTTGATGAACAACTATAATTGTTAAAATTAGTTAATTCTTTAAAATTGTTATGACCGCATCAAATGACTCTGCCTCAGGTCTAACTGGGAATGCATAGCAACGGGGCTGAGCACTACCAATCTGACCTCCACCTCTCGGACGACCTCTCCCTAGCTGGCCTCCATCTCTAATGACCTAACCTCCACCTCTGGTGCCCTGACCCATGTCTATAGCTAGCTGAGTGGGCGGTAGAGCAGCTAGTTTTGGAATCATGGCATGAGTACCCTGTTGTGGTCTACTTCTCCTCAATTTAGGACAGTACCTCCTGACATGACATGTGTCGCCACACTCAAAGCAACCCCGCAGCTGGCATAATTGCTGAGTCTGAGACAATCTCTGATGACCCGAATGACCCTCATAGTAACTCTGTAGCGGTGGTGCACTAATAGAAGCTGAAGGTGTGCTAAAAACAGGCTGCTCGAAACGAGATCCATACACGGCGTGACCACCTGAAGGACTAGGAGACACCTGGAGTTCTGACTGAATGGACTTGATAGGATGGCCTCTACCAAATAAACCTCTGCCTCTAGACGAGGCACCACTAAAACTACTAAAATAACGAGGCCTTTTCTCAGGTGCTGCCTCCCTACCCTGACCACGAATCCTCTCAATTCGCCTAGTGATCTCCACAACTCGAGTGTATGAAATATTATCCTCAGTCTCTCTGGCCATCTATTTGCTGATGCCATAAGTAAGGGCATATATAAATCTCATCACCCTCTCCCTCTTAGTAGGGACCAGGATAGCTCTATGGCATGCCAGATCCACAAATCTGGTCTCATACTGGGTAACAATCACGCTAACCTGTTGGAGGCACTCAAAATGATTGCGGAAATCCTCTATCTGAGTAAATGGGTTAAACTTTTACAAGAAAGTTGAGAGAATTGATCCCAAGTGAGTGGAGGTGAACCTCCTGGCCTGCCCTGAACATAATCCTGCCACCACCTCTTGGCAAAATCGTGCATCTGAAACACTGTGAAGTCAACTCCATTGGACTCCACTATACCCATGTTGTGCAATACCTCATGAAAATTATCCAAGAAATCCTGGGGTTCCTCAAAAGGTGTGCCACCAAAGAGAATAGGAAATACGTTGGTGAACCTATCCAACCTCTTCAACCCTTCGAACGACATCGCAGGTCCCTCCCCGGACTGTGTAGCAATAACAGGATGAACTTCTCCAACTGCCGAAAATGTCAGAGTTTGATATCTATGATCCATCTACTTTGGAGTATGATTAGTGGGAGTCTGGGCTCCTCCCCCAGCCTAATAGACAGCTGGTGGTATAAGAAATACACCGGCCTAGGCCACGCTCTCCATAAGACCCACCAGGCGGAGTAAGGCGTCCTGAGTACTAGGGTAGCAATGAACCCCTATAGGACCTCAGTTGGTCCAACTGGCACGGTCTTAATAGGTACCTCCTCATCTTGCTCGATCTGAGGCTCTGCAACAGGTGTTGTTGTGCGTGTTTTAGGCTGACTCTACCTCTGCCTCAGCCCCGACCTCTATCCCTGCTAGTGGTTGCAACCTGGGGCTCCAGTTCCTGATCAGTTATGGATGATGTCCGTGTCCTTACCATCTGTGAAAGAACAAGAATAGAATGATTGAAACTCAATGATAGAATAAAGTTGTACAATAGAGAAAGAAAGAAGGTGAAATTTCCTAAAGCCTTACAAACATCTCCGTACCGATCCTCAAAACTCTACTAAGTTTGCTCATGACTCGTGAGACCTAGGAAACCTATTACTCTGATACTAACTTGTCACGGTCCAAAATCCCAACCACGGGGTCATGATGGTGCCTAACATCCACTTGTTAGGCAAGCCAATGCTAGATAAAGAATTAACTAGTTTTAAGAATTTATAATTCGAATAATAGTAATTAATGACAAATAAACTCTTAAATACATGAAATAATTACATGAGTAACACAGTCTATACTAATTCCAGAAATTCGGAGTCACAAGTACTTGAGCGACTAGAATACTACAAATATGGTCTAAAATAAAATATTGTTGCACCCTATTTTGCATAGGTCAAAACAAAATACAACTAATGGTTCTTCTAGAGTCGCCACCTAATATTTTAAAGTATATTAGGGTATCTATAAGTCTGTGAAAGTTATTATCTTAATGGTCTGCTAATCGGTGAGATTTGGATAAGGGCTCTAGTTATTCTAAGGGGAAGATGTTTGGTATCCCTTAAAATCTACTTGAGGCAACTCCTTAAACTTATGCTAGGTTCAGGGAAAAACATATCTATATTCTAGTTAATTAGTAGTTTAAAGTTTCTAAGTGAGATTTTATGAAAATGTTATGTCTTATTTGAAAGCTCATTATTTTGGAAAAGGTTGTGTATTCATCTTGAAAAGAATGATGTTATTTGTAAATCTCTATAACTTAAAGAACAAAAGGTTACCTTTGAAATATGCCTTAGGTTGAAAATTGGATATACCTCGTCTTTGAAAACTGTTTCAGCAGAAAGCCTTGAAAAAGGTTGTGTATTCATTCCTTGTTGTATGGTTGTTGTTATTTATTTAAACATTTCCTTATAATATGCGCGACTTTATCAGATTGACTTTCCAAAGAGGATTCATTTTCGTTCTTGAATCTGCCAAAGCTTGAAATCACTGAAATTGTTAGTAGTATCATAAGTAAAACTATTTATTTATTTGAAAAGATTAGTTTTAAATGTTAAATCTCAAAAACGTTAAAATAACAAAAGCAAGTGAATCTTATAATCTAGCTTATCCTTTTTCCCTACAAATCTTGGTTTGCCTAATCAAACAAACATCCAATAATCAGTGTTAGTTTTCCAAAGATATATATACACAGAAGCAACAAAAAATAACTGCTATCATTAAAAGATCAAGGAAATGAGAGTTGGACTCTTTAATAACTAGGCCAGTAAGCAAGCCAAGCCCAACGGAATTCAAATCTGCAGTAGACTCCAATAAGCAGGAAAGTAGAGGAAGCTGCCCAAGTCTAAAAGTTGGGCCTGAGTTCCAAAAGGACTCAACATGCCCAATTCGAACATGCATGGTAATAATGAAAGGGAAAAAATTAGTACATATAAATATAAGGTACAAAATAAATTATGACATGTAAGTAAGAGATTTGAAAAGACATAGTATGATTTTAGTTTTTTTTCATGCCAACCCTATGAAAATTAGTTAAGGTCGAATGAGAAAAGGCTTAGGGTGAACCATGTCTCATTTATGAAATCCCCCTATGGACCCCTGATACTTCAGAGTTCACAAGGGTGTCATGGACCCAGAATAGTGCTTGTGCCAGGAAGGGGTGCCTCAATCACAAAACCAGACTCACACCCATATATCCCTAATCATTGAATTTTTACTCCTCCTCAAAGGTTTAGACACAAATGAAGTGTCACCTTAGTAGTTTCACATTGTCGGTATGGTAGAAGTAAACATAAAAGTTCATGTAAACCTTTCAGAAATTCAAACACACAGAAGTCTGATAACTTGAAACAAAAAACTATATAGGACATTACAACTATCATTAAAGACATGGGCAACATAATGCTGATCTTAGGACATTTTGTCAGAGCACTAAACACAAAGCTAGATCACTATAACTAAGCTTCTAATGTTCCAATAAAATCAGAGGCTTTGAGGTTGATCAGAACACTTAAAAGAACAGGAACTAAAGGCAGTCATATTATGAATAAGACTGGTTGCATGTTTTTAATAGATAGTTATTGTCTCTAACCACTACTAATTCATAAATGCCTTATTAAGTGATCCAAACATCAGTAAGTGACAAAGAAGGACATATACACTGGATTTATTAATTATACTAAAGGTTTAGCACTTTAGGCTCTTTAAATAGATTCAGATTACTTGGAGCAGGTCAACAGGCATTTCAACAAATCTCCAGAATAGTTTACATAGTTGAGACCTTCTTTCATTAAACACTTGAATTAACAACCTTGTTCATACTTCCTAAAGATGATAACAACCAACAGAGACATCAATGTAAATAAAAAGGTTAGTTTTAGTCTTGTTTAGACCTAATGGCATGATATCTAGTTGTAGTCTATCAGGTTTCTAAATTACTAAATCCAAACAACTCCAGATTCATGATTAAGTTCTTTATAAACAATGATATCAACCAGACATGAGATAGTAAGTAGGGATATTCATTCTTAGTGGGTGAGAACATGGCAAAGAGATCACATCCAGTTTACTTAAACATGTGAGTGATTTTACTCGCTGATTACACCAACAGACTTCCATTTTAGATCTTATGTTCAGCATCATTAACTTAAGTTATTAAGGTAGACAATATTCAAGAGAAGTTTTTAATAAGGAACATAGTAGTTTAAACATGAACTTTCTCAACTAAAGGGCATGGTTCATGAACATCACTGGACTAGCAAAAGTAGCATGATAAGTGTGGGCACAAGCGTGAAAGTCAAATAAGTGTCACTCAGTCATTGTAGCAATATAAGTGACATACAACTACATCATAGCGCTAAAACAATAAGGAGATAGCGAGTAATGACAAGGCTGATCAAGGCACAACAAATGGGCAAGTTGTGTGATAGCTATGCTAACATGTTCACCACATGATTCCAAACTACAATGATAGATTTACATGAATCACTAAATGTACGAGGCAAACATGGTTTCCACAAAAAAACTGCCAGATCAAATGTAAGACATGAGCATTAATGAGAATCATTTTTATTGAACTAAAACAATCTGGCATAACATCACAAACATAAAGATGAGCATAGTGAAATAGATGTGAAGTCTTAATAGGATATCAGAAGAAGCATAACTCAATCGATTTAGCTAACATAATAGTGCTCATATGGCTATAATCTAACTAAAAGGGGTGGCTTAAACATAACAACAACATAAGGTTTTAGCTCAACTAATCATAAAGGCTTAACAAGATTTTATTCATAAAGATAACAGCAGTGCAAAATCATCTTAACTAACTAAGACGTGAGAATTAAAGCTCAATGATCATCACAGATTAAATAACAACACCAATGCAATATAACTATAAGGAAATATCATTAATCTCAGAAGAAATAGAATAACATGAATAACAAGACATAGTGAAAGCCACATATTAGCATGCACAATTAGTTATTATCAATGTAAACGGCCTAAACATAGAATTACATAACTAATTTAGGAAAAAGAGAAGAGGTCAGTGTACAGTGACCTTTTGTGGAGTAGCAAAACAAGTAGAGGAGTGTTCAATAGCAATTTATGGAAACCAAACTCAAAACAAAAATACAGCAATTGAACTCGAAAAAAAAAGAGAAGACGGAGATTAGAAGGGAATTTCTGTGTACTTAGAACAACAGAAAACTCTCAGATTTTTAATGCTCTTCTTTATGTTTTCAGTGTATTTTCTAGTGATATTAGGGGTGTGAACATTGAATGCCCTATTTATAGTGGC
Organism: Nicotiana tomentosiformis; assembly: GCF_000390325.3. Taxonomy (NCBI): domain Eukaryota; kingdom Viridiplantae; phylum Streptophyta; class Magnoliopsida; order Solanales; family Solanaceae; genus Nicotiana; species Nicotiana tomentosiformis. The sequence continues at coordinate 14,853,866 of NC_090821.1, read as the reverse complement.
TTTCAAGCCTTGAAGTTCCGTTTGAGTTCAAATCGATAGTAGAGAATGAAGATAGATGGATGATGTTAGTACGGAGGGTGAAATCAGAAAACAACAAAAGGAAAAATAATGAAGATTTTACCTTGTCACGAGGAAAGAGGAGTCAACATTTGAAGAGTGAATGACCATCGGTCAAAGCTCCATCTCCAGAGATTACTGTATTTGACCTTTGGACAATGAATAATTATTATGAGGTTGAAGATCGATGGCCATGCATGGTCCGATTCGAGGGAACAGAGAAAAGACGATTGAGTTCCAGGTTGCATAGTTTAGGTCTAGCATTTTTGATTTGGGGTTTTGAATTTTAGCGATGAAATGGGAAGGATTCAGGCGGGATTCGCGATTGAAGAGACAAATTTGGAGTTTAGGAAAATAGATAAAGGTTTATTGTGGGATAATAGCGTTCGTTGGATCCAACGGTTGAGATGAGATCCGGCGAAGGTCTAAAAATAAAAGAAAAATGGGGATTGATTGTGGACTGTTGATGAATTAGATCAACGGTCCAGATCATTTTGTATTTCTTTTGTGAGTGTAGAAGAGGGGTGACGTGTCGCCTTTTGGTTGGCTTAGAATGAGTGGCATGGATTGCCAACTTGGATGAAAGGGTGGGTTTCGGACCGAGTCAGGCGCACTCGGCCTGGGATGTTTGGGCCAAATCAACTAGTAGGAATTTAAATTGTAGCCACATTGAGTTTAATTAGAAAATTGCAATATTTAAGTTTTTAACTCCTTTTATAATTAAATTAATTAGATTTAAATAATCCTAATTAAATATAATAAAATATAATCATCAAATACATTATTTATTTATTAATATAATTAATTAGTTATTGAAATTAATACCTCGCTTATTAAATTGTAAAAACAAATTTCGGCTAATTAAAGTAATTAAGATAATATAATTATAATTTTGAGACTACATTTTTGGTAATACTACGAATGTTATGTTAATTAATTAAAACAGTAGGAATAGCATAATTTATAAATAATTAAGACAAAATTATAATTAATTTATTATTTCTCATTATTGTTATGTACTATATCATTTATATCTTAAGAAAATAAGTATTATTGATTTAAAAATATTTTACTACATTTATTGCTGATTAATAAGTGTAAATAAACTAACTAAATGGGGAGGGTCAAAATTGGTCGTTAACAAATACAACTGTCTGAAACTAGGTTAAAAGTAAAACATGATATAATGGGACTTCAAGGACTGTAAATGTTGTCCAGCTCTACCTCAAGTCTCCTGAATGAGTTGGATACGAGCAATCTCCTCTATGCGCCGCCAGGACCAACACCGAGATCTGCACAAGAAGTGAGGAAGTATAGTATTAGTATAACTGACTCATGTACTCTGTAAGTATCGAGCCTAATCTTGATGAAGTAGTGACGAGACTATGACAAGACACTCACTATAAACCTGAACGGATGATAAATAAAAGGCAATAGAAATATAGAGAAAGCGAATAAACTCATAATAACGGGACCCGAAGGTCAACTAACATAGGGCCCCAGAATAACATTAACTCATAACCTCATATCACAGTACATAAATAGAACACCACAACTACCAAGAGTTACAACACATCATACCCCATTGCGGCGCGCAACTTGATCCCAAAATCATTACAATATCTGTTGCGGCATGTAACCCAATCCCAATTTTATATCGATATCTGTTGTGGCATGCAACCCGATCCCATTATCAAATCCTTTCATTTTTGTTAGGGGGGAGGGGGAACTCGTTCCCAATATTAATTCACTATCATTAACAACTCAACATAACCAATTCCAAAATCTCAACACAAAATGGTACTAAAACGTACAAAACACCAATGAACTTCAACAGAGAACAGCCAACATCTCATATTTACAAACCTCGACAAGTCATTATGGCAAGAATAGCCAAAGGACTCACACAATCGATTAGAACATAATTAAGTGCAACAAGTAAGGTAAAGGCAATAAAGGAAAGTAAGGGCATGAAACAATAAAGATATACAATTAATACAGGTAGGAACATATAGCAGGTAAGTAGATATTGTTCGAGGAATGAATAAACTCAAATAGGTAAAAGCCAAATGACAGATAACAAATAAGGTACGAATAACAAGTAAGGACATGTAGTAATCAAATCATGTAGTGAGATATAACATAGAATAAATGATGACATAATGATAAATAGCCCAACCCGCATGTATTAACCTATGACAGCGCATATACACTCGTCACTATGCATATACATCGTTTTCACATTTAATTCACGTAACAAATAGACCAACAAGTCTTAATTTCCCCAAGTCAAGGTTAAACACGACACTTACCACTTTTAGCAACCAAATCAATAATCAACCACGACTTTTCCTTTAGAACGAGCATCCAAACTAACCGAATCCAGTCACATATCATTCAAACAATCAAAAATAAGTTTTAGAAACTACCAATGAGTGAAAAAGGTTCAATCTTTAATGAAATTAAAAAAGTCAACCCCGAACCTTCTTGGTCAAAATTCGAGACTCAGACCAAATCCTGATTACCTATACACCCCCCACCCCCGAGCCCGGTCATGTGAAATAAAATCTCTCAAGAAATCACCTCTATGGAGTCTAGGGTTGAAAAATAGTGTAAAATGAGCTAAGTCCCGACTTTTTATCTTTTATGTAGCTGCAGGTTACACAATTACGAAGATGTTAGCAAATGTGAACCACTGATTGCAAATGCAATCAGTGTCTCAGCCCTACAGTAGTCGCAAATGTGATATAATGTTTGCATTAGCGGAGAACACCCCACTTGCAAATGCGAGCCAAGCTTCGCAAATGCGAAGTTTCTCAACATTACAATGTATCGCAAATGCGATACAAGAGTCGCAAAAGCGAACATAGTATAGTTTGCATGTTTGCACTTGCGAGACTGACATCACAAATGTGAGGCTCGCAATTGCGATTAGGTTCTCGCAAATGCGAGACCTGTAACTTGACACCAGCAACAACTGTGCATCAGTTGTTCCAAATTAATCTGCAATGCATTCAAAACTCACCCAAGCCCCTCGGTCTTCAAATCGAACATATACACAAATGTAATAATATCATAAAATCTTGATCGCTACCTCAAATCATCCAAAGAACATCAAATAACAAGAATCGATCATCAAAATTCAAGATTTCAACTTGAAAACTCATTTTTCACAATCTCTCACATAATGCGCCGAAACGTGCTCGGGTCACCCGGGAACCCAGCCAAACATAGTACAAGTCAAAAAATATCATACAAACCTACCAGGATCGTCAAAATACCAATCCGAGGTTGTTTACCAAAAATATTGACTGTGACCAACTCAAATCTCATTTTAAGTCAAAAATAACCTTTTCTTTAAAAATTCACATAAAAGCTTTTCGAAAAGTGACACGGACCACACACGCAAATCAATAAATATTAAATGAAGCTATGAGAGGTCTCAGAATATAAAAATTAAGGCTAGTATGCAAAATGACCTATTGGTTCGTCACACATATGTTGCAATGTATTAAAGAAGATCTAAGTTTGTAGCTGATGTGGCAGGGTTACCAAGAGTTAGTTAGAAGAGTCAGTTGTTACTTACGCAGTTAGTTGTTATTAGAATTGTTAGCTGGTAATCAATTGGTTAGTTATAAAGAGGAGGAAGTTTCATTGATTCATTCTATAAGTATATTGTAAATTGTACATTGATATTCATTCAGAAAATAAATTATTTCTTCTCTTATTCTTCTAAAACTTCTCCGAGCTATCTTCTCATCAAAAGTTGCGCTGAACTAGCTTCCAATATCTTAGAGCATTAACTCCTAGATTAAATCTTCCTTCTCAATTCTCTAATTGCATCATTTGATATCAGAGTTGTCGCTCCTCGACATTAACATGGGCAGAGATAAGAACCAAGACAAACCCATTGAAGGCATGAAAAGGAAATTCTCAGAAATTCTAGCACAATTATAGATATTGATAGAGGGCTTGACTAGCATGAAATTTTGTAATGTAAACAAACAAGGAATTACTCGAAATTAAGGAGGCAATTGGGTTTATCAAATAACAATACAAGGGAATGGCTTCTTCATTTGATGGTGAATCTTCAGGTCCTGTTAGATTTGGTCATTCTAAGGAAGTCCAAACAAGTTCTGCACCGACTGATAAAAGTTCTTTCACTCGATATTCTCGACTTGATTTCCCTCGATTTTATGGGTATGATTTGAAATCTTGGTTTTATATGGTGGATCATTTCTTTTCTTTTGAGAAAATTGCCTTCGATGAAAAGGTGAAGGTGGCTTGTGTTCATTGATGGTAAATCCATTGTTTGGCATAAGCCGTATATGAGATCTAGAAATACTGATACATTTTTAACTTGGACTGACTATGTTTTAGCCTATATGATAGCTTTGGGGATGGGTTTGAGGATCCAATGGAGGCTATCAAAAATTGAGACAAGTTGGTAGTGTGAAGGATTACTAGACTAAGTTTAATAGGTTGTTAAATGAAGTTAATCTTTCAAATGAAAATGCTATCAGTTATTTCTTAGGAGGGTTGAAACCATAAATTAATAAGTTTGTTAGGATTCAATCTCCTAGAACATTAATGCAGGACTACAATTTTCTAGATTGCAAGAAGGTGTCTTTTAAGCTCATGCGCAATCTTGAGGCCTTAAACCAGTTCCACATACCAAAATCTAATCCTACCCACTCCTTATGTATTTAAACCACAGAACTACACAAATCTACCTTACCAAACTTTACACTCAGAAAAACTTTTGAACCAATTTCCCATAAAACCAATAGATCCTACGGTAACACGGCTGGTAGAACGTTGACTGCAGCAGAAATGGATGAAAAGAGATCAAGGGTTTATGATTTTTCTGTGATGAAAATATGTGTCATGACCCGCAATTTTTCACTGACGGGACCATGATGGCGCCTAACATTTTACTTGCTAGGCAAGCCAACGTTAGAAAATTATTAAACCAATTCCTTATTCCCATTCAGTAATTAAAAATAATTAACTAAGATGAAATATAATAAGTACGGAATATCATAAAACTGTATTAATTACTACCACCCGGATCTGGAGTCACAATTCACGAGCATTATAGAATTTGCTACAAGTAATAGTCAGAAAGAAATACAACTGTCTGAATGAAAGAAATAATAGAACAGAAAAGATGTACGGGGACTTCAAGGTCTGTGAACGCCGACAGATCTACCTTGAGTCTCCGGACATCGGACCAATAGGAAAATTTCGATCAACCCGAGCCGGTATCAAAATCTGCACAAAAAGTGCAGAGTGCAGTATCAGTACAATTGACCCCTTGTACTAGTAAATGTCGAGCCTAACCTCGATAAAGTAGTGACGAGGCTAAGGCAAGGCACCTACAAATCAACCTGTACAATTTAATAGTGTATATGCAAATAACAGAAATGAAGAACTAAACAGAAAATGTCGGGAGGGGAACATACTGAGGGGAATACAAGATAAAGAACTACAACAGAATGATCACCGCAGCAGTCAATATACCATGAATCAACAAGAATAGTGAATACAGTAAGGAAAAATACACGGCATCACCCTTCGTTCTTTTACTCTCAATCTCACCATAAAATTAATAGAAACGGCACGACATCACCCTTCGTGCATTAACACTCACAATATGGCACGGCATCACCCTTCGTGCATTAACACTCTCCCTTACCATAATGCAATGCATAAATAACAACAGGGAGATAGAATAACAAGTACAAACCTTACTTCAACATTTAGTTCAATAATATCAATCTCAACTTTGAAATAAAAACTCAATTATCATCAGAAAATCCGTAAATATGATAAGAACGATAAATTAAACAACACTAGTATAACACGTAGCAATTTGGCATAGGAATGAGACAATATAAGAAAAATAGAAAAACATTGAAAACAGGTAAATTGGCGGCGCATAAGTACTCGTCACCTCACATATACGCCGCTCACATGAATTTCACTTAGCAAGTAATCTAAGGTTCCTAATTTCCTCAAGTCAGGGTTAGACACAATACTTACCTCGCTCCGAAGGCCACTTAATTCTCAATCACAGCTTTTTCTTTGGAATTCACCTCCAAACCACTCATATCTAGTTAAATATGACTCAATAATATCAAATATTACTAAAGGAATCAATTATATTGCATAAATTAAATTCCCCAAATTTTCCTCCGAAAAGTCAAAAAATTGACCCCGCGAACATAGCAATACCAAACAAAACACTGTCTAATCAACTCCCCAAGAATTTGTGTCACAGAGTATATGAGCTACTAAGAGTACTAAATATAATGTCAGGAAAGATTTATAATACTAGCTTATACAATTTAACAGTAGTAAATAAGAGTACGATGAATCCAAAGCCTGGAAACGCGGGTGCAACACTAACTCAAGTCTCCAGAAGTCCAACTAATCGCTCCTTTGAACACCGCTAGGGCCAATGTTTGTATTTTCACAAGAAATATAAAGTGTAGTACGAGTACAATAGACCCAATATACTTAGTAAGTATCAAGACTTACCTCGACGAGGTGGTGGCTAGGCTATGACAATAAACTTACTTATAAACCTATGCTAGTAATAAGCAGAGAGCAATAGAAATAGAGAGAGGAATAAAAGAATAAGTTCAGATAACAAAATAAATAACAACACGACATAACCGTAAGATACAAACACCACAGAAGAGAAACATCAAACAAGAAATAAGCTCAAGACAATATATCTGTTGTGGCACGCAACCCTATCCAACCAATATACTATTGCGGAGTGCAACTTGGTCTAATTTTAATACCTTTGCAACGTGCAACCCGATCCAATCAATATACCATGGCAGTGTGCAACCCGAACCAATCAATATACCAATCCACAAGAAAATATTCAACAAGCAACAAACATAACAAGGAGCATAACATAATACCGTGGAGAAAATGATTAAGCAAAATATACCAAGGAAATGATAAAAACGATATGCATTTCAACATTTCAAGACAAATCTAGAAGAAATATCCCAACAAGGCCGCAAACATGGCCAATAATGTGTAAGAAATAAAGGACTCTCGCAACATAAGAGAATAACACAAGAATTATGCAAGGACAAGAATAAAATTGCTTCTACCTGCATGCTTTAACCCATGCCCAATGCATATACACTCGTCACCATGAATATTCATCGTCCTCAACACATTTAGCACATAGCGAATAAGACATTTACAACCTAATTTCCTCAAATCAAGGTTAACCACGATACTTACCTCTTTCTAGAACAAACTAACAATCCAAGACCGCTTTCTCTTTAGAACAAACAAATATTACTCAAATAAGTCAAAACAAGCTTCAAAAACTACCTTAGTATCAAAAAGGTTCGATCTTAAACATATTTGGGAAAGTGACAAATGTCAACCTAGGCCCACTTGATTGAAATTCGAAATCAAGACCAAGTCACGATTGCCCATTAATTCCCGAGTCTAAATATGTGATTTGTTTCGAGATCTGATCACAAATCGAGGTCTAAATCTCTAAAAATAAAATCTTAAGTTACTATCCAAAAACCTTACTTTTACTCTATGAAATCCAAGATTTAGGGATGCAAATCTATGAAACGTAATGAAAATTAATCAAAAACAAGTCAAAATTACTAACCCTTGAAGTTGGAAAGAAATTCCTCTCCAAAATCGCCTCCTTGTTTAGTCTACGTCTCAAAAATAGAATCAAATAAGCTAATCTCGAAATCCCTAGTTTTTGTCCCAGCTGCAGATGTTGCAATTGCTAACTATTGTTCGCAATTGCGCAGATCCCAAATGTGAACCGATGATCGAAATTGCGAAGAGGCACTTGAGCCACTAAAGTTGCAAATGCCACACTCCCTTCGCAATTGCGAGCATCGCAAATGCGAACCCAGCTTCACAAATGCAAAGCGGGCCCCCCTTCCCAGACTTTGCAAATATGAGGTATTATTTGCAAATGCGCACCTCAAATTTGCGAGCAACTCATCGCAATTGCGATGACTGTAGCACTAGCAACTCCAAGACTATACAAACAACTCGAAACCAATCCTAAAATCACCCGAGCCCCTCGTAACCCCATCCAAACATTCAAACAAGTATATAAACCTTACATAAACTCGTTCATAGATCAAAATATCCAAATAACATCAAAAAACAAGAATTAACCATCAAAACTCAAAGATTTCAATGTTCATGAACACAAATTCTCAACTTTCTACCTTAAGCATCGAAATAATGTCGGGTCAATCGGGACCCAAATCAAATACACGTGCAAATCTAAATTCATCATACAAACCTATCGGAATCGTCAAAACACTGATTCGAGATTGTTAACCAAGAATATTGACCGTGGACATGTCCAATAATGTTTAGGCTCTAGAATCAAGATTTCTATATCAAAATTCATCTAAAATTTCTGGAAATCAAAATGAACCATGCAAACAAGTCATAAATCATCGAAAGGAGCTATTTAAGGTCTCAAAATAACGAATTAGAAATCTAGAAGTCCAAACGACCTATCCAGTCATTATATTCTCCACCTCTAAAAAATATTTTTCCTCGAACGGACATAGAAATTTACATGAACTGGTAAAGAGATGCAGATATCTACTCTTTATTTCAGACTCGGACTCCCAAATAGCCTTCTCCCTTGGATTCCATTCCCGAAGCACTGTCATGGAAGAAATATCCTTAGATCTTAATTTTTGAACATGTCGATCTATAATAGTTATCGGCTCTTCCTCATAACTCAAATTCTCTTCAAGTTGCATCGTGCTGAAGTCCAGAACATGCGACTTATCTTCATAATACTTCCAGAGTTCAGAAACATGAAATACCGGATGTGCTCTTGAAACACCGGGAGGCAAAGAAAGCCTATAAGTAACCTCCCCTACTCTCTCTAACACCTCAAACATACCAATAAACCTCGCTCTCTACTTCCTTTCTTTCTAAATATCTTCACACCCTTCATAGGCAAAACTTTCAAAAATACCATCTCGCCCTCCATGAATCTTTTGCCTACTTTGCGCTATTCGAAGACTCTCCTGAATCAAATTTACCTTCTCCAAAGCATCACGAACCAAATCCGTACCCAACATCCTAGCCTCACCAGGTTCAAACCAACCAATAGTAGAACAATGCCGCCTACTATATAAAGCATCATACAATACTATCTGAATGCTGGACTGATAGTTGTTGTCGTGGGCAAACTCCGCCAATAGTAGAAATTGATCCCAATGGCCTCAAAAGTCAATATCACAGGCCCTCAACATATCCTTGAGGATCTGGATTGTCTGCTTGGACTGGCCGTCCATCTGAGTGCTCAGCTCCACCTGCATGCCCAACTCCCGATGAATAACTCTCCAAAAGTATGATGTGAACTAAGTTCCATTGTCCGAAATGATAGAGATAGGCACAATGTGCAAACGAACAATTTCTCTGACGTATATTTAAGCCAACTTCTCTGAAATGTAATAAGTCATCACCGGAATGAAATGTGCAGATATTGTCAATCTGTCTGTAATGACCCAAATAGCATCACACTTCTTCAAAGTCCATGGTAACCTTACCACAAAGTCCATAAGAATGCACTCCCACTTTCACTCCGGTTTCACCAAACTTTGAATCTAACCACCTGGTTTCTGATGTTCAAACTTCACCTGCTGGTAGTTCAAAATATTTGAAACATGTCTAACAATATCCTTCTTCATCTTCCGCCACCAGTTATGTTGCTTCAAATCGCAATACATCTTCGTGACACCTGGATGAATAAAATATCGCAAACTATGAGCCTCCTCAAGAATCAACTCCCTCAAACCATCAATATTAGGAATACAAATCCGACCTTTAAGTCGTAATACACCATCATCCCCAATCACCACCTTCTTCGTGCAACCTCGCTAAACCATGTCCTTCAACATCAATAAGGGTAGATCATCATGCATCGAGCCTTAATATGCTCAAACAAGGACGACTGTGCAATAGCACATGTAAGAACCCTACTAGGCTCAAAAATATCTAATCTCACAAATCTGTTAGACAAGGCTTGAATATCCATAGCCAATGGCATCTCCTCAGCTGGAATAATTGTAAAACTACCCATACTCTGTGCCTTTCTACTCATGGCATCAACTAGCACATTAGTCTTCCCCGGATGATACAAGGTAGTGATATCATAGTCTCTTAACAACTCCGACCACCTCTACTGCGTCATATTCAAATCCTTCTACTTGAACAAGTGTTGGAGACTCTGATTATCAGTGTAGACCTCACATGACACACTATACAAGTAGTGCTTCCAAATCTCGAGCGCGTGCACAATAGATGCCAACTCCAAATCATGAATAAAATAGTTCTTATTACGGGTATTTAATTCAAGAGACGCGTTAAGTGTACGTAGACCTTACCCCTATCGTTGTGAAAGTAAAGATGTTATTTCTGACAGACCCCTTGCACAATAAAATATGAGAGAGACACAATAGCAACAAGCTGTACCAACAACATAAAATTAGGGAAACCTAAGCGAAAGAGACAATAGTTTGGATTTTGTAGTAAGAAAGAAGAACAACATATAGTAAAAACTAAGGCTAAAGGAATGCAAGAGCATTACGAATATTACCGGCCTGGAAATGAACGATCAGTAACCTACTATCCTTCTACCCTAATCGTCGACCTCAACGCCCTCATATCAAGGGTCATGTCCTCGGTTAATTGAAGTTGCACCATGTCCTGCCTAATCACCTCCCCCCACAACTTCTTTGGCCTACCTCTACCTCTCCTCTTACCCACCATGGCCAACCTCTAACATCTCCTAACTGGGGCAATTGTGTCCCTTCTCTTTACATGCCCGAACCATCTTAAACTCACTTCTCGCATCTTCTCCTCCACATAAGCCACTCACACCTTGTCCTTAATATCGGCATTCCTAATCTTACCTCTCACAGTATGTCCACACATCCATCACAACATTCTCATTTCTGCCACTTTCATCTTTTGAATGTGGAATTTCTTGACAAGCCAACACTCTACCCCATACAACGTAGTCAGTCTAACCACCACTCTGTAGAACTTACCTTTAAGTCTCAGAGGTATACTTTTGTCACATAACACACCAAATGCTAACTGCGATTTCATTTACCCCGCTCTAATATGATATGTGACATCATCGCCAATCTCCCTGTTATCTTGGATTATTGACCCAAGTTATTCAATCCAAAACTGCACCAAGCCCAATGCGTGAAGCATCACACTACACAGCATAAGGCCCATAACCGGGGAGAAAATCGACACTGGAGCCGTAGTCAAAGAACCCTTGATCTTGTGATAGCTCTGCTCACACTCATCAGACCATCTAAAAGGAGCACCATTTTGAGTCAATTTGGTCAATGGAGCTGCAATAGATGAAAATCCCAGAACAAATGGACGATGGTATCCCGCCACACAACAAAAATCTGAATCTATGTAGCTGAAGTAGTCTAGACCAATTCTGAACCGCTTTAATCTTCTTAGGATCAACCTTGATACCATCACTAGACATAACATGACCCAAGAATGCAACTAAGTCAAACCAGAACTCACACTTCAAAAACTTAGCATATAACTGATGATCCTTCAGAGTCTGAAGTGCAATCTGTAAGTGCTAATTGTGCTCCTTTCTACTGTGAGAGTAAACTAGATTATCATCAATGAATACAATCACAAAGGAATCTAAATAAGGCTTGGACACTCGATTTTTCAAATCCATGAAAGTTAATAGATCATAAGTCAAACCAAATGACATCACCAAGAACTCATAACGACCATAGCGAGTCCTAAAAGTTGTCTTAGGGACATTTGAAACAATAATCTTCACCTGATGATAGCCAGATCTCAAATCAATCTTGGAGAACACCTTGAAACCCTGAAGCTCCTCAAATAAATCATCAATACGACGCAATAGATACTTGTTCTTGATTGTAACCTGGTTAAACTGTCGATAATCAATGCACATCCTCATAGAACCATCTTTTTTCTTCACAAACAACATTGGCGCAACCCAAGGAGATACACTCGGTCTGGTGAGTCCCTTATTAATCACATCCTACAACTCCTCCTTTAATTCCTTTAACTCAACTGGAGCCATACTATATAATGGAATAGAAATGGGTTGAGTGCCCGAAACTAAATCAATACAAAAGTCAATATCCCTATCAGGTGGCATGCCCGGTAAATCTGTCAAAAACACCTATGGAAACTCTCTCACAACCAGCACTGAATCCATAGCAAGAACCTCCAAACTAGAATCTTGAATGTTAGCCAAATATGCTAAATACCCCTTCTCAACTATGCGATGAGCCTTCAAAAATAAAACCACCTTACTCGTAGAATGGCTATGGGTCCCTCTGTGCTCTAGTCTAGGCAACCCTGGCATAGCTAAAGTCACAATCTTGGTGTGACAATCCAAGAAGGGGACAACCAATCCACACCAAGAATAACCTCAAAATCCACCATATCCAACAACAATGATCAACTATAGTATCAAAACCATTAATACTACAACAACAACAACAACCTAGTATAATCCCACTAGTGGGGTCTGGGGAGGGTAGTGTGTACGCAGACCTTACCCCTACCCTGGGGTAGAGAGGCTATTTTCGATAGACCCTCGGCTCCCTCCCTCCAAGAACTCCCCACCTTGCTCTTGGGGTGACTCGAACTCACAACCTCTTGGTTGGAGTGGAGGGTGCTTACCACTAGAGAAACCCATTAATAGTAAAAACAAAATATTATTATAGAATCCTCAACCAGTACACCAAAGCATCTATATGACAGAATGAGATAATACATGTGATGACGAACGGTTTAATGAGTTAGAAACTGGACTCGTAGATATTCAAATTTGTAAGTATATAATCCCGTAATTATAAGTACATTGGGAGAAAATCTCAGCTACATGTAACCTAATTATCAGCACGTTTATGAATGAAACTTGTGATGACCTTCGCCAACTTTTGTTCCACAACTCGCTTGACTTCAAAACATAACATACAACTATCATATGACTAAAATAACTCATACCATAACCTCCTTATCATGTTGAACACCCTAGTCTCATCCCAAAAGTTCATGTTATAACATTCCCAGCGTGTCGACTTTCGACGAAACTTATTTTCTTCAATTCGTTTAGCTTCTAAGCCTTCCAACCCTCTTGGTACTTGCAGTTCATAATCATAAATATTTTAACCTCCAAGGTAATATGATTAACTTACTTTTTATACTTTCAAAGAAGATCTCATTTCTGAGCTTACATCAATTGACTTACGACGTACTTTTATATACGAAAATATGGGGTGTAACAACACACCATACATCCAAAAATTCCCTTGCTCAAGTCATCCTCAAAACCAACCTCTTCAAGTCACAACTGATCCAAAAATATGCCTCAGACCGAAATTAATATAACACATAACCATGCAATCTGATCATCGATATCAGACTCTCTCAATTGGCTCAAAGCCATAGAACACAACAACTGATAACCCACAATACCCTTACTCCTTAATTGCCATGATCTTGCACTGTAATTCAACTAAATCCTTCATGAATTCTTGTAGCCCTAATCATAAGATACCTCAAATCATCTGCTAAGCGCATATCCATCCTCGTGACAGTGGTGCAAACTTCCTCAAGCGATCCAAACTCAAATTGCAGCACATACACATCCGGTCAATAGAAAGGAAACTCTTCATAGAAACATTATAAGGATCACACAACTTTAGAACATCCCGCATGAAATAACCCACCTTCTTAGCCTCAAACTAGCATCTCTCTACGCCCTATCATGGTCAAAACCACAATGCAATCACTTAATCTTCCCCAGTCTAACTCGTCAACAAGATGTAACAATATACTTCATTCCACAAATGAACAACTGAAAGATCCCTAACACACTCATAACTCGAGACTGTACAACACATCAAGATAGAACTGTGATCTACTTATTTGTTTTAGATCATGCCTATACGACATAATATAATTCCTGACACTATGACTACAAATCATGCCCGTAGAATATAATAACTCGTTTTATGCCACTTCAATAGAAATCATAACAATATGCTTATAACAAGAATATGCCATGACACTTATGATTTTTATATCTGTTTATTGAATTTTGACAAAACAATCTGTCCATTTAGATAGTATATCTCTAAGAAATACAAACTTAAATGAATCTGTCCAGTTCCCTGATTCGCTTTTGAACTTTAACTCGCTCACCTAGATATCATGCCTATAGGCTCTAGTTATTTTAATCCTAACACATCTTTCACAATGTTAAGCTAATCCGATTTTGTGTGATTCATTAATTTAGAAATAATTCCTGTAGGGTTAAATAAGAAATAATATATTTATATGCCTAATAGAACGATGCCTTCTTAATAGCTCATCAATCACTGTCCAATTTAATCGTCTACTTGGGAGTCTAACCTGGGCCATTATTTGATTGTGTGCTACTTGAAAAAGTCTAATGTGTTTTCTTTATGTGACGCTAATAAAAAATTAGAATAGAAACTTGAGTATTATCTTAAGTCTAGAACCACCCTGTAGATTGTGTTCGATGCCTCCTTAACTACAAAAAGGGATGGGTAGGACCATTAAGATACGACATAGAATTAACGCGTGTGATTTTCAGGTAAAATAAAACTTAAAGATAGTAATGAGGGTAACAGATATGATATAAAAATTGCTCGAATAGCCATTGCACTTTGACGACAAAAGTCTTAGCAGATGTTGCACGGGAGTTGATCCATTACGCATAAAACTTAAGTCCCCCTTAATAATTAAGTCGTGTTTAATTCAATGTAACTATTAGATAGTCACATTATCGGTCGTGTCTTGTCATAAACAATCGTGTATAAGTGTGAACTTTATTTTATGTCATGTATTTAAACTTCCTCTGTTAGCTATTTTATAAATAGATTTACGTTCTTTCTACTTCTTTGTGATTAATTAGCTACCAATTAACTAAGTTGAATCATTTTAGACTCACTCAGTGATAGATAATTAATTCACGTGCTCACCTAGAATAATTTAGTAACCAATAATCCTACTTAGATTTTGAAATCCGAACGAGATCCATAATTGTGGACCTCGAAGAATGCTTAACACCTTCTCTTTAAGGTAACATTAACCGAAGTTATTTACAAATAGCTGCCCTAACAAACCTTAAAAATCATTAGGTGGTGGCTCATCCCTTTTAACCCATTTAAAAGTGTTTTTACATGTCGAAACCTACTTTTGTGAGAAAATGGGGCACGACATGATGTTTCCGCCATCTCATCTAGTATCGCACAAGGCTCCGGATAGGGTGTAGTCATGAATTTTTCCCCGGCCAGTTGATTCACCACACATTGATTGGTTATATCGATGCCATGATAGAAGGTTTCCTGCAACATATTCTTGGTAATGTCATTGTTAGGATATCACTTCACCATAGTTTTGTAATACTCTCAAACCTTATGTAATAGCTCTTTTAGTTCTTCCTTAAAAGCCAAAATTTTATTTCTCAATGTTGCCATATGTCCGGTTGAAAAACACTTGGCGAAATTGTTCTGCCGCCAACTCATTCTGAGTATGGATAGAGTGATTTGGTAATTGCTCCAACCAATCCAAATTTTTCCCCCTTAGTGAGAAAGAGAACAACCTCAACCTCAAACATCTTCGGACATATTTATTTGCTTACTTCCGCAACAATCATCCTTAAATCCCTTCAAATGCTTGTAGGCATTTTGATGAGATGCCCCAGTGAAGTAACCTCTTTTCTCGAGCAATGTGAACATGACATTTGTGGTTTAAAAATTTTCTGCCCTAGTGCGAGGAGGGAAAACACTTATATATCCTTTGTTTTGCATGATACGTTGTTACGCCAGTTGGGCTTGTGGTGGAGGTGGAGGTGGAGGAGGCTCATTGTTTTGGCCTCACCCCCTTCTGTTTTCTTGTTGTTCCAGAGCTATTTCATCAATTTGTACCTCCTCACCATCCACCTCTCCCAAGGGTAAATTACCAAGCTCGTTATTAGCCATTGGTAACCTACAACTATACAAAAAGCGTAGCTAACATGAAAGTAAAAGAAGATACTCAAGAGACACATCCAAGTATATAGCTAATACCATAAACTCCCGAGCAATAGTGCCAAAATTGATAACGTTTACAACATACCTCAAATGAGATGTGATACAGTCGTCGCAATATAATTAACCCAACTAAAAGTGAAACGAACAACAAGGAGTTTGTATTGATGCGAAGGTAGATATCTAAGCGAGAGTCTCATTACATCCCAATTTAGCTTTCAACAAGATTGGCGCAACTAGACTAATAACTACGCTAAGAATTATCTAAGAGGCAAGTTATCAAACACCTAATATGCAAGAAATAAACTAAGGTTGTGTCTAAATTGAGAAAAACCTAGAGTTGTAGTCCTAACCAGTGTTTAAAAGGCATTTTCAGGGTGAGTACTGGGGCGAGGTACCCCAAAATGCCCCGAGGCAATGGTTGGGGGGGGGGGGAGGGGGGGGGCAAAAGTGTATAGAGGTGTAAACCAACAATTCAGGGCGTACGTCCGATCGTTGAGATACGTTTTTGTAGTGAGGCATAAGCCTAAGAGACCTTTTCAAATTAAAATAAATTTTTCTGAATAAGTCCTTAATACAATATCCAAATTATCAAAAATCAGATTGTAATTACTAAAATATTTTAAAAAGGAACTGAAATATTAAATTTAAAAGTTAAGACCTTTTTTTATTGCTAGAAGCCCTAATTTATGGTCTTTCCTAATTTTTAATCTTGTCCACAGTCTGCTACTATCTCCCAGAAGCAACAAACAGTGAATGTTTTTCTTGCAAATACAAAGAAAACTCTATTCTCCAACATAGCAACAACTTCAAAGTTCAAATTGTAGGTTAGTCATCCTTTTATTCCACCATGTAGAAAACTTTATTTTTTTTAACTTAAGTTACATGTGCTTATAAGTAACATATAATGAATTATTTTGACTAGTTTTTTGTGGGGATGGAGCACATCAATATATATTTTTCACTTATTTATAGTTTTTAAAATTTTTATGCAAATTTACCTATTATGGGGATTATGCCTCGTGCCACATGGCTTAAGCCTCACTGGGGCATATGTAAAATGCCCTGCCTTACAACCACGATTTTTAAAACACTGGTCATAACCTAGGTGTAGATCTAATGGGTAAAATCTAATATGATTGCTTAGTTGATTAGGGTTGTTATGACTCTCGAGTTTAACATACTCGATCAATATCTCTCAATTAAGGAGTAATTTGCCCAATTAGCTCTCTCAACTCAAAGAGGGTAGTATTTAACACAATTGGTGATGAGCCCAAGTAAGATTCTTCCTATTTCTAGTTCAAAACCGTTAATCAAGCTTAATCGACCTCTTAAGTAGCCCAAATCCTTGTTATCCAAGTTAGCCAAGTGTAGTTTCTCTTTCTTAAGTAGAAACCAAGTTAGTAGGGAATAAATCAATGTTGCAACTACCAATTCACAATATAAGCATGAAAATGGCTAAATAATAATAACCCAATCTTAAAAAAGTATTATATTATTAACTCATCAAGTTCACATACTAGGACTGGATTGCAACCCCAGATAAAATCTAGCTACTCATAGTAAAAGAAAAGACAATATAAAAAACCTGTCATGACCCAAAATCCCAAATAATGTGTCATGATGGTGCCTAACACCCTGCTAGGCAAGCCAACACTTAACAATAATAAAGGAAGCAATACTAACATGTAATTGCATAATATCATAAATAAGGGTAAACGATCCGTAGAACATAGCAATACCAAACAAAACACTGTCTAATCAACTCCCCAAGATTTTGTGTCACGGAGTATAATTTCAGTAAAGATGTATAATACTACCTGATACAATTTAACAGCAGTAAATAAGAGGACAGTGAATCCAAAGCCTGGAAATGAGGGTGCAACACTACCTCAAGTCTCTAGAAGTCCAACTAATCGCTCCTTTGGGAACCGCTAGGGCCAATGCATGTATCTGCACAAGAAATATAAAGTGTAATATGAGTATAATCGACCCAATATACTCAGTAAGTATCAAGCCTCACCTCGACGAGGTGGTGGCTAGGCTATGACAATAAACTTACTTATAAGCCTATGCTAGTAATAAGCAGAAAGCAATAGAAATAAAAAGAGGAATAAAAGAATAAGTTCAGATAAGAAAATAAATAACAACGTTCACAAAAATACAACACGACATAACCTTAAGATACAAACGCCACAAAAGAGAAACGTCAAACAAGAAATAAGCTCAAGACAACATATCTGTTGTGGCAAGCAACCCGATCCAACCAATATACTATTGCAGCGTGCAACTTAGGCCAATTTTAATACCTTAGTGGCGTGCAACCCGATCCAATCAATATACCATAGCAGCGTGCAACCAGATCCAATCTCAATACCAATCCATATGAAAACATCCAACAAGCAACAAACATAACAAGGAGCATAACATAATACCATGGAGAAAATGATTAAGCAAAATATACCAAGGAAATTATAAAAACGATATGCATTTCAACATTTCAAGACAAATCTAGAAGATATATCCCAACAAGGCCGCAAACATGGAAAATAATGTGTAGGAAATCAAGGACTCTCGCAACATAAGAGAATAACACAAGAATTATGCAAGGACATGAATCAAACTGCTTCTACCTGCATGGTTTAACCCATGACCAATGCATATACACTCATCATCATGAATATACGTGGTCCCCAACACATTTAGCACATAGAGAATAAGATATTTACAATCTAATTCCCTCAAATCAAGGGTAACCACGATACTAACAATCTAAGACCGCTTTCCCTTTAGAACAAGCCTCTAAACAACTCGAATCTAGTCAAATATTACTCAAATAAGTCAAAACAAGATTTATAAACTACCTTAGTATAAAAATGGTTCGATCTTACACATAGTTGGGAAAGTAACAAATGTCAACCTAGGCCCACTTGGTTGAAATTCGAAATCAAGACCAAGTCCCGATTACCCATTCATTCCCGAGTCTAAATATTTGATTTGTTTCGAGATCCGATCACAAATCGAGGTCTAAATTTCTAAAAACACAATCTTAAGTTTCTATCCAAAAACCCTATTTTTACTCTATAAAATCCAAGATTTAGGGATGAAAATCTATTTAAAAAAATGAAAATTAATCAAAAACAAGTCAAAATTACTAAGCCTTGAAGTAGGAAAGAAATTCCTCTCCAAAATCGCCTCCTTGTTTAGTCTATGTCTCAAACATAGAATCCAATGAACTAATCTCAAAATCCCTACTTTTTATCCCAACTGCAAATGTTGCAATTGCTAACTATTGTTCGCAATTGCGTAACTCCCAAATGTGAACCAATGATCGAAATTGAGAAGAGGCGCCTGAGCCACTAAAGTCGAAAATGCGACATTCGCTTCGCAATTGCGAGCATCACAAATGCGAACCTAGCTTCACAAATACGAAGCGGGCCCCCCTTCCCAGACTTCACAAATATGAGGTACTATTTGCAAATGCGCACCTCGAATTGCAAGCAACTCATCGCAGTTGCGATGATTGTAGCACTAGCAACTCCAAGACTTAACAAAACAAACTGAAACCAATCTGAATCTCACACAAAGCCCCTCGTAGCCCCATCCAAACATTAAAACAAGTATATAAAACCAACATGAACTCATTCATAAACTCAAAACATCAAAATAACATCAAAAATCAAGAATCGACCATCAAAACTCAAAGATTTCATTATTCATGAACACAAATTCTCAACTTTCTACCCTAAGCACCGAAATGACCTCGGGTCAATCGGGACCCAAATCAAATACACATGCAAATCTAAATTCATCATACAAACCTATCGAAATCGTCAAAATACCGATTCGAGGTTGTTTACCAAGAATGTTAACTTTGGTCAAGTCCAACAATTTTAAGGCTTTAGAATCAAGATTTCTATATCAAAATGCATCTAAACATTCTGGAAATCGAAACGAACCATGCAAATAAATCATAAATCATCAAATGAAGCTATTTAAGGTATTAAAATAACGAAATAGAAAGCTAGAAGTCCAAACGACCTATCCAGTCATTATATTCTCCACCTCTAGAAAAATGTTTGTTCTCGAACGTACATAGAAATATACATTAACTGGTAAAGAGATGCGGATATCTACTCTTCATTTCGGACTCGGACTCCCAAGTAGCCTCCTCACTCAGCTTCCATTTTCGAAGAACTTTCATGGAATAAATATCCTTAGATCTTAATTTTTGAACATGTCGATCTATAATAGTTATCAGCTCTCCCTCATAAGTAAAATTCTCATCAAGTTGCATCGTGCTAAAGTCCAGAACATGCGACTTATTTTCATAATACTTCCAGGTTCAGAAACATGAACTGATCTACCCAATGGCCTCAAAATGCAATAATACAGGCCCTCAACATATCCTTGAGGATCTGGATTGTCTGCTTAGACTGGCCATCCAACTAAGTGCTCAATCCACCTGCATGCAAATGAACAATCTCTCTGACGTAGATTTGAGCCACCTTCTCTGAAATGTAAGAAGTCATCACAAGAATGAAATGTGCTGATATTGTCAATCTGTCCATAATGACCCAAATAGTATCATACTTCCTCAAAGTCCGTGGTAACCCTACCACAAAGTTCATAATAATGCACTCCCACTTTCACTCAGGTATCACCAACCTTTGAGTCAAACCACCTAGTTTTTGATGTTCAAACTTCACCTGCTGGTAATTCAAAATCTCAGAAACATGTCTAACAATGTCCTTCTTAATCTTTTTCCACCTGTAATGTTACTTCAGATCGCGATACATCTTCTTGACATCTGTATGAATAAAATATCGCAAACTATTAGCCTCCTCAAGAATCAACTCCCTCAAAAATACAAATCCAACCTTGAAGTCGTAATACACCATCATCCCCAATCACCACATTCTTCGTGCAACCTCACTGAAACATGTCCTTTAACACCAATAATTGTAGATCATCATACCAACGACCCTTAATATGCTCAAACAAGGACGAGTATGTAGCAACACAAGTAAGAACCCTAGTAGGCTCAGAAATATCTAATCTCACAAATCTGTTAGCCAAGGCCTGAATATCCATAACCAATGGCCTCTCTTCAGCTGGAATAATTGCAAAACTACCAATACTCTCTGCCTTTCTACTCATGGCATCAACTAGCACATTTATTTCCCCAGAGGATACAAGGTAGTGATATCATAGTATTTTAACAACTCCAACCTCCTCCACTGCCTCATATTCGAATCCTTCTGCTTGAATAAGTGTTGGAGACTCCGATTATCAGTCTAGACCTCACATGTCACAGTATACAAGTAGTGCCTCCAAATCTTGAGCACGTGCACAATAGCTGCCAACTCAAAATCATGAATAGAATAGTTCTTCTTCTGGGTATTTAATTCAAGAGATGCATTGGGTGTACGCAGACCTTACCCTTACCTTTGTGAAGGTAAAGATGTTCTTTCTGACAGACCCTTGACACAATAAAATATGAGAGAGAGAGACACAATAGCAACAAGCTGTACCAACAACATAAAATTAGAGAAACCTAAGCGAAAGAGACAATAGTTTGGATTTTGAAGTAAGAAACAGAACAACATATAGTAAAAACTAAGCCTAAAGGAACGCAAGAGCAATACCAATATTACCGGCCTAGAAATGAACGTTCAGTAACCTACTAAACTTCTACCCTAATCATCGACCTCAACACCCTCTAAATAAGTCTTGGACACTCGGTTTATCAAATCAATGAAAGTCACTAGATCATAAGTCAAACCAAATGACATCACCAAGAACTCATAATGACCATAGCGAGTCCTAAAAGTTATCTTAGGGACATTTGAAACCATAATCTTCACCTGATGATAGCCAGATCTCAAAACAATCTTGGAGAACACCTTGGAACCTTGAAGCTGATCAACTAAATCATCAAAAACGATGCAATAGATACTTGATCTCGATTGTAACCTTGTTCATATGTTGATAATAAATGCACATCCTCATAGAACCTTCTTTTTTCTTCACAAACAACACTGGCGCACCCCAAGGAGATACACTCGGTCTAGTGAGTACCTTATTAATCAAATCTTACAACTCCTCCTTTAATTTCTCTAACTCGGTTGGATCCATATTGTACAATGGAATAAAAATGGGTTGAGTGCCCGAAACCAAATCAATACAAAAGTCAAAATCCCTATCAGGTGGCATGCCCGGTAAATCTGTCGAAAACACCTATGGAAACTCCCTCACAACCGACACTGAATCCATAGCAAGAACCTCCAAACTAGAATGTTGAATGTTAGCAAAATATGCTAAACACCCCTTCTTAACTATGCGATGAGCCTTCAAAAATAAAACCACCTTACTCGTAGAATGGCTATGGGTCCCTGTGTGCTCTAGTCTAGGCAACCCTGGCATAGCTAAAGTCATAATCTTAGTATGACAATCCATGAAGGGGACAATCAATCCACACCAAGAATAACCTCAAAATCCACCACATCCAACAACAAGGATCAACTATAGTATTAAAACCATTAATAGTAACGACAAAATATTATTATAGAACCCCCAACCGGTACACCCAAAGCATCTCTATGACAGAATGAGATAATACATGTGATGACTGCATCAGTCGACTCTGCCTCAGGCCTAAAGGAAAATGCATAACAATGGGGCTGAGCCTTAATAATCTCTCCTCTTTCCCTAGAATGACCTCTCCCTGACTGACCTCCATCTCTAGCCAATCGATCCCTACCTCAAGCTAGATGGGCGGGTGATGTAGCAACTGGTGCTTGAACCATGGCCTGGGTACCGTGCTGTAGCATACCACTTCAAAATCTGAGGCAAATCCTCCTAATGTGCCATGCACCTTTGCACTCAAAGAAACCCTTCGATTGACATGGTTGTTATATCTGAAATTGTCCCTAACGACTCAAATGACCACTATAGAAACTCTGTATTGGGGGTGTACTGATAGAGCCCTGAGCTGGAGATGCACTATATAATGATTGCCCTGGGTGGGAACCATAAGTATCATGGCTGCCTGAAGTACCGTGAGAGAACTGGAGTGCTAACTGAACTATCCTGATAGCATGGCCTCTGCCAAATTGTCCATTGCTTCCAGACGAGGCACTACTAAAATCACCAAAATGACGAGGCCACTTATCAGACGTCGCCTCTCTCCCCTGGCTACGGATGCACTCAATCCTCCTAGCAATCTCTACTACCTGAGTGAATGAAGTCTCAATATCAGCCTTTCTCGACATCTAAAGTCTAATACCATATGCAAGCCCTTCTATGAACCTCCACACCTTCTCCCTCTCAGCAGGGATTGGGATAGCTACATGACAAGATAAATTAACAACCCTCGTATCATACTGGGAGACTGTCATACTACCCTTCTGAAGACGCTCAAACTGGTTGCGTAGCTATTCTCTCTAAATGAGTGGGATGAACTTCTCCTAGAGTAACTATGAAAATAGAGCTCAAGAAATAGTAGGTGATCATGTTGGCCTGCCCATCTCATAAGCTTGTCTCTACCTCTTGGCCGAACCTTGCATCTAGAACACAATGAAATCAACTCCATTAGACACAACTAGTCCCAAATTGCGCAAAATGACATCAGTCCAAGAACTCTTGGGCATCCTATGAAGGCACACCGCTAAAGTAAGAAGAAAATAACTTCTGGAATCTATACATACCCTTTAGCTCATTGACTGATATCGCGGGCCTAACCTCAGGTTACACTGGTAAGCTCTTTCCCCGGACTGAGAGGCTACTGGTGATATACGAAGCACACATGCTTGAGCCACGCTCTCCGTAAGGCCAACCATACGGACAAAATAATCTTGAAGCACTAGAGTAGCAATAAACCCCTCTAGAACCTCAGTTGGCCCTACCGGCTCAATTGAATCTAAGATATGTTCATTATCTGGAGCTGTTTGAGGCTCAACTGACGTTGTTCTAGTTGTAGCATAAGTGGTTGTAGGTGTTTTTGCACGTGCCTGGGCTGGACTCTAGACCTGCCATGCCCCGACCTCTACCCTTCGTAGCGACTACACCCTGGGGCTCTAGCTCCAGATCTACAGCTAAAGCACGTGTCCTCACCCATCTGTGAGAGAATAAGAGAGTAAAGATTCAAACATTAGGATAGTACAAAGATGCACGATAGAGAAAGAAAGAAAGTGAAGTTTCCTAAATCTTTATGGCCTCTCGAAGATAAGTATAGACATCTCCATATGTATCCTCAAGACCCTACCAAACTTTCTCATGACTCGCGAGACCTATGCAACGTAGGCCTCTGATACGAACATGTCACGACCCAAAATCCCAATTAATGGGTCGTGGTGGCACCTAACACTGCTTGCTAGGCAAGCCAACACTTAACAATAATAAATAAAGAAGGACTAACATAAAACTGTATAATGTCATAAATAAGGTTAAAAGCTCTGTAGAACATAACAATACCAAAATAAATATTATCTAATCAACTGCCAAAGATTTGGTGTCATAGAGTATATGAGCTACTAAGGCTACTAAATACAATGTCAGGAAAGAATTATAATACTGAATGATACAATTTAACAGTAGTAAATAAGAGGACGATGACTCAAAACCCTACAAACGGGGGTGCAACACTACCTCGAGTCTCCAAAAGTCCGACTAGTCACCTCTCTAAACACCACTAGGGTGTAACGACCCAGCCGGTCAGTTTGAGTATTTTGGCCCCGTTTACCCTATTCGATGCTTTAAATATGTGTATTTATGATTATGGTACTTTCCGGGGTAGTTGGTTTGGTTTCGGGGAAGTTGTGGATTTAATCGGGATACTTAATCCCAAGGTTGGATGCCTAAGTTGTAAGCGTTGACTGGATTTTAACTTTTATGTGAACGACTACGGAATGGTATTTTGATGATTCCAATAGATTTGTATGATAATTTTGGACTTAGGCGTATGTCCGAATTTTGATTTGGAGGTTCCAAGGTTGTTTTGCCTTGAATTGGTGGAAGTTGGAAAGTTGAAGGCTTGGAAGGTTGATAGGTTTGATTGAGAGTTGAATTTGTTGATATTGGGTTCAGATTGTTTGGTATAGGTCCATTTGTCATTTGGGACTTGCATGCAAAATTTGAGGTCCTTTCGAGTTGTTTAGGCTTGTTCGGAGTAAGCGTAAGTTTTGAATTCGGAAATTTGATTTAGTTCCTTAGGCTTGAATTGAGGTGTGATTCGTGGTTTTGATGTTATTTTGTGGAATTTGGAGCCTTGAGCATGTCCATGTTATGTTTTGGGATTGATTGTTTTGATTGGACGGGGTCCTGGGGCCCTTGAGTATGTTTCAGATGGGTTTCAGATCATTGCTCCTTATTTTGAACCTGCTGATTTATAGTGCAGGGATTGTTCTTCGCGGTCATGGCTGGAGGGTCGTGATCATGGAGTGGAGTTTTGGGAAGGAAGATATTTTACTTTTTGCGGGCGCGTGAGAGGCGTCGCGTTCGCGGAGTTCTGGGAGGTATTGATACGCGTTCGCACTCAGGTGTCGCAATCGTGAAGGTGCATGGTGGTTGGAGCATTTGTCTACGTGATCGTGAAGGTGCGTGGTGGTTGGAGCTTTTGTCTACGTGATCATGAACAGGTGGCCATGTTAACATAAGTTGGTCTGAGAAGGGACGCGTTCATGTGAAGGACATCGCATTTGCAAAGGGAATTTCTGGCCGGTGTATTTTTTCTCTCCGCAATCGTGGTGGATGTCCAGCGATCGCAATGTATATGCTTGGGAAGAATATTTAAGTACTCTATTATCACATGTTGAGTTATAGAGCTCGGATTTGGGCAATCTTGGAGGGGAGTTTCACGTTTTGGATTGGAGTAAGTGTTTTCGATTAGGATTTGTTCATTATTTATGATTCCATCCTTGATTTTAGCATTTAGTTGGCGAATTAAAGTGAAGAAATTGGGTGTTTTAGAAAGAATTTTTCTAAATCATAAATTGATGATTTGAGGGTTGATTTATGTCGGATGTGGATGAAACGCATATATTTATACTCGTATCGGAGTGGGTGTTCGGAATTTGTGAGTTCGGTTGGGTTCCGGAGTGCGGGCCCGGGGTTGACTTTTTGGGTTGGTTAAAGATCTTTGCTTTATCATTTAGATTGTTTCCTATGGCTTTTGTTGTTGATGATACTAAGTTATTTTGGCTAGATTCGAGTCGTCCGAATGTTGGTTCACGGAGGAAGGGCTTATTATAGAATTGATTTGGATTTCTTGAGGTAAGTATCTTACCTTGTTGAGGCGCTAGTTGCCTGAGTTATCTGTGATAGCTATGTGCCATGGGTGGCGCCCATGTGTTAGGTTGAGCCCATGTGCGATCACCGAGTTATTATTCATGCTTGGGGTAGTTCTTAGGCTATGATATGCCTTAAGTTAACTGCTAGGATTCATGCCATGATGTTTCTCCTATTTGTACCCATTTTTGTGAGCTATTTGTACCATGTCTGAGGTCACACACAAGTTAATCTCCTGATTGAACCTGATAATCGCTACTTTTGTGATATATTACCTGATTTGAGCTATGATATATAGCAGACTCCGCACATGCATACACTTTAGCATGTCACTTATACCAGTACAAGAGTATGAAATTTGATGTTCATTGATCATGTACATGTATTCCTGTTAATATGCTTTCTATATGATATAGTTTGGACTAGCAACACGTGACCACACCCGTGCAGATTGTATTATTGAGCATGTGACCACGTCGGGCACATTTTGATATTGAGCTTGTGACCACGCCAGGCGAATTGTGATATTAAGAACGTGAGTTGTCCGTGCAGCATGTGAGTTGCCTCTGCGGATCTGAGTTATTGTTACTATTGGCACGTGAGTTGTCTGTGTAGCACGTGAGTTGTCCGTGCGGTTGATATATTATTGGCATGTGAGTTGTTCGTGCAGCACCTGAGTTGTCCATGTAGCGTGTGGATATGGATCCATCCCCCTAGGTTCACCCTTTCATGTTCCTTCTTGATATTGTACCTGCGGTTCTAGAAATCAGATCAGTGGTTTGGTACGGTTATGGAAGTTCTGAGGAAAAGCTGGCCAGTGTTTGATTTGGTTATTGCATTTCATCTTTACTTGCAATTTCCTTGGTTGTTTACCTGATTTATTTGCTTATCTCCTTTATATGCTGGATTGTCGACTGAGCACAGTATGTTAAGAAATTATGCGCACCAAGGTGGCTCTTTATGAGATTTATATCTTGCTCATATGATTGTTCTGTACTTGGTGAATTCATGAACTGTATAGGTGATTAGCAAGTATCACTAATAATTCTTGCTTTTATTATGTCGCCGAGGTTTGTTATAAAACTTTCTAAGTACATGGGGTCGTTTGTGCTCATACTACACTCCGTACATAATTGTGCAGATCATGGTGTTGGACCAAGCCACCAGTAGTTGAGGCTTATTGTTGATTTGTCATCCTAAAGATGAGGTAGATCTGCATCTCGACTGCAGTCTTGGCGTCTCTTTTTATTTTGTAATGTTGTCTTTATTTCGGACAATATTGCCATTTAGGTTTTCTCACTTGTATTTCCGATTTAGTTCTTATGTCTATATTTACCAGTTTTAGGGGATTTGTTATGTATCGACACTGTTGTTTATGTTAATTGGCCTTAGACTTCTACTATTTCTGTTAATTCAGTATTTATATTTTCTTTTCGTATGCCTGGCTTGCCTAGCAAGTGAGTTAGGCGCCATCACTGCCGGTTAGTGGTTTTGGGTCGTGACAAGTTGGTATCAAAACCCTAGGTTCATAGGTTCTACGGGTCATCAGCAAATTTAGTAAAGCCTTGCGAATCGGTACGGAGACGTCTGTACTTATCTTCGAGAGGCTACCGATTTGTTAGGAAAAAAAACTTCACTTTCTTGCATTCTTTTCATGAAGATTTATTAATTCTGAAGTTTGAACCTTTACTCTTTTATTCTCTAATAGAAAGTGAGGACATGTTCAGTAGGATCAGGTGCGCAAGCACCAGAGGCCGAGGTGGAGGCCGATGTGGGGCTCGGACTACAGCTAGAGCAGCACCTGTGGAGCTACCAGTCGCTTCAGTGGAAGAGTAGGTTTCGGATACTAATGAGTCGGTGGGACCAGTTTAGAAACTAGTGGTACCTATTGTTATACCTGGTCTTCAGGAGGCTTTGGCTTAGATATTGAGTATGTGCATGAGCTTGGCTTAGGCTGGGGGAGGAGCCCAGACTCTCGTTGCCCGGACATCGAAGTAGCTAGCTCAAGGTTAACAGACACCAGGGGTGTTACCGGTTCAAGCAGTTGTTGCTGCTTGGGATAAGGTTGGGCCACCTATGTCTGCTTTGGAGCAAAAGAGGTTGGAGCGATTTAAGAGGCTTGACCCTCCAGAGTTCAATGGAGGAGAGTTAGAGGATGCTTAGAGTTTTCAGGATCTGTGTCATCAGATTCTTCACACAGCTAGTAATGTGGACATTAGAGGAGTTGCCTTTACTACTTTTCTTCTGACAGGGGCAGCCTACAGATGGTGGCAAACCTATGAGTCATGCAGGCTAGGTGATGCAACATCACTCACACATCAGTTCTCAGTTCTCAATTCTCTGCTTAGAGAGGTTTGT
The DNA here is from genome assembly GCF_000390325.3 of Nicotiana tomentosiformis. NCBI lineage: Eukaryota > Viridiplantae > Streptophyta > Magnoliopsida > Solanales > Solanaceae > Nicotiana > Nicotiana tomentosiformis. The sequence continues at coordinate 14,825,031 of NC_090821.1, read as the reverse complement.
CCCACGGACTCGCATGAAGGAGTTGCATAGGGAGATTGAGAAGCTACGACAGAGGGATATGACTTTGACCCAATATGAGATGAAGTTTGCATATTTGGCACGTCATGCAGTATGGTTGGTTCCCACTGAGAGTGAGAATATCAAGAGGTTCATTGATGGCCTTAATTATGGGTTACGTTATAGTTTGGCTCAAGAGCCCGAGGCTGATGCTAGGTTTGATTAGGTGGTTGAGATTTCTAGACGTTTGGAGCAGGTTTGCAGGCTTGAGAGTGAGTAGCAGGAGGACAAGGGGCCTCATGGTTCAGGTGGATTCAGCGGTGCCTCATTTGGAGGCTAGTCACATTACAGTAGAGGTCGTCCTTTTAGTCCCGCTCAGGCAGCTCGTCAGTTTCCTCATGGTTCATCAGTTAGCCATAGTTCATACAGTGCTCACGGAGTTCAGTCGTCATTCAATGCACTGCCGGCACAGAGTTCTTACTGTGCTCCATCTTCCCAAGGTTCCATAGGTAGTTATTAGGATTATAAATGTCAACAGCTTCGTCAGAGGAGGGGTTGTTTTGAATGTGGAGACTTGAGTTTTCTCAAGAGAGATCTCCCCAGACTTCTGAGTAGTGTACCACAGAAGAGCTCGCAACCTATTATACAGTAGCTATGCCACCTACACAGCCAGCTAGGGGTAGGGCTCAATAAGTTCGAGGTCGCCCTAGAGGAGGAGGTCTGTCAGTCAATAGTCAGGCTCGTTGCGATGCATTTCACGTCGGGCCAGAGGCAGCTGCTTCCGACGCCGTGATCATATGTATTATTTTAGTATGCCACCGACAAGTATCAGTATTATTTGACCTTGGTTCCACTTATTCATATGTGTCATCATACTTTGCTCGTTATTCGGATAAGCCTCATGATTCTTTAGATATGCATGTTCATGCATCTAGACTGGTGGGTGATTCTACTGTAGTGGACCGTGTATATCGGTCTTGTATGGTGACCATTGGAGGTTATGAGACTAGAATTGATTTATTATTGGTCAGCATATTAGATTTTGATATGATTTTAGACATGGATTAGTTGTCACCACATCACGGTATTCTTGATTGTTAGTCTAAAACTGTGACGCTGGCTATGGCAGGGCTGCCAAGGTTGGAGTGGAGGGGCTCCCTGGATCATGTTCCTAGTGGAGTGATTTAATACTTAAAGTCACAACAGATGATTGAGAAGGGGTGTTTAGCGTATTCGGCCTTTGCGAGGGATGTTAGTGCTAATAATCCTATTGTTGAGTCGGTTCCAGTATTGAAGGACTTCCCATATAAGTCTCATGTAGACCTACTGAGTATGCCACCCGACAGGGATATTGATTTTGGTATTTATTTGGTGTCAGGCACTCAGCCCATCTATATTCCACCGTATCACATAGCTCCAGTAGACTTGATGGAGTAGAAGGGATAATTATAGGAGTTTCTTGATAAGGATTTCATCAGGTCCGGCCTAGTGTCTCACCATAGGGTGCACTGGTACTATTTGTGAAGAAGAAAGATGGTTCTATGAGGATGTACATTGACTACAGGCAGTTGAACAAGGTTACTCTCAAGAACAAGTACCCACTACTGCGTATTGATGATTTATTTGATCAGCTTCAGGGTGCTAGGGTATTCTCGAAGATTGATTTGAGATTGAGGTACCATCAATTGAAGATCCAGGCTTTAGATGCTTCGAAGATGGCTTTCAGGGCACACTATGATCACTATGAAATTCTGGTGATGTCTTTTGGGCTGACCAATGCCCCAACAACTTTTATACACTTGATGAACAACGTATTTCAGCCGTACTTTGATTTTTTCATCATAAATTTCATTGATGATATATTTGTTTATTCTCGTAGCTGAGAGGATCATAAGCAGTACTTGAGGATCGTGCTCCAGACTTTGAGGGAGAGAAAGATATATGTTAAATTCTCCAAGTGCAAGTTTTAGCTTGATTTAGTGGAATTCATGGGCCACGTGGTGTCCAGTGAGCGGATTAAGGTGGATCCGAGAAGATTAAGGCAGTTTAGAGTTGGCCCGAACTGTCTTATGCTACTAAGATCAGGGGTTTCCTTGGGTTGCATGGGTACTATCGCCGTTTTATGGAGGGGTTTTCATCTATAGCAGCCCCATTATAAGATTAGCGCATAAAGGAGCCCCATTCAGGTGTATGATGAGTGTGAGAAGAGCTTTCAAAAGCTCAACACTACCTTGTCTATAGCTTCAGTTCAGGTTTTACCTTCAGGATCGGGTTCTTATGCACTCTATTGTGATACTTCACGGATTGGCATTGGATATATGTTGATGCAGGAGGGTAGAGTGGTTGCTTATGCTTCGCATTAGTTGAAGCCCCGTGAGAAGAATTACTCTGTATAAAATTTGGAGTTAGCAACCATTATTCACTCTCTCAAGATTTGGAGGCATTACCTTTAAGGCACGTCTTGTAAAGTGTTCACAGATCACATGAGTCTCAAGCACTTATTCAAGCAAAAGGATCTGAACTTGAGTTAACGGAGGTAGTTAGAGCTACTAAAGGACTATGATATCACCATTCTTTATCATCAAGGATAGGCCAATATGGTGGCCGATGATTTCAGTATGAAGGTTGAGAGCATGGGGAGTCTTGCTTATATACTAGTTGGGGAGAGACTGTTAGCATTGGATGTTCAAGCTTTGGCCAATCGGTTCGTGAGATTGGATATTTCGGAGTTCAATAGAGTTCTTGCTTATGTTGTATCATGGTTATCCTTATTTGAGAGCATCAAGGCACGTTAGTATGATGATCCCCACTTGTTTTTCCTAAGGGACACGGTGCAGCACGGTGATGCTAAGGAGGTTACGATTGGAGATGATGGGGTATTGAGGCTTCAGGGCCGGATCTGTGTTCCAAATATGGATGGGTTGCGAGAGTTGATTCTTGAGGAGGCCTATAGTTCGGGGTATTCCATTCATCCGGGGGCTGGGAAGATGTACCATGATTTTAGGCAGTACTATAGGTGGCGGAGGATAAAGAAAGTTATTGTTGAGTATGTTTCTCGGCATTTGAACTATCAACATGTGAAGTACTAGCATCAGAGACCCCGTGGTTTACTTCAAAGGCTTGATATTTCGGATTAGAAGTGGGAGCGTATCACTATGGATTTTATAGTTGGGCTTCCACGGAATTTGAGGAGATGTGATGTAGTGTGGGTCACTATGGGTAGACTGACCAAGTTTGCAAACTTCATTCCAGTCATGACTATCTATTCTTCAGAGCAGCTGCCTCAGATTTATATTCAGGAGATTGTTTGCCTTCATGGTGTGCCCGTGTGTTTATCTCGGATCGAGGCACGCAGTTTATGTCGGATTTTTGGAGAGCACTGCAGCATGAGTTGGGCACACAGGTCGAGCTGAGTATAACATTTCATCTCCAGACGGACGGGCAGTCTGAGCGCACTATTTAGATCTTAGAGACATGTTACTTGCTTGTGTCATTGTATTCGGGGGATCATGGGATCAGTTTCTACCTTTAGCAGAGCTCGCCTACAACAATAGCTATCAGTCGAGTATCCAAATTGCTTATTATGAGGCCTTATATGGGAGGGGGTGTCGTTCTCCGGTTTGTTGGTTTGAGCCTAGGGAGGCTAGATTGTTGGGCACTTATTTAGTCTGTGATGCATTGGAGAAGGTGAAGTTAATTCAGGAGAAGCTTTGTTCGGCACCGTCCAGGACGAAGAGTTATGCTGACACAAAGGCTCGTGATGTTGCATATAGTGGTTGAGAAGGTTCTACTCAGAGTTTCGCTCATGAAAGGTGTGATGAGGTTCGAGAAGAAATGCAAGTTGGGCCCTAGGTGTATTGGCCTTTTTGCGGTGCTCCCGTTCTAGTTTTGCTTTCAGGATCGGATTCTTATGCAGTCTATTGTGATGCTTCATGGATTGGCATTGGATGTGTGTTGATGCAGGAGGGTAAAGTGATTGCTTATGCTTCGTGTCAGTTGAAGTCCCATGTGAAGATATACCTTGTACACGATTTGGAGTTAGCACCCATTGTTCTCGGAATCAAAATTTGGAGGCATTACCTTTATGGCATGCCTTATGAGGTGTTCACAGATCACATGAGTCTCCAGCACTTATTCAAGCAAACGTATTTAAAGTTTAGTAAACGGAGGTAGTTAGAGCTACTAAAGTACTATGATATCAGCATTCTTTATCATCCGGGAAAGGCCAATGTGGTGGTCGATATTTTGAGTAGGAAGGCTGAGAGCATGGGGAGTCTTTCTTATATACCAGTTGGGGAAGAAATATATTTTTGAGTATGTTTCTCGGCGTTTGAACTGTAAGCAGGTGAATTACGAGCATCGGAGATCCGGTGGTTTACTTCATAGGCTTGATATTCTGGAGTGGAAGTGGGAGCATATCACTATGGATTTTGTACTTGGGCTTCCACGAAATTTGAGGATATTCGATGCAGTGTGGGTCATTATGGACAGACTGACCAAGTTTTCACAATTCATTCCTGTCATGACTACCTTTTCTTTAGAGCATCCGACTCAGATTTATATCCAGGAGATTGTTTGCCTTCATGGTGTGCCCGTGTCTATTATCATGGATCGAGGCATGCAGTTTACATTGCATTTTTGGAGAGCACTCCAGTGTTAGTTAGGCACACAGGTCGAGCTGAGTATAACATTTCTTCCCTAGATAGACGGGCAGCCCGAGCGCACTATTCAGATCTTGGAGGACATGCTACGTGCCTGTGCCATTGATTTCAGGGGATCATGGGATTAGTTTCTACCTTTAGCAAAGTTCACCTATAATAATAGCTATCAATCGAGTATCCAGGTGGCTAATTATGAGGCCTTATATGGGACGCTGTGTCATTCTTGGTGGGTTGGTTTGAGTCTGGGTAGGCTAGATTTTTGGGCACTGATTTGGTCTGTGATGAATTGGAGAAGATGAAGTTGAATCAGGAGCGGCTTTGTACGGCGTAAAACAGGTTGAAGAGTTATGATAACAGCAAGGTTCATGATGTTGCATATAGTGGGCGAGAAGGTTCTACTCAGATTTTCGCCCATGAAGGGTGTGTTGAGGTTTGGAAAGAAGGGCAAGTTGAGCCTTAGGTATATTGGCTCTTTTGCGGTGCTCGTGAGAGTTGAAGATGTGGCCTACAGTCTTGCCTTGACAACTAGTCTATCGAGATTTCACCCAGTGTTTTATGTTTCCATGCTCTGGAAGTATTATGGTGATCTGTCACATGATTTAGACTTCGGCACGATGCAGTTTGATGAGGATTTGACTTATAATGTGGAGTCGCTGGCCATTTTGGACCAGCAGGTTTGGAAGTTGAGGTCAAAGAATATAGCGTCGGCGAAAGTTCATTGGAGGGGTCAGCCAGTCGAGGATGCTACTTGGGAGACCGAGCAGGAGATGCAGAGCGAATATCCTCACCTTTTTGATACTTCATGTATGATTCTACACTCGTTCAAGACGAACGTTTGTTTAAGAGGGGGAGAATGTAACAACCCGAATGGTCGGTTTGATTATTTATGCCTCGTTTCCCCTATTTAATGCTTTACATATGTGTATTTATAGTTATTGGACTTGCTGGGGTAACTGATTTGGTTTCAGAGAAGTTTTGGATTAAATCGGGACACTTAGTCCCAAGGTTGGATGCCTAAGCTGTAAGAGTTGACTGGAGTTTAACTTTTTGGTGGACGACTTCGGAATGGCTTTTTGACGATTCTAATAGCTTCGTATTGTGATTTTGAACTTAGGCGTATATATGTATTTTGATTTGGAGGTTCCTAGGTTGTTTTGGCTTGTATTGGCAAAAGTTAGAAAGTTGAAGGTTTGGAAGGCCGATAGATTTGACCGAGAGTTGACTTTATTGATATCGGGTACGGATTGTGGTTGTGGGAGTTGGTATAGGTCTGTTGTATCATTTGGGGCTTGCATGCAAGTTTTGAGGTCATTTCGAGTTGTTTAGGCTTGTTCTGGCGTAAGTTTTGAATTCGGAAATTTGGTTTAGTTCCTTAGACTTGAATTCATGTGTGATTCATGGTTTTGATGTTGTTTGGTTGGATTTGGAGCCTCGTGCAGGTTTGTGTTATGTTTGGGATTGGTTGATGTGATTGGACGGGATCCCGGGGGGCCCTCATTTGTTTCAGATGGGTTTCAAACCATTGCTCCTTGTTTTGAACCAGCTGATTTCTGGTGCAGGGGTTGTTCTTCGCGATCGTGGTTGGAGGGTCACGATCGCGGAGTGGAGTTTTAGGCGGCAGATTTTATACACTTCGCGGATGCGTGATAGGTGTCGCGTTCACGGAGCTCTGGGAGGTGATGATACGCGTTCGCGCTCAGGTGTAGCAATCACGAAGGTGTGTGGATTGCTGGAGCTTTTGTCTACGCGATCATGAACGTGTGGCCACGTTCGCGTAAGCTGGTCTGGAGAAGGGTCGTGTTCGCGTGAATAACATCGTGTTCGCAAAGGGAATTTTTGGCTGGTGAGTTTTTGTTCCTTGCAATCGCGATGGATGTCCCACGATCGCGATGCATATGCTTGGGCAGAATATATAAGTACTCTATTTCGAGGGTTTTGGTTATTGTATCACATTTTCACTCGAATTTGTTCATTATTCATGATTCCATCCTTGATTTTAGCATTTAATTGGTGAATTAAAGTGATGAAATTGGGGATTTTAGTAAGAACTTTTCTAAAGCATAAAATGATGATTTGAGGGTCGATTTGAGGTCGGATTTGGATGAAACACACATATTTGGACTCATTTCATAGTGAGTGTTCAAAATTTGTGAGTTTGGCCGGTTCCGGGGCGCAAGCCCAGGGTTGACTTTTTGATTTTGGTTAAAGATTTTAGCTTTATCATTTGGAATCGTTTCCAATGGAATGTATTGATGATATAAAGTTATTTTGGCTAGATTCGAGTCATCCATAGGGTCACTCAGAAAGGGCTTATTAAAGGATTGAATTGTCTTTCTTGAGTTAAGTATCTTCCCTAAGCTTGCTTAAGGCACTAGTTGCCTGAGTTATTTTTGATAGCTACGTGCTATGGGTGGCGAACATGTGTTGGATTGATCCCATGTGCGTGCACGGGTTATTATTCATACTCAGGGTAGTGCTTAGGCTATGATATGCCTTGAGTTAGTTGATAGGCCTCATGCCGTGATGTTTCTCCTATTTGAATCCCGTTTTGCGAGCTATTTGTACCATGTATGAGGACTCATAGAGGCTAATCTCCTGATTGAACTAGATAATTGCTACTTTTGTGATGTATTACCTAATGTGAGATAACACACTTTTCACATGCATACACTTTAGCATGTCACTTATACCAGTACAGGAGTATAAAAATTGATGTTTATTTATCATGTAGATCTATTCCTGTTTATCTGTCATCTGTGTGATATGGCTTGATTGTGATATTGAGCTTGTGACCACGTCAGTTGGATTGTGATATTGAGCACGTGAGTTATCCGTGCAGCACGTTAGTTGTCTGTGCGGATCTGAGTAATTGTTACTATTGGCACATGAGTTGTCCATGCAGCACGTGACTTGTCTGTACAGCTGATATATTATTGGAACATGAGTTGCCCGTTCAACTCGTGTGTTGTTCGTGCAGCATGTGAATATGAATCCATCCCCCTAGGTTCACCCTCTCATGTTCCTTCTTGATGGTGTGCACGCGGTATGAGAAAACTGATTAGTGGTTTGGTGTGGTTATGAAAGTTCTAAGGAAAAGCTGGCCACAATTTGCTTTGGGGATTGCATTTCATCTTTGCTTGCAATTATTCTTAGTTTTTTACCTGATTTATTTGCATATCTTCTTTATATGATGAATTGTCGACTTAGCAGAGTATGTTAAGATATTATGTGCACCAATGTGGCTCTTTCAGAGATATATGACTTGTTCGTATTATTATTTTGTACTTGTTGAATTGATCAACTGTACAAGTGATTAGCAAGTATCTTTTATAATTCTTGCTTCTATTATTTCGCCGAGGTTAGTTAAGATACTTCCTAAGTACATGAAGTCGGTTGTAATCATACTACACTATGCACTTAATTGTGCAGATCCAGGTATTGGACCGAGCCACTAGTAGTTGAGGCTTATTGATGAGTTGCCATCCGAGAGACGACATAGACCTGCATATCGATCGCAGTCTTGACGTCTCTTTTTATTTTGTATTGTTGTCTTTATTTCAGGCGGTATTGCTATTTATCTTTTCCGACCTGTATTTCCGATTTAGAGATCATGACTCTATATTTTACCAGTTTTGGGGAATTTGTTGTGTATCGATGCTGTTGTTTATGTTAATTGGCCTTAGACTTGTACTATTTCTGTTAATTCAGTATTTATATTTCATTTTCATTATGCTCGGCTTGCCTAGCAAGTGAGTTAGGCATCATCAAAGCCGATTAGTGGTTTTGGGTCGTGATATAAAGCCAACGCCCGAGGCTACACAAGAAGCGAGAGTATAGTATGAGTACAACTAACCCAATATACTTAGTAATTATCGAGCATAACCTTAATGAGATAGTGGCAAAGCTATGACAAGACAGTTAATTATAAACATGTGCAAGTAATAAGCAGAAAGCAACAAAAATAGAGAGGCGAATAAAAGAATTAGTGCAGATAAGAGAATAAATAACAAGTTTCACAAATATAACAACACGACATAACCTTAAGATACAGACACCACATAAGAGAAACACCAAATAAGAAATAAGCTCAAGTCATCATATTTGTTGCGGCGCACAATCCAATCCAACCAATATATCGTTGTGGCATGCAACCTAGTCCAATCTTAATATCGCCGCGGCATGCAACTCGATCCAACCAATATACCGTTGTGGCGTTCAACCCGATCCAATATCAATACCAATCCTCATGAAAATACCCAACAAGCAGCAAACATGACATGGTGTATAACATAATACTATATAGAAAACGAGTAAGCAAAATATACCAAGGAAAGGAGAAACATGATAGGCATTTCAGTATTTCAAGAGAGATCTCGAAGATATATCCCAATAAGGCCCCAAACATGGCCAATAACATGTAAGAAATCAAAGAGTCTCATAATCTAACATAACATATGAGAATAACACAAGAATTAGGAAAGTACATGAGTAAAACTACTTCTACCCGCATGATTTAACCCATGACCAATGCATATACACTTGTGCCCATGAATATACACCGTCCCGAACATATTTAGCTCATAACAAGTAAGACATTTACGATAAAATTCTCTCAAATCAAGGTTAAGCACGATACTTGTATTTTTCAGAACAAATCAACAAGCCCAGACCGCTTTTTATTTAGAAGAAGCCTCCAAACAACTCAAATCTAGTCAAATATTTCTCAAATAAGTCAAAACAATATTTAGAAACTATCTTAGTATCAAAAAGGTTCGATCTTTAACATATTTTAAATAGTCAATCCCAACCCACTTGGTCAAAATCCAAAATCGAGACCAACTCCTGATTACTCATTCATCCATGAGTCCAAAAATATGATTTGTTTCGAGATCTGACCTCAAATCGAGGTTTACATCTCTAAAATATAAAATCTTAAGTTTCTACCTTAATAACCCTTGAAGTTGGGAAGAACATTCTCTCCAAAATTGCCTCATTGTGTAATCTAGGTCACAAAAATAGAATAAAATAAACTAATCCAAAATCTCTGATTTTTATTGCAGCTGCATATATTTTAATTGTGAACTATTATTTGCAATTGCGCAGATCGCAAATGCAAACCAATGGTCGCAATTGCGAAGAGGTGCCTGAGCTACTAAAGTCGCAACTGTGACAATCGTTTGGCAATTGTGAGCATCACAGAGGCGAACCCAGTTTTGCAATTGCAAAGAGAACCGCGCGTTTGCGAGCAGCTCAACGTAATTGCGATCACTGCAGCACCAGCAACTCTAAAACTTACCAAAACAGCCTGAAACAAATCTAAAACTCACCCGAATTTCTCGGGACTATTCAAACAAGTATATAAACCCTATACGAACTTGCTCGGAAACTCAAAACATCAAAATATCATAAAAAATCAAGAATCAACTATTAAAACTCAAAGATTTTAATGTTCATGAACTCAAATTTTCAACTCTTTACAACATTAAGCGCCGAAACGGCCTCGGGTCACCCGGGACCCAAACTTAATATATGTGTAAGTCTAAAATTATCGTACGAACCTACTGAAATTGTTAAAACACCGATTCAAGGCCGTTTACCGAGAATGTGACTATGGTCAATTCCCACAACTTTAAGGCTCTTGAATCAAGATTTCTATATCAAAACACATCTAATCTTATCGAAAATCGAAACGAACCATGCACACAAGTCATAAATCATCAAATGAACCTATTCAAGGTCTCAAATCACAAAACAAAGGCTATAACTTAAAAGGACCGAGCGGGTCATTATATTATTAAAGAACAAGATATGGTTAAGCTAATAATTGAAAGATTAAAGCAAACTCTATGTTGGAATGGGATCTTCCCCTTGAAAATAGCTCAAAAGTAGCTAAATATACTCTACTCCAAGCCCCAAGGTGAAAAAATATATTATAGAATATCTAATAATAGCTATTTATAGCCTATTATAACTTTGGTAAAAATGGACAAAAATGACCCTTCGGGTGCAAAGTGTGGACCGCACAATAAAGTGTGAACACACTTTGAAATCGTGCTTCAACACTTTGCATGGTTGAGGAAAAATAGGATGACATCTTCTAAGCTTCAATTAAATTTGTACGGGTCGCACTCTAAAGCGGGGCATTGCACTTTTTGTCTTTAGTTTTTTCCAACATTTCTTACAGTGAGTGCGGAACCGCACAATAAAGTACGGTTTGTAGTTTTACTTTCAAGTGCTCCACACTTTCGCTTGACAGCTTCTCAGCTTCAGTTCTTCAGATAAGTGCAAAGCCACACAATAAAGTGTGTTTCACAATTTTTTCAGTTTAGCTTCCACAGCTTCTCCCATACTTAGCCATATTTTCAATCTTCTCAAACGATGAAGTTCTTCCGGTAAGTGCGGTACCACACAATGTGAGTCACACTTTTCCTTTTTTCCTTTAACTTTTTCTGCTTCCTTTCATCTGAGTCCAAACTTCTCTACTAGCATTCTTTTGCTCTTTTTAGCTCCTTTTTTACTCTTTTTATTATTCAACATTTCAATAGCAAGAAGTAAGTATCTTTACATAGTTTTTAGGTAGACTTGATACTCAAAGACCTTAAAACATCAAGAAAAGGGTATGGAGTAGGCAAAATAAACTTAACAAGCGTGAAAATATCCTTAAGATTATTGTAAACTTTAGTTATGGAAAACAATAGTTAACTTGAGGCGTATCAAGAACACCGCCCTTAAGAATATTTTGCCATATAGTAATAAATAAAATAAGTATATCCCAGGACTCAACAAGCTTTCTAGTTACAAACCGGAAGCAGAAACAACATAAATAAAAGAGAATAACCTAACTTAGCAGAAAAGGAAGAAAGAGTTTTTAAAATTTTGTGTCTTTAACTCTCCAAAACACCTGGTATATATAGGTACAGGATTAACGGCTAGCTTAGGATTAACACTCACTAACGGCTAGTTAAACATAAATCACCAACGGCTAATTATATTAATATCAGAATTATTCTCTAATAAATTTGTTTTCCCTAGTTTACTGGCAACTTTGAAATTATTTTCATACTGGCTAGTTTTGACCACTTCAAGATAACGAACAAATAAAATAATAAAATTAATAAGTATAACAAAAATATATTATTATTATTATTAATATTGCAAAATGTGAGTTAGACCAGGCATCGCGTATATCTCGCGTGCAAGGGGCAGGGGGAATCGACCCATTTTGCCTTAAGGTTCAACTTTTTGTGCGCGCAGGCTCAATCTCTTTCGTGTTCTTTACAGGGCATTTTCATATATACTCACTTTTGAGGTCACTATTAGAGTTATATCCGCTTTGTAGAAAATTTTGCAAAATATAGCCGCTCGGATCTGAAGTAGTTCAATCTCTTCAATGCAACTTCAGAAATAAAATCTAAAAATCTTCTATCTTTTAAATACAACTTCAGAAATATAACGACCCGGCCTGTCGTTTTGAGTATTATAGCTCACTTCCCCATTTATTATTTATACTGTGCTCATTTGTTGTTATGTGACTTTCCGGGGTAGTAGGTCTAGTTCCGGGGATGTTTCGGAATGGGTTGTGACACCTAGTCCCAAGGTCTGAAGCCTAAGTTAAAAGAACTAACCGGATATTGACTTATATATAAATAATTCTGGAATAGAGTTTTGATGGTTCCAATAGCTCTGTATGGTGATTTTGGACATAGGAATGTGTCTGAATGTTGATTTGAAGGTTCGTAGATGATTTTGGCTTGAATTGGCGAATGTTTGAAAAATAGAAGTTTGGAGGGTTGAGAAGTTTGACCGAGAGTTGACTTTATGGTCAGCGGGCTCGGACTTTGGTCCCGGAAGTTAGAATAGGTCTGTTGTGTCATTTATGACTTGTGTGCAAAATTTGAGGTTAATTGGAGTTGATTTGATAGGTTTCGGCATCGATTGTAGAAGTTGGAAGTTCATTAGTTTCAATAGGCTTGAATTGGGGTGCGATTCATATTTTTTATGTTGTTTGATCTAATTTGAGACCTCGACTAAGTTCGTATCGTGTTTTAGGACTTGTTGATATGTCTGGTTGAGGTTCCGGGGGCCTCGGGTGGATTTCGGATGATTAACGGATCGAATTTGGCTTAGGTGATATGTTGAAATGCCTTAGGTCTGGTGTCATCGCACCTACAGAGGGATTTGCTGCAGCTGCAGGTGCGCAGAAGCGGAGCTGGGCAGTGTGGCTTGGATCGAAGAAGCGATGGGTTGTCTGCAGATATGGTCCCGCATGTATGAAGAGGGGACCGTAGGTGCGCGAGGTCCGATGTTTAGTGGGCTTCGCAGAAGCGACGTTTTCTCCATTCGAAGGGTTCCGAGATTTTATTCATTTTTGGACTTTGGAAGCTCGGATTAAGGCGATTTTTGAAGGGGATTTCACTAGATTTCAAGAGGTAAGTCACTTTTGATCATATTTTTTCATTAATATTGAATACCCATTGAGTTTCCCATCTAGTTTATGTGGTTTTAAGGTGGAATTTTAGGTATTTTGGATTAGGGATTGGAGAGTAAGATTGGGGGATTTGAGTGACAATTTGGTATCGAAATTTAGTAATTTTGGTATGGTTAGATTCATGGTTGAATGGGTGTTCGGATTTTGTTAATTTTGTCAGATTCTGGGATGTTGGCCCGGGGTTGACTTTTGAGTTGACTTTTTGACTTTTGCTTAAGAACTTAGATTTATCATATGGAATTGATTCATATAGCTTGTGTTGATTGTATCGAGTTGTTTGTGGCTAGATTTGAGTCGTTCGGAGGCCGATTCGCGAGGCAAGGGCTTGTTAGAGTAGAGATTTGCACAGTTTAAGGTAAGTAACCTTTTTAAACTTGATCCTGAGGGTATGAACCCTTGAATTACGTGTTATGTGATTGGTGTTGAGGTGACGCACATGCTAGGTGACTGGCGTGTGGGCGTGCACCATAGAAATTGTGACTCAGTCGATTTCATCTATCATTTACATATCATATCTCAATCTTTGTTGATATTTATTGATACATCATATTATCCTTTTTGGGCGGATTATCATGATATTTGTGAGCCTAAGAGACTGGAGAGACGAATGACTGAGTTAGGCCGATGTCCTGATTGTTAATGATGTTTATGGGATCGGGATGCATGCCGCATCAGGCTTTATTAATTCATGTCATGATTGACTTATATTAGCGCTTGGGTAGGATCCGCCCCTCTAGAGTCTGACTTACCAGCAGTGAACGCAGGTACCTCCTAAGTGCGAGTGCCGAGCAATTGGGAGGACTGAGTGATTTTGAGGACTGAGTGACTGTGAGGACTGAGTGACTGGGAGGACTGAGTAAATTAATACTTTGAGATTATGCATATGACTTTCTCATTGTGTTGCATTACAATTGGCATGCATAATTGATATGTAGATATAGAGTTGTATCATTCATTATATCAGTCACACTTGGCATATTTTATCTGTGTTGAACATAAACTGTTAAACTTGAAAGCATGTCCACATTTCTGTGTTATTTAAATCTATATTTGGATTGTACCTATTGAGTTCATCAATGCTTTTTGCCCGAGTTTAGTCTTGTTACTTATTGACTACATTGGGTCGGTTGTACTTATACTACACTCTGCACTTCGTGTGCAGATCCAGGTATTTTCGGGTATGACGGTTGCTAGCTTGGGAGCTTTATCTGTTGGAGACTATCGAGGTAGCTCCTTGGCGTCCGCAGACTTTGACTCTCCTTCTTTTAAGTTATTTGTACTTTTCTATTTTTTTAGACAGTGTTTTTAGCAGTCAGACTATGTTGGAGGATTTTGTATTGAGTCGCGGTATTTTTCTTATTAGTTAATTATGCGATTTACTATTTAAGACTATTTCTGTTTGTTTTAAATTAAAGATGCATGTTTATTGGCAGTTATCAGCTTGCCTAGTATGGTGATAGGCTCCATCATGGCATTTGAGATTTGGGCTGTGACAAGTTGGTACCATAGCCTAAGTTACATAGGTCGCACGAGTCATGGGAAGGTTTAGTAGAGTCTTGTGGATCGGTACGTAAATATCTGTACTTATCTTCGAGAGGTTGTCGAACCATTAGGAAAATATCACTTTCTTGTATTCTTGTCATGCGAATTTGTTGATTTCGAAAACTAAATTTCTATTATTCTATCTCTCACAAATGGTGAGGACACGTGCTATCGGATCGGGCGGACGACCACCAGTACCACCAGTTAGGGCCACGAGAGGTCGGGGTCGCGGTAGAGGCTAAGGTGCAGCTCGTACAGCAACTAGAGTAGCACATGTAGACCCACAAGTTGCTCCAGCTCAGGAGTAGATTCCAGATGTGGTTGAGCCGGCAGGACAAGCTCAGGCACCAGCTGTGCCCGTTCTGATACCAGGCCTTCAGGAGCCTCTGGCCAAGATATTGACTATTTGCACTAGCCTTGCTCAAGCGGTTTCAGTTTTGGCCGCACCAGCCAATTCTCAGGTCGGGGGAGGTGCTCAAACTCCTGTCGCCCGTACTCCAGAGCAGGTGGTGCAGGGACTTCAGACACCGGAGGTACTACCAGCCCATTCGACTATAATTGCTCAGGCCCAGGTGGGTCCCAATATGCGTGATGCGGAGCAGAAGAGACTAGAGAGGTTTGGGAGGCTCAAGCCTCCAACATTTAGTGGGGATGAGTCAGAGGATGCTCAAGACTTCTTTCACAGGTGCCAGCGGATTCTTTGCACGACGGGTATTTTGGAGACTAGCGGTGTCCCATTTACTACTTTTCAGCTGATAGGGGCAGCCTTCAGATGGTGGGAGGCTTATGAGCAGAGCAAGCCAGCCGGTGCTGAACCAATTTCTTGGCACGAGTTCTCCGTTGTCTTCTTGGAGAAGTTTGTCCCACCAATCCGTAAGGAATAATTTCATAGGCAGTTTGAGTAGCTACGCCAGGAGGGTATGTCTGTGACCCAATACGAGATGAGATTTTCAGATTTGGCTCATCACGTGATCTGGTAGGTTACCACAGAGAGGGAGAAGATTAGGAGCTTCATTGATGGCCTCCGTTATGGATTGCGTTTTGTTATGACTCGAGAGAATGCACTAGGTGCTAGGTTCAATGAGGTGGTTGATATTACTCGGCGGCTAGAGCGGGTCCGTAGTCAGGAGCGTGAGAAGAGGGAGGCCAAAAGGCCTCGTAGTTCGAGTAGTTTCAGCGGTGTTTCTTCTAGAGGGCAGTCCTACCACAGCAGAAGTCGTCCTTATAGGCCTGCTCAGATGGCTCGTCTGGTTCATCGTGGCGCATCATCTAGCCATGGTTCATACAGTGCTCATCGGGTCAGTCATCTCTCAATGCTCTCCCAACTCAGAGTTCATCTTGTGCTCCATCGGTTCAGATTTTATCTGTGCCAGGTCCTTCTAGTAGTTATTCTGGTTCTCGGGGGCCGATTCAGTCCCCCACCACCAGCAGGGAGTTGCTTCGAGTGCAGGGAGTTTGGGAATATGTGGAGATAGTGTCCATGCCGCTTTGGAGGTCCAGTTCATTAGAGGGGTCAGTTCATGACTTCCTCACCAGTTACTTCACCACCCGCCTAGCCAACTCGGGGTGGGGCTCAGGCAGCTAGAGGTCACCCCATAGGGGGAGGCCGATCAGGTGGTGGTCAGGCTCAATTTTATGCTATCTCTGCCAGGCCAGAGGCCGTTGCTTCAGACTCAGTGATCACATGTATTATTTCAGTGTGTCACAAAGATGCTTCCACATTATTTGACCCAGGTTCCACTTATTCATGTGCATCATCCTATTTTACTCATTATATGGATATACCCCGTGAGTCCTTACTTTCACTTGTTCATGTATCTATGCCGGTGGCGATACTATTATTGTGGACCATGTGTATCGGTCGTGTGTGGTGACCATTGGAGAGCTGGAGACTAGAGTTGATCTCTTATTGCTTAGTATGAATGATTTTGACGTGATTTTGGGTATGGAATGATTGTCTCCATGTCATGCTATTTTGGATTTTTATGCTAAGACCATGACGTTGGCGATGCCGGGGTTGCCGAGGATCGAGAGGAGAGGTTCTCTACATTATGTTCCCAGCAGAGTGAATTTATATTAGAAGGCCCAACGGATGGTTGGGAAGGGATGTTTGTCATATTTGGCCTATGTGAGTGATGTTGGTGATGATACTCCTATTATTGATTTTGTTCTGGTAGTGCGAGACTTTTCGGATGTGTTTCCTGCAGACCTGACTGGCATGCCACCCAACAGGGATATTAATTTTGGTATTGACTTGGTTCCTAGCACTCAGCCCATTTCTATACCTCCGTATCGTATGGTACCAGCAGAGTTGAAGGAATTGAAGGAATTCCAGACCGTCTTCAGCTACTGAGATTTGGAGTTTTCTCTGCTTGACCGGATATTATCATCACTTAATGGAGGGTTTCTCGTCCATTGAAGCGCCTTTGACCAGGCCGACCTAGAAAGGTTCTCCATTCAGGTGGTCAGATGAGTGTGAAGAGAGCTTTCAGAAGCTCAAGACTGCCTTGGCCACAACTCCAGTTATAGTTTTGCCTTCAACGTTGGGTTCTTATACAATGTATTGTGATGCTTCTCGAATTGGTATTGGGTGTGTCTTGATGCAGGAGGGTAGAGTGATTGCTTATGCTTCATGCCAGTTGAAGCCTCATGAGAAGAACTATCTTGTTCATGATTTGGAGTTGGCAGTCATCGTTCATGCATTGACAATTTTGAGGCATTATCTCTACGATGTATCTTGTGAGGTATTTACGAATCATTGGAGTCTCCAACACTTGTTCAAACAAATGGATCTAAATTTGAGGAAGCGGAGATGGTTGGAGCTTCTAAAGGACTATGATATCAACATTCGGTATCATCTCGGGAAGGCCAATATGGTGGCTGATACCTTGAGTAGGAAGACAGTGAGTATGGGTAGCCTTGCATTTATTCCGGTAGGTGAGAGACCGCTTACATTAGATGTTCAGGCCTTGGCCAATCAGTTCGTGAGGTTAGATATTTTGGAGCCTAATTGGGTTCTAGCTTGTGTGATTTCTCGGTCTTCTTTATATGATCGCATCAAAGAGCGTTAGTATGATGGCCCCAATTTGCTTGTCATTAAGGACACAGTTCAGCACGATGATGCCAAGGAGGTTACCATTGGAGATGATGGGGTGTTGTGGATGCTGGGTCGGATTGGAGTGCCCAATATGAATAGGCTACGTCAGTTAATTCTTGAGGAGGCCCACAGTTCGTGGTATTCCATTCATCCGGGTATCGCAAAGATGTATCAGGACTTGAGGCAGCACTATTGGCGGAGGAGGATGACGAAAGATACAGTGGGGTTTGTAGCTCGGTACCTAAATAATCAGTAGGTGAAGTACGAGCATTAGAGACCGGGCGGTTTGCTTCAGAGACTTGAGATTCAGGAGTTAAAATGGGAGCATATAAGCATGGACTTCGTACTTGGGCTCCCACAGACTTCGAGAAAGTTTGATGATATTTGGGTGATCGTGGATCAGTTGACCAAGTCCGTGCATTTCATTCCAGTTGGGACTACTTATTATTTGAAGAGGTTTGCTGAGATCTACATCCGCGAGATTGTTTGCCTTCACGGTGTGCCGGTGTCCATCATTTCAGATCAGGCCATGCAGTTCACGTCGCAGTTCTGGAGGGCAGTGCAGTGAGAGTTAGGCACATGGGTTGAATTGAATACAACATTCCACCCTCAGACGGGCGGGCGGGCAGAGCGCACCATTCAGATATTAGAGGATATGTTATGCGCTTGTGTCATGGATTTCGGGGGCTCATTGGATCAGTTTATGCCGCTTGTAGAGTTTTCCTACAACAACAGCTACCAATCGTGCATTCATATGGCTCCGTATGAGGCTTTGTATGGGAGGCGATATCGGTCTCCGGTGGGTTGGTTTAAGCCGGGAGAGGCTAGGCTATTGGGTACTGACTAGGTTCAGGACGCTTTGGACAAGGTTAAGTTGATTCAGGATTGGCTTTGAACGGTACAGTTTAGACATAAGAGTTATGCCAATCGGAAGGTTCGTGATGTTGCTTATATGGTGGGAGAGAAGGTACTTCTAAGAGTTTCACCCATGAAGGGTGTTATGAGGTTTAGAAACAACGACAACCTGAGCCATCGGTATATAAGGCCTTTTGAGATATTTGAGAGGATTAGAGAGGTGCCTTACAAGCTTGCATTGCCGCCTATTCTATCGAGTGTTCATTCAGTATTTCATGTTTCCATGCTTCGGAAGTATTTCGGCGATCCGTCTCATGTTTTGGACATCAGCATGGTTCAGTTAGATGGTGATCTGACCTATGATGCGGAGCCGGTGGCCATTTTGGAATGGGGGGTTCGAAAATTGAGGTCAAAGAATATAGCTTCACTGAAGGTGTAGTGGAGAGGTTAGCCAGGCAAGGAGGCTACTTGGGAGACCAAGAGGGAGATGCGGAGCAAATATCCATACCTATTTGAGACTCCAGGTATGATTCTATACCCGCTCGAGGACGAACGTTTGTTTAAGAGGGGGGATGTAACGACCCGACCGGTAGTTTTGAGTCATTTCGGGGATGTTTCAGAATGGGTTGGGAAACTTAGTCCCAAGGTCGGAAGCCTAAGTTGAAAGAGTTGACCGAATGTTAACTTATGTGTAAATGACTCCGAAATGGAGTTTTGATGGTTCTGATAGCTCCGTATGGTGATTTTGGACTTCGGAGTGTGTGCGGATGTTGATTTGGAGTTTCGTAAATAATTTTGGCTTGAATTGGAGAAAGTTGGAAAAATAGAAGTTTGGAGAGTTGAGAAGTTTGACCGAGAGTTGACTTTGTGGTTACCGGGCTTGGAGTTTGGTTTCGAAAGTTAGAATAGGTCAGTTGTGTCATTTATCACTTATGTGCAAAACTTGAGGTCAATCAGAGTTGATTTGATAGGTTTCGACATCGACTGTAGAAGTTGGAAGTTCATTAGTTTCAATGGGCTTGAATTGGGGTGCGATTCGTGTTTTAATGTTTTATGATGTCATTTGAGACGTTGACTAAGTTCTTATCATGTTTTAGGAATTGTTAGTATGTTTGGTTGAGGTCCCGGGGGTCTCGGATGGATTTCGGATAGTTAACGGATCGAATTTGGCTTAGGTGATATACGGAAGTGCTTCAGGTCTGGTGTATTGGGCCTGCGGGGGGATTGGCCGCAGAAACGGCTAGAAGTGCGCAGGTGCGAAATGGGAGAAGGATGTTGGGAGGCACAGGTGCAGAGGAATATCTGCAGAAGCAGACGCTCTCCTGCGCGAAGTGTTCCGCAGAAGCAGAGCTGGAAAGTGTGGCTTGGATCGCAGAAGTGATGGGTTGTTCGCAGATGCGGTACCACTGGTGCGATGAGGGGACCGCAGGTGCGTGAGGTCGGGTGTTTAGTGGGCTTCGCAGAAGCGACATTTTCTCTGCAAAAGCGGGATCGCAGGTGCGACCCTTGGCTTCGCAGGTGTAAAATGCCTGGGCAGTGTATATATTAGAATAGTTCCGAGATTTTATTCATTTTTGGACTTTGGGAGCTCGGATTAAGGCAATGTTTGAAGGGGATTTCACTAGATTTCAAGAGGTAAGTCACTTTTGATCATTTTTATTCATTAATATTGAATACCCATTGAGTTTCCCGCCTAGTTTATTTGTTGTTAAGGTGGAATTGTGGGATTTTGGACTAGAGATTGGAGAGTAAGATTTGGGGATTTGAGTAACGATTTGATGTTGGAAATTTGGTAATTTTTGTATGGTTGAACTCGTGGTTGAATGGGTGTTCGAATTTTGTTAATTTTGTCGAATTCCCGGACGTGGTCCCAGGGTTGACTTTTGAGTTGACTTTTTGACTTTTGCTTAAGAACATAGATTTATCATATGGAATTGATTCATATAGATTGTGTTGATTGTATCGAGTTATTTGTGGCTAGATTCGAGTCGTTCAGAGGCCGATTCGTGAGGTAAGGGCTTGTTGGAGTAGAGATGCACGGTTTGAGATAAGTAACATTTCTAAACTTGATCCTGAGGGTATGA
Source organism: Nicotiana tomentosiformis (assembly GCF_000390325.3). NCBI lineage: Eukaryota > Viridiplantae > Streptophyta > Magnoliopsida > Solanales > Solanaceae > Nicotiana > Nicotiana tomentosiformis. Next base: position 14,804,307 of record NC_090821.1, on the reverse strand, counting down.
ACCCCTGAATTACGTGTTATGTGATTGGTGTTTAGATGACGCACATGTTAGATGACGGGCGTATGTGCGTGCACCGTAGAAATTGTGACTCAGTCGAGTCCATGGAACTGTGTAGTCATCTAATCTGAGTATTATTCGTGTAGTCTTCATGTGTTAGAGGAATTGATCTATGATTTATGTTAGAAATTATGCTTAGGCTATATGTTGGTATTGATAGGACCCACATAGGTCATTGTGTTGTTGAATTACTTTCTTAATTTACAATTATTTACTTAGTCACATCTATCATTTACATATCATATCTGAGTCTCTGTTGCCATTTATTGATATATCATATTATCATTGTTTGTTCTGATTGTCATGATATTTGTGAGCCCGAGAGACTGGAGAGATGGATGACCGAGTGAGGCCGAGGGCCTGATTATGAGAGATATTTATGGGATCGAGCTGCATGTCGTAGCATGCTTTATTGATTCATGCCATGATTGGCTTATATTAGCGCTTGGGCAGGATCCGCCCCTCCGGAGTCTAACTTACCAGTAGTGAGTGCAGGTACCTATCACGCCCTAACCTGGGGAGGCGTAGCTGACACCCGGTGCCGTACTAGCCCGAGCGAAACCCTCTGTAACTTATATGTTTTTCTTCAGTAACTATCATGGGCCAACATGGCCACAACTCATAATGTATAACTATAAGTGGGCAAATATTGTATCAATGAACCATCGTTCTTAAAACATGAGTACATATGGGCCGTCAAGGCCTCTGACATACTGTACAAAATGAACCTCAGTCTACCAAGCCTCTAAGATTATTTGACATCAAATGGGACAGGGTACTGGCCTACCCATAAGTCTGTAGCAAAACTCTGAAACAATGACTCATAGACTCGGTCGCACTCCAAATGAGGTGGAGTCTTACCGATCCTTCGCTGAATGCCAATCTCATCTACTATGAGGGCTCGTCAAATTGATTATCTATACTTGCAGGCATGAATGCAGCGTCCCCAACAAAAGGACGTCAGTACGAATAATGTACTTAGTATGTAAGGCAGAACTGAAACATAACAATAAGTCAACAATAATTAAAGACATATAAGAATCAACCTGAATCTCTGAAGTGTCACTGTATATGCATACTTATTATACTTGCATATATAATGCTTCTCTTTAAGACTATTTCTATTATCCATATCGTATGATGCATGACTGCCCAACTGATTAGTGGTAACTACCTGACCGGCCATAGCGCGGTGGTAAATGCATGGCTGCCCGACCGGCCGTAGCAAAGTGGTAAATGCATGGCTGCCCGACCGGCAGTAGCTCGGTGGTAAATGTATAACCGCCTAACCGGCCGTAGCTCGGTGGTAAATGCATGACTGCCCGACCGATCGTAGCTCGATGGGATATGTATAACTGCCCAACCGGCCGTAGCTCTATGGTAAATGCATGACTGCCCGACCAGCCATAGCTCAGTGGTAAATGTATAAAGATGCATGTATCACTATATTATAAACATTAACATCTTTATCAAATACCTCAATAGAGACTTAGGAACATACTTAGACATGCTTGAATATCATTTTACATAAATGAGTAACATAGACATCCTTAACTGCTAGAGAGTAGAACCACTTATGGAATAACATTTCGTTTACGTATTGTTGCTTGGATCATGCCAAAAGAAAGAAGGGATAGCCTTAATATACCTGAGCCGATTCTCTTGACAATCCTTCTAACACACGCTAATCGCGACGAAACACGTAACGGCGAGATCGAAATAGGGAACAATCCGTATGATATTCTTGAGAAAGATTGCACAGTACCCCCTTAGAATCGTAAATCCCATGTTGCTATAGTATTAAGTAGTCTTTGTATGAAATGTTGAAGAAAATCACATTACCAGAATGATACCTCTCTTTGTATGATACATCTCTTTACTAGAATGTTGAAATGTTGAAGCAAATCATTAAGTAGTCACGTTTGTATGAATTGCAAATAAGTAGATACCTCTATTTAGTGAAGTAAAGAGATCTTTAAATGTTGTGAGCTCCATCCGTTCAAGCTTAGCATCTTAATGAGATAAGGAAATCTCTAAATTTGTTGGTTTTATGGGGCCTACTTTAGGATGATTAGGCCATAAAACGCTTCTTAAAATATGCCACCTTTTTATATGACTTAAGAGTCATTTCTTGGCTTCATCAAGACAACCTTGGGCTTCCACGTTAAGGACACTTAGTCTTATCCATTTTACTCTTAATTACCCAATTAGCTTAATTACTTAATTAATTACTATTATGGTCATGTGGTACCTTGTATGGCACTAGTCCACAAATACGGGGTATTATAGCTTGGACCGTATTTTATCCCAAATTATCAAACTTCGACGAAACTCATTTTCTTTGATTCGCTTTCCTTCTCACCTTCACGAATTTACTCATCACTTGTTTGAAATAGCATAATACTTATAATGCCAAAATAATCTCATTCCTGAACTTAGGTCGATTAACTTACGACGAAACTTTAATGTACGACAATGCGGGATGTAACATCTCATTTCCGAGCTTTTATCAATTTACTTATGGCGTACTTTTACGTATGAAAATATGGGGTGTAACAGTACCTACTGAGTACGAGTACTGAGTGCGAGTGACGGGCGATAGGGAGGACTGAGTGACTGTAAGAACTGAGTGACTGTGAGGACTGAGTGACTAGGAGGACTAAGTGGATTAAAACTCCAAGAGTATGCATATGACTTTATCACTGTGTTGCATTACAGTTGGCATGCATAATTGACATGTAGATATAGAGATGTATCATTCATCATATCAGTCATACTTGGCATATGTTATCCGTGTTGAACTTAAGCTATTAAACTTGAAAGTATGTCTATATTTCTGCGTTGTTTAAATTTATATTTAGACTTTACCGGTTGAGCTCGTCATTGCTTTCAGCCCGAGGTTAGTCTTGTTACTTATTGAGTACATTGGGTCAGTCGTATTCATACTATACTCTGCACTTTGTGTGCAGATCCAGGTACTTCCGGGTACGGCGATTGCTAGTTTGAGAGCTTTATCTGTTGGAGACTATCGAGGTAGTTGCCTTGGCGTCCGCAGACCTTGACTCTCCTTCTTTTCAATTATTTGTACTATTCTATTATTCTAGACAGGTTTTTTAGCAATCAGACTATGTTGCCATTTAGATGCTCATGTACTCAGTGACACCCGAATTTTGAAGGATTTTGTATTGAGTCACAGTATTTTTCTTATCAGTTAATTATGAGATTTACTATTTAAGACTATTTCTGTATGTTTTAAATTAAAGATGCATGTTTATTGGGAGTTGTCAGCTTGCCTAGTATTGTGATAGGCGCCATCACGGCATGTGAGATTTGGGTCATAACAAGAAATCTGAATCTTAAGTAGTTTAATCTTTTCAATGCAACTTCAGAAATAAAATCTGAAGTTCTTCTATCTTTCAAATGCAGCTTCACAAATTTAAATCTTAAGTAGTCAATCTATCGAATGCAACTTTAGATTTCGAATCTTAAGTTCTGAAACATAAATTTGTTCTTCGAATTTCAACTATCCAATATAAGATTCAATGCCCAAATCGCAAATTTGAAAAATAACTTTTAAAAATAATAGAAAATAAATCGCAATCATCAAATAGTCATAACAACAACAAATTTAACAAACTCATTTTACAACTAAGAAGAAGAAGCAGACGAAGAAACTCTAAGCACAAAGAAGAAGAAAACAATAGTATAGAAGAAGAAAAAATGTATGTATCCGAAGTAATTCAAAAATTGAGTATCAGATGATCTCTTTTTAAAAAGTGAGTACAAATTTAATTGATATCACAAAACTGAGAGCCACACAACTAGCCCACTAAAAGGGTAATTATAAATAAAGTAAAAGAATGATTTTTTCCCGATATGAGACAACTCCCTTTTAAGATACCCAACATATTCTTCCTAACTAACTATATTTTCCTCTTTCCACACTTGTGATACAAAAAGAGGAAACAAGCTTGCATGCACTCATCGTGTAACAAAGCTTTCCTCTTTTTTTTAAAGACTATATGTAACCGTCGTGTTGTATGTATTTTGAAGGTAAGGTTGATGTTCCTCTTTTCCTTTGTAAATGCAACTTGACGAAATTGAAAGAAAGGATCGAACCAGACCCGAAACACCAAAGATTATATACCTGAGATGGTGGTAAGTTTACATATGAAAATATCTTCGTAGTAAATAAAATATTACCGTTATAGCAAGTTATATGTATTATTATACTTATTTAGTTATTTAATATCTGTTGTTACTTGTAGTTATACATGATAGGACAGGTGTTGTCAAAGTATGCGATTACATACGACGTTCATGTGGACTTTAAAAAACGTCTTCTCCGAAATTATCGGCGTCCTCTTCAATTACTTCTATTTTACTGAGTCTTTCTTCTCAGTCCAACTCCAGCAAAATCCGCTACTTATAACATTGTATACGGTCAAATCCGAGCTTTTTCTTCATGTAATTAGTCGAGATTGGAACGTGATGAACCGAGAGTCGTCATTTTAACATCGAGATCAGAAGTAAAGCCAGGTTATCAAGCTCAAGATATCGAGTTCGAGTCAGTATCGAGTTATGACATGAAGTAGTGTTATCGAACTCAAGAGTCAGAGACAAACCAATACCAAGCTCGAGTCAGTATTGAGCTCAAGTCACTATCAAGCTCGAGATCCAGAAATCGACCGATACCCAGTCCGACCAAGATCGAGCTAAGAGACAAAGAGTCGTTGTAGCGGCACCAGGGAGAGAATCTCGGCGGAAATTAAGGAAAAGCTGATCAACTAATCTATCATGGGATCCCCACTATATATTTTTTATTATATCCAAAGAAGGATTCTTCCACTATATTAAGATTGGGTATTGTTTCTATAAAGAAGAACATTGAACATCCAGAGAAGAAACACTGATACATTCACAAGATTATTACATTGATAGTTGAGATTATCCTTTTTGAGCTTGGACATTGATTCACCGTGCTTGATTATAAATCATTCTCTATTCAATTTGGTTTGTATTTTATTCTTTTACACAGTCAATATTCGATATATTTCTACTTACTTTTCCGATTTGTGCCAAGCTATACCACGTATCCTTAGAACTACGTATAAATTCAACTCTATCCATTTTTCAGCTAACCAATTTGGCGCCCAGCGTGAGGTTAAGGATAATAGTGGTTATTTGGTGTGAATATCTGTGCAACACACTATTTTACACTTGCTCTTGGAAGTATCTTTGATTTCAGGCTGAAAACGAAGAATTCACAATTAATGGCCATATCTATCGACAACGAAGTTGCCTTCAAGATGAGAACAACAACTCAACGCCCGGGGGTGATAGACCACTTGTCAATCCCCTTGGAGCTCAGGTCGAAGAGCCAATAGACGTTAATTCACATGTGGCAATCGAGGCAAACCAACGTTCCGACCCTGAAAATAGTATTCATGGTGGAACTCGATCTGCAGCTCGAAATACCCAAAATGCTGAGGAAAACGAAATCAGCTTGCGTATGATTTTCGAAATGTTATAAGCTCAACAAGTAGCAATAGCCCAGTTACAGAGCCAAACCCAGGCACCGACCAGGCTCGAGCCCACTCCACCCCAAGAAGTCACCCACAAAACGGGACCAGCTGTAGTGATGTCAAATGAGCAAGATTCGGGAACTAATCCCGAAATTGTTAAGATGCTCGAGTAACTGACAAAACGAATAGAGTCAGAAGAAAGGAGGATTGAAGCGAATGACAAAAAAATGGAAACATATAACTCCAGGGTTGATCAGATCCCGGGGGCACCATCGATATTGAAAGGCTTGGATTCCAAAAAATTCGTACAAAAGCCTTTCCCCCCAAGCGCAGCTCCGAGACCGATCCCCAAAAAGTTTCGCATGCCCGAAATTCCTTAATATAATGGAATGCCCGACCCCAATGAGCACGTTACCTCTTACACATATGCCATTAAAGGGAACGATCTAGAAGACGACGAGATCAAATCTGTATTATTGAAAAAATTTGGTGAAACTCTGTCAAAGGGAGCAATGATATGGTATCATAATTAACCGTCTAACTCTATCGATACTTTTGCTATGCTTGTAGATTCTTTCATAAAAGCACACGCTGGAGCCATAAAGATAGAAACCAGGAAGTCAAACCTTTTCAAGGTAAGGCAAAAAGATAACGAGATGCTAAGAGAATTTGTATCTCGTTTCCAAATAGAACGAATGGACCTACCACCAGTCACAGACGATTGGGTTGTTCAAGCTTTCACTCAAGGTCTGAACGAACGAAGCTCGATAGATTCACAACGGTTGAAGCAGAACTTGATCGAGTACCCAGTTGTTACCTAGGCCGATGTTCACAATCGGTATCAATCAAAGATTAGAGTCGAAGACGACCAGTTGGGTTCTGGGTCCATTATTAAAAGGGACCTCAACAGAGAACAAAGGCCGATCAGGGACTGATACCGGTCGCATAGTGGAGATTATAGGGGCAACGAACCAAGACGTAACCTCGTACAAAGCAATAAAAGAAGTGATCGAGACCAAGGGTCTCGGGGGCTGATGAACAAGAATGGGTTCGACAGGCATACTGGACCTAAGGAAGCACCGCGATTATCGGAATATAACTTCAACATCCATGCATCCGCCATCGTGTCGGCTATCGGACGCATCAAAGATATTAAATGGCCTCAACCTCTGCAGATCGATCCAGCCCAGAGAAATCCCGATCAAATGTGCGAATATCATGGCACTCATGGCCACGGAACGGTAGATTGCAAGCAATTGAGGGAGGAGGTAGCCCGGTTATTTAATAAAGGGCACCTTCGAGAATTTTTAAGTGACCGGGCCAAAACCCATTTCAAAAATAGGGATTTCAGAAGACAAAACGAACAAGAAGAGCCACAACACATCATCCACATGATCATCGGTGGAGTCGATATCCCCCATGGGCCGGTGGTTAAACGCACTAAGATATCGATTGAGAGAGAGAAGCGATCTCGGTCTCAAGATTACACACCTAAAGGAACCTTGTCCTTTAGTGATGAAGGTGCAGAAGGAATCATGCAACCCCATAACAATGCACTGGTAATATCTGTACTTATAAATAAAACTCAAGTTAAGCGTGTGTTAATTGATCCAAGTAGTTCGACCAACATTATTAGATCGAAGGTCGTAAAGCAGCTTGGTATACAGGACCGGGTCGTGCCCGCATCCCTGGTTCTAAAAGGATTCAATGTGGCATGTGAAATTACTAAGGGCGAGATAATCCTACAAATAAACATGGCCGGGACCATCCAAGAAACGAAGTTTCACGTGATTGAAGGTGACATGAGTTATAACGCTCTTTTTGGAAGGCCTTGGATCCACAATATGAGAGTTGTACCCTCGACCCTCCACCAGGTTCTAAAATTTCCAACATCGGAGGGAGTCAAAATGGTCTACGAAGAGCAACCGACCGCAAAAGAAATGTTTGCCATTGATGAGGTGATTCTGATATCTACACTATCATTGACAAAGGGATCAGATTCGAAGGGGGAACAGGATACCAAATAACAATCACAAACGTCAGCCTCAACCCAACTAGAGAATCAGAAAGCTGACGAAGATGATGACTATGGGATCCCTTGATCCTTTGTGGTCCTCGATGATACCGACGCTACCCAGTCAACAATCGAAGAACTGGAGCAAATCACGCTTGTTGAACATCTGCCCGAGCGAAAGATATGCCTGGGCACGGGGTTAGATCCCGAGCTCAGGAAAAAGCTTACTCAATTTCTTATAGCTAACATGAACTGTTTCGCTTGGTCACATCTCGACATAACAGGGATCCCACCGGAGATAGCCACTCATACACTAAGCTTGGATCCAAAATTCTATCCCATAAAGTAAAAAAGAAGGCCCAGTCTGAGGTCAAACATGCCTTCATCAAGGATGAGGTAACCAAACTTCTTAAAATAGGATCCATTCGAGAAGTTAAATACCTAGAATGGCTAGCAAATGTGGTGGTGGTCCCTAAAAAAGAAAACAAACTTAGAATGTGTATAGATTATAAAGACTTGAAAAAAGCATGCCCTAAGGATTCCTTTCCTTCGAGACTCTCAGTTTTCTCGATTCCTACTCTGGGTACAATCAGATACAAATGAGAATCAAGAAAAAACCTCGTTTGTCACCAAGTACGGCACCTATTGTTATAATGTAATGCCATTCGGTCTAAAAAATGCTGGTGCAACTTATCAATGCCTAGTAAATCGAATATTCAAAAAACAAATAGAAAAATCAATGGAAGTTTATATTGATTACATGTTAGTTTTAAGTCCCTGCGAGTAGAGGACCATTTAAAACATTTGTAGGAAACTTTCGACGTACTAAAGAAGTACAATATGAAGCTCAACCCCAAAAAATGTGCATTCGTGGTTGGCTCGGGCAAGTTTCTTGGTTTCATGGTATCCAACCGAGGAATCAAAATCAGCCCCGATAAAATTAAAGCTATCGAGGACATCACGGTAGTAGATAATGTGAAGGTCGTGCAAAGGTTAACGGGGAGAATAGCCGCCATGGGACGATTCATTTCGAGATCCTCAGATAGGAGCCACTGATTTTTCTCACTGCTTAAGAAGAAAAGCAACTTTGCATGGACTCCGAAATGCCAACAAGCATTGGAAGAACCAAAGCGGTATTTATCGAGCCCGCCTCTGCTTCATACCCCAAAAGTGGATGAACAACTTTACTTGTACTTAGCGGTCTCGGAGATAGCGATAAGTGGAGTCCTGGTTCGAGAAGATCGAGGTACGCAATTCCCTATTTATTATGTCAGTCGGACCTTAGGCAAGGCCGAAACTAGATATCAACACTTAGAAAAATTAGCGCTTGCTTTAATAAGCACCTCTAGGAAATTAAAACCATATTTCCAATCTCACTCGATACATGTTGTAATAACTTATCCTCTTCGAAACATTTTGTGCAAACCTGATCTTTTGGGTCGATTGGCCAAATGGGACATAGAAATCGGTGGGTATGATATTGAGTATCGACCCCGAACCGCTATCAAGTCTCAAATCTTGGCTGACTTTTCGCCAACCCTCATGCCCGAGATTGAAAGAGAGCTACTTATAAAATCAGGTACCTCTTCGGGAGTCTGGACCCTTTTCACGGACGGTGCCTCGAACGTGAAGGGGTCCGGATTAGGCATTGTACTAAAATCACACACAGGTAATGTAATTAGATAGTCTATCAGAACTACGAAATTGACTAACAATGAGGCCGAATATGAGGCCATGATTGCAGGTCTCAAACTAGCTAGAAGCATGGGAGCAGAGATCATAGAAGCTAAGTGTGATTCCCTCCTCGTGATAAACCAAATTAACGGGAATTTTGAAGTCCAAGAAAATCGAATGCAAAGGTACTTGGATAAATTACAGGTGACTCTACATCAATTTAAAGAATGAACTTGGCAACATATACCCAGAGAACAGAATAGCGAGGCCGACGCCCTTGCGAACTTAGGTTCATCGGTCGAAGATGACGAACTCAACTCGGGGACTGTCGTACAACTCGTAAAATCGGTGATCGAAGAAGGTCACACAAAGATAAATTCCACAAGTCTAACCTGGGATTGGAGAAACAAATATATAGAGTACTTCAGGAATGGGAAACTTCCATCAGATACAAAGGAATCGAGAGCTTTGCGCAAAAAGGCAGCACGATTAACCCTATCCGAAGACGGAACGCTATTCAGACAAACTTTTGATGGACCATTGGTAATATACTTGGGACCAGGAGATACCGATTACATACTACGGGAAATTCAGGAGGGCACTTGTGAAAACTATTCCGGTGCAGATTCGTTGGTCCGCAAAGCGATCAGAGCAGGGTATTATTAGACCAATATGAGCAAAGATGTGAAGGCGTTCCGTCTTCGGGGATGGACATCATCGGCCCCCTCCCATCGGCCCCAGGTAAAGGTCAGTTTATTTTGTTTATGACTGATTATTTTTCTAAATGGGTTGAAGCACAGGCTTACGAGAAAGTCGTAGAAAAAGAAGTGATCATATGTCGATTTGGGGCGCCAGCCGAGATTGTATGTGATAATAGAAAACAATTCATCAATAGCAAAATAACTAAATTTCTCAAGGATCACAAGATCAAAAGGATCCTATCAACACCGTACCATCCCAGCGGAAACAGACAAGCCGAATCGACCAACAAAACCATTATCCAAAATTTTAAGAAGAAATTGACCAACGCCAAAGTAAAATGGAAAAAAATACTGCCTGATGTCCTATGGGCATATCGCACAACATCGAAATCCAGTACCGGAGCAACGCCATTCTCGTTGGTATATGGCGCCGAAGCTTTGATCCCGGTTGAGGTCAGAGAAGCTAGCATCGGGTTTCAATATGCAACAAAGGAGTCAAATAACGAGACCATGAACACGAGCCTAGACTTGTTGGATGAAAAATGAGAGGCCGCTCTCGTCCGATTGGCCGCCCAAAAATAGCGGATCGAAAGATACTACAATCGAAGAACCAATCTTCGATATTTTAAAATCAGGGACTTGGTACTAAGGAAAGTCACCCTCAACACCCAAAATCCGAATGTAGGAAAACTGGGTCCGAACTGGGAAGGACCATATCAGGTCCTCAAAATCATCGAAAAAGGGTCCTACAAGCTCAGCATGATAAACGGCAAACAACTGCCGAGCAATTGGAACGTTTCGCACCTAAAACGATATTACCGCTATGGTACAACCCTCTCATGTTCATTTATATTTTGAAATTAACCCTTACAGGTGTTCGACCAAAAACAGGGATGGATTATTCAACTCGAAGCCTTTAGGTCTGAAAGCACGTATTGCACTCTTTTTTCCTTAGACCGGTTTTATCCCAAATGGATTTTTTCGGCAAGGTTTTTAATGAGGCAACCATTGATCGTGCTAACTTAGAACAATTCAACAGCATCTGAGGCCTCTTTACAATCAAACTCGAATACTGGGGGGCATTACCCTCGAATACATCAAGTTTGATTATCAAATTCGATGCAAGAAAGTTACCTCATGACAACAGGGCTTTGATAGGACAAAATTGTAAGGGCCAAATGGTCAAAACGCTCCATGCCCATGTAGTTTGCCCGAATCCTGGCACAAAACATGAACGCATGTATAATGACCTATAAAGAGAAATTTCTTCTTTATCGTTATTTTATATCCCAGAAAAATTCCTCTATTTCGTGATATATTATGCAAACAAAGCCCAAGGGCTACCTTATTTCAAGTTCGAGCAAGTCCTTACTCGACCACTAAGCCTAAGGGATATTCTTATTTCGGGTTCGAACAAATCCTCACTCAACTATAAAGCTTAAGGGCTACCCTCACTCGAGTTCGAGCAAACATTCTCACTCGGGGACTATCTATCAATCCCAAGGGCTGCCATTAATTTGGGTTATAAAAATCATTCTCACTCGACTTCAAAGCCCAAGGGTTGCCTTATTTTGAGTTCGAGCAAGTCCTTACTCGACCACTAAGCCTAAGGGCTATTCATATTTCGAGCTCGAACAAATCCTCACTCAACTATAAAGCCGAAGGGCTACCCTAACTCGAGTTCGAGAAACCATTCTCACTCAAGGACTATCTATCGAGCCCAAGGGCTACCATTAATTCGAGTTCGAGAAATCATTCTCACTCGACTACAAAGCCTAAGGGCTACCTTATTTCGAGTTTTAGCAAGTTCTCACTCGACCACTAAGCCTAAGGTCTATTCTCATTTTGAGTTCGAGCAATTCCTTACTTGACTACAAAGCCTAAGGGCTACCCTAACTCGTGGTCGAGAAACCATTTTCACTCAGGGACTATCTATCGAGCACAAGGGATGCCATTAATTCTAGTTCAAGAAATCATTTTTACTCGACTACAAAGCCCAAGGGCTACCTTAATTTGAGTTCGAGCAAGTCCTCACTCGACCACTACGCCTAAGGGCTATTCTTATATTGAGTTCGAGCAAGTTTTCACTCGACTATAAGGCCTAAGGGCTACCCTAACTCGAGTTCGAGCAACCATTCTCACTCGGTGACTATCTATCGAGCCCAAGGGCTGCCATTAATTCGAGTTCGAGAAATCAATCTCACTCGACTACAAAGCCCAAGGGATACTTTATTTCGAGTTCGAGCAAACCACTAAGCCTAAGGGCTATTCTTATTTCGAGTTCGAGCAAATTCTCACTCAACTATAAAGCCTAAGGGCTACCCTAACTCGAGTTTGAGCAACCCTTCTCACTCGGGGACTATCTATCAAGCCCAAGGGCTGCCATTAATTCGAGTTCGAGAAATCATTCTCACTCGACTACAAAGCCTAAGGGCTACCTTATTTTGAGTTCGAGCAAGTCCTCACTCGACTATAAGGCCTAAGGGCCACCCTAACTCGAGTTCGAGTAACTATTCTCACTCGAGGACTATCTATCGAGCCCAAGGGCTGCCATTAATTCGAGTTCGAGAAATCATTCTCACTCGACTACAAAGCCTAAGGGCTACCTTATTTCGAGTTAGAGCAAGTTCTCACTCGACCACTAATCCTAAGGTCTATTCTTATTTTGAGTTCGAGCAAGTCCTCACTCTACTATAAAGCCTAAGGGCTACCCTAACTCGAGGTCGAGCAACCATTTTCACTCATGGACTATCTATCGAGCCCAAGGGCTGCCATTAATTTTTGAGTTCGAGAAATCATTTTCACTCGACTACAAAGTCCAAGGGCGACCTTATTTTGACTTCGAGCAAGTCCTCACTCGACAAGTAAGCCTAAGGACTATTCTTATTTTGGGTTCGAGCAAGTTCTCACTCGACTATAAAGCCTAAGGGCTACCCTAACTCAAGTTCGAGCAACCATTCTCACTTGGTGACTATCTACCGACCCCAAGGGCTGCCATTAATTCGAGTTCGAGAAATCAATATCACTCGACTACAAAGCCCAAGGGCTACTTTATTTCGAGTTCGAGCAAACCACTAACCCTAAGGGCTATTCTTATTTCGAGATCGAGCAAATTCTCACTCGACTATAAAGCGTAAGTGCTTCCCTAACTTGAGTTCGAGCAACCGTTCTCACTCGGGGACTATCTATCAAGCCCAAGGGCTGCCTTTAATTTGAGTTCGAGAAATCATTCTCACTCGACTACAAAGCCCAAGGGCTAACTTATTTCGAGTTCAAGCAAGTCCTCATTCGACCACTAAGCCTAAGGGATATACTTATTTCGAGTTCGAACAAATCCTCACTCGACTATAAAGCCTAAAGGTTACCCTTACTCGAGTTCGAGCAACCATTTTCAATCAAGGACTATCTATCGAGCCCAAGGGCTGCCATTAATTCGAGTTTGAGAAATTATTCTCACTCAACTACAAAGCCTAAGGGTTACCTTATTTCGAGTTCAAGCAAGTTCTCACTTGACCACTAAGCCTAAGGGCTTTTCTTGTTTTGAGTTCGAGCAAGTCCTCACTTGACTATAAAGCCTAAGGGCTACCCTAACTCGAGTTCGAGCTACCATTCTCACTCAGGGACTATCTATCGAGCTCAACGGCTGCCATTAATTCGAGTTCGAGAAATCATTTTCACACGACTACAAAGCCCAATGGCTACCTTATTTCGAGTTTGAGCAAGTCCACACTCGACCACTAAGCCTAAGGGCTATTCTTATATTGAGTTTGAGCAAGTCCTCACTCGACTATAAAGCCTAAGAGTTACCCTAACTCGAGTTCGAGCAACGATTCTCACTCAGTGACTATCTATCGAGCCCAAAGGCTGCCATTAATTCGAGTTCGAGAAATCAATCTCACTCGATTAAAAAGCCCAAGGGCTACTTTATTTCGCGTTTGAGCAAACCACTAAGCCTAAGGGTTATTCTTATTTCTAGTTCGAGCAAATTCTCACTCGACTATAAAGCCTAAGGGCTACCCTAACTCGAGTTCGAGCAACCGTTCTCACTAGGGGACTATCTATCAAGCCCAATGGCTGCCATTAATTCGAGTTCGAGAAATCATTCTCACTCGACTACAAATCCCAAGGGCTACCTCATTTTGAGTTTGAGCAAGTCCTCACTCGACTATAAAGCCTAAGGGCTACCCTAACTCGGGTTTGAGCAACTATTCTCACTTGGGGACTATCTATCAAGCCCAAGGGCTGCCATTAATTTGAGTTCGAGAAATCATTCTCACTCGACTACAAAGCCTAAGGGCTACCCTTTTTCGAGTTTGAGCAAGTTCTCACTCGACCACTAAGCCTAAGGTCTATTCTTATTTTGAGTTCGAGCAAGTCCTCACTCGACTATAAAGCCTAAGGGCTACCCTAACTCGAGGTCGAGCAACCATTTTCACTCAAGGACTATCTATCGAGCCCAAGGGTTGCCATTAATTTGAGTTTGAGAAATCATTTTCACTCGACTACAAAGCCCAAGGGCTACCTTATTTCTAGTTCGAGCAAGTCCTCACTCGAACACTAAGCCTAAGATCTATTCTTATATTGAGTTCGAGCAAGTTCTCACTCGACTATAAAGCCTAAGGGCTACACTAACTCGAGTTCGAGCAACCATTGTCACTCGGTAACTATCTATCGAGCCCAAGGGCTGCCTTTAATTCGGGTTCGAGAAATCAATCTCACTCGACTACAAAGCCCAAGGGCTACTTTATTTCGAGTTCGAGCAAACCACTAAGCCTAAGGGCTATTCTTATTTCTAGTTCGAGCAAATTCTCACTCGACTATAAAGCCTAAGGGCTACCCTAACTCATGGTCGATCAACCATTTTCACTCAGGGACTATCTATCGAGCCCAAGGGCTGCCATTAATTCGAGTTCGAGAAATCATTTTTACTCGACTACAAAGCCCAAGGGCTACCATATTTCGAGTTCGAGTAAGTCCTCACTCAACCACTAAGCCTAAGGGCTATTCTTATATTGAGTTCGAGCAAGTTTTCACTGGACTATAAAGCCTAAGGGCTACCCTAACTCGAGTTCGAGCAACCATTCTCAATCAGGGACTATCTATCGAGCCCAAAGGCTGCCATTAATTCGAGTTCGTGAAATAATTCTCACTCGACTACAAAGCATATAACCCTTATTTCGGGTTCGAGCAAGTTCGCACTTGACCACTACGCCTAAGGGCTATTCTTGTTTTGAGGTCGAGCAAGTCCTCACTCGACTATAAATCATAAAGGCTACCCTAACTCGAGTTCGAGCTTCCATTCTCACTCAGGGACTTTCTATCGAACTCAAGGGCTGCCATTAATTCGAGTTCGAGAAATCATTTTCAGTCGACTAGAAAGCCCAAGGGCTACCTTATTTCGAGTTCGAGCAAGTTCTCACTCGACCACTAAGCCTAAGCGATATTCTTATATTGAGTTCGAGCAATTTCTGACTCGACTATATAGCCTAAGGGCTACCCTAACTCGAGTTCAAGCAACCATTCTCAATCAGTGACTATCTATCGAGCCCAAGGGCTGCCATTAATTCAAGTTTCAGATATCAATCTCACTCGAATACAAAGCCCAAGGCCTACTTTATTTCGAGTTCGAGCAAACCACTAAGCCTAAGGATATTCTTATTTCGAGTTCGAGAGAATTATCACCCGACTATAAAGCCTAAGGGCTACCCTAACTCGAGTTCGAGAAACCGTACTCACTCGGGGACTATCTATCAAGCCCAAGGGTTGCCATTAATTCTAGGTCGAGAAATCATTCTCACTCGACTACAAAGCCCAAGGGCTACCTTATTTTGAATTTAAGCAAGTCCTCACTCGACTATAAAGCCTAAGGGCTACCCTAACTCGAGTTCGAGTAACTATTCTCACTCGAGGACTATCTATCGAGCCCAAGGGCTGCCATTAATTCGAGTTCGAGAAATTATTCTCACTCGACTACAAAGCCTAAGGGCTACCTTATTTCGAGTTTGAGCAAGATCCCACTCGACCACTAAGCCTAAGGTCTATTCTTATTTTGAGTTCGAGCAACTCCTCACTCGACTATAAAGCCTAAGGGCTACCCTAACTCGAGGTCAAGCAACCATTTTAACTCAGGGACTATCTATCGAGCCCAAGGGGCCATTAATTCGAGTTCGAGAAATCATTTTCACTCGACTACAAAGCCCAAGGGCTACCTTATTTCGAGTTCGAGCAAGTCCTCACTAGACCACTAAGCCTAAGGGCTATTCTTATATTGAGTTCGAATAAGTTCTCACTCGGCTATAAATCCTAAGGGCTACCCTAACTCGAGTTGGAGCGACCATTCTCACTCGGTGAATATCTATCGAGCCCAAGGGCTGCCATTAATTCGAGTTCGAGAAATCAATCTCACTCGACTACAAAGCCCAAGGGTTACTTTATTTCAAGTTCGAGCAAACCACTAAGTCTAAGGGCTATTCTTATTTCGAGTTCGAGCAACCATTCTCACTCGGGGACTATCTATCAAGCCCAAGGGCTGCCATTAATTCGAGTTCGAGAAATCATTCTCACTCGACTAAAAAGCCCAAGGGCTACCTTATTTTGAGCTAGAGCAAGTCCTCACTCGACCACTAAACCAAAGGGATATTCTTATTTCGAGTTCGAACAAATCCTCACTCGACTATAAAACCTAAGGGTTACCCTAACTCGGGTTCGAGCAACCATTCTCAATCAGGGACTATCTATGGAGCCCAAGGGCTGTCATTAATTCGAGTTCAACAAATCAATCTCACTCCACTACAAAGCCCAAGGGCTAATTTATTTCTAGTTCGAGTAAACCACTAAGCCTAAGGGCTATTCTTATTTTGAGTTCGAGCAAGTCCTCACTCGACTATAAAGCCTAGGGGCTACCCTAACTCGAGTTCGAGCAACCATTCTCACTCAGGGACTATCTATCGAGCTCAAGGGCTGCCATTAATTCGAGTTCGAGAAATCATTTTCACTCGACTACAAAGCCCAAGGGCTACATTATTTTGAGTTTGAGCAAGTCCTCACTCGACCACTATGCCTAAGAGCTATTCTTATATTGAGTTCGAACAAGTTCTCACTCGACTATAAAGCCTAAGGGCTACCCTAACTCGAGTTCGAGCAACCATTCTCACTCGGTGACTATCTATCGAGCCCAAGGGCTGCCATTAATTCGAGTTCGAGAAATCAATCTCACTCGACTATAAAGCCCAAGGGCTACTTTATTTCGAGTTCGAGCAAACCACTAAGCCTAAGGGCTATTCTTATTTCGAGTTCGAGCAAATTCTCACTCGACTATAAAGCCTAAGGTCGAGTTCAAGAAATCATTCTCACTCGACTACAAAGCCTAAGGGCTACATTATTTCAAGTTGGAGCAAGTTCTTACTCGACCACTAAGCCTAAGGTCTATTCTTAGTTTGAGTTCGAGCAAGTCCTCACTCGACTATAAAGCCTAAGGGCTACCCTAACCTGAGGTCGAGCAACCATTTTCACTCATAGACTATCTATCAAGACCAAGGGTTGCCATTAATTCGAGTTAGAGATATCATTTTCACTCGACTACAAAGCCTAAGGGCTACCTTATTTCGAGTTTGAGCAAGTCCTTACTAGACCACTAAGCCTAAGGGCTATTCATATATTGAGTTCGAACAAGTTCTCACTCGACTGTAAATCCTAAGGGCTACCCTAACTCGAGTTCGAGCAATCATTCTCACTCGGTGACAATCTATCGAGCCCAAGGGCTGTCATTAATTCGAGCTCGAGAAATCAATCTCACTCGACTACAAAGCCCAAGGGCTACTTTATTTCGAGTTCGAGTAAACCACTAAGCCTAAGGGCTATTCTTATTTCGAGTTCGAGCAAATTCTGAGTCGACTATAAAGCCTAAGGGCTACCCTAACTCGAGTTCGAGCAACCGTTTTCACTCGGGGACTATCTATCAAGCCCAAGGGCTGCCATTAATTCGAGTTAGAGAAATCATTCTCACTCGACTACAAAGCCCAAGGGCTACCTTATTTTGAGTTCGAGCAAGTCCTCACTCGACCACTAAGCCTAAGGGATATTTTTATTTCGAGTTCGAACAAATCCTCACTCGACTATAGAGCCTAAGGGTTACCCTAACTCAAGTTCGAGCAACCATTCGCAATCAGGGACTATCTATCGAGCCCAAGGGCTGCCATTAATTCGAGTTCGAGAAATTATTCTCACTCGACTACAAAGCCTAAGGGTTACCTTATTTCGAGTTCGAGCAAGTTCTCACTTGACCATTAAGCCTAAGGGCTATTCTTGTTTTGAGTTCGAGCAAGTCCTCACTCGACTATAAAGCCTTAGGGCTACTCTAACTCGCGTTCGAGCTACCATTCTCACTCAAGGACTATCTATCGAGCTCAAGGGCTGCCATTAATTCGAGTTCAAGAAATCATTTTCACTCGACTACAAAGCCCAAGGGCTACCTTATTTCGAGTTTGAGCAAGTCCTCTCTCGACCACTAAGCCTAAGGGATATTCTTATTTTGAGTTCGAGCAAGTCCTCCCTCGACTATAAAGCCTAAGGGCTACCCTAACTCAAGTTCGAGCAGCTATTCTCACTCGGGGACTATCTATTGAACCCAAGGGCTGCCATTAATTCGAGTTCGAGAAATCATTCTCACTCGACTACAAAGCCTAAGTGCTACCTTATTTCGAGTTCGAGCAACTACTCATTCGACCACTAAGCCTAAGGGCTATTCTTATTTCGAGTTCGAGCAAGTCCCCACTCGACTATAAAGCCTAAGGGCTACCCTAACTCGAGTTCGAGCAACTATTCTCACTCGGGGACTATCTATCAAGCCCAAGTGCTGCCATTAATTTGAGTTCGAGAAATCATTCTCACTCGACTACAAAGTCCAAGGGCTACCTGATTTCGAGTTCGAGCAAGACCTCACTCAACCACTAAGCCTAAGGGCTATTGTTATTTCAAGTTCGAGCAAGTACTCACTCGACTATTAAGCCTAAGTGCTTCCCTAACTCTAGTTCGAGCAACCATTCTTACTCGGGGACTATCTATCGAGCCAAAGGGCTGCTATTAATTCGAGTTCGAGAAATCATTCTCACTCGATTACAAAGCCCAAGGGCTACCTTATTTCAAGTTCAAGCAAGTCCTCACTCGACCACTATGCCAAAGGGCTATTCTTACTTTGAGTTCGAGTAAAAACTCAGTCATAGAGACTAAGGGCCACATTAATTCAAGTTCGAGCAAGTACTCACTCGACTAGTCTGACTTCGGTCAAATTACCTAAAGCCTCGAACTTATGAACAAAATTTTCACAAGGCACAGAATGAAATAAAGGCAAGATGGAAAAGAATGAGATCTTTATATATATGAAGATATTTACATAATCCGACCAGGACCCTACACAAAAGATCAAAAATGAAAAATCCTAAGGTTCCTGATTATCTACGGGGGCAGTTTCTTCTCCATAGAGGTCCTCTTCGCTGTCAGACCCGCTTTTGCTCTCGTCGTCATCATCGGAGGCCAGCGTTGCAGCTTTGGTTTCACACTCTTTAGCCTATATTATCTAGTCGGTAAGATCAAAACCTCGAGTGTGGATCTCCTCGAGGGTTTCCCTCCGAGATTGACACTTGGCGAGTTCTACAATCCAATATGCTCGAGTTTGAGCGGTCTCGGCCTCTTTTCTCGCTTGTACTTGAGCTGCTTTGGCATCAGCTCGAAAGATGGCCACGATCGCATCTGCCTCAGCTTTAGCCTTCTCGTCTTTAGATTTGGCCTTTGCATGTTCGGAAGCCAACCGAGCTTCGAGCTCCGCTATTTTTCCTTCCTGGGCCGAGCTCTTCTCTTTCATGCCTCGAAGCTGACTTTCGACCGATGACAATTGGGATAAAGCAGTCTCTTTTTCTGAATCAAAGTGGTCCATACCTTCCTTCCAACCCAAGGTCTCCTCCTTCATCATATCGACCTCCTCGCGGAGCTGCCCGATCACCTCGATCTTCTGCTGCAGCTGTGATATTGAAATATTAGCCACCGTTCCCGAATCGAGTCCATGAGTTTTAAAGACTTTCATTACCTGCTTGATCAAATCAGACTGATCTTGGTAAGCCTTGACCAACTCGGCTCAGAGGTCCTTGATTTCCTCTTCTTTTTGCACATGAAGAAGTTTAAGGGCATTTCTCTCCTCCGTGAGCCCTCGAAGGTCGGCCCCATACCGACTCAGCTCAGCTCGGGACCGAGAAAATGCTTCTCGATGAAGCGCTGAGGCCTACGCAGAAAGAAGAAAAGAATTTAACAAAGAGAAAAACAAACACAAGTGTAATACCAACATGGAGAGTTAAGGCTTACCCGATTCATAGCTTGATGCGCTTTGTTGAAGAGGCTCAAGGCCTCGCCCAGGTCCTTCCTCGAGACCTCCAAGTCACATAGGCCGTTAGCATCTTCGACCCCAGTAAAGTAATCATGGAAGGGATCCTCCCTTCCGTGGACCCCTTCGATAGAGAGGGTCTTCAAGGCTCGAGCTTCTTGAATCATCTCCTCGGAAAATGAGGGAAGCATCGGGGAGCCTCCAATTTCTATTGCCCCAAGTGGATCACTCAGGGCGTTCTTTGCATCTCGAGGGGCTTCGAGACGAGCCCCTACAGCCGTTCCTACCGTTAGATAACTTTGTTGGGAGGAATCTTCAATCCACGGTGACTCGGGGACTTCGTCAGAGGCATTTCTGCAGACTTCATTGATTCAATGGCTTTTGGGGCCTCGGTGCTCATTCCTACTCGGGCTGCCAGCCCGGAGTCGTCTTCTTCCTCTCCTTCGTCTTCATCCCTTAGACGCCGAACAGAGTCTTCGGTCAGGAGGATGATATTCTTCCTCGGCTTACGAGCTACCCTCTTCTTAGGTTCAGGACCCTCGGGGGACGAGATTGTTTTCCTCTTTCTGTCCTTCGCCGATTTCGGTGCCGGGATCGAAGTCTCCCCCTCACCGGATAAGGGCCTCATAATGGCATCTTTGCCAAGGCCTGTATGAAAGGAAATTAAATAAGAAATGCTTCAAACAAAATCATCAAAGATGCAGGAAAAGGGGCTTACCATGAGTTTTGGCCTCCCATCGGCCTTTTGATAAATCGTGCCATGAGCGCTCGGCATACATAGAGGTCAAAGTTAGGTCCCGAACCCAGCTCTTGAGGTTACGAATTGCACCAGGCATCCAAGTGATTGCTACATCACGGAAAATGATATCGATGAGAAGAAGCAAAGGAGAAAAACAATTAATAGGAATTAACTCGGGGATTGTACTTACGCTTCATATTCCATTCCTCGGGAAATGACATCTTCTTGGTTGGGATTAGGTCGAAAGTCCTCACTCGAACGAACCGGCACATCCAGCCTCGGTCCTTGTCCTCGTCTATGTCGAGAACAGCACTTTGGTAGCTCGGCACTGGAGTTTTATTAACCCACCTCGATAGAGGCGTGGGTTGTACAACCTGATGAGGTGGTCAAGGGTAAAAGGCATACCCTCTACTTTGTTCATAAACAGGCGGATCAGAATAACGAGTCACCAAAAAGAAGGATGGATTTGGCCTAGGGTTATTTGGTATTGGCGGCAAAAATCGATGACAACGGGGTTGAGGGGGCCCAACGTGAAAAGGTAAGTATAAACACTTAAAAACCCTTTCACATGAGTAGTAATATCTTTTTCGGGAGACAGGATTATCACTTCTTTGTTCTCCCAGTTGCAATCTTTCCTTACCTGTTTAAGGTATCCCTCAGTTATCGAGCACATATACCTCAATACTGGCTTGCATCGACAGGGAACCGGTGAGGCTTTATCAGTATTAAAATTAGAAGTGAGAATGCACCCCCCAGGAACGCACTCCTCAGGTCGTGGCTCCACCAGTGCTTTATCGCCGGCCGGCCGCGATGAAGAAGCATTTTCTTTTTGAGGAACAGTTTTTGATGTTTTCGCCATTTTGGATTTGAAGATTAAAATAGAAGGAGATGATACGATTTGGTGTTCTAAAAAGAGGTTAGCAGTTAAAATCGCAGATTCGCAAATGAAGAACTCAGAAGATGCAAAAAGGGAGAACTAAGTAGATTTGGAGATTAAGAATTTAAAAGTAAAAAATGGCGAAAAGAGGAGCTAATTATATAGTTCGCAATGACAGTTCAATATCAGCAGTGGCCAACCATCGTCTGATGCACATCTAATGGCTTGGTAACTGAATCGATGGGACATTTAACACGTACGTCATGGGCGGGATCGATGCAGATGTCAGTGTGTATCTAGTCATGTCGTTGAAAAATTATATCATTTCTCGCCACATTCTTTCCGAGAAACGAGGGGACTATCTGTATACGGTCAAATTCAAGCTTTCCCTTTATGTAATTAGTCTATATTGGAATGTGATGAACCGAGGGTCATCATTGTAACATCGAGATCATAAGTAAAGCCAGGTTATCGAGCT
The DNA here is from genome assembly GCF_000390325.3 of Nicotiana tomentosiformis. Lineage (NCBI taxonomy): Eukaryota > Viridiplantae > Streptophyta > Magnoliopsida > Solanales > Solanaceae > Nicotiana > Nicotiana tomentosiformis. The sequence goes on along the minus strand of NC_090821.1, from coordinate 14,781,870 downwards.
CAAGATACCGAGTTCGATTCAATATCGAGCTCGAGTCAATATCAAGCTCGAGTTAATATCGAGCTATGACATGAAGTAGTGTTATCGAACTCAAGAGTCAGAGACCAACGAATACCAAGCTCGAGTCAATATTGAGCTCGAGTCAATATCAAGCTCGAGATCTAGAAATCGACCGATACCCAGACCGACCAAGATCGAGCTAAGAGACAAAGATCCGTCGTAGCCGCACCAGGGAGAGAATCTCCGCGGAAATTAAGGAAAAGCTGATCAACTAATCTATCATGGGATCCCCACTATATATTTTTTATTATATCCAAAGTAGGATTCTTCCACTATATTAAGAGTGGGTATTGTTTCTGTAAAGAAGAACATTGAACATCCAGAGAAGAAACATTGATACATTCACAAGATTATTACATTGATAGTTGAGATTATCCTTTTTTGAACTTGGACATTGATTCACCGTGCTTTATTACAAATCATTCTCTATTCAATTTGGTTTGTATTTCATTCTTTTATACAGTCAATATTCAATATATTTTTACTTACTTTTCTAATTTGTGCCAAGCTATACCATGTATCCTTAGAACTACGTGTTTACCCTCAAAATTGGATAATAATTAAACTTATAATGTTGATTTAAGGACATGTGATTTCACTTAATACCGATTGATAAATATGAAGATTAAAGATAGAATTATACAATAAGGTAAATCAAACCAGTATTTGAGTAGAACTCAACCCTTGAGTTAGAGTATCCTCGAACTGATTGATGCAAGGACAATAAAAACACAATAAGCTGAAAAACAAGAGTGTGAGCGAGGAAGAAAATTATATTGCTTTGTTATCCGTCCTTTTACAAATGGTTAGAACTCCCATTTATATAGTAGAGGAGTTCCACTTATGGTATAATTCTAATTACAGAAAGAAACCCCATGATTAGCTAATTAACCGTTTCTGATTTGATGCGTTTTGAGATTTACGCCACGATCCCCGACCAGTCACCAAGATTTACGCAATGATCTTCGGTCACCAACGGATATCTTGCCTTTATGTTATTATGCTATCTTCGATCTTGCTCGATGTCTGTCTCATTTGTCTTTGATCACTACTAGCTTCGATCTCGATAGGTACCTCGATTTTGAGCTCGGTACCTTATCCTCGCGATATGGCCTATTCCGTTATGAGACCGTCCTTCGATGCAAACTCCCAGTCTCGGTCACATAGTAAAATCGGGTGGGTGTGGTTTTAACCGTATACAGATACTCCCTCGTTTGTTTAGAGTGTAATGAAAAGAAACGAATTGAGCCTTCAATTTTCTACCTCGACATGTCATGACATCATCATTGTGACGTAAGCGACGGAAGTGACTGAAATGTCCGTCTGTACAGTTACCAAGGCATTAAATGTGTGTCAGTCGATGGTCGGCCACTGCCAATATTGAACCGTCGTTCTGAAATTTATAAATAGCCAATCTCTCCACCATTTCGAACTTTTACTTTTAGATTTCCAATCTCCAAAACTTTTTATACCTTCTAACTTCTTCATCTGCAAATCTACGATTTTCACTGTTACCATCTTCTCAAAACACCAAATCTTACCACATCCATCTATTTTTAACTTCAAATCTATACAAAAATGGCAAAAAATCAAAAATTGTTCCTCAAAAGGAAAACACTTCTTCATCGCGGTCGGCCGGCGACAAAACACCGGTGGAGCCACGACTTGAAGAGTGTGTTCCCGGCGGGTGTATTCTTACTTCAGACTTCAAGACCGATAAAGCCTCGTCGATTCTTGGTCGATGTGAGCTAGTGTCGAGGTATATATGCTCGATAAAAGAAGGGTACCTTAAGAAGGTAAAGAAAGACTGCAACTGGAAGGGCAAAGAAGTGGTGATCCCGACCCCGGAAGAAGACATTACCACCCATGTGGAAAGGTTTTTAAGTGTTTACACTTACTCTTTCATGCTGGGCCCTCTCAACCCCGTCGTCATTGATTTTTGTCGTCAGTATCAAATAACCCTGGGCCAAATCCATCCTTCTTTTTGGCGAATTGTCATTCTGCTCTGATTCTTCGTGAGCAAAGTTGAAGGGATGTCTTTCACCCTCGACCACCTCATCAGGTTATACAATCCTCGCCTCTATCGAGGCGGGTTAATAAAACTCCAACGTCGAGCCACCAAAATGCAATTCTCGAGCATAGACGAGGGCAATGATCGAGGCTGGATGGGCCGGTTCGTTCGAGTGAGGACTTCCGACCTAATTCCGGCTGAGAAGATGCCATTTCCTGAGAAATGGAATATGAAGCGTAAGTATAATGCCACCGTTAGTTCTTATTTATTTTTTTTACCCCTTTGCTTCTTCTCATCGATATCCCCTTCCGTGATGTAGCGGTCGCTTGGATGCCCGGTACAATTCCTAACCTCAAGAGCTGGGTTCGGGACCTGGCCTCGACCTCTTCGTATGCCGAGTGCTCATGGCGCGATTTATCAAAGGGCTGATGGGAGGCCAAAACTCATGGTAAGCCACTTTTCCATGTCTTTGATGGTTTTCTTAAGGCATTTCTCACTTAATTTCTTTTCATATAGGCCTTGGCAAAGATGATGTTATGAGTCCCCTATCTGATGAGGAGGAGACTTCGATTCCAGCACCAAAACTAGCGAAGGACAAAAAGAGAAAAAAGACCTCACCCTCCAAGGATCCCGAACCTAAGAAGAAGAAGGCTCGTAAGTCGAGGAAGAACATCATCCTCCTGACCAAAGAGTTTGTTCAGTGTCTAAGGGAGAAGGATGAAGAAGAGGAAGAAGACGACTTCGGGCTGGTGGCCCGAGCGGGAATGAGCACCGAGGCCCCAAAGAAAAATGAATCGGTGAAGGCTGTAGAGACTCCATCTCGAGATGAGGGGGTCTCGGAAAAAGACTTGGGCGAAGTCCCCGAGTCATCAGGGATCAAAAATGCTTCCCACCACACTGAGCCAACGGTGGGTACAGCTGTCGAGGTCCTTTGAGATGAGGAGAACGCCCCGAGTGATCAACTTGGAGCAATATAAATTGGAGGCTCCCCGCTGCTCCCCTCATTTTCTGAGGATATGATTCAAGAGGCTTGGGCCTTGAAGACCCTCTCCATCAAAAGAGCCCACGGAAGGGAGGATCCTTTCCGTGATTACTTTACTGGGGTCGAAGATACTACCGGCCTGAGTGATTTGGAAGTCACGAGGAAGGACTCGAGCAAGGCATCGAGCCTTTTCAATGAAGCGTAGCAAGCTCTGAATTGGGTAAGCCTTAGCTCCCCTTGTTGGTATTACCTTTGTGTTCAGTTTTCTCTTTTTGTCTAACTTCTTTTCTTCTTTCTGCGTAGGCCTCACCGTTTCACCGAAAAGCATTTTCTCGGTTCGAGCTGAACTGAGTTGGTACGAGGCCGACATTCAAAGGCTTACCAAGGAGAGAAATTCCCTCAATCTTCTCGGTAAGCAAAAAGAAGAACAGATCAAGGACCTCTGAGCCGAATTGGCCATGACTCACAAAGATCATACTGACCTGATCGAGCGGTTAATGAAAATTTTAAAAGCTCATGGACTCGATTCGGGAATGGTGGATAACATTTTGATCTCAAAGCTATAGCAGAAGATCGAGAAGATCGAGCGGTTCCGCGAGGAGGTAGATACGATAAAGGCGGAGTCCTTAGGGTGGAAAAAAGGCATTGACCGCTTTGCTACAGAAAAAGAGACTGCTCGAGATCAATTATCATCGGTAGAAAGTCATCTTCAAGGTATGAAGGAGAAAAGCTTAACTCAAGCAAGGAAAATAGAGGAGCTCGAAGCTCGATTGGCTTCCGAACTTGCCAAGGCCAAATCTGAAGCCGAAAAGGCTAAGGCCGAGGCGGATGCGATCGTGGCCATCTACCGAGCCGATGCTGAAGTCGCTCAAGTCCAAGTGATAGAGGCAGTCGAGACCGCCCAAACTCGAGCATATTGGATTGCCTAACTTGCCAGATGCCAATCTCGGAGGGAAACCCTCGAGAAAATCCACGCTCGAGGTTTCAATCTTACCAACGAGATAGTAAAGGCTAGAGAACATGAAGCCAAAGCTGGAGCTCTGGCCATTTACGATGATGATGATGATAATGGCAACAAGAGCGGGTCCGAGAATGGGGAGGACCTCGATAGAGAGGAAGCTGCCCCCGGAGAAGATCAGGAACCTTAGGATTTTTCACTTTTGATCTTTTGTATAAGTTCCCGATCGGACCTTGTAAATATTCTCATATATTTAAAGATCTCTTTCCTTTCTAACTTGTCTTAATTTCATTTATGCCTTGTGAAAATTTTGTTTTATTTATGCCTTATAAAAATTTTGTTCATAAGTTCGAAGCTTAGGCAATTTGATCGAAGCCGAGCTAGTGTAGTTTTTATAATCGAGTGAGTACTTGCTCGAACTCGGAATAGGGCGACCCTTAGGTTTTAATTGAGTGAGGATGATTTCTTCGAACTCAAAAATAAACTGGCCTTTTAGGCTCTTAAATTAGGTCGATACGGCCATAGCAAAAAGAATGGCTTTCTTCCCCTTTTTGGCATGATAAGTTTATCATTTAATCATATAATCCCCTTTTTGGCATGATAAGTTTATCATTTAATCATATAAATTATGTTGTGCCTTAATACAAAATAAAGGATTTGTTCGAGAGTTTGAACGGTTCCGTACCCATTAGGAATTTCAAGGGTCGATATCATCGAGTTGTTTCCTAGTGCCTTAGCATAAAATAAAGAATTTGTTCGAGAGTTCGAATGCCTTTGTATCCATTAGGGTTTTTGAGGGTCGATATTATCGAAAACCTTATAAATTTAGCCAAGGGTAGCCTTTTTTAATCGGTTTATGAAAATATTCGAAGGCCTATTTAATAACGGAAATCGAACGTCTCTGAACCGTGTTGATTTGGCCGTAGGCTTTAACTCGGGATATGCCTTTTGGGCTTATTCCCCTGTTATACTTTGAACTTGTTCAAAGTATCAGTCCCGGAGTGCGGTTACCGTGGCCCATGAAATTGAGAATTACCTTTTAAAGGTCTTACGATCTCGAGGTTTAGTAATTCGATCGTGTCGGTGTTTTCGACGGCAGTCCCCGAGTATCAATTTTTCCACCATAGATCATAAGTATGAGATTACAAAGTATAAATTTTTAAAACATGGGGCATCTGCTAAGGAAAAATACTTCTTCCAATAAATTATATATGCGTACATATTTTGCCATTAGGGCTCGAGTAATCTACACGGACACGGTTCATTGGACCGTTTGGTCCTCTACAAAATTTACCTATCGAGACCCTGTCGACACGAAGTATTTTCCGTGTAACTATCCGAGGGTGATGTCCCCCAGTATTCGAGGTTCATCGTAAAGGAGTTTCGGATACTGTTGAATTGCTCTAAGTTAGGACGAACAATAGTTGCCTCGTTAAAAACCTCGCCGAAAAATGCATTCGGGATAAAAACTGGTCTAAGAGAAAAAGAGTGCAACGCGTGCTTTCATACCTAAGGACTACGTTTGAAGGATCCCTTGATGTCTTCGATTACACACCTGCAAACGGTTAGTATAAAATATAAATAAAAATGGAGAAGGTTGTACCTTAGCAGTAATATCATTTGAGGAGTGACATGTTCTAATTATTTGACAATTGTTCGCCGTTCATCGTGCCGAGTTTTTAAGATCCCTTTCCGACGATATCGAGGATCTGATACAGTCCCTCCCAATTTGGGCCGATTTTTCCTTCATTTGGGTCTCGAGTATTGAGGTTAACGTTTATCAATACTAAGTCCCCTATTCTAAAATGTTGAAAATTGGCTCTTCGGTTGTAGTACCTTTCGATCCGTTGCTTCTGTGCCGCCATTCGAACGAGGGCTCTTTCCCATTTTTCATCTAGCAATTCAAGACTTGTATTCATAGACTCATGATTTGACTCTTCTGTTGCATATCAAAACCTGATGCTAGGTTCCCCGACTTCGACCGGGATTAGAGTTTCGGTGCCATATACTAAAGAGAACAATGTTGACCCCGTACTGGATTTTGACGTTGTTTGATACGCCCAAAGGACCTCGGGCAACATTTCTCTCCATTTTCCCTTTGCTTCGTTCAACCTTTTCTTTAGATTTTGAATGATGGTTTTGTTCGTTGACTCTGTTTGTCCGTTCCCGCTGGGTGATATGGAGTTGACAAGATACTTTGGATTTTGTGGTCTTCAAGAAACTTTGTTACTTTTCTGTCGATGAATTGGTTTCCATTGTCGCATACGATCTTGGCAGGCATCCCGAATCGACATATAATATGGTCCCAGATGAAGTCGATAACTTCTTTTTCCCTGACGTTTTTGAAGGCCTGTGCTTCAACCCATTTAGAGAAATAGTCAGTCATAAATAAAATGAATTTAGCTTTACCTGGGGTCGATGGTAGAGGGCCGACGATATCCATTCCCCATTTCATGAATGGCCATGGGGATAAGACCGAATGGAGTGTCTCCCCCGGTTGGTGGATCATCGGCGCATATCTTTGACACTTGTCGCACTTTTGAACGAATTCCTTCGTATCTTTTTCCATATTGGCCCAGTAATATCCTGCTCTGATGACTTTGTGAACCAATGATTCGGCACCGGAATGATTTCCGCAAGTTCCCTCGTGAATTTCCCGTAGGACGTAGTTGGTGTCTCCGGGATCCAAACATATCACCAATGGTCCATCGAACATCCTTCTATATAGTGTTCCATCTTCGGCCAATGTGAATCTTGCATCCTTCGTAAGTAGAGTCCTTGATTCCTTAGGATCCAACAGAAGCTTTTCGTTCTTTACGTACTCGATATATTTATTCCTCCAATCCCAGATTAGACTTGTGGAGTTTATTTCGGCATGGACTTCTTCGATCACAGACCTCGAAAGTTTCACGATAGTCCCCGCGCTAATTTCATCGTCTTCAACCGATAATCCCAAATTTGCAAGGGCATCGGCTTCGCTATTTTTCTCTCGAGATACATGTCGTAGGGTCCATTCTTGAAACCGATATAAATGTTACATATAATTTATCTAGGTATCTCTGTATTCGATCATCCCGAACCTCAAAGGTTCCGTTGACTTGGTTTACCACAAGTAAAGAGTCACATTTGGCTTCGATGACCTCTGCTCCCAAACTCTTAGCTAGCTCGAGACCTGCAATCATGGTCTCATACTCAGCCTCATTGTTAGTTAACTTGGAAGTTTTGATAGACTGTCTAATTGTAATACCCGTGGGCGGCTTCAAAACGATGCCTAGCCCGAACCCCTTCATGTTCGAAGCACCATCTGTGAATAGGGTCCACACCTCTGATGTTGTACCCGATTTTAATAATAGTTCTTTTTCGACCTCGGGTACGAGAGTTGGCATAAAGTCGGCCACGAAGTCTGCTAAAATTTGAGACTTGATGGCAATTCGGTGTTGATACTCGATATCGTAACCGTTAATTTCGACGGCCCATTTGGCCAATCGGATCGAGAGTTCGGGCTTATGCAAAATATTGCGAAGAGGATAAGTGGTCACTACACAAATTGGGTGACATTGAAAATATGGTTTTAATTTCCTAGAAGCGCTTATTAGGGCAAGCGCCAACTTTTCTAAGTATGGGTATCGGATCTCGGCCTCACCTAGAGTTCGACTAACATAGTAAACAGGAAATTACGTACCTTGATCTTCTCGAACTAAGACTCCACTTACCGCGATTTTTGAGACTGCTAAGTACAAGTAGAGTTGCTCGTCTACCTTTGGAGTATGAAGCAGCGGCGGGCTCGAGAGGTACCTCTTTAACTCTTCCAATTCTTGTTGACATTCCGGGGTCCAAGCAAAATTGTTCTTCTTTTTTAGCAGCGAGAAGAACTTTTCACTTCTATCTGAAGACTTTGAGATGAATCAGCCTAGAGCAGCTATGCGCCCTATTAATCTTTGTACGCTTTTAACATTATCCACGACTGTGATGTCTTTGATTGCCTTGATCTTATCGGGGTTGATTTCGATATCCCGATTTGATACCATAAAGTCGAGGAACTTGCCCGAGCCGACCCCGAATGCACACTTCTCCGGGTTGAGTTTCATGTTGTATTTCCTTAGTATATCGAAGGTCTCCTGCAAATGTGTCGAATGGTCCTCTGCTCGTAGGGACATAATTAGCATATCGTCAATATAAACTTCCATTAACTGACCTATTTATTCTTCGAACATTCAATTTACTAGGCGTTGATAAGTGGCACCAGCATTTCTTAGTCCAAACGGCATTACATTATAACAATAGGTGTCGTACTTAGTGATGAACGAAGTCTTTTCCTGATCCTCCGAGTTCATTTGTATTTGATTGTACCCGGAGTACGCATCGAGAAAACTAAGGATCTCGTGGCCGGCCATGGCATCAATCATGCGATCGATATTAGGCAAAGGAAAAGAGTCTTTAGGACATGCTTTGTTCAAATCTTTATAATCTACGCACATCCTAAGTTTATTTCCCTTTTTAGGGACTATGACTAGGTTTGCTAACCATTTGGGATATTTTACCTCCCGAATGGATCCTATCTTGAGAAGTTTGGTTACCTCGTCCTTGATAAATGCGTGTTTTACCTCGGACTGGGGTCTTCTCTTTTGTTTTACTAGGCGGAACTTCGGGTCCAAGCTCAGTCGATGTGTAGCAATTTCCGGCAGGATCCCTGTCATATCTAAATTGGACCAAGAAAAACAATCCATATTATTGATAAGAAATTTAACAGGTTTTTCCCTGAGCTCGGGGGTTAACCTCGTTCCCAGGTATACCTTTCGATCGGGTAGATGCCCAATCAGTACGACCTGCTCCATCTCCTCGACCGTCGATTTGGTGGTGTCGGAATCTTCGGGGATTATTAAGGATCGAGGGATCCAATAGTCATTTTCCTCGTCTGTTCCCCACTCCTCTGATTGAGTCGAGGCTGGTAGTTATGGTTGCTATTTAGCTTCCTATTTTCCTTTGGATTCCGATCTTTTTGTTGACGAAAGTGCTGATACAGGTATCACTTCGTCGACCGCGAACATCTCTTTGGCAGCGTGTTATTCCCGTACCGTTTTTACTTTATCTGGTGTCGGGAACTTCATCATTTGGTGAAGTGTTGAAGGAACTTCCCTCATATTGTGAATCCAGGGTCTTCCAAACAGGGCGTTGTATCTCACGTCACCTTCGATCACGTGGAACTTAGTTTCTTGAATAGTCCTAGCTATATTTATTGGTAAAGTGATTTCTCCTTTAGTCATTTCTCTTGTCATGTTGAAACCATTGAGAACTCGAGCTGCGGGCACGATCTGGTTTTGTAGGCCGAGCTCCTCCACAAACCTCGATCGAGTAATATTGGTCGAGCTTCTTGGATAAATTAAAACACGTTTAACCTGAATTATATTCACAAGGATAGAGATTACCAATGCATCATTGTGGGGTTGTGAGATTCTTTCTGCTTCCTCATCGGTGAATGATAAAGTGCCTTCTGGTGTATAGTCTCGAGTTTGTTTTTCCCTGGTGATCGATGCCTTAGTGCATTTGAAAATAGGCCCTTGTGGGATATCGATCCCACCAACGATCATGTTAATCACGTGTTGTGGTTCTTCCTGCTCATTTTTTCTGTCTGCATCCCTGTCTCTAAAATGATTTTTAGCTCGGTCGCTCAAGAATTCTCGAAGGTGACCCTCTTTGAATAGACGTGCCACCTCCTACCTTAGTTGTCTACAGTCTTCGGTTTTGTGACCATGCGTACCATGGTATTTACATATTTGATTGGGGTTCCTTTGGGATGGATCGGTCTGTAGGGGCCTGGACCATCTAGTATCTTTGATTCTCCTAATAGCTGACACAATACTTGACGCGTCGATGCTGAAGTTGTATTCTGATAATCGTGGTGCCAATTTGTGGGATCGGCACATTTATCGAAACTATTTTTGCTCATGAGCCCTCGAGAGCTCTGTCCTCGATCGTTCCTTTGATCATTTCGGATGGGATTGCGTCCCGGGCCATTGTTTCTTCGATCTACATTGTATGGCTGATATCGGTCTCTGTTCGACCGAGGTTCTCTATCGATATCTCTCTTAGTTCTTCCAACGGGCCTGATCGGATATGCGGAACCGGAAGGAGTCCCTAATTGATCATCTTCAACCCTGATCTTCGACTGGTATCGATTATGTACATTGGCCCAGGTTACCGCTGGGTATTGAATTAAATTCTGCTTTAGCTGTCGTAAGGCCACCGAACTTCGATCGTTCAAACCTTGAGTAAAAGCTTGAACAGCCCAATCGTCTATGAGTTGTGGTAATTCCATATGTTCTATCTGAAACAGAGATACGAACTCCCTTAACATTTTGTTATCTTTCTGTTTAATCTTAAAGAGATCTGACTTCTTAGTCGCAACCGATATTGCTCTGGCATGTGCCTTTACGAAAGAGTCTACAAGCATGACGAAGGAATCGATGGAACTAGGCGGCAGATTGTGATACCATATCATTGCCCCCTTCGATAGAGTCTCTCCAAACTTCTTTAGTAGAACCGATTCGATCTTATCATCTTCTAAATCATTTCCTTTTATCGCACATGTATAGGAGTCACATGCTCATTTGGATCAGTGGTCCCATTGTACTTGGGAATTTGCGGCATGCGTAATTTCTTCGGAATGTGCTTCGGAGCCGCACTCTGGGGGGATGGCTTCTGCACAAACTTCTTTGAGTCCATACCTTTTAAAATTGGCAGTGCCCCCAGTATTTTATCAACCCGAGAGTTATATGTCTCTACTTTCTTGTCATTTGCCTCGGGTTTTTTTTCTCCCGTTTCAATTCATTTAGTAAGCTCCTCGAATATTTTCATAATGATGGGGTTAGTCCCCGATTCATTGGTATTCAACCTTTCTAGCACTGGCTCGGTCCTGTGGACGACTTCTGGTTCTACCCCACTCGGCGCTCGATGTTGATTTTGTAATTGTGCTATAGCGGCTTGTTGAGCCTGTAACATTTCAAATATCAATTGGAGGGTGACTCCACCATCTCCTTCGCCCTGCATACTTCAACCACAAGATCGACCTTCTCTGCGTACGCTACCTTCGGGATCAGCACCCAAATTTGTCTTTAGGGCAATATGTGAGCTGACGTCGATGGGGTTTGCAATTGGTACTCCCTCGAGATCAACCTGAGGCACCTCAATTTCTGGGGCGACTATATTGTCGTTTTCCCCATGAAATCTGAAACTGTTGTTACCATCTGTGGGCGTTGTTTGTGAGTTTGACATGCTTTTTCTTGAAAACAAAACACTTACAAGAACAAGCGTAAAGTAGCGGGTTATCAGAATCAGTATTAAGCAATCACTATTATGCTTAGCCCCACGGTGGGCGCCAAACTGTTTACCCTCAAAATTGGATAACAATTAAACTTATAATGGGCGGAAGCCTTGTGATCCGCACTGCCCCTTAGCACCCTATTTTCCTGCGGATCAACCCAAAACTTTTCAAAATGTACACCGACTATTTGGCATTTCCAAAATTCTTCAAATGCTACACCAACTTGACGCTACTGAAAAGAAACCGGCTATGAAATCTATTATTTACCAAGCAAACGCCCGCAAAGAACATCCTGTCTATGGATGTGTGGCTGAAATACGAAATCTTTATTTTAATATTCGACTTTGTGAACAGGAACTTCAAAAAGTCCGTGCACAACTTTCCTTCTACACAAAATAACTTGAGAACTCATCATCAATAATCGGTGATTCTGTTTCCCAGATTCAGTCGGAAAATATAATTCCTCCCAATACTTGCGGAAAAGCCTTGACACTCTTCAATCAAGTTACTCATGGTCTGCTCCAAGGTAAGGCCACTAAATAGGTTAGACATTTAAAGTTGTCTTCACGAGTGAGTAAAGTTTTTTCGCCCATTAATTAGTACACTTACTTCCCTCTAATTCAATTGAATTTTTCTACTCTACTTAATTTCATTCTTTTTTCTTGTTTCCGATAATATCACTTTTCATTTTCAATTCAATTTTTCTGAATTAGCTATTTCTTTTTATCTCATTTGATTGATTTATAGAGAATTAAAAGTAATTATGTTAGTCTCATTAGTATGTGATCAATTTTGTGAAATAAGTTAAAGGATTCCTAGTAAAATTGGTTTTAGGCTACTAATATCATTGAGAAAGACTCCTTTACTGCTACTACCCCTGTGTTGCCCTCCCACTCAAACAGCAGTAGTGCTTTCTGCAATAACACTACATTTGTCAACTCCATAGAAAATAAATGTTGTCAATTCCTGTGAATTCAACAACAGTCATGTGCTCATAGTACTTAAGATGAGCTTAAAAGAAGAGCCATGGTCAGCAAGGATTTATATCAGACTTCAACTTGTTTGGGATTGAGCCGTAGTTATTGTTGTTGTAAAGATACTCTAATTTGACCAACACTGAATTGCGATGATTTTGCTCTTTATTTTAACTATCCAATGGTTTATTCATGTTTAGAAACTTCTGATTTTAAATTTTTATCTCACATAGTTCAGAATCAGCTTTGAGATGTATATCACAGTTTGTCGAATATGGCTGAGACTGAACTAAAGAGATCTGCAGAATGTTTCAGTCTTGTAACGAGTGTCAACTTATCCTATACCATGTAAGGAGAGCAACGACTTGCTTTCTGCCATTCAATTAAAATAGTGGTCAAAAATAAATGCTACAGCATATGATAGCAGAACGACTTGTTTGCATTCAATATTTTTTTATAGTTGCGATATGAATAATTAAAGCTTGTGATAGCAGATTAACTTCCCTTTTACTTTGTTGTTTATTCCCGACCATTGCTAGTTCCAAGTTAATTTTATTTTTCTTTTTAATCTAATAAACAATATCCATTTTGTTGGTTGGTTACCTACCGTTTCACCTTATTGGTAAGTGTTCGATTCCCATCTGATTCCCTACCTATTTCCCCTTCCCAACCCCCAATGTAAAGTACAATAACATCACAATTTTGGCAATTAACATTAGTGCAAAAAGCAAGGCTCATAGAAAAAAGATAGAAGCAAATTAAATACTTCCTCCATTCATTTTTAGTGGTCAAATATTCTAAAAATAAATTTTTATTTTACTTTTCACTTTTTGGATATCAAGAGAAAAATAATTTATTTTTTCTGTTTTGTCTTTAGCATTAATTAGTCATTCTAAATCATTTTTCAAATTCATTAAGGTTATACACCAATTAATATGGGTAACATGCTAAATTATGCACTTTATTTATTATTTCTTAAGGGACGTGCAAAGTCCAAAGTGAACAAGTAAAAGTGAACTGAGACTCTACTAAATAGATAAGATTTCAATTCATCTTTCGCTAACATCAATGCCATTGCTCAAAAGTCAACCCATTGTGGTAAATAATTAATGAAGACGACGACAACAACAACAACCCAGTATAATCTCACTAGTGGGGTTTGGGGAGGGTAGTGTGTACACAGACCTTACCTCTACCATGAGGTAAAGAGGCTGTTTTCAATAGACCCCCGACATCCTTCCCCTCCAAGAACTCCCCATCTTGCTCTTGGGGTGACTCGAACTCACAACTTCTTGGTTGGAAGTGAAGGTTGTTTACCATCATAGCAACCCCTATTGTCAATTAATGAAGACTACAAATTGATCACATAAGAACTTACATTTAATCGCAGGTATTCGAGACATCTATAGGTTAGGAGACATTTCTTTTTGTTTAGGAGACATTAATTATGCTTACCGGCACGACAAAGAGATTTGATTCTTAGCTTGTTGGTGTCACATGAATCATTCGAAAGAATATTAGTATTAGAACTCGCGCGATACACGAATAATATTAAAGAATATTAAACTCATTAAATTATGGTCTGATTTATTTGATTACGCTAGATCATATTGTTTAACCAAATTTTAATTGATATCTTATTTTTTTAACGTAATGTGGGGGATAACAAACTCTCTATGAAATAAAGGATATGAATCGTATAGCCATTGAATAACTTATTTGTTCCTTATTTGTTTTATATCATTTTATCAAGTGGAGTACTTAGTGGGCGTTTGGACATAAGAATTGTAAAATTTCAGAAAAAAGTGAAAAAAAATTTCAAGTGAAAATGGTATTTGAAAATTAGAGTTGTGTTTGGGCATGAATATAATTTTGGGTTGTTTTTGATGTTTTGTGAGTGATCTGAGCGAAAATTTTGATAAACAGTTTTTCGGAGTTTTTTAAAATTTCAAAAAAAATCCAAAATGTATCTTCAAGTGAAAATTGAAAAATTTATGACCAAACGCTGATTTCGAAAAAAAGTGAAAAAATTTCGAAAAAAAGTGAAAATATTTCGAAAAAAGTAAAATATTTCTTATGTCCAAACGGGCTCTTACTAGTAGGTGAAACTTTTTTTCATTTTTAGTGGGCGTTTGGACATAAGAATTGTAAAATTCCAAAAAGAAAGTGAAAAATGGTATTTGAAAATTAGAGTATGTTTGGACATGAATGTAATTTGGGTTGTTTTTAAAGTTTTGTGAGTGGTCTGATTGAAAATTTTGAAAAATAGTTTTTTGGAGTTTTTCAAATTTTCGAAAATTTTTAAAATTCATCTTCAAGTGAAAATTAAACACGTATTTCTTGCTTTTCTTCTCTTCCCTTCTCCGTGTACTACCCCACCGTTGCCACCATGTCGGCGCCTGTGACAAGCACACCACCGCTGTCTCTCTCCCTCTTTCTTCATATTTTGGTGTGGGGGGGGGGGGGGGTTGCGCATGTTGGCAGCAGCGTGCAACGAAAAGGGACGACAATTTTTCGGCGAGATCCGGGGCTACGGCAGCGCGTGAAAACTAATACAACCAGAATTTCCGGTCGGGTTCAGCCAGTTCCGGCACATCCCAGTACCTCTGTTCCTAACCAGGTTCTACTATTCCTGTTGTGCTCCATATTCGTCTTTGTTATACACTTGTGTTGTGCTCCCTCTAGTAAGGTGAAACATAGCGCACATCCATCTAATTCCTTTCTCAAATTACCCCTGATGTTTTCTTCCCTTAGTCATAACTAATCTACCAATATACCGATAACCAAAAACTGCAAAGGCACATAATTATGTGGACCCAGTCATAGATGGTAGGCTCCCCCACTTAGCTTTAAGCAACAATCACAAAAATCAAGAACCCACAATGACTTCTCCTTCAAGCTACCATGATCACACACCGTTACTCCGCCAGATTGCTCACAAGCTCTTGTTGCACTATTCATCACACATCCCAAATTAGCAGTCCTAAATGCACACCCGACTTCATAACAGTCGATCCATCTTCCCAAGCGATACAAGTTTATATCGTAGTACATTATCCCCGTTGGATAGAAAGTAGATCTCTTCATCAAAAATCATGCAACCCTTAACCTGCTCATAGGAGATCGCCCACCTGTTTAACCCCATATCGACATTCCCCAACAACTTTGCCGTAGTTATTCCTACTATGAAATAAGTCAATCCTCCTGAGTCCATACTCGTCCACCAGTTGTAAGAGTCCGTCTATTTCCATTTACATCAACTGAAGGTCCAACAATGCATTTGACACTCGAAGCTATGTTGCATTAAAAAACGGCAATTGAATGTTCCCATTCCTCTACATTTCCAAGCAAACTCTTTTCGTCACATTCGAACTTCCCCAGTATAGAAGCCATCATCTCAAATGAAATGCACAAACTTAATCATTTTTCCCCCATACACAAGTTGCTCTAAGTTTTTTCAAAGCATGTGGCTATCCTACCACAAATTTATACGATATGCTCCCACTCCTACTCCGATTAACCCATCTTCCAAAACTAACTACTCGATCTCAACTACTTGTACTTGATATGCTAATAATTCAACTACCATGAGACATACTCTACCATGTCCTTTCTCATCATCCACCACCAATCATGCCGCCCCAAATTGTGATCCATCTCCGTAGCATCTGAACAAATTGATTGCCATCAACTCTAAATCTCCTTAAGGATCATCTTATTTGAACCATCAACACTAGAAACGCATATTCGGCCCTGAAGTCGCAACAAACCGTCATCTCCGATAACCGCTTCTTAGGCTATCATTTCACAACACCATGCCCCTAAGGCAAACAAATGAAAACCATCATATCGACGAGCCTTACTATGTTCAAACAGGGACGACGACTCCACGGCACAAACAAGAATTTCACCAAGTTGGAAATATCAAATCTCGCTACTTCGTCAACCAAAACCTGAACATTCATAGACCAGTTGCCTTTCCAATACTGGAATGAATACTAAACTTCCCAATCATGAGCCGGATAATTCTCCTCCTCAATCATTCATTGCTGCACATATAAAAAAGCACCATATCGTTTACACCAACACTGTGCGATAAAAACGCATGAACATCATAATACATCGTGTATAACCCTGAACTCATGGGTAACATAAACATTGGACCGAAATGACTGAACACCCATCCACGCACCGACGATAATAGTCTGCCCGAGTACGCAGGGAAAAATATCCTGCACCACAACCTCAGCACCACTAAAATCCTCGATGCCCAATTAACAGCAAGCGCTCAACATCGCGTAGGAATAAATAGGAAGGAAATAAAGACATAAGCTCCAATGAAATCGAATCGCACGACGAGAAATCAAGAAGGGAAGTTCTCCTAACAGCTATGTAGCCTCTCAAAAATAAGTACAAACGTCTTTGTACCGATCCGCAAGACTCTACTAGACTTGCTCATGACTCGTGAGACCCAATTGAACCTAGTGCTCTAATACCAAGCTGTCATGGCCCAATTCCCACTATACGCCATGATGGCGCCCAACGTCGTCGTCAGGCAAGCCAATGGTGAACTATCAACTTAATATTCATTTTATTACTTTTAAGATCTTGAATTTTATTAGATAAAGAAGTTAATGCATTAAAATCATGGATACACACAATTTTAGTACGATATAAAATAAAAATGTGACAATAGTAAGAAAAACCACAAACAATTACTAGAACATCCCAAACCTGGTGTCACAAGTGCATGAGCATCTACAAGAAAATACAATAATAATACAAGATAGACAGGATAAGGTAACTAAATATGATGGAGACCTTGTGTGCTATGGATCGTAGCATGAAATACATCTCACCATAACGTCCCCTCAGTGCAGAAGTGTAGCATGAGTACGTTAATCAATGTGTACCCAGTAAGTATCTAGCCTAACCCCAGAGAAGTAGTGACGAGGGGTCGACATTGACACTTACTAGTGGTCCAATAAATCATATGTAATAAAAGTAAATAGGCATGAAGCATGGTAAGTGAATAGTGAAAATAGATATAGGTACATAATACGATTCTCAACTGTACAGTAACACAAGGTCCTCAAATACCGAAAAATGCTTCAAAATAAATTACGTACTGGTCAACACCAAATCAACGGTCGTGGCACGAATTCCTATCGTAAAGGCACGAATTCCTGTCGTGGCGTACGACCTGATCCCACAATACTCTTGTATATACACTACCGAGGTCGTACGACTCGATCCAGGGATGCATCCCATAATACTGCCGAGGTGAATGGCCCGATCCCATAATGATACTGCTGAGGCATTCAGCCCGATCCCATAGGAATAGTGATGACTTGACGGGTCACTGGCCCTACTCACGGATGTGTGTGAGTTGTGAAATTCAAGAAACATTCGGACAAATATGTACAATACGGGCGAAATCAGTAAAAGGAAGTGTAATCTCTACTGTTACTCAAGTAGCTAACCATATATCACAAATCGAATGTCCAATAGTTTAAGCAAGTTTAGTCTCAGACAAGAAAATAAACTAAAGCAATTAAACAGTAAACGATAACTCAAATATTAAATTTAAGACAAGGCGTGAGTCTAAGTGTACCAGACCTAATCATGAATTCTAGCATACGCATGAACACTCGTCACCGCATATGTGCATAGCCCCCACAACATATAGCACATAGCAATTATAACACCTACAAGGTAGATTCTCCCTCACAAGATTAGACAGGAGACTTACCTCGCTCTAAATTCCGATAACCGGCTCCAACGCCACTCAAATTCCTCAAATCATGGCTAAATGGTCTGAAACTAGTCAAACAATATGCAAGCCAATCAAAATACACTCCAATACTTGTAATTCAACAATTTATAACAATTTCCAACCCCGCTCAAAAAGTCAACAAAGTCAAATGTCGGTCTCATGTGCTCGGATTCCGAAAATGTTCGAAGATAAACATTACCCATAACACCATGAACTCAAATATATAGTTTATCAAAATTCCATGTCCTATTTCGTCATCAAAATCATAATTTACCATTTCTAGTTTTTTCTTTAAAAATCCCACAATTTTCACCAATTTTCATGTTGAAATCCATATATAAACCAGGTATTTAACATACAACAAGTGGGAATCACTTACCTCATGATAGATGATAAAAATGGCACTCCAAAATCGCCCATAAGTCGGCTCCCATGTAAGAAATTAGATGAAATGAGCCAAATCCCGCTTTTGCAAACTTAAACATTACTGAGTCAACCCTTCTTCGTGAACACGACATGTGCCTCGCGTTCGCGAAGCACAACTCAGCCCAGCTCCAATTTACTCTTTGCGAATGTGAGACACAGCTCGCGATTGCAATGCATACCCAGCCAGCTCTTCACGAACGTGATTGCTATTCCACGAACGCAAAGGCCAAGCCTCTAGGCCCAGCTTCACCTATGTGAATGCTAACATCCTTTCATGAATGCGATGCACATCTGCCTAAGCCTTCGCAAACACGAGGTACCAATCGCGAATGCGATGAAACAACTATCCTCCAGCTCAACTCCTTCTTCACGGACGTGAGCTTCCTTCCGTGTTCGCGAAGAACAAAACCAAAACCAGCAACCAGCAGCAGCAATTCATCCAAACTTGGTCTGAAACCATCCTAAAACACACCCAAGGCCCCCCGAACCCCGTCCACTCACACCAACAAAGGCCAATAACTTATCCGAACTTATCAAAAGGCTTGAAACGCCACGAATTAACATAAAAACCATGAATTGACGATCAAAATCCTTCTTTTGACATTTAAACATTCAAACTTGATCGAACACGTCCGAATCATACTTAAGCACTATCGAATGATGCCAACCCTTGCATACAAGTCACAAATCACAGTACGAACCTATTCCAAAGCTTAGAATCCCAAACGGACATCAATACCATCAAAGTCTACTTCATATCAAACTTAGGAAATTCTAAAATCTTTAAAATGCTAACTAACCACGATAAGCGTTGAAACGCTCCTGAACCGTCTGATACTCAACCCGAACATACGTCCAAGTCCAAAATCATCATACATACCTGTTGGAACCTTCAAATCATGATTCTAAGGTCATTAACTCAGAAGTCAAACCTTGGTCTACTTTTCCATCTTAAAACTTCCGAATTGAGAATTATTCTTCCAAATCAACTCCGAACTTCCCAAAAACTGAAACCAACCACGTGCAAGTCATAATACATAAGGTGAATTTTCTCAAGGCCTCAAACTGCCAAGCACCACACTAGAGCTCAAAATGATCGATCGGATCGTTATACCTAAACAAAGTAAGAGACATGGACATCATGTTGGATGACTTGGAGCACTCCGAAAGTCGTCGATATTTTGGTTATTGTAGTCATATTAAAATTAAGGAGGTAAAGGGGGCTATGCGTAAGATGAGTAGGGGAAGAGCGATCGGGTCAGGCAAAATTCTAGTAGAATTTTGGAAAAGCGTGAGCACGACATGCTAGGAATGGCTTACTGGGTTATTTAACACCATTTTTAGGATGACGAAGATGCCTGAAAAATGGAGGTGGAGTATGATGATTTTGTTATACAAGAACAAGGGTGAAATTCAAAATTACAATAACTACAAGGGTATCAAGCTGTTAAGTCACACTATGAAAGTTTGGGAAAGGGTGGTAGAAGCAAGGGTGAGGACGAGTGTGTCTATTTCCGAAAATTAGTTCGAATTCATGTCGGGTTGTTCGACTATGGAAGCCATCATCTTGTAAGGAAGAAAGAGTTGTACGTGCTGTTCATTGATCTAGAGAAAGCATCGACCAAAGTCCTAAGGAAGGTTCTATGGAGATATTTGGAGGCAATAGATATTCCTGTAGCGTATACTAGGGTGATTAAGGACATGTATGAAGGAACTAAAACTCGGGTGAGGACAGTGGGAGGGGAATCAGACCACTTTCTAGTTGTGATGGGGTTGCACCGGGGATCAACTCTTAGTCCATTTTTATTTGCTTTGGCGTTGGAAACACTGACGCATCACATTCAAGTGGATGTGTCATGGTGTATGTTATCTGCAGATTATATTGTAGTACTGATTGACGAGACTCGAAGTGGTGTTAACGCGAGACTCGAAGATTAGAGATAGACCCTAGAGTCTAAAGGTTTCAAATTAAGTAGGACTAAGAAAGAGTACTTGGAGTATAAGTTTAGTGATGGGACTAGTGAAGTGGACGTGGACGTGAAGCTTGATACACAACTCGTCCTCAAGAAAGATAGTTTCAAGTACATGGGGTCTATAATCAAAGGTAATGGTGAGATTGATGAGGATGTTACACATCGTATTGGTGCGGGGTGGGTGAAATTGAGGCTCACATCCGGTGTCTTATGCGATAAGAATATGCCTCCTAAACTTAAAGGTAAGTTCTATAGAGTAGTAATTAGACCGACTATGTTGTATGGGCAGAGTGTTGGCCAGTCAAGAATTCTCATGTCCAGAAAATAAAAGTAGCATAAATGAGGATGTTGACATGGATGTGCGGACATACAAGGATTGATAAGATTAAGACTGAAGATATTCGGGCCAAGGTAGGAGTGGCCCCCATGGAGGATAAAATGCGGGAAGGCGATACTTAGCTGGTTTGGGCATGTGAAGATGAGAAGCACAGATGCCCCGATAAGAAGGTGTGAGATGTTGTCCTTAATGGGTATTAGAAGAGGTAGAGGTAGACTAAAAAATTATTGGGGAGAGGTGATTAGGCATGATATGACTTTGCTTCAGCTGGCCGAGGATATGACCCTTAACGGGAAGGTGTGGAGATCGAGGATTAAGGTTGTAGGTTAATAGGTAGTTGTGCGGCTTTTCGGACGTTTTCAATGTTATTAGTGGCTGACTTGTATTCTAATATTTTAGATTTCTATCTTCATGTTGTTCCTTTCGCCTTATTTTCTTTTAAAAGTTCTCGTTATTGCTTGTTGCTACTGCTCTTTTCTCATTTTTCCTCGTGTCGAGGGTCTACTTGAAACACCCTATCTATATTCACTGTAGGGGTGAGGTCTACATACTATCTACCCTCCTCACACCACACTTGTGGGATTATACTGGGTTTGTTGTTGGAGTACTTAGTAGTATTTTATTGCTAATATAATTTTTTATTAACTTGTAACTTGACTTAAACTCTTATCCATTAGTTTTCTTTTAATATAATATAGGTATATATTTTCTTACTCCTAAAGTTATTTTTATTTTAAACTTATGTTTTTAAAATTCTTCAATTTTATAAATTATCAATAATCTTTTGAGCGTTATTTATTTACTTTATTTTATATTTTCAATTAATTAAAATATAATACCCTAGCATTATTTTTATTCCCCTCTTCTCGTATATTTGTATTGTGATATTTTATTAGTTTTATATTTATTATTTTATTTATAATAAAAATAATATAATAAACATAAAGTGAGAAACTTTTTATTTCCGTTAAAGAATCTACCGATATTTTCAATAATATATATTTTTGTATTATGTGCAATAAATCCCTTTATTTTATTTTATTTTGGTGAGAGAAAAAATAATATTAATCACCTCAAATAAAGCTTTACAGTCTTCGACTAAACAAAGACAAAGCAAACTCAAAACTCCCGCCATACATGCTAGATTAGAGGTTGCTGCCAAGCAGACCCCCTCATTTCTTGCTCTTCCTCATCACCTCTTTCATTCTATTTCTAGTTCTTTTGCTAGCTATACAACTCTTCTATCCATGTGTTATCTCTACTTACATGTTTTTGTTTCAATCTTTCCATCACTTTATGTTTGCATTCCTATTTAATCCTGCTGCATACATTTTGGGGTCTAGGTACCATGTTGTTCCGTATTGCATCATTTCTTTCCTTCCAGGTGGTATATGTTAGTGCTGCCATAATAAATTCTCTACATACTTTGCCTTTTATTCCTCTTGCTAGCCTTCTCCGATCCATAGGCAATGGACCTCCCTATTTTGTATTCTTATCTTCAATCATGTGAGTATCTCCTACAGACATGTTTTTGAGAATTCACATTCATCGAACAGATGGCCGATTGATTCCTCCTACCTCTCACAAACTATACATATGATATGATATCTTCTATGGCTCCAATTCTGGCTAGTCTATCTTTTTGTTGCAACCTCCTGTGCAATGTGAGTCAACATATTAAATTGTGCTTGGCTATGTTCTGCATACTCCATACCCATTTATTTCCTTGCCAACCTTCTTGTTTTCCTCTTAACCCCTCATACCCACTCTTTATAGAGTATTTTTCGTTCCATGCTACTCAGCCATTCTGTATATAAGCCCCTGCAAGTTTATCTCTAATTCCACATATTTTCTTCCAATACCAGCATACATCTTGGGGTGTTGAATATTGCCACCAATCTCTTCCCTTTAAATATATGTGATTGACCCATTTTATCCAAAAATTATCTATTTTTTGGGTAGTGTTCCACATGCACTTCCTAACCCCTGCTTCATTCCAAGCTATACATTATGTTATTCCTAATCCCCCTTCATGACGAGGCGTATATACCAAGTCCGGGCAATCAGAGGTACTTTTGTTGTGTCTGCTTTTCCATCCCAGAGAACGTTCCGGGAGATTTCAGTGATATTTTTTAGTACTCTCCTGGGCAAGATGAACATAGTAGCCCAATATGAATGAAAATGCATCAAGACAGAGTTGATTCATTGGACTGTACCTGCGTATGATAGGTGTAATCATCCGACCGGTCATTTTGAGCTTTACAGTTTTGTTCGATAGTTCGAGATTTTGAGTAGCTTCATATGATGCATTACGACTTATGTGTATGTTTGGTTTCGATGTTCGGGAGGTTTTGGATTAATTTGGAAGAGTGATTCTCAATTTGAAAGCTTTAAGTTGGAAGAGTTGACCAAGGTTTGACTTTTGATTAAACGACTTCGGAATCGGGATTTGAAGATTCCAATAAGTTCGTATGGTGATTTGGACTTGGGCGTCTATTCGCATTTGAATTTGGATCTTCTTAGATGCTTTTGGCTCTATTTGTCAGAAGTTGGCAATTTTAAAAGTTTTAAGTGTTAGAAAATTTGTTTTGAAGTGGCATTTTGGGAATTTGGGCTTGGATTTGTGTTTTAGAAGCTCGAACGAGTTTGTTATGGGTAGTCGGATGATTTGAAGTTGGCTCGGGAGGCTCGGGTGTGATTCAGGATGGTTTCTGACTAATTCCATGAGTTTTTGCATTGCTATTTCTCTGGTGTCATTGGTATGTATCACGATCGCGGAAGGTGTGGCGCGATCGCGAAGAGTGATGTGGAGCTGGGAAGCGTTTGTGATTCGCGTTCATGGGAGGTGCACCGCGTTCTTGTAGGGTGCTTGGTGGTTTGGAGGTTTGTTCTTCGTGGTCGCGGATAAGGTGTTGCGTTAGTGTAAAGTTGGGGGCCAGAAGCATCGCGTTCGCTTGGAGTCGACCGCGTTCGCGTAGAGATAAAGGCAGGATGTGGCTGGCCTTTGGGTTCGCATGGGAGCAATCGCGTTCATGAGGAGACGGAGCTAGCTAGGGAGAATTTGGCCTTTGCATTCGCGAAGGTGATGCCGTGTTCGCGAAGGAGTTGGACTGCTTGATTTTCGCGATTGTGGGTCTTCAAACGCGATCGCTTTGGTGTATTTTTTGGCTGGTCAAGTTTGGTCGTCGTGATTGCGTTAGCTCTGTCGCGATTGCGAAGAGCACTACCTACGCAAACTTATAAGTTAAAATTTCGGGACTTAGCTCATTTTACCTTATTTCTCTCATTGCAAGGCGGTTTGGGGTCATTCTTGAAGAATTGGTAGAAATTTACTGAATATTGTGGGATTTTATTGGAAACCTAGAATTTGGTAAAAAGAAAAATTGACCATGAAATTAGACATGGATTTAAGAACAAATTATATATTTGAGTTCGTGGTGCTATGGGTAACATTTATTTTCGAGAATCTCCGGAATATGGGTGCGCGGGCGAGATGTTTATTTTTGTTGAATTTTCGTGCGTGATTGGAAATTATTTATAATTGATAAATTATGGGTTCTTAAGTATGTTTTGATTAGTTTGCACGTTCTTTGATTAGTTTCGGGTTGTTCGGCATTGGTTGAGGTATTAGAGCAGCGTAGGAGCCGACATCAGATTTTGGATTGAGTTAAGTCTCTTGTCTAACCTTATAAGAGGGAACTTATCACCATATTATCACCGCAGGTGTCTTATCTGCTATGTGCTATGTATTATGGGAGTTATGTACTTACGAGGTGATGAGCATACGTGCATATGCCAGATTTTTTATACGTATGCTTTAGCTGTAGTATTTGAGTTAACCTTGCCTGTATAAATGCTTTAATTCATGATTTAACTTGATACTAGACTTGCGTAGTTTACCGAGCTTTGCTATTCTAGAGACTTGGCGCGCTACTTAATTAGTCATGGAAATTATACTTTCTCTTACGAATTTGCTCCAGTGTTGTACTTATTTATATGTAAATTTCATGATTATTTAATTCACACGTATACTCATGAGTTGGGCTAGTAACATGTCGATAGTTTTAATATTCTTATGGGATCTGGTTGTTCGCCTCAGCAATACTCTTATGAAAATACCTCCGTGATACTCTTATGGGATCGGGATGATCGCCTCAATACTACTCTTACGGGATCGCCTTGGCAGGATTATGTAGAATATTTCGATAGAGAGTCAGTGCATACATAAGTTTCTTGACTCGATTTTGGCATTTTGTACCTGATATTGATCGCATAAACTCTATTTGAGGTAGAAATTGGTACTTGACGGATTTATATCTGCTTCTTTCACTGAAAAGCATGTTGTATATACTTATCTGGTTTGTTGCTAATTATCATGCCTCATACCTATCTAATTTCTTATATATATTTGATTATTGTACCACATGTGGATGTCGACCGCCAAGGTTAAAACTTACGAACCTCCTAAATAAGAGAAAATGCAGCAACCAACACAATCACTACCGTAGATGGCAGTGATACAAGGAGGTTCATCGGCGGAGTCCAACAATGGAGATGCGCCGCCGAAGCAGGTGGCAATGGCAGTGGAGCGGCTGGGGCAGGCGAGTCGACTGATAGCTAAAATCAGACTTGACATAGATCGGCTTCTGGAAGCCCTATTTGTGTCGGCGACTCATCCTTCTAAACCTTTACGTCTTATCCTCAAAGAAGAAGCTTCCATGAGACAGCATCTGCAAGACCTTTGCTCTCTTGGTAAATATACCATCAATTAATTTTTTCAGCTCAAATTTAGGGCTTTTTTCCAGTTAAAAACAATTGAGTGTATTTTTTAGTTGTCACGCAATGTTTAAATTTGAGGTTAATGTGTGATAAAAGCATAACAATTAGCCTCCTAGCCATATCATGATTAAAGCCCCTTAATTTTTATAATAAAAATGGTGGCACACTTATGCTGTGTGCATAAGATTGATTCCTTCATCAGAGAATTGGCGAAAAGAATGAAGGTGATATAGATTTTCCTAGAAAAGTACTAGTAGTGGAGAGCATAACCAGGAATTAGGAATAAGACGATATTAACAAGTCATGTAAATATCATAAAAACCTTACTATATTTATTTTACGCTTGAAATTTTGTTATCAGAAAATTTCTGATTGTTAGATCAATGCCTGCAAATAATTAGTGACATTTATTTACGACTTTTATCAAAATGTCACAACCTAAGGTTTTTTACTCATATATTTATCACATATATGGAAATATCAGCAATTATTTATCAAAAATTGAACCTTAGAGGTAAGCTTTAACCTTCTTAAGTTTGCATTCTTGTTTTTGTAGTTTATCTTTGAGGTCTAAATTGTGTTGTATTAACTTAATAAAAAAGTGACAGTCGATCAGGGATGGTGAGTTAAAAATGGGCAAAATGCAAGTTCAATGATGTAGGTTTCTCTCCTTTCCAAAGTAATCTATTGATAAATACACATGGCATCAAATTCCTATTAGAGCGTTTTGTTCCATCAACTTATGGAATTAGTGACAACGTGACATTTCTTGGCTGAGACTAATGTTTTCTTGGTTCCTGTAATATTTTGTTTGTTTTTTTATAGCAGTTCCAGCTATAAAGGTACTAGTTGGATGTGTGGGGAAAAACAACAACAATTTTTACGGGTGGGGTTTGGGGAAGGTAGTGTGTACCCAGACCTTGACCTTACCTAATGAAAATAGAGAGATATTTTCAATAGACGATCGGCTCAGAAAAGGCGAGAAGAAGAAGAAGAAAGAAAGAAAGAAAAAGAAGATAAGAGAAAAAGAGGAAGAAGAAAAAGAAAGAAAAAGAAGAGTGCTACTAATACTACTAGTGAGATAAAAGAAATTTTTGAATATCTACTAACCTTCTACCCTAATGCTCGACCGTCACACCCTTCTATCAAGGGTCATGTCCTCAAAAAGTTGAAGCAGCATCATGTCCTCCCTAATTACCCGTAACGGCCCGGACGGTTGTTTTGAGTATTATAGCCCCGTTCTTTCATTTATTTCTTATTATGTGCTCATTTATTATTATGTGACTTGCGGGGGTGGTTGATTTGGTTCCGGTGATATTTCAAAATGAGTTGGGACACTTAGTCACAAGGTTGGAAGCTTAAGTTGAAAGAGTTGACCGCATATTCACTTATGTGTAAATGACTTCGTAATGGAGTTTTGATGGTCCCGCTAGGTCCGTATGGTGATTTTGGACTTAGGAGTGTATCCGGATATTGAATTGGAAGTCCGTAAATAATTTTGGCTTGAATTGGCGAAAGTTGAAAAAGTTAAAGTTTGGAGAGTTAAGACGTTTGACCGAAAGTTGCCTTTGTTGTTATCGAGCTCGAATTTTGGTTTCGAAAGTTGGAATTGGTGCGTTGTGTTATTCATTATTGTGTGCAAAATTTGAGGTCAATCGGAGTTAGTTTGATAGGTTTCGGCATTGATTGTAGAAGTTAGAAATTTATTAGTTTCAATATATTGAATTGGGGTGTGATTCGTGTTTTTGATGTTATGTGATTTGATTTGAAGCCTCGACTAAGTTCGTATGATGTTTTAGGATATGTTGGTATGTTTTGATGGGGTTCCAGGGGCCTAGGGGTGATTCGGATCATGTTTGACTCACTTTTGAACTTCGAGGAACTACTGATTTTTGTTTCTGGTTTCCTCTTTGGCGATCGCAGAGAAGAGGATGTGATCGCGAAGAGTTGTTGTTGGCAGCGGAGGAAAATGTTCTACGCGTTCGCGAAAGTTGGTCAGCGATCGTGGAGCTTTGGGCAGTGGTACTACGCGAACGCGAGGGTTATACCGCGTTCGCGAAGAAGGAAGGAGGGGTGGCTGGAAGCCACCCATTTGTTCATTGAGATCGCGTGAGGAAGCTCGCGATCGCATAGCTTTGTGTCCATGTGCATCGCGTTCGCGCTTGGAATTCTGCATTCGCGAAGGGTTAATTTGGCAGCTTGTATTTTTGTGCTTCGCAATCGCGAAGCATTTCCCGTGATCGCACAAAGGAGCATCTGGGCAGATTATAAATTTCAAAAAACGAGGGTTAGAGTGTTATTTCACATTTGGACTTTGGGAGCTCGGATTGAGGCGAGTCTTGGAGGGATTTTCAAGAAATTGATTGGGGTAAGTGATTTTAACTCGGATTTGGTTAATATACATGAATATATCATTATTTTTAACATTTAATTAGTATTTAGGGTTGGAAAAATTGGGGGGAAATTGTAGAAACTTCATAGACTTTAATTTGAGAATTTGAAGGTCGAGTTGAGATCGGAATTGAGTAATTTTGGTATAGTTGGACTCGTTGTTGGAGAGTGTTCGGATTTTGTTGATTTTGTCATATTCCGAGATGTGGGCCCAAGGTTGACTTTTTGGGTTAAAGAACCTAGCTTTATCATATGGAATTAATTCTTATAGCTTGTATTGATTGTATTAAGTTATTTGCGGCTAGATTCGAGTTGTTCAGAGGCCGATTCATAAGGCAAGGGCTTGTTGGAGTAGAGATTTGTGCAGGTTGAGGTAAGTAACCCTTCTAAAGTTGGTTATGAGGGTATGGATCCCTGGAATACATGTTATGTGATTGTTGTTGAAGTGACGCACATGCTAGGTAATGGGCGTGTGGGTGTGCACTATAGTAATTGTGACTCGGTTGATTCTATGGAACTGTGAAGTCATCTAATCTTGTTATTATTCATGTATTCTCCACGTGTTAGAGAAATTGAGCTGTGATTTATGTTAGAAGTCATGTTTAGGCTATATGATGGTGTTGTTAGGACCCACATAGGTCGTTTTGTTATTGAATTATTTGCTTAATTTGCAATTATACACTCAATCACATCTATCATTTGCATATCACTTCTCGGTCTCCGTTGCCATTTATTGTTACATCATAGTATCATTGTTTGGGCTGAATGTCATGAGATTTGTGAGCCCGAGGGACTGGAGAGATTGATGACTGAGTGAGGTCAAGAGCTTGATTGTGAGTAATATTTATGGGATCGGACAACACGCCACAACAGGCTTTATTGATTTATTCCATGATTGGCTTACATTAGCGCTTGGGCAGGATCCGCCCCTTGGAGTCTGACATACCAGCAGTGAGCGCAGGTACCTACTGAGTGCGAGTGCAGAGTGCGAGTGCCGAGTGATTAAGACCGCTGAGTGATTGACCGTGTTGAGCGACTATGAGTACTGAGTGACTGGAGTACTAAGTGATTGAGCGTGTTGAGTGAGATTGAATACTCCGAGAGTATGTATATGACTTTATCAATGTGTTGCATTACAGTTGACATGCATATTTGACATGTAGATATAGAGATATAACATTCCTCATATCAGTCACACTTGACATATTTTATCCGTATGTGTTGAAGTTAACTGTTAAACTTGAATGCATGTCTACTTTTCTGTATTGTGTACAAACTGATTATGAGATTTCTCTAGTTATTACTGTCATTTTTCCTGTCATATATGTACTGATATAATATGGATTTAGATTGTACCTTTCTGAGCTCGTCATTACTTTCAACCCAAGGTTAATCCTGTTACTTATTTAGTACATTGGGTCGGTTGTACTCATACTACACTCTGCACTTCGTGTGCAGATCCAGGTACTTATGGGCACGGCTGTTGCTAGACTTGGAGTACTTCCGGCTTGGAGACATTTGAGGTAGCTGCCTTGGCATTCGACCTCGACTCTCCTTCTCTTTTCTTTTATTTAGCATTGTTCTATTTATCTAGATAGTTGTATTAGAAGTTTTGACTATGTTGATATTTAGTAGCTCATGTACTTAGTGACACCCGGATTTTGGGAATGTTGTATTTGAGTAGCAGTATTTCTTATCGACTATTTATGAGAGTTATTACTGTTAAACCTGTTTCATCTTGTTTTCAATTTAAAAATGTGTAGTTATTTATGGTTGTCGGTTTGCCTAGTACTGTGATAGGCGCCATCACGACATGTTGAGTTTTGGGTCGTGACAAGTTGGTATCATAGCCTAGGTTACATAGGTCTCATGAGTCATGAGCAGGTTTAGTAGAGTCTTGCGGATCAGTATGGAGACGTCTGTACTTATCTTCCAGAGGCTACCGAACCATTAGGAAAACTTCACTTTCTTGTATTCTTGTCTTGCGGATTTGTTGATCCCGGAAACTAAACTTTTATTATTATATTCTCTCACAGGTGGTGAGGACACGTGCTACCAGATTAGGCAGACGACCATCTGTATCACTAGATAGGGCCACGAGAGCCCGGGGTTGCGTTAGAGGCCGAGGTGTAGCTCGTACAGCAGTTAGAGCAGCACCTGTAGACCCACCAGTTGCTCCATCTCTGGAGGAGATTCCAGATGTGGTTGAGCCGGTGGGACCAGCTCAGGCACCAGTTATGCCCATTGTGATTCCAGGCCTTTGGGAGGCTTTGGTCCAGATATTGACTGTATGCACTAGCCTTGCTCAAGCGGTTTTAGTTCTGGCCGCGACAGCCACTTCTCAGGCCGGGGGAGGTGCTCAGACTCCTACCGCTCGTACTCCAGAGTAGGTGGTTCAGGACTTTATCATTTAGTGGGGCTGAGTCAAAGGAGAATTCTTGGACAGGTGCCAGCGGATTCTTCGCACAGCGGGTATTCTGGAGAGTAGCGAAGTCTCATTTACTACTTTTTAGTTATCGGGGGCAGTCTTCAGATGGTGGGAGGCCTATGAGTTAAGTAGTCCAATCGGTGTTGCACCACTTACGTGGCACGAGTTCTCCGTTCTCTTCTTGTAGAAGTTTGTGCCACAGACCCACAGGGAGGCATTGTGTAGGCAATTTGAGCAGCTATGCCAGGAAGGTATGTCCGTGACCCAGTACGAGATGAGATTTTCAGAGTTGGCTCATCACGTGATCTTATTGGTTTCCACATAGAGGGAGAGGATTAGGTGGTTCATTGATGGCCTCAACTATATACTACGCTTCGCCATTACTCGGAAGATCGTATCAGGTGCTACGTTCTATGAGGTGGTTGATATTGCTAGACGACAAGAGCAGGTTCGTAGTTAGGATCGTGATGAGAGGGAGGCCAAGAGGCCTCGTGGTTCAGTGGTTTCAATGGTGTTTCTTCTAGGGGTCAGTTCCACCACAGAAGGGGTCGTCCTTATAGGCTCGCTCAGATGACTTATCTGGTTCATCGTGGTACATCAGCTAGCCATGGTTCATACAGTGCTCGTCCAGGTCAGTTATCTCTTAGTGCCCTCCCGGATTAGAGTTCATCTCGTGCTCCATCAGTTCAGGGTTCGTCTGTACCAGGTTCTTCTAGTAGCTATTCTAGCTCTCGAGGACAGATTCAATCTCTACCACCATCGGGGAGTTGGTTCGAGTGCGAGGAGTTTGGACATGTGTGGAGGCAGTGTCCCTGTCGTTTTAGAGTTCCAGTTCAGCAGAGGGTTCAGGTTATGACTTCTCCACCAGTTACTGCACCACCCGCCCAGCCAGCTCGGGGTGGGGCTCAGGCAGCTAGAGGTCACCCTAGAGGGGGAGGCTGATTAGGTGGCGGTCAGGCTTGATGCTATGCTCTCCCTGCTAGGCCTGAGGTCGTTGCTTCAGACGCAGTGATCACATGTATTGTCTCAGTATGACACGGGGATGCTTTTATATTATTTTACCCTGGTTCCACTTATTCGCATGTATCATCATATTTTGATCATTATGTGGATATGTCCCATGAGTCCTTAGTTTCACATGTTCATGTATCTACACCGATGGGTGATTCTATTGTTGTAGTCCATGTGTATCGGTCATATGTGGTGGCTATTGAGGGATTTAAGATTAGAGTTGATCTCTTATTGCTTAGCATGGTTGAACTTCGACGTGATTCTGGGAATGGATTAGTTTTCCCTATATCATGCTATTCTGTATTATCACGCTAAGACCGTGACATTGGAGATGCTAGGGTTACCTAGGATCAAGTGGAGAGGTTCTCTGGAATATGTTCCGAGCAGGGTGATTTCATATCTGAAGGCCCAACAGATGATTGGGAAGGGGTATTTGTCATATTTGGCTTTTGTGAGGGATGTTGGTGCTGATACTTCTACTATTGATTCTGTTCCGGTAGTGCGAGAATTTTCGAATGTATTTACTGCAGACCTGTCGGGCATGCCACCAGACAGGGATATTGATTTTGGTATTGACTTGGTGCCGGGCACTCAGCCCATTTCTATTCCTTTGTACTGTATGGCACCAACAGAGTTGAAGGAATTGAAAGAGCATCTTCAAGAGCTTCTTGATAAGGGGTATATTAGGTCTAGTATGTCGCCTTGGGGTGCACCGGTTCTGTTTGTGAAGAAAAATGATGGTATTATGCAGATGTGCATTAATTATAGGCAGTTGAACAAAGTTACAATTAAGAATAAGTATCCTTTGTCGCGCATTGATGACTTATTTGACCAGCTTCAGGGATCTAGATTGTTCTCTAAGATTGATTTGAGGTCTGGGTATCACCATTTGAAGATTCGGGACTCGAATATTCTAAAGACGGCATTCAGGATCCATTATGGTCACTATGAGTTCCTTGTGATATCTTTTTGTATGACTAATGCCCCAGCAACATTCATGCATCCAATAAACAATGTGTTCCATCCATATCTTGATTCGTTTGTCATAGTATTTATTAATGATATCGTGGTGTACTCACATAGCCAGAGGAGCATGCACATCATCTGAGGATCGTACTACAGAGGTTGAGGGAGGAGAAGCTTTATGCCAATTTCTCCAAGTGTGAGTTTTGGCTCAGTTCAGTGGCATTTTTGGGGCACATGGTGTCAAGTAAGGGGATTAAGGTGGATCCGAAGAAGATCAAAGCGGTTCAAAGTTGGCCTATATCGTCTTCAGCTACTGAGATTCGGAGTTTTCTCGTCTTGGCCGGATATTATCATCGCTTCGTTGAGGGTTTCTCATCTATTACAACACCTTTGACTAGGTTGACCTAGAAGGGTGCTCCATTCAGGTGGTCAGATGAGTGTGAAGAGAGCTTTCAGAAGCTCAAGACTGCCTTGACCACAAATCCAGTTCTAGTCTTGCCTTCGGCATCGAGTTCTTATACAATGTATTGTGATGCTTTTCGGATTGGTATTAGGTGTGTCTTGATACAAGAGTATAGAGTGATTGCTTATGCTTCATGTTAGTTGAAGCCTTATGAGAAGAACTACCCCATTCATGATTTAGAGTTGGCAGCCATCGTTCATACATTAAACATTTGGAGGCATTATCTCTACGGCGTGTCATGTGAGGTATTTACGGATCATCAGACTTTAGCACTTGTTCAAAACAAAGGATCTCAATTTGAGGCAGTGGAGATGGTTGGAGCTGCTAAAGGACTATGATATTACCATTTTGTATCATCTCGGGAAGGCCAATATGGTGGCGGATGCCTTGAGTAGGAAGGTGGTGAGTATGGGTAGCCTTGCATTTATTCCTGTTGGTGAGAGACTGCTTGCATCATATGTTCAGGTCTTGGCCAATTAGTTCATGAGGTTAGATGTTTCGGAGCCTAGTCGGATTCTACCTTGTGTTGTTTCTCAGTCTTTCTTATATGATCGCATCAGAGAGCGTCCATATGATGACCCACATTTGCTTGTACTTAAGAACATGATGATGCCAAGGAGGTTTTCATTGGGAATGATGGGGTGTTACGGATACAGGGTCGGAATTGTATGCCCAATGTGGATGGGTTATGTGAGTTGATTCTTGAGGAGGCCCATAGTTCGCGGTATTCCATTTATCTGGGTGACGCGAAGATGTATCAGGACTTGAGGCAGCACTATTGGTGGAGGATAATGAAGAAAGATATAGTGGAGTTTGTAGCTCAGTGCTTAAATTGTCATCATGTGAAGTACGAGCACCAGAGGCCGGGCGGTTTGCTTTAGAGGCTTGAGATTCCGGAGTGGAATAGGGAGTGTAACACCATGGACTTCGTAGTTGGATCCCACGGACTTTGAAGAAGTTTGATGCTATTTGGGTAATAGTGGACTGATTGACTAAGTCCACGCATTTCATTCAAGTTGTGACTACCTATTCTTCGGAGCGGTTGGCTGAGATCTATATCTACAAGATTGTTCGCCTTCATGGTGTGCCAGTGTCCATTATTTCAGATCGGGGCACACAGTTCATATCGCAGTTTTGGAGAGCAGTGCAGTGAGAGTTAGGCACACAGTTGAGTTGAGTATAGCATTCAACCCTCAAATAGACGAACAGTCCAAACGAACTATTCAGATATTGGAGGATATGCTACGTGATTGCGTCATGGATTTCGGGTATTCTTGGGATCTGTTTCTGCCGCTTGCAGAGTTTTCCTACAACAACAGCTAACAATCGAGTATTCAGATGGCTCTGTATAAGGCTTTGTATGGGAGGCGTTGTCGGTCTCTGGTTGGTTGGTTTGAGTTGGGCGAGGCTAGGCTATTGGGTACTGACTTGGTTCAGGATGCTTTGGAAAAAGTTAAGTTGATTCAGTATCAGCTTCGCACGGCACAGTCTAGACAGAAGAGTTACGCCGATCAGAACTTTTGTGATGTTGCCTACATGGTGGGGGAGAAGGTATTGCTCAGAGTTTCACCCATGAAGGGTGTTATGAAATCAGGAAGAAGGGCAAGTTGAGCCCTTGGTATATTGGCCCTTTTGAGGTGCCTGAGAGGATTGGAGAGGTGGCTTACAAGCTTACATTGCCGCCTAGTCTATCGAGTGTTCATCCAGTATTTCATGTCTCCATGCTTCGGAAGTATTTCGGTGATCCGTCTCATGTTTTAGACTTCAGCACGATTTAGTTAGATGGTGATTTGACTTATGATGTAGAGTCGGTGGCCATTTTGATCGGCAGGTTCGAAAGTTGAGGTCAAAGAATATAGCTTCACTGAAACTACGGTGGAGAGGGCAGCCAGTCGAGGAGGCTACTTGTGAGACCGAGCGGGAGATATGGAGCAGATATCCATGCCTATTTGAGACTCCATGTATGATTCTAGACTCGTTCGAGAATGAAAGTTTGTTTAAGAGAGGGAGAATGTAACGACTCGGCCGGTTGTTTTGAGTATTATAGCCATGTTCCCCCATTTATTTCTTATTCTGTGCTCATTTGTTATTATGTGACTTACCAGGATGGTTGGTTTGGTTTCGGGGATGTTTCAGAATGAGTTGGGACACTTAGTCCCAAGGTTTGAAGCCTACGTTGAAAAAGTTGACCGGATGTTGACTTATGTGTAAATGACTCTGGAATAGAGTTTTGATGGTCCTGATAGCTCCATATGGTGATTTTAGACTTAGGAGTGTGTCCGGATATTGATTTGGAGGTCCGTAGATGATTTTGGCTTGAATTGGCAAAAGTTAGAAAAGTTGAAATTTAGAGAGTTGAGAAGTTTGACCAAGAGTTGACTTTGTTGTTACCGGTCTCGGATTTTAGTTCCAGAAGTTGGAATAGGTCCGTTGTGTCATTCATGACTTTTGTGCAAAATCTGAGTCAATCAGAGTTAGTTTGATAGGTTTCGGCATCGATTGTAGAAGTTGGAAAGTCATTAGTTTCAATATAATGAATTGGGGTACGATTCGTATTTTTGATGTTATGTGATGTGATTTGAAGCTTCGACTATGTTCGTATGATATTTTAGGATATGTTGGTATATTTGGATGGGGTCCCGGGGGTGATTCGGATCATGTTCGGCTCACTTTTGGACTTTGAGGAACTGCTGTTTTCTGCTTCTGGTTTCCTCTTTCGCGATCGCGGAGAAGAGGACGCGATCGTGAAGAGTTGTTGTTGGCAGTGGAGGAAAATGTTCTACGCATTCGCGGAAGTTAGTCAGCAATCGCGGAGCTTTGGGCAGTGGTACTATGCGAACGCGAGGGTTATACCTCGTTCGCGAAGAAGGAAGGAGGGGTGGCTAGAAGCCACGTGTTTGTTCATCGCGATAGAATGAAGAGGCTCGCGATCGCGTAGCATTTCCCGCGATCGCGAAGAGGAGCATCTGGGCAGATTATAAATTTCAAAAATGAGGGTTAGAGTGTAATTTCACATTTGGACGTTGTGAGCTCGGATTGAGGCGATTCTTGAAGGTATTTTCAAGGAATTGTTTGGGGTAAGTGATTCGAATTCGGATTTGGTTAATTTACATGAATATATCATTATTTGTACCATTTAATTAGTATTTTGTGTTGAAAAAATTGGGAAAAATTGTAGAAACTTCATAGACTTTAATTTGAGAATTTTGTGATCGAGTTGAGATCGGAATTGAGTAATTTTGCTATGGTTGGACTCGTTGTTGGAGGGTGTTCGTATTTTATTAATTTTGTCGGATTCCGAGACGTGGGCCTGAGGTTAACATTTTGGGTTGACTTTTTGACTTTTGTTAAAGAACCTATCTTTATCGTGTGGAATTGATTCCTATAGCTTGTGTTGATTGTATTAAGTTGTTTGCGGCTAGATTCAAGTCATTTGGAGGTCAATTCGCGAGGCAAAGGCTTGTTAGAGTAGAGATTTGCGCGGGTTGATGTAAGCAACCCTTCTAAACTTGGTTTTGAGGGTATGAATCCCTAAAATACGTATTATGTGGTTGGTGTTGAGGTGACGCACATGCAAGGTGACGGGCGTGTGGGCGTGCACCGTAGTAATTGTGACTCGGTTGATTCTGTGGAACTGTGTAGTCATATAATCTTGTTATTATTCATGTATTGTCTATATGTTAGAGAAATTGAGCTGTGATTCATGTTAGAAATCATGTTTAGGCTATATTCTGGTACTGTTGGGACCCACAGAGGTCATTTTGTTGTTGAATTATTTGCTTAATTTGTAACTATACACTCGGTCACATCTATCATTTGTATATCACCTCTCAATCTCCGTTGCCATTGACTGTTACATCATATTATCATTGTTTGGGCTGAATGTCATGAGATTTTTGAGCCCGAGAGAATGTAGAGATTGATGCCTGAGTGAGGCTGAGAGCCTGTTTGTGAGTGATATTTATGGGATCGGGCTACACGTCGTAGCGGGCTTTATTGATTCATACCATGATTGGCTAATATTAGCGCTTGGGCAGGATCCGCCCCTCCAGAGTCTGACATACCAGCAGTGAGTCCAGGTACCTAGTGAGTGGGAGTGCCGGGTGATTGAGAGCACTGAGTGATTGAGAGTGCTCAGTGAGATTGAATACTCCAAGAGTATGTATATGACTTTATCATTGTGTTGCATTACATTTAACATGTAGATATAGAGATGTAACATTCCTCATATCAGTCACACTTGGCATATTTTATCCGTGTTGAACTTAACTATTAAACTTGAAAGCATGTCTATATTTCTGTATTGTGTACAAAATGATTATGAGATTTCTCTGAGTTATTACTACCATTTTTCTTGTCATATCTGTACTGTTATAATCTGGATTTGGATTGTACCTTTCTGAGCTCGTCACTGCTTTTAGCCCAAGGTTAGTCCTGTTACTTGTTGAGTACATTGGGTCGATTGTACTTATACTACAATCTACACTTCGTGTGTAGATCCTGGTACTTCTGGGCACAGCAGTTGCTAGACTTAGAGTACTTCCGTCTTGGAGACTTTTGAGGTAGTTGCCTTGGCATCCGCAGACCCCGACTCTCCTTCTCTTTTCTTTTATTTAGCATTGTTCTATCTATGTAGACAGTTGTATTAGAAGTTTTGACTATGTTGATATTTAGTAGCTCATGTACTCAGTGACACCCGGATTTTAAGAATGTTGTATTTGAGTCGCAGTATTTCTTATCGACTATTTATGAGAATTATTGTTGTTAGACCTATTTCATCTTGTTTTAAATTTAAAAGTGAATAGTTATTTTTGGTTGTCGACTTGCCTAGCATTGTGATAAGCATCATCACGACATGTTGAGTTTTGGGTCGTGACATTACCTCTCCCCAGTACTTCTTTCGCCTACTTCTTGAACGATCTGACCGGTCATTTTGAGCTTTACCGTTCTGTTCAATGGTTCGAGGTCTTGAGTGACTTCATATTGTGTAATGTGACTTGCGTGCAAGGTCGGATTTTATTTTCGGATATTTCTGGATTTATTTGGATGAGTGATTCTCATTTTAGAAGCTTAAATTAAAAATGTTGATCGAGATTTGACTTTTGTGAAAACAACCCCGGAATGGTGTTTTGATGACTCTGGTAGGTTCGTATCATAATTTTGGCTTTGGGCGTATTCCCAGAATTGAATTTGGAGGTCCCTAGGCTGATTTGACTTGTTTTGTCGAAAGTTCACAATTTAAAGGTTTAGAATTTTGATTGTATGTTGACTTCATGGCTATCGGATTCGGATTTTGATTTTGGGACTTAGAATAAGTCTGTTTTATTATTTGGAACTTGTGTTGATGTTTGGTGTGGAGCCCCGAGGGCTCGGGTGAGTTTCGGACACGTTCCAGAGTGTTTGTAGCAGGTTTAGCTGTTACTAGTGCTCTATTATCGCATTTGCGAGGTTTTCATCACATTTGTGATAACCGCATTTGTGAGATCCTTCTTTCTTTTGCGATGTTGGGCTGGGAACAGGGGATTTGCATTTGTGATGCAAACATCGCAAATGCGACCATCTCTTTTGCAGAGTTTCGGTCGCATCTGAAACTCAGGGTTGCTGGGGAGGGACCCCACTTTTGGGAGGAAATCATCACTTTTTCGAAAACTGGCAG
Organism: Nicotiana tomentosiformis; assembly: GCF_000390325.3. NCBI lineage: Eukaryota > Viridiplantae > Streptophyta > Magnoliopsida > Solanales > Solanaceae > Nicotiana > Nicotiana tomentosiformis. The sequence continues at coordinate 14,743,358 of NC_090821.1, read as the reverse complement.
TGCGCTTTTGCGAGCAAGTTATCGCTTTTGCGATGACCAGCGATCTACGCATTTGCGAAGAAGTATGTCGCAAATGCGATTTTAGCAATACTTCTTAGGGTTCACTTTTGCAGACATTTCTTTTCTTTTGCAAGTGTCGCATTTGCGAACCCCAGGACGCAAATGTGACATTTGAATCTTGTTTATAACGGAGTATTACGGAACTTAGCTTCCTTTTATCATATTTTGGAGCCCTAGACTGGGTAGGAGACGATTTTGAGGAGGAATTTTCATCTACAATCATTGGGTAAGTGATTCTGATAAATTTTCAACTGTTTTACATGATTATATATGAGATTTAACATCAATTTTGGGGAATCAAAGTGTAATTTTGAGAAATGTTGTCTAAGTTTTGAAAAAATGAGAATTTGGATTTTGAGAATAAATTTGGATTCGGATTTGAAAACAAAACATATATATGGACTTATGGGGTTATGGGTAGTCGAAATCTACCCTTGGACCCGAGTTTTGACCGGGCGGGCCTGGGGTTGTTGTTGACATTTGGGGAATTGTATAAAGATCATAGCTTTATTAATTGGAATTGCTTTCTCTTGCATTGTTTGATATTATTAAGTCATATTTGGCTGGATTTGAGCCGGGCGGAGGTGAATTTTAAAGGAAAAGCTATTTTTGAGTGTTGATTTAGTCTAATTGAGGTAAGTATCTTGCCTAACTTTGTGTAGGGGAACTACCCCATAGGGATTGGTTTGATTGCACTATTTGAATTACGTGAAAGACATATACATGAGGGGACAAGTGTGTACATTGCCCTATATATGGAAATTTGACCAGATTAGACTCTTAGGTTTCTTATGTACATTAAATTGAAGTTGCGATATTATGTTATATCCTCCACTATTAAATTTACTCTTATATGCTTTATTTGAAGTTGTTAGTTCATGTTCTATCTTTTATTGCCAAATATACTCATATATATTTTAATTGGAGTCGTTGCCTCTTTTATTGTCATGTTATCTCTTTCATAGTTGATTTATTCGTATTTGAAGTCCTGATACATGTTATCTCTCTAGTTGTCCGTTTTATTGTTATTATTGATATTTGCACATACGGCGTGACAAGACGGGCTATATATATTGGATTTTCGCATGTGGCGAGACAAGGTAGGATAATTATCTATGCACGTGTGGCGAGACAAGGCGGACATTTACTTTATTGTTGCGTACGTGACGAGACAAGGGAGGCTATGTCGGGAATGATTTGTGATGGCCTGGGGGCATTGTCATTTATGATATTTGTGTGGTGGAGTGACTATCTTGTGTGAGTCATACATATTACGGGTTTTTGTTGTGTTGTTTCCAATGAGCTATTCGGTGTCTCTGATCTTACTTGTTGGCTCGAGCTATGGTAGTACACTTGCACAAGCATACACCATAATATGTCACCTATATCGGTCAAGAGTAATATTCTTGATATCCATTGATCATGTACGTGTACTTTGGTATATCTACCTTCTGTGTAACATATTGTTACTGTTGGCATGTAAGTTGTCCGTACGGATATGAGATATTGTTATTGTTGGCATGTGAGTTGTCCTTGCGGACATGAGATATTATCACTATTGGTACGTGAGTTGTCCGTGCGGGTTTGAAGTTATTATTAATGAAATTATCACGTGATTTATCGGTGCAGTTGTGATTGATTATGTGGGCACGCGATGTCAAGCGATCGTGATTCGTGATTTTAGACCCGAGATTTTGATTATGAGGTGTGGTACCTCGAGGTGATTCTTGTGTAAACCTTGTGTAAGAACGGTTGTTTATTGGATGTTACTTGTTTTCCTTACTGGGGTTTACTGGTACTTTAACTGTGTGTTGATTACTTTACGGCGTTTGTACCTATTTACTCCTTGTTTCTATTTGTTGCTTCTACTTTACATTTGCTATTGTTATATTGTTATTCTTTCCATGTTTGGCTTTATATTGATATCCGTTCCTCTATTAGTTTTATATCGATATTTGTACAGGTTATTATGTCTAGTAGGTGTCTTAATTATTCCTCGTCACTACTCCAATGAGTTTAGTCTTGATACTTACGGGGTACCATTGTAGTGTACTCATGCTACGCTTGCTGCACATTTTTGTGCAGATCCAGGTACTTCGGAGCGTACTGGCCGTTAGATAGTTGATCGTGTATTGCTGCGGAGACATCAAGGTATACATGACATCACGTCCGCGGGCCTCGGATTCACCTTTTGAAGTTTTACATTGTTACTATTTACTATATTCCAAACATTAATGTATTTGATATTCTTAGTTACTTATAGAAAGGCTTATGACTTATACTACCGATCTTGGGATATTATACATCTATTGATGGTTGTTGGTTATGTATAGCAATTACTGGTTCATGTTTAATGATTAACTGGTTTAAATCAGTTAGTAACTCACTATGTGTTAGGCTTACCTAGTCCTAGGGACTAGGTGTCATCACAACTCCTAAGGAGGGATTTTTGGTCGTGAAAGGTTTGTATATGAGATGTAGGTTCATAAGTGCTACGGGTTATAAGCAATTTCAGTAGAGTCTTGCAGATGGTACGGAGATGTCTTTACGTATCTTCGAGAGGCTACGGAGTTATTAGGAAACATCACTTCTTTCATTCCTATCGTGCGAGTTTATTGATTACCGAGTTTGAGCCTTTGTCATTCTAGTCTCTCACAGCTGGTGAGGACTCAAGTTGCGGTTACCCATTATACTGCCCCCAGAGTCGGTGTTGCTAGGGGCCGAGGAAGAGGCTGAGGAGGAGAACGTGCTACAACTAGAGAACCTATCAGAGCAGCAACTTAAGAACTACTAGTAGCTCCGACTAGGGGACAGATACCGGAGGCACCTGTGGTCACCCTCTGGACTTCAAGAGACTTTACCGCAGTTTCTGAGCATGTTTGGTACATTGGCTCTGGCTGGATTGATTCTAGCTGCACCAGCTACTTCACAGACCGAGGGAGGATCTCTGACTCCCGCCGCCCGTACTCCAAAGAAGCGGGTCCATATTGATCAAGTTCCGGGTGTTATGCCAGCAGAGCATGTTATTTCGGTTCAGCCTGAGGTTAGGATAGAGGCATCTGGGGAGGAACACCTGAGACCTGAGAGGTTCAAGAAGTATCACCCTCCTACTTATAGTTGCGTAGTTACTGAGGATGCACACGGTTTTCTAGACAAGTCCTCTATATTTTCTATACCATGGGCATTGCGGAGGTGAGCGGAGTTGCTTTTAGTACATTTCAGTTGTTTGGAGCAGCATATCGGTTGTGGCATGCTTTTGAGGAGGGTAGGCCAGCAGATGCAGTGCCAAACACTTGGTCTCGATTATTAGAGATTTTTTTTAGGGAGTTTGTTCCCCAGACCCTTCGGAATGCGTGGCGCACAGAGTTCAAGCAGCCGCGTCAAGACACTATGGCAGTGTCGGAGTACGCCATTAGATTCAGTGAGTTGTCCTGACATTCACCTACTTTGGTTTCAAATGTTATAGAATGAATCCGCAGATACATCAAGGGGCTCAGTTACGGTATCAGATTCAGCGTGGCTCGGGAGTTGGAGATGGATACTCTATTTCAGTTGGTTGTGGAGATAGTTTGTAGGTTGGAAGGTATGCGCGGCGAGGAGAGAGAGGACAGGGAGTCAAAGAGGCCTCGTGGATCGGGAGGATCGACTGATCCCTACTTTATAGGTAGATGCTTTATGGTTCAGCCGGTTCAGTTTGCACTTCAGGATTCACGTGGTGTTTCATATATCCATGGGTTCCATAGTACCTTTCCGAACAGCTTTCCTACTTTTTAGACTCTTAGGTTTCTTATGTACATTAAATTGAAGCTGCCTTATTATGTTATATCCTCCATTGTTAAATTTACTCTTATATGCTTTATTTGAAATTGTCAGTTCATGTTCGATCTTCTATTGCCAAATATACTCATATATGTTTTAATTGGAGTTATTGCCTCTTTTATTGTCATGTTATCTCTTTCATAGTTAATTTATTCGTATTTGAAATCGATGTTACATGTTATCTCTCTAGTTGTTGAAATACTCTTACTTGAAGTCATTATTACTTGTTATGTCTTTCATTGTTGAGTTTATTCTTCCGTTTCATTGTATTGTTGTAATTCTTATGTTGATTTACTTGTCGTACCCTCGTATAATTATTGTTCTTGTAGTACTCGGTGTTGTTGAGGCGTCTATGTGTGATTGTGGTATTGGAATTGTTGTTATGGAAACGTTGTGGTATATGGGCACATGTCGTGCGGGTTGTTATATTGTGTTGTTATGTTTTTGGCACATATGGGATCGTTGAGAGGATTGCCGGGGTGTTTACACATGAGTTGTCCATGTTATTGTTATTATTGATATTTGCACATGCGGTGTGACAAGGCGGGCTATATATGTTGGATGTTCACATGTGGTGAGACAAGGTGGGATAATTATCTATGCGCATGTGGCGAGACAAGGCGTACATTTACTTTATTGTTGCGTACGTGACGAGACAAGGGAGGCTATGTGGGGAATGATTTGTGATGGCCTGGGGGCAATGTCATTTATGATATTTGTGTGGTGGAGTGACTATTTTGTGTGAGTCATGCATATTACTGGTTTTTGTTGTGTTGTTTCCGATGAGCTATTCGGTGTCTCTGATCTTACTTGTTGGCTCGAGCTATGGTAGTACACTTGCACAAGCATACACTATAATATGTCACCTATATCGGTCAAGAATAAAATTCTTGATGTCTATTGATCATGTACGTGTACTCGGGTATATCTGCCTTCTGTGTAACATATTGTTTCTGTTGGCATGCGAGTTGTCCGTGTGAAATGTGAGTTGTCCTTGCGGGCATGAGATATTATCACTATTGTCACGTGAGTTGTCCGTGCGGGTATGAGGTTATTATTAATGAAATTATCACATGAGTTGTCAGTGCGGTTGTGATTGATTATGTGGGCACGAGATGTCAAGCGATCGTGATTTGTGATTTTAGACCCGAGATTTTGATTAGGAGGTGTGGTTCCTCGAGGTGATTCTTGTATAAGAACGGTTGATTATTGTATGTTACTTGTTTTCCTTACTAGGGTTTACTGGTACTTTAACTGTGTGTTGATTACTTTACGGTGTTTGTACCTATTTACTCCTTGTTTCTATTTGTTGCTTCTACTTTCCATTTGCTACTGTTATATTGTTATTCTTTCCATGTTTGGATTTATATTGATATTCGTTCCACTGTAAGTTTTATATCGATACTTGTACAGGTTATTATGTCTAGTATGTGTCTTGATTGTTCCTCGTCACTACTCCAATGAGTTGTTTTGATACTTACTGGATACCATTGTGGTGTACTCATGCTACGCTTACTGCACATTTTTGTGCAGATCCAGGTACTTCGGAGTGTGCTGGTCATTAGATAGTTGATCGTGTATTGCTGCGAACACATCAAGGTATGCATGTCGTCGTGTCTGCGGGCCTCGGAGTCACCTTTTGAAGTCTTACATTGTTACTGTTTACTTCTATTCCAAACATTAATATATTTGATATTCTTAGTTACTCTTAGAAAGGCTTATGACTTGTACTACCAGTCTTGAGATATTGTACATATATTAATGGTTGTTGGTTATGTATAGCAATTACCGGTTCATGTTTAATGATTAACTAGTTTAAATCTGTTAGTAACTCACTATGTGTTAGGCTTACGTAGTCCTAGGGACTAGGTGTCATCACGACTCCTAAGGAGGGATTTTTTGTCGTGACAAGTTTATATCTGAGATTTAGGTTCATAGGTGCTACGGGTCATAAGCAAGTTTAGTAGAGTCTTACAAATCGGTACGGAGACATCTTTACGTATCTTTGAGACGCTATGGAATTATTAGGAAACTTCACTTCTTTCACTCCTATCGTGCGAGTTTATTGATTTCGGAGTTTAAGCCTTTGTCATTCTAGTCTCTCACAGCTAGTGAGGACACAAGCTACGGTTACCCATGATGCTGCCCCCATAGTCGATGTTGCTAGGGGCCAAGGCAGAGGCTAAGGAAGAGAACGTGCTACAGTTAGAGCACCTGTTAGAGCAGCAACTGAAGAGCTACTAGTAGCTCCGACTGGGGGACAGATACCGGAGGCACCTGTGGTCACCCCTACACTTCAAGAGACTTTACCGTAGTTTCTGAGCATATTTGGTACATTGGCTCAGGCGGGATTGATTCTAGCTGCACCAGCTACTTCACAGACCGAGGGTGGAGCTCTGACTCCTGCCGCCCGTACTCCAAAGCAACGAGTCCATATTGATCAAGTTTCAGGTGTTATGCCAGCAGAGCCTATTATTTCGGTTCAGTCTGAGGTCAGGCCAGAGGCATCTGAGGAGGAGCACCTGAGACTTGAGAGGTTTAATAAGTATCACCCTCCCACTTATAGTGGCGTGGTTACTGAGGATGCACATGGTTTTCTAGACAAGTGCCACTATATTCTCCACACCATGGGCATTGCGGAGGTGAGCGGAGTTGCCTTTAGTACATTTCAGTTCTTTGGAGCAGCATATCGGTGGTGGCAGGCTTTTGAGGAGGGTAGGCCAGCAGATGCAGTGCCACACACTTGAACTTAGTTTTCAGAGATATTCTTTAGACAGTTTGTTCCCCAGACCCTTCGGGATGCATGGCGCACATAGTTCGCGCAGCTGTATCAGGGCACTATGGCGTTGTCGGAGTACGCCATCAGATTCAGTGAGTTGTCCTGACATGCACCTACTTTGGTTTCTATAGTTATAGAACGAGTCGGCAAATTCATTAAGGGGCACAGTTACGGCATTAGATTCAGCATGGCTCGAGAGTTAGAGATGGATACTCTGTTTCAGCTGGTGGTGGATGTCGCTTGCAGGTTGGAGGGTATGCGCAGCGAGGAGAGAGGGGACAGGGAGTCGAAGAGACCTCATGGATCGGGAGGATCTACTGATCCCTACTTTATAAGTAGAGGTTTTATGGGTCAGCTGGTTCAGTTTGCACTTCAGGTTTCACGTGGTGTTTCATATATCTATGGGTTCCATAGTACCCTTTCTGGACAGCTTTCCTACTTTTTAGACTCTTAGGTTTCTTATGTACATTAAATTGAAGCTGTCCTATTATGTTATATCCTCCATTATTAAATTTACTCTTATATGCTTTATTTGAAGTTGTTAGTTCATGTTCTATCTTTTATTCCCAAATATACTGATATATATTTTAATTGGAGTTGCTGCCTCTTTTATTGTCATGTTATCTCTTTCATAGTTGATTTAATTGTATTTGAAGTTGATATTACATGTTATCTCTCTAGTTGTTGAAATACTCTTAATTGAAGTCGTTATTACTTGTTATATCTTTCATTGTTGAGCTTATTTATTCGTTTCATTGTATTGTTGTAATTCTTGTGTTGATTTACTTGCCGTACCCTCGTGTAATTGTTGCTCTTGTAGTATTCGGTGTTGTTGAGTCGTCTATGTGTGGTTGTGGTATTGGAATTGTTGTTATGGAAATGTTGTGGTATTTGGGCACATGTCATGCGGGTTGTTATATTGTGTTGTTATGTTTTTGGCACATATGGGATTGTTGAGAGGATTGCCGGGGTGTTTACACATGAGTTGTCCATGTTATTGTTATTATTGATATTTGCACATGTGGCGTGACAAGACGGGCTATATATGTTGGATTTTCGCATGTGGCGAGACAAGGTGGGATAATTATCTATGCACGTGTGGCGAGACAAGGCGTACATTTACTTTATTGTTATGCACGTGACGAGACAAGGGAGGCTATGTCGGGAATGATTTGTGATGGCCTGGGGGCATTGTCATTTATGATATTTGTGTGGTGGAGTGACTATCTTGTGTGAGTCATGCATATTACGAGTTTTTGTTGTGTTGTTTCCAATGAGTTATTCGGTGTCTCTGATCTTACTTGTTGGCTCAAGCTATGGTAGTACACTTGCACAAGCATACACCATAATATGTCACCTATATCGGTCAAGAGTAAAATTCTTGATGTCCATTGATCATGTACATGTACTCCGGTATATCTGCCTTCTGTGTAACATATTGTTACTGTTGTCATGTGAGTTATTCGTGCGGAAATGAGATATAGTTATTGTTGGCATGTGAGTTGTCCTTGCGGACATGAGAAATTGTCACTATTGGCATGTGAGTTGTCTGTGCGGGTAAGAGGTTATTATTAATGAAATTAGCACGTGAGTTGTCGGTGCGGTTGTGCTTGATTATGTGGGCACGAGATGTCAAGCGATCATGATTCGTGATATTAGACTCGAGATTTTGATTATGAGGTGTGGTACCTCGAGGTGATTCTTGTGTAAACCTTGTGTAAGAACGGTTGATTATTGGATGTTACTTGTTTTCCATACTGGGGTTACTGGTACTTTAACTGTGTGTTGATTACTTTACGGCATTTGTACCTATTTACTCCTTGTTTCTATTTGCTGCTTCTACTTTACATTTGCTATTGTTATATTGTTATTCTTTCCATGTTTGGCTTTATATTGATATCCGTTCCTCTATTAGTTTTATATCGATACTTGTACAGGTTATTATGTTTAGTAGGTGTCTTGATTGTTCCTCGCCACTACTCCAATGAGTTTAGTCCTGATACGTACTAGGTACCATTGTGGTGTACTCTTGCTATGCTTGCTGCACATTTTTGTGCATATCCAGGTACTTCGGAACGTGCTGGTCATTAGATAGTTGATCGTGTATTGCTGCGGAGACATCAAGGTATATATTCTGTAGTGTTCGTGAGCCTTGGAGTCACTTTTTGAAGTTTTACATTGTTACTGTTTACTTCTATTCAAAACATTAATGTATTTGATATTCTTAGTTACTCTTAGAAAGGCTTATGACTTGTACTACCGGTCTTGAGATATTGTACATCTATTGATGGTTATTGGTTATGTATAGCAATTACCGGTTCATGTTTAATGATTAACTGGTTTAAATTTGTTAGTAACTCACTATGTATTAGGCTTAACTAGTCCTAGGGACTAAGTGTCATCATGACTCCTAGGGAGGGATTTTTGGTCATGACAAGTTTGTATCTGAGATCTAGGTTCATAGGTACTACGGGTCATAAGCAAGTTTAGTAAAGTCATTCAGATCGGTACGCAGACGTCTTTACGTATGTTCGAGAGGTTGCGGAACTATTAGGAAATTTCACTTCATTCATTCCTATCATGCGAGATTATTGATTTCGGAGTTTGAGCCTTTGTCATTGTAGTCTCTCATAGTTGGTGAGGACACAAGCTGCGGTTACCCATGATGCTACCCCAGAATCGGTGTTGTTAGGGGCCAAGGTAGAGGCTGAGAAGGAGAACGTGCTACAGCTAGAGCACCTGTCAGAGCAGCAACTGAAGAGCTACTAGTAGCTCCGACTGGGGGATAGATACGGGAGGCACCTATGGTCACCCCTGGACTTCAAGAAACTTTACCGCAGTTTCTGAGCATGTTTGGTACATTGGCTCAGGCGGGATTGATTCCAGCTGCACCAGCTACTTCACAGACCGAGGGAGGAGCTCTGACTCCCGCCGCCCGTACTACAGAGCAGCGGGTCCATATTGATCAGGTTCCAAGTGTTATGCCAGCAGAGCCTGTTATTTCGGTTCAGCCTGAGGTCAGGCCAGAGGCATCTAAGGAGGAGCATCTGAGACTTGAGAGGTTCAAGAAGTATCACCCTCCTACTTATAGTGGTGCAGTTACTGAGGATGCACACGGTTTTCTAGACAAGTGCCACTATATTCTCCACACCATGGGCATTGCGGAGGTGAGTGGAGTTGCTTTTAGTTCATAGGCTTTTGAGGAGGGTAGGCCAGCGTATGCAGCGCCATATACTTGGACTCAGTTTTCAGAGATGTTTTTTAGGGAGTTTTTTCCCCAGACCCTTCGGGATGCGTGGCGCGTAGAGTTCGAACAGCTGTGCCAGGGCACTATGGCAGTATCGAAGTACGCCATCAGATTCAGCGAGTTGTCCCGACATGCACCTGCTTTGGTTTCTACAGTTATATAACTTCATCAAGGGGCTCAGTTACGGTATCAGATTCAGCATGGCTCGGGAGTTGGAGACGGATACTTTGTTTCAGCAAGTGGTGGAGATCGCTTGTAGGTTGGAGTGTATGCATGGCAAGGAGAGAGAGGAGAGGGAGTCTAAGAGGCCTCGTGGATCGGGAGGATCTACTGATGCCTACTTTATAGGTAGAGGTTTTTTGGGTCAGCAGTTCAGTTTGCACTTCAGGTTTCACGTGGTGCTTCATATATCCATGGGTTCCATAGTACCCTTTCCGGATAGCTTCCACAGCCACGTCAGAGGAGAGGCTGCTTCGAGTGTGGTGATACCATCCACAAGGTGAAAGATTATCCCAGACTATAGATGGGTGTGCCACAGCAGGGTATTAAGGTTATGGGTTCCGCTACAGTTGTTGTTATACCTCCACCGCCAGCTAGAGGTGGAGGTCAGGCGGGTAGAGGTCATCCTGGAGAGGGAGAACAGGCCCATTGTTATGCTTTTCCTTGTTGGACAAAGGATGATGCACCAGATGATCTCATTACAGGTATAGTTTCAGTTGGTTATAGAGATGCATTAGTATTATTTCGATCTAGTCCCATTTATTGGTAAGATTCATCATACCTTGCTTTAGATATGGTTGTGTTTTGTGATTCTTGTACTCTTTTCATATATTCATTGAGGGTCATGAGGCTTGGGTGAACTTTCTATTAGCTAATACAGTGGGTTTTGAAGTGATTTCAGGGTGGTTTGGCCATGACTTGTGATTAGGGTGTTCTATGGGTATGGGAGGTCTGCTACGTGTTGTGGTTTTAGTTCTACGGGATAGAGTTAGTAGAATGTTTAGTTGTTGAGATGTTCATCTTACTTGCGATTCCGAGTGGAGGATAGGAACCTGGTGTTCCTTGTGGATAAGTGTGTTTGTATCAGGCTTTGTGTCGCGATGAGGTTATGTTAGGGTAAGGTTTATTGTAGTTGTAGTGTATGTCTTGCTTCTTTTTTGTGGATTGGATCCGTAGCATGATGTCGATGGGAAGTTGTACCTATTGGACTTGTTTGATAGTTCTCTCATATGTTTCTTCTTCCATGTTCAGTCATATTCGGGTGGTGCTTGTTGGGGATTGGATTGTGATATGTGTGCCCAAGTGGAGTTTGATGTGGCTTGTTGATCGGGAGAGTAGTTATGAGTTTCACATGTTTCTTGCATCATTGTTAGTGTTGTGAAGGTTTGGAAAGGTTTTAGTCGATATGAGGCTAATTACCGGTACCGGGTTTGGTAATGGGCAGCTATTGTGGTCCAAGTTGTTGTTATGGGCATATGGGTGGTGTGTTATGTCGTGTGGTTGTATCTTGTGGATGTATTAATGGGTGGTTACAGCTATTTGAGGATTATACATTATGTTTATGTGAGGATCGAGTGCTTGATGGTGTTGAAATTTGGTTCTAAGGCTTATCGGCATGAGTGGAAGGAATAATGTTCGGCTGCGATGATGTTGTCGGGTTTATGTGGATTGGGGTGATGTAGGATCAAATGTGGGTATGTGCATGGTTTGAGGACTCTTGGCACGTTCAAGGACGAACGTTTGTTTAAGAGGGGGAGAATGTAACGACCCGACCGGTCATTTTGAGCTTTGGCATTCCATTCAGTGGTTAGAGGTCTTGAGTGGCTTCATATTGTGTAATGTGACTTGCGTGCATGGTCGGATTTGATTTTCGGATATTTCAGGATTTATTTGGATGAGTGACTCTCATTTTAGGAGCTTAAATTGAAAATATTGATCGAGATTTGACTTTTGTGAAAACGACCCCGGAACTATGTTTTGATCACTCTGGTAGGGTTTTATCGATATTTTGGACTTGGACATATACCCAGAATCGAATTCGTAGGTCTCTAGTCTGATTTGACTTTTTTTGTTGAAAGTTGGCAATTTAAAGGTTTAGAATTTTGATTGTAGGTTGACTTCATGTCTATCGGGTTCGGATTTTGATTTTGGGACTTGGAATAAGTCCATTTTGTTATTTGGAAATTGTATGCAAAGTTTGGCAACATTCCGAGTTGATTTGATAGGAATCGGATGCACGGTTGTGTTTTTAGAAGTTCTTGAGTCTCATGTAAATTTCATGTGTTTTGGAGGTCCGGTTCATGGTTTCGAATGTTATTTTGATGATTTGATAATGCGAGCAAGTTCATGTTATGTTTTTAGACTTGTGTTGATGTTTGGTGTGGATCCCCGAGGGCTCAGGTGAGTTTCGGACGCGTTCTTGAGAGTTTTAGAAGGTTCAGCTGTTATTAGTGCTCTATTCTCACATTTGCGAGGTTTTCATCGCTTTTTATGATGTTGGGCTGGGAACAGGGGATTCGCATTTGCAATGAAAACGTCGCAAATGCGACCATCGCTTTTGCGGAGTTTCATTCGCATTTGCAACTCAGGGTTGCTGGGGAGGGACCCCGCTTTTGCGAGGAAATCATCACTTTTCTGAAAACTGGCAGTGCGCTTTTACGAGCAAGTTGTCGCTTTTGCGATGACCAGTGATCTTCACATTTGCGAAGAAGTATGTCGCAAATGTGACTTTAGCAATACTTCTTAGTGTTCGCTTTTGCAGACATTTCTTTTCTTTTGCAAGTGTCGCATTTGCGAACCCCAGGACGTATATGCGACATCTGAATCTTGTCTATAGCTGAGTATTACGGAACTTAGATTCATTTTATCATATTTTGGAGCCCTAAGCTGGGTAGGAGGCGATTTTGAGGAGGTATTTTCATCTACAATCATTGGGTAAGTGATTCTGATAAATTTTTCACTGTTTTACATGATTATATATGAGATTTAACATCAAATTTGTGAGAATCAAAGTGCAATTTTTAGAAATTTTATCTAAGTTTTGAAAAAAAAAAAGAATTTGGGTTTTGAGAGTCGATTTGGATTCGGATTTGAAAATAAAACATATATATGGACTTGTGGGGTTATGGGTAGTCAAAATTTACCCTTGGACCTGAGTTTTGATCGGGCGGTCCCGGAGTTGACTTTTTTCGGCTTTTGGGAAATTGTATAAAGATTATAGCTTTATTAATTGGAATTGGTTTCTCCTGCATTGTTTGATATTATTAAGTCATTTTTTGCTAGATTTGAGTCTAGCGGAGGTGAATTTTAAAGAAAAAACTATTTTTGAGTGTTGATTTGGCCTAATTGAGGTAAGTATCTTGCCTAACTTTGTGTGGGAGAACTACCCCATAGGAATTGGTTTGATCGCACTATTTGAATTATGTGAAAGACGCCTACTCGAGCTGACGAGTGTGTACGTGGCCCTATATATGGAAATTTGACCGGATTAGACTCTTAGGTTTCTTATGTACATTAAATTGAAGATGCCCTATTATGTTTTATACTCCATTATTAAATTTACTCTTATATGTTTTATTTGAAGTTGTTAGTTCATGTTCTATCTTTTATTTCCAAATATACTCATATATGCTATAATTGGAGTTGTTGCCTCTTTTATTCGTATTTGAAGTCGATGTTACATGGTATCTCTCTATTTATTGAAATACTCTTATTTGAAGTCATTATTTCTTGTTATGTCTTTCATTGTTGAGCTTATTTTTCCATTTCATTGTATTGTTGTAATTCTTGTGTTGATTTACTTGTCATACCCTCGTGTTACTGTTGTTATTGTTGTACTCGGTGTTGTTCAGTTGTGGGCTATGTGTGGTTGTGGTATTGGAATTGTTGTTATGGAAACGTTGTGGTATATGGGCACATATGGTTCGGGTGGTTATATTGTGTTGTTATATTTTTGGCACATGTGAGATTGTTGTGAGGATTGTCGGGGATATTATTGATATTTGCGCATGCGACGTGACAAGGCAGGCTATATATATTGGGTTTACGCATTTGGTGAGACATGAGGGATAATTATCTATATGTGTGTGGCGCGACAAGGGGGGCTATGTTGGGAAGGATTTGTGATGGCCTATGGGGCATTATCATTTATGATATTTGTGTGGTGGTGTGACTATCTTGTGTGAGTCATGCATATTATGGATTTTTGTTGTGTTGTTGTGTTGTTTCCAATATGCTATTCGGTGTCTCTAATCTTACTTGTTGGCTCGATGTGTGCTAGTACAATTGCACAACCATACACCATAATCTGTCACCTATGTTGGTCAAGAGTAAAAATCTTGATGTCCATTGATCATGTACGTGTACTTGTTTTCCTTACTGGGTTTTACTGGTACTTTAACTATGTTTCGATTACTTTACGGCATTTGTACTTGTTTACTCCTTCTTTCTATCTGCTGCTTCTACTTTCCATTTGCTAGTGTTATATTGTTGTTATTTCCATGTTTGGCTTTATATTGATATTTGTTCATCTGTTATTTTTATATTGATACATGTATAGGTTATTATATCTAGTAGGTGTCTTGACTGTTACTCGTCAGTACTCCACCGAGGTTAGTCTTGATACTTACTGGGTACCGCTATGGTGTACTCATGTTGCGCTTGCTGCACATTTTTGTGCAGATCCAGGTACCTCAGAGTGTGCTGGTCATTAGATAGTTGATCGGGTATTGCTGTGGAGACTTCATGGTATACCTGTCGTCACGTTCGTAGGCCTCGGAGTCACCTTCTGGAGTTTTACATTGTTAATGTTTACTTTTATTACAAACATTGATGTATTTGATATTCTTAGTTACTCTTAGAAAGGCGTATGACTTGTGCTGCCGGTCATGGGATATTGTACATCTATTGATAGTTGTTGGCTATGTATAGCAATTACCGGTTCATGTTAAAATTTAACTGGTTTAAATCTATTAATAACTCACTATGCGTTAGGCTTACCTAATCTTAGGGACTAGGTATCATCACGACTCCTACGGAGGGATTTTGGGTCGTGACACCTCTACCTCTTCTCAAACCCGACATAGCCAACCTCTCACACCTCCTAATGGGAGCATCAATGCTTCTCCTCTTAATGTGCCCGAACGATCTCAGTCTCAACTCCCACATCTTGTCCTCCACGGAGGCCACTCTCAATTTATCCCGAATAACATCATTCATAATCTTATCCCTCCTGATATACCTACACATCCATCTCAACATCCTCATTTTTGCTACTTTCTTCTTCTGAACATGAGAGTTCCAGACTGGCCAACACTTAGCCCCACACGGCATAGTTGGTCTAATCACCACTCTATATAATTTACCCTTAGGTCTTGATGGCACATTCCTATCACATAGAACACCGGATGCGAGCCTCTATTTCATCCATCCCGCTCCAATACGATGTGTGATATCCTTTTCAATCTCTCTAATACCTTATATTATAGACTCAACATACTTGAAACTACCTCTCTTGGGGATAACTTGAGTATCAAGCTTCACATACACGTCCGTTTCATGGGTCCCGTCACTGAATTTGCACACCAAGTATTATGTTCTTGTCCGACCCAACTTAAAATCTTTAGCCTCTAGAGTCTATCTCCAAACCTCTTGTCTTGTGTTAACCCCACCTCGCGTCTCGTCAAACAACACTATGTCATTGGGCATCGACAAATAACATACATCACGGAACCTCACCTTGAATGTGCCACATCAGCATGTCCATTGCCAAAGAAAATAAAAATGGGCTATGAGTCGATCCCTGGTGCAGCTCCATCACAACTGGAAAGTATATCGAGTCCCCCCCCCCCCCCCACAGTCCTCACCTGAGTCTTAGATGTGTGGGAAAAGCAATGTGAAAATTTATTGTTGATGCTTGTGCTGTCTGAATTCTATCGATGCTAAGTTCTCGGTTAAGGTGGACTTAGTGTCTTATCTTCATCTAATTATCTTCCAACTCTAAATTCTAAATTTTGATTTGTGTCTTAAAAATTTTGTTTCCTATAAACTTTAAATTTGAGTATTCTTTCTTTTGGAACCAATGTTTAAGTATTAGGAGTTATAATTGCCAAGGCAAATTTGCTGAAGAGAGTAGTTATTTTGTTCAAAGCTCAAGTGCTATTTCCATGAAAAACTATTACCATTTGATTCATAGCGGGTACAGGCGTTTTGGGGGGTATAAAATCATAGTGGGCGCTGATTTTATTATAGTTTAGATAGGAAACCACTTCCTTTCAGGTATTATCACTGAGTAAATATTTCTTTGGTGTCGTACTGTTTGTTAGACTACAATATTTTAGGCCTTCAACTACCCTTGAAATGTGTGGCCTAAACTAGCAAAAAGTGTGGCATTTGAGAAAAAGAAACACATTTTGACTTTAGGCAACGTTTTTTAGTGGGTGACCTAAATTGGTGTAACCTTTGCCCTAAGGCCACGCTTTTGAAGTGTTGCTTTAGATGCCATGCTTTAAAACTATAGCCTATAAGGTACAAAGACCACGTGTAATGATCCGGCCAGTTATTTTGAGTATTTTAGCCTAATTTTTACTATTGGATGCTTTACATATGTGTATTTATGGTTATGTGACTTGCAGGGTTGATTGGTATGGTTTCAGGAGAGTTTTGGATTGATTTGGGACACTTAGTCTCTTGGTTGTAGGCTTAAGTGGTAAGAGTGATCGAAGTTTGACTTTTTTGTAGATGACTCTGGAATTATATTTTGATGATTCCAATAGCTTTGTATGGTAATTTTGGACTTAGGCGTACGTCCGGACTTGGGTTTGGAGGTTCCTAGGTTGTTTTGACTTGAACTAGTGAAAGTTGGAAAGTTGAAGAATTGGAAGGTTGATAGGTTTGACCAAGGGTTGACTTTGTTAATATCGGATTCGGATTGTGATTTTGAGAGTTGGTATAGGTCCGTTGTGTCATTTGGATTTTGCATGCAAAATTTTAGGTCATTCTGAGTTGATTTGACATGGTTCGGGATGAGCTTAAGAAGTTGGAAGTTTATTTGTTCATTACGTTTGAATTGAGGTGTGATTAGTAGTTTTGATATTGTGTGGTATGATTTAAGGCCTCGAGGACGTTCGTGTTATGTTATAGGACTAGTTGGTATGATTGGACGGTGTCGCGGGGGCATCAGGTGTGTTTCGGATGGGCTACGGGCCATTTCCTCATGTTTTGGATTGGTGATGACTGATATATGGTTTTCTTCTTCGCGACCACGACAAAGGAGTCGCTTTCCATAGGGTAATTTTGGTCGTAGGCATTTTGTTAATCGCAGTTGCGAAGTGACGACCGCGTTCGCGAAGCTTGGGAGGTTGTGGCTTTCGCGATCGCGTAGAAGGGAAGGCTGGAAGGGGCATCAGGTAATTGGCCTCCGCATTACGCGAGTGAGGCATCGCATTCGCGTAGGTACTGTGGAGTTGGTCAATGCGTTCGCGGCTAGTGTGTCGCATTCGTGAAGAAAGGGCTACAGCTGGGGGTGAGTTTGTACTTCGCGATCACGAGGATTGTGCCGCGATTGCGATGAGTATACCTGGGCAGACTATTTAATACTCTATTTCATGGGCTTTTGTTATTTATCACATTTTGAGTTAGAGAGCTCGGTTTTGGGCGACTTTGGGGGGGGGATTTTTACGATTTGGATTGGGGTAAGTATTTTTTACTCGAATTGTTTTATATTTCATGATTCTAATCTTGAATTTAGTGATTGTTTGATTAATCAAATTGAGGAAATTGGGAATTTTAGTAAAAACTATTCTAAAACATAAATTGATGATTTGAGGCCGAAATTGGATGATTTTGGAATGGTTGGACTCGTATCAGAATGGGTGTTCGGAATTTGTGAGTTTTGTCGGGTTCCAAGGTGCCGGCATGGGGTTGACTTTTTGATTTTAGTTAAAGATCGAAGCTTTATTATTCGGATTCATTTCGTATGGATTTTATTTATGTATTAAGTTATTTTGGCTAGATTCGAGCCGTCGGGAGGTGGATTCGCGAGGGAAGGGCTTATTAGTGGATTGATTTAGCTTGTTTAAGGTAACTATCTTGCCTAACCTTGTGTAATGGAATAACCCTTAGGTTCTAGCCTTATTGTTTTGACTTCTATAATGTGAAAAGTAACGTGTACATGAGGTGACGAGCGTGTATACGGGTACTATGTGTGATTTTGACCGGATTAGACTGTAGGCTATTAATATGCCTTTATGTGATAGTAAACTTTATATAAAACATGTTGAAATCACTTTATGGCTACTTGATCATGATCATTACATTAATTCGGCCATAATCATGTTTTATTTAATTGAACACCCCTCCGTTGTTATGATTATTTATTGCGTCCTTGTGCACTATTGTCGGAAGTTGTAAGATTATATCTCGATATGACGTAGTATCATTGTTGTGATATTGTGGCACTTGGTAATTTGGTTTTGTGGTATCGTGGCACTTGTGGACATGTTGAGTGGATTGATTGGGGGTGTTAGCACAAGGTTTTTTCCATGTGATTATGTCTATTGTTGTGCGCGTGGGGCGAAATAAGGGTGGCGTTATCTTGGGCTGCCCACATGACGAAATAAGGGTGGCTATATGCGCATGTGGCAAACTAAAGGTGGCATATCATTTTTATGTGCACATGCGACATAATAAGGGTGGCATTTTGATAATGTTATGTGATATTTCAGGGTGTCTTCTTGTTGTTGTGATTGTGTTGATATGGGGTTGATATTTCATTCTCATAATTATTTCTAAAAGCTTATGTTCTGCACTTACCTAAGTTAATGGATGTATTTGACATTTCATCACATGCCTTACCTCTATTTGATATTTCGTGATTAAAGATAGGTTTTATCACACATAGTTGTTATTACATGTTCTAAGGGAATTGTGATTATTGTCTTCAGTTGTATTTCAATTATCAGTTTTCTTTGATATATTCATTGTACACGTTATTTGTCTAGTGAGTATCAAACGACTTGTACCTTGTCACTACTCTACCAAGGTAAGTCTTGATACTTACTGGGTACCGATTGTGGTGTACTCATACTATGCTTCTGCACATGTTTTTGTAGATTCAGATACTTCTGACCGGTCTGATCGGCAGTGAGGCATTTCATACACCGGAGACTTCAAGGTATCCCTGCATGATCCGACCGCAGGCCTCGGAGTCACCCTCTTGTTTCATTTTTACTGTTTATATATCTTAGACAGTACTATATTTTTGAG
The DNA here is from genome assembly GCF_000390325.3 of Nicotiana tomentosiformis. Classification (NCBI taxonomy): domain Eukaryota; kingdom Viridiplantae; phylum Streptophyta; class Magnoliopsida; order Solanales; family Solanaceae; genus Nicotiana; species Nicotiana tomentosiformis. The sequence goes on along the minus strand of NC_090821.1, from coordinate 14,724,189 downwards.
ATGTTCTCGTGTATTCAGTTAGAGTTTGTGACTCTGTACCACCTAGTTCTGGGAACTTATGTTGAGTATTGCCACTTTGGCCTGTATTACTCCTATTTCCGTATTTATGTTAAACTATATTTTTGTTATACCATGCTTTTATTGTTTTAATTAATGTTAATTGACCGGCTTACCTAGTTAGGAGACTAAGTGCCATCACGATTCTTAAAGTGGGATTTCGGATCGTGACAAGTTTGTATTAGAGCTTTAGGTTCATAGGTTCTAGGAGTCACGAGCAAGTTTAGTAGAATCTTGCGGATCGGTACATAGACGTCTCTACTTATCATCATGAGGCTATGGAACTATTAAGAAATTTCACTTGTTTCATTCCTTTTCATGCAGATTTATTGATTTCGGAGCTTGAGCATTTATCTTTTCTCTCACAGATGGTGTGGACACGCACTACCGGATCAGCTAAGCAGACACATGTGCCCCATCTGCTAGTGCTGCGAAAGGCCTAGGTCAAGGTAGAGGCCGAGGAGGGGCACGTGCTACAGCTAGAGCACCTGGCAGAGCAGTAGCTGAGGAGCCACCAGTAGCTCCGGTTGGGGAGCAGGTACCTGAGGCGCCTGTTGCTACCCCTAGTATTCAGGAGACTTTGGAACATTTTCTGAGCATGTTTGGTACTTTGGCTCGGGCGGGATTGATCCCAGTTGTACCAGCTACTTCTCAGGCTGGGGGAGGAGCTCAGACTCCAGCCACCCGTACTCCAGAGCAGCGGGCCCATGTTGATTAGGTTCCGGGTGTTATATCGGTACAGCCTGTGATCATGGTTCAGCCTGAGGTTAGGCTAGTGGCATCAGAGGAGGAGCAGAAGAGGATTGAGAGGTTCAAGAAGTATTTTTCCCTTACTTTCAGCGGTGCATCTTCTAAGGATGCACAGGATTTTCTATATCAGTGTCACCATATTCTGTGCACTATGGGCATAGTTGAGGTGATCGGGGTTATTCTTACTACTTTCTAGCTGATTGGGTCATCATATAGATGGTGGCATGCTTATAAAGAGAGTAGGCCAAAATACGGCACCACTTACTTGGGCTCAGTTCTCTAATCTCTTTTTGAGGGAGTTCGTCCCTCGGACCTTCAAGAATGTGCGGCGCACAGAGTTCGAGGAGTTGCACCAGGGGACTAACCGTGTCTGAGTATGCTATGAGGTTGAGTGAGTTGTTTTGTCATGCACCTTTTTTGGTTTCTACAATCACAGAGAGAGTCCACAGATTTATCAAGGAGCTCAACTATGGTCTCAGATTTGGGATGGCATGGGAGCTGGAGACGGATACCCCATTCCAGCAGGTTATGGAAATTGCAAGGAGGTTAGTACGTATTCGTGATCAGGAGAGGGAGGATAGGGAGGCTAAGAGGCCTCGTTGTTCTGGAGGATTTGGGGACTCTTACTTTTGGGGCAAGATCCGTCATGGCAGAGGTTTTATCAGTCGATCAGTTCAATCGGCACTTCAGGTTACTCCTGGTGCTCCAGCTAGTCAGGGACCTCAAGGGTATGCATATAGGATAGCCATCCTTTAGTGCACCTTCCACACGGGGTTCCTACAATGGCTACTCTAGCCGACCGGGTCAGACTACGTACCAGCAGCCACGCCCGCCGAAAAGTTATTTCATGTGTGGTAATACTAGGCACATTATGAGGGATTGTCCCAGAATTAGGAGGTGGATCTCCACAGGGTACACAGGCCATGGTTGTTGCTCTAGTTGCTACTCTACCTGCATAACCAACTAGAAGTGGAGGACATGCGGGTAGATGTCATCCTAGAGGGGGAGGCCAGGCCCGTTGTTATGCTTTTTTTCTGGTGGGACTCAGGTTGTGGCATCAGATGTTATCATCAAAGGTATTGTTCCAGTCTATCATAGGGATGCATCAATTTTATTTGATCTGGGTTCCACTTATTCGTATGTGTCATCCTATTTGCTTCATATTTGAATTTGTCTCGTGATTCTTTAGATACCCCTATTTATGTGTCTACGCTGATAGGGATTCTATTGCGGTACACTGTGTCTATCGGTCGTGTTTGGTCACTATCGGGGGTTCTGAGACTAGGGTTGACCTTCTTCTACTCAATATGGTGGACTTTGACGTGATTTTGGGCATGGACTGGTTGTCACCATATCACACTATTTTGGATTGGCATGCTAAGACTGTGATGTTGGTCATGTCAGGATTACCGAGGTTAGCATGGAGAGGTACATTGGGTCATGTTCCTAGTAGAGGGTGTCCTTTTTAAAGGCACGGCGGATGGTTGAGAAGGGGTGCTTGGCATATTTAGCCTTTGTGAGGGATTTCAGTGTTGATACTCCTACCGTTGAGTCAGTTTCGGTAGTGAGAGAGTTTCCATACGTGTTTTCAGCAGACCTACCGGGCATGCCACCCGATAGGGATATTAATCTTGGTATTGACTTGGTGTTGGGCACTCAATCCATCTCTATTCTACCATATCACATGGCACCAGTGGAGTTGAAGGAATTAAAGGAACATGTTCAGGAGTTGCTTGATAAGGGTTTAATCAAACCGAGTATCTTGCCTTGGGGTGCTCCAGTTCTTTTGTGAAGAAGAAAGACATCTCCACGAGGATATGTATTGACTACAAGCAGCTGAACAGGGTTACAGTCAAGAACAAGTACCCACTACTGCGTATTGATGATTGTTCGATCAGCTTCAGGGTGCTAAGGTATTCTCAAAAATTGACTTGAGATCGGGGTACCATTAGTTGAAGATCCGGGCTTCAGACATTCTGAAGACGGCTTTCAGGACCCACTATGGTCACTATGAGTTTCTGGTGATCTATTTTGGACTGACCAATGCCCCATTAGCCTTTATGCACTTGATGAACATTGTGTTCCAACCGTATCTTGACTCTTTCATCATCATGTTCATTGATTATATATTGGTGTATTCTCACAGCCGGGAGGATCATGAGAAGCATTTGAGAGCTCAAATCACATATAACAACATCAAAATCACGAATCGTACCTCAAATTAAGCTTAATGAACTATTTCAAATTTTCAAATTCCAAATTTACGTTGAACACGTCAAAACGGCTTGACCACCTCAAATTTTGCACACAAGTTTCAAATGACATACTATTCTAATTCTCGGAACAACAATTCGAACCCCATGACACATAAGTCAACTCTCAATCAAATCTATGAACTTTTCAAACCTTTAAATTGTCAACTTTTGCCAAATAGTGCCGAAATCTTCTAGAAATATCCAAATGCAAATTCCGGCATATGTCCAAGTCCAAAATTACCATCTAGACCTAACGGAACCATGACAATTCCAATCTGCGGTCAAATACACAAAAGTCAAACTTGGCCAACTCTTCCAACTTAAAGCTTCCTATTTAAAAATCATTCTTCCAAATCAATTCCAAACAACTCGAAGACCAAAACCGACGATACTCGCAAGTCATAATACACCATATAAAGCTATTCATGACTTCAAAATACCAAACTGAATTCAAATGCTCAAAACGATCGATCGGGTCATTACATTCCCACTTCTCGGATTAATTGCTTGCATTTATTCTATGGGATTCTTTTTCATCTCACTCGGGAGAGCTCCCATAGGTCGGGTACTTTGGTATGCGCCTACTTCCCAATCTGCCTCTCTAGATTTCAAAAATCAGTCCTAAGTTGATGGGTATCAATTCTAATTTGTTGGTTATCAATTCTAAGTTGCTGGTTATCAAGCAACAGTTTTTTCAACAAATCGTTGGTGATCTTTTTTGTGGCGATTTCTGCGGTTGATTGTAGTTTTCTTGAGATCTTTATTGATTTTGATTTGCTTGATTTTCACCCCCATAAGAAGTTTGCGTGATTCCTCTTATTGGGATTATAAGTGTTCCCATATAGCCCATTCTGGTTTATTGAACCTCGACCTTGTTGGCCCCCACATAGTAAATATATTCAGGATTCACTGGGCATTGATCACTCGTGTAACCATCTCTACAAATTTCACAATATGTGGCTATTTGTTGAATATGATGGATCTGATGTGCCTGTCCCATTGCCACTTTCGTCATCTGATAGTCAATTTAGCGATCTTTGCCTGCATTGATAAAATCTCATCCAGCTCGAGTGTACCTGGTGCTCTCTATTTTATCATTCTCCTTGGTTCACCCTCACCTTGCCAATTATGATTATTTGCGGTGAAGTTGTTCTAAAGAGTCTAGATTTTACTATATGGTTTTTGCATGCAACTTTCTCCATAGTCTGAGTCGAGATTCAATTTGGAGGTCTCGTCTAACCCATTCACAAAAGTATGTCCTAATACCTCATCAGTCTGACAATGATATGGGCAATCTCTGAGTAGCTTTTTGTATCTTTTCCAAGCTTGACGAAGAGTCTCATTATTTTTTTGTTGAAACCCAAGAATTTGGCTTCTCGGTGACTTAGTTTTCTTCGTGGGGAAAAACTTGATCATAAATTTACATGCTAGATCATCCCACGTACAGAGTGAATTTGCTGGCTCTTTTTGCATCTATTCCTCTGCTTCCTCCAACAGAGAAAACGGAAACAAATTCAGTCTGACTTAATCCTTGGAGACGTTCAGATAGTTGTAAGTATCCGTAATCTCCAAAAATTTCTGTATGTGCCTTTGTGGATCTTCATGAAATAGATCTACAAATTGCCGTATGGACTGAATTAGTTCCATCATGTATTGCTTCAACTCAAACTGACCAGTTATGTCAGGCTTCACGATAAACTGAGTCATATTGGCGAGATTAGGCCTTGCAGCCTCTATCACCGGCCTCTCGTCATTTTTTGCCATCTCTATTGATTGTGGTTGGACTACGATGCTTAACTATGCAGTTCTAACTCTTACTTCATCCTCCCTCCTTAAGTTGGGAAAGTCTTTCAGTTAGGTTCGTAAGGAGGAAGATCGTTCAGGCCGTTACTTCTTCTTAGCGTTCAGTGTAAACACATGTAGAAGTAGAAACAGTAAACAAATTAAAACTCGAACAAACAATGAATAAAAGCTTATTCAGACAAGTAGCTAATTTCTAAATCCCCAGTAATAAAGTCAAAAACTTGTTGGGGCCAAATGCACACGCAAGTATATGTGGTCGACAAATAATAAAGTGATGAGAAAGTATCATCTCACGAGAATTTATGATCAATTGTTGTCTAAAATAAACTACTTATGAGTTAATTGTTCAAGCGGTTTTGAAGAATATTGTTGTGATTTTTATTATCTAAAATTACTACAAAAACTAAGGAACAGTTAAACTAACGAGGATGCAAATAGAGCAAATAGACACTTAGAAGAAAATTCAATAATATGAGAATATTCCGGGGTTAAGGGATTAATGTCTCTCTTATTGCGTCTTTTCGGTTGATTCAATTACTTGATCTATCTAATTTGTTGATTAACAAGATTTATAATGCTCACGAAGTTCTTTCAAGGCTTTGCTCGCCTCTTCAAGCCAAACTTATACTATACATCTATATAATTGGAATTAACTAGAACGAATATGCACCGCCTGCAATAATAACCGAATAAGGCAACTAGAATATGTCTATCCTAATCGACAATCTATTCTCTGATGCCCGGATTCAAGAACTTACTCTATTCAATCTTATATGCAATCTATAATTCCTACTTTCGAGTTCAACTATAAATTCATAGATAGTATTCTACTGTTAGCTATGCATTAAAATAATTAAGTACGAGATTGAATAAATAAATTAATATGATAAAAGCGAACAATATCGTCAGTAGTCAAACAACAATATTCAATAACAACACATAACCCCATAACACAGGGGTTTCTAGCCACTCAAGTTCGTAACAATAATCAAAATATTATTTTTAAAAATAAAAGTTATGGATCTGAGGTGGATGATGGAAGAATCAAAGAAATTTGTGCTCTGTTGCGTTCCTAATCCCTATTTGCCTTAAAATATTGTCCAACCCCTCACTAATCACGTTTAGAAAGTATTTATAGGCTAGAGTCGGAGTCTTCAAGTCCAAAACTAAGTAGGAAATATTTAATTTGTGGACTGGGGGAGGGGGGACTAGGCGTATGACCTCGTGGAGCCAGGTCTGGGGCGTGCCTGGAGCCTCGCAAGGCCAGGCTGAGCGCGAATATTTGGTCGCCCGGAGCCAGGTGTCGCCTGGTCTGGCTCCTGGTCCTGGGCTCCATCCAGTTTTCGCCTTTTCGAGCTTTTTTTGTATGTCTTCAACATCCCTTTATGCAACCTCATTCCTTTTCACACTCCAATTATCATTCACGTAAAAACAACTTAATTAAGCTCAAACATCACACATATTAATATTAAATACTAAAATATAAGGTACACAATGCACTAAAAATATACATTTATAGCCAAACATTACTTCTCCCCAGACAAGGTGATTATGTTTCGATTTTACCCTAATTTCGAGCTCTCATTCATGCTTGAATCATATTTTTCTCCCATTCATGAGGTTATATAAGATTATTTTCTAAACTTACATACTGGTCCAATCTAATGTACTTTGTTATTTATGACTAATTGTATGTTACTTATTGTTTTTCAATAGCTAGGGTGTAAGCTATGTACATGCAAGGGGATTTTCAGTTCCTCGTGTATTTAGGCACATCATGGTAAATGGTCATCTTATTTTAGTAATTTGTTAAGTCTGGTGAAAGAGAAGGTTGGCTTGGGATGACTCTCTACAACATATATTATTATCATTTGCCTATTGCAGGAGCAACTGAGCAAGCTGCTATGGCTTTACAAAATTTCATCGGTGTCGGTACCCAGACAACCTTGCTTTCTCTGCTAGTATTGTTCTTTGTCCTTGAGATTCTGTTTGCAATTCTTTTTGCTTTACTCTAGTGCACTTTCGGAAGTTCAAAGACTGGCCAAGTAACTTGAACATTTTGGGCTTCTTCTAGCTCAGGATCTGTAGCTACCAGACTTTGTTATCGAAAATTTGAAGGTGAAGTTCTCTCCTTCTTTATTAGATTCAAAATTTTCTATAATCATCATATTATATCATCATATCATACTATATTATAAGTGAAAAGACTTTTAGGTGAAAGTATTTTACTAAAATATCCTTTAAAAACTAAATGACCAAATTAACCTTGACTTAAATACTACATTATAATATTCTTGGACTAAAAATTAATATTACCTTCCAAGAAATAATAAATTTGTATCATGACCATGATAAATGAGAAGAGAGGCGTGTAGATCCATGCAATAACTTAGTGAAGCCTATTAAAAGCCTTGGTGTCATTTTCATCTTCCCTTACATTATTGCAAATGTACAAACCCTCTCAACCTTTAGCATGCCCATTCAATGTTTGTTTATTCAGCTTCTAAACATTATTATAGATTTATCCTTTTCTCATTATTTTCTTAACTTTATTCAATTGGACAACCTAAGTCAATTAAACAATTCTTCCCCATCAAACCATTGTCAATTGGAAAAATCCTTTTTGATTCATTAAAGATTTTGATTTTCTTAATTTGGCTAATCTGCTCACCATTTGAACAACCCATCTACAAGTCAAATCGGGTAATTTATTTTCTTTTCCTATTAGTTTTTATGAGTGTTAGTGCTAATTCTATAGTTACATATATCTCCATAGTTAGTGCCATAAATGAGAATCTTTGTTTATGAAAATTGTTTGGTTACAATACATTCCTAGTTGTTTTTCATTAGGAATGGTGCTTCTTTGTTATTTATTTTCTTTTTTGGGTAACGAGAAATTGTTTATTCCAGGATTATGCTAATGCTAAGTGTTAGGGGTTGTCCTGATTTTCTTACCATATTTGATTTTTCTATTTCTCGAAGGAAAGGACAATATATTTACCATAATTGGATTTTTTTTTTTGTAGAAGAAAATTATAATTCTTTCATGTTTGGTTAGTCCTTTTTCTTGTAGGAAAAGGTTTGGACTTCTATAAATTGAAGATCCTTCCTTTTCATTCAGTAGCATCCATAATATAGCCATATGGGGTTTGAGAGTCGTGTTTAAGGGGAGAATTTTACGGGACAAGTGTTAATGTGTCACTTGTATTTGTCTCTTCGTGAGGTTGTTCTCTCGATATTTTATACTTTCTTTTATTATAGTGGATTGCTCATCTCCGTCGTGGACGTAGGTCAATTAACCGAACTACGTGAAATATTTGTGTCTCTTTTGGTAGATTTTTCTTTTACTGTCTGATTTATCGCCGTTCAAGGTTTGATTTACTAGCTCCCACATGACACTTGATTATTTTAGTCCTAACAACTGATATCAGAGCAAGGTTCAAGACAAGCTCATCTTGGCGGGTTTAGTTCTAGCCGCAACATATTTGACGGTAAGCATGATTTTGTCTGAGAAATTTGATTGGAGTACTACTCACGTTGAGACAAACTTTGTGGTGGAGATTTGGAGATGCGACCTGTTGAAGTCTATGTGAAGAAGGTGGATCAAATTTATTTTGTCAGAAAATTCAGATCAAGGGGGAGAATTGTTAGGGATTGTCCTGATTTTCTTACCATAACGCTAGAAAGTTATAAATTATGTGAAATTCTACGATAAGTATCATTGGATGGGTCAACGTCCTGAATGTTCCCTCCTACTTTTTCCCATCATTAGTGTTCTTTGTTTTAGTACTGGTTGCTTGCATTATAGGTTAATACTTGCGCATAATTTATTTTTTATTTAGTGTCGAAGCTGTTATCTCACCAAACATCATATTTGTTTATATGATTATTTTTTCAATTATTGTGTGTTCGGGATTAAACATGTTATTTTTAATATAATAAGACAGATTGCTATAGATTTTTAATATATTTTTAAGCGAAAATATACGAATTGGCTTGAGTCGTGTTGGGCACTATACTAAGAAACTATTTCAGCAATATAAAATATTTTCCCAGGTTTAAACAAGCATACCTCTATTTATTTAGAGGATACAGGAATCAATAAAATTAAATAATACCAGTAAGTATGGAATGATGAAATAAACACATGTTATAAAGGAAATTGAAACACACAAAAAGATAGGCGTAATTGAGAATGAGAAGGCTTGTAGTGATGATTACTAATCATTAGCAATCATGAGAGTACAAAATATTTGTTAGTGTCTTCGGATGATATAGGAAGTGGATATTTATAGTTGTAAGAATTGTGTATGAAAATGACAAGTATTCATCTACTTGTCAAAAACTTTCCATACAAAGAGACATTTGGTAGGGGCTCTATATATTTGGCCATAGCATTAAGGAGATCAAGCCACATAACTATTTATGTAGCCATTTGTCCGCAAAAAATATTGAAATACTATCACAGTCCCCCACTATTTCAATTTTTTTTGTACAAATAAAAGTAATGGATAGAAGAGTAAAACTTGCTGGATTTGCATGGTCTAAATTTAATAAGTTTGGTGTCTTCGGGACTATGAACCAAACTTAGACCAATAAAATTTAACTTACATAATTACTGGTAATGTAATATTTCTATGAACCAATAATTCTTATTGTAAGTCAGAGATTCTATCAATCATATTTTGACCCTCATAATTTTGCTGTTCAGCGCAGTTTTGTGCCCAATAGACCATGCGCGTGCCTGGTTATTCATGAGAGCTCTAGAGACTAGGCCAAAATCTCATGGGAGAGGCCCACTACACTCTCATATAGGTGAATTCATCAAGTGTATACTGCTTTTAAATACACCATCCATAAGGAATATGAATTCATTAAGAGTTATAGCTCAGCCTCTCAATTAGTAGCAGTCAAGCACTCTCTTTTAGTGCTCCAGTGTCAATATTGACTTGGTATTACCCATATGAACCTACTTCATGGGATCTCCAATCACATAGGTTGGGTTACCATCTTTATTGACAATATGTCGGCCTTTACCCCATCTCTTTTGAGGTTTGAAGAATTAATTTTCTTCCCATAGGTTTAGTTAGAGGATCGGCCAAATTTACTTCTGACTTCACATAATCAATGAAAATTATTCCATCTCTCAGCAGCTGCTTTATGACATCATGTCTCAATTTCATGTGTCTACTTTTACAATTATAAAATTTATTCTTTGCTATAGCTATTACCGCTTGGCAATCACAATGTATAGACACAGGAGGCAATACGTCCTTTATTAAAGGGATACTAAGAAGATTCTTAGCCACTTAGCCTCAGAACCAGCTAACTCCAGAGCTACAAACTCTGATTCCATAGTCGATCTAGCAATGATCGTCTGTTTAGCTGATTTTTACGATATTGCACCACCACCAAGGGTGAATACATAACCAATAGTTAATTTTGTTTCATCTGAATCAGAGATCCAGTTTGCATCACTGTACCCTTCTAAACTAGAAGGAAATCCACTATATAAGATACCATAATTTATGGTTCCTCTCAGATATTTCATTAGCCTATCCAATGCAGATCAATACTCTCTGTTGGGATTATGAGTATATCTACTCAGTCTACACACAACATAGGCTATATCAGACATTGTAAAATTTATTAAATGCATCAGACTCCCAATAATCTGCGCATATTTAGACTGAGCAACTAGGTCACCATTATTCTTTTTCAACTGAGAGTTATCATCAAAAGCAATGCTCACAGGTATGACATTAAAATATTCATACTTTTTAAGAAGTCTCTCAACATAATGTTGTGACAACATTATTCCATCTTCACTCCTTATAACTTTAACTCCCAATATTGTATTTACTTCACCCATATCTTTCATATCAAAATTAGCAAACAAAAATAATTTAGTACTTTGCACAATATTTAAACTTGTACTAAATATAAGCATGTCATCAACATATAGACATATTATCACACAATCATTGTCTACCACTTTAGTATAAACACATTTATCCACCTCAACTGAAGAAAAACCGTCTCTCAGTAAGACTTGTTCAAATTTCTCATTCCACTGCTTGGGAGCTTGTTTAAGACCATAAAGAGATTTAATTAATTTACAAACTTTATTTTCTTGTCCATGAATGACATAGCCTTCAGGTTGGACCATATAAATCTCTTCTTCTAAATCACCATTTAAAAAAGTTTTTTTGACATCCATTTGATGGATAAAAAACTTACGGATTGAAGCTAAGGCAACTAAAACTCGAATAGAAGATATTCTAGTCACTGGTGCAAATGTATCAAAATAATCTATATTTTGCTTTTGAGAAAATCCTTTTGCTACTAACCGAGCTTTATATTTACCTAAAAATCTATTAGGATTAAATTTCTTTTTGAAAATTCAATTACAACCAATAGGTTTTGCACCTGGAGGTAAATCAGTTAAAATCCATGTATTATTTTTTATGATAGAATCGATTTCAACTTTTATTGCCTCTTTCCAATAATCAACATCAGAAGAAGATATAGCTTCAAAATAATTCGATGGTTCATTATCAACAAGAAAAGTTTGAAAATAATTTTCATAAGAAAAATATTCCTTCCTGGGCCTTTTGCTCCTTCTCAGTTCCTCGTTAGAAGTAATTTTATTATTTGTTTCTACAGGTGTATGAGAAATTTTATCAGACAGTGGATAAATATATTCAAAGAACTCAGCATTCTTTGTCTCAATTATAGTATTACAATCAATCACATCACTTTTTAAAACAAGAAATCTATATGCAGCATTATGTTCAGCATATCCAATAAGCATACAGTCAGCTATTTTAGAACCTATTTTTCTCTTTTTGGGTTCAAGCAACAGAACTTTAGCAAGGCACCCCCACACTTTTAAATATTTTAAGTTAGATTTATAACCCTTCCACAATTCATAAGGAGTTTGGCCAGTTCTTCTATATGGTATTCTATTTTGTTAGTGACATGCAAATAAAATAGCTTCACCCCACAAATTATTAGGAGCATTAGAACTAACTAACATAGAGTTCATCATCTCTTTCAATATTTTATTTTTCCTTTCAGCTATTCCATTTAAATCAGGTGAATAAGGCGAAGTTACTTCATGAATAATTCCATTCTTTTCACAAAAATCATTTAAAGATAAATATTCTCCTCCTCTATTAGATCTAATTCTCTTGATTTTTCTACTAAGTTGATTTTTAACCTCAATTTTATAAGAAATAAAAGTATTAAAAGTATCATCTTTATTTCTAAGCAAATACAACTTAGTATATCTAGAAAAATCATCAATAAAAGTCACATAATATCTTTTACCACCTCTAGTCATAGTCTGCTTTAAATCGTCTAAATCAGTGTGAATCAAGGATAACAATTCAGTTTCCCTATTTACAGAAAAATAAGTCTTTCTAGTACTTTTAGTTTCAGCACATATTTCACACTTATTAATATTATTTGAGTCTAAACCATATATTAATCCTAGTGACTGCATTTTCTTTATATACACGACATTAACATGTATAGTCTAGCATGCCATAAAGAAACAGACTTAACCATATAAGCAGAAGAAGATGAATTTTCATTACTAGTATAAGAAATATTAAGTATAAATAAACCATGATTACAATATCCATTGCCCACAAAAATATTATTTTTGGTCAGTACGACCTCATCATTTTCAAAGAAAACCTTCACTCCAACCTTTCCTAATAATCCCACATAAATCAAATTGGTTTGGATATTAGATACATGTAACACATCACTCAATGCTAGAGTTTTACCAGATGTGAGTTTGAGAAGAATTTTTCCTTTCCCAAGAACGCGAGTTGTTCTTGAGTCACCAAGATAAATAGTTTCCTCTCCTTCCTCAATTTGGGTGTAAGACAAAAATTCATTTTTGTTTGACAAATTTGCTTAGTAGCACCAGAGTCTATCACTCAATCTCTCACATTTGCCACATTATTTATTTGAAAAATGACCGCAACAATTATATTATCCGCTTTAGTCAAATTTAATTTTGACTTAGCGAGATTGTCATTTATCCCAACTCTTTTCTTGCATTGAGGTGCATTTTTCTTAAAGGTTTTAATATTAGCATTGGATATGTAATCATGTCTATTCACATACCTGTATTTTGACATTAGTGTCTGCCAAAGTTGTGGATGCAATAACATATTTGCAATACCGTAGATATCTGGCAGGACAGCTGGAACAGTAGCAGCGGAGACAACACCAAAATTGGTAGCACCAACAAAAAATTTCGTAGTGGTATTACTTGTCATAGTTTCTTAGATTGTAGAAAAATGACAATAATACTGCAATAATATTTGTGAGCAAAAATACACGAATTGGCTTGAGTTGTGCTGGGCACTGTCCTAAGAAATTATTTCAACAATGTGAAATATTTTTTCAGGATTAAACAAGCTTACCTCTATTTATTTAGAGAATACAAGAATCATCAAAATTAAATAATACCAGTAAGTTTGGAATGATGAAATAAACATAGGTTATAAAAGAAATTGGAACATACAAAAAGATAGGCGTAATTGAGAATGAGAAGGCTTGTAGTGATAATTACTAATCATTAGCAATCATGAGAGTACAAAATATTTGTTAGTGTCTTCGGATGGTATAGGAAGTGGATATTTATAGTTGTAAGAATTGCGTAAAAAAATGACAAATGTTCATCTACTTGTTAAAGATTTTCCATGCAAAGTGACATTTGGTTGGGGCTCTATACACTTGGCCATAGCATCAAAGAGATCAAGCCACGTAACTATTTATGTAGCCACTTGATCACAAAAATATTGAAATACTATCACAGCTTTATCATAGAGTCTTGTAGTCCTCATCATCCGTGGCCACCGGAATTTTGTTGTTGCTAGCTCTCAAACATTCTGTTTTCAGTACCAGCAGTTTCTTGGCCTAAACCCCACCTCAATAATAATAGCTCCACTCCATTAACTCGCCGCTTTTGCGCAACTCTGATCAGGTCTCTAAGAAGGCCAAGGTTGAAGGTTTGCAGCTTTATGTTGGAGGACAATAATACCCAAGTTGAGGTTATTCAAAGGATGAGATAGATGTAAAGATTTGGGGAATAGTGTAGAAAAATGGCCAGGAAAACATTGGAGAGGTTTATTTTCCTTCTGGCTGCTGCAATGTCTATTTTGGGGATTGCAAAATAGTTTTATTATAGAGAAGGGGGTATCCATTGGGGGAAAAGTTGGGGGAAGGTTTCTTTTTATAATTATTGTTTTTTCTTTCAACTAAATGTGAATATTATTTTATTAAAAATTGCATATGTTATTATTTCTTTTGTTTATTTGACATGTCAGCAACGAGTGTGGTTCACGCAAGTGATCTTGCGGTCAAAAGTTTTCACTACACACATTACTTACTGTCTAACATAAAGTGTTCAAGAAGTCATTATTGAAATTGGAGTGTCCAAATAAAAAATAGGAAATTCTTGAAATCTGTCTCAAAAGAGAACCAAAGTGTGGATTCTACTCAGATTTTTCATATCGGCTGCTTTTAAAAAGAAGCATAGAAAATTAGCTTATGACACTTGATCTGAAACATTGTACAAAGAAATTCCAGATATATAGGCTTACAAGCTGGACCTCTTCTCAACCAAATAGTAGCAGCTTTTGTATTTTATTTTATTCATTTTTCTTGTTATCTTTTACTTTCTTTCCTTATAATCATGTGTTATCTTGAAGATTGTACTAAGAAATGTCAAATTTATAGGATTTTACACTTTGGACCTCTTTTCAACAAGATATTCTATAGTGCAACTCGAAAAAGCTCGTTCTCTTGCTTACAGAAAGTAGAAACCGAAGCCGAGTTTTTGTACTTAATTTTCTTGCACCTACGTTCCTTCCCCTTGTTGGATAAGTGTAGCTTTTAATTCCCTTCAAATTGCTAGTACAATATTTCTTCACAAGTTTAATGTATGTTTTCACTTAGATAACATCCTAGTTGGGGGCGTGCACAGAGGCGTATCCAGGATTTTGAGAACATGGGTGCACCATTATCTTTAAGATAGTATATGCAGTTCCTTGTTCAATTTGTTTTTTGTAACTAAAACAAATTTTATTTACCAACTCAATGATACGTTCAACTTAAAAAACAAAACTGAAACTTGGACTAAGGTCCCAAGTAACAGAAGCCAAAATTCCTTCGCATAAATCCTTTTTCCCATGGATTTCAATCTTTGACTCGGCCAAGCATTTTCTCAAACACAATATGTGCACAAAATGCAATAAACTATCAAAATTCAAGACTTCAAACTTCAAGGAAAGAGAGAGTAGTTACATACCTGAGAATTTTTAAGGAACATGGAGTGATGGAGAAGAAATTGCTACTTTCTTGAAGAATCCACATTCCACAGTCACATAGAGCCAATAGAGAGAGAGTTCAGAGGGAGACATTGTATTTTATTTTTAGGGATTTGATCGATTATACCCAAATTTTCCCTCAAAACGTGGGATATGTTCTTACTGTTTAGCCAAAAGGGACTTTTAAATATTAAAAAAATAATTAAAAAAAGGGAGACACTGTATTTTATTTTTAGGGATTTGATCGATTATACCCAAATTTTCTCTCAAAACGTGGGATATATTCTTATTTTTCAGCCAAAGGGACTTTCAAATATTAAAAAAACTTAATTAAAAAAAACGTATAGAGATCGGGAATCGAACTCTTGACTTGGGGGACCACAGGGGCACCAACTTACCGGTGATCTAAGGGCATCTCCAACCCTCCCCCATTTCTCTATAATGGGGGCATTTTTTGCCATAATGGGGCTCCAATGCTCCCCCATTTTTGCCCCCAAAATGGAGGATGAATAGTGTTACCTCAAATATGGAGTGACACTATTCATCTCCTCCATTACTATTCATCCTTATTTTATTATTATTTTTATTATTTAGCTCTTTTAATTTATCTCTTTATATATATTTAATTATGTTTATGTAATATATTTATAATATTAATTTTACATCTTAACTTTGGTATATAATTTTGATAAATTAATTTTTTTATATTTATTATTTTTATGTAAAATTGTAAGTTAATTTTATTATAAGTTATAATTGTACAAAAAATATATAATCATCTCAAAAAATGAATGGTGCAAATATAAAATATTAGATGTTGCTAAAATTAAAAGGAGCGAATATAAAATATTAGATGTTGCTAAAATTAAAAAGTGAAAATTAAAAATACATTAAATGAAAATACATTAAAATTAGAAATACATGAAAATTGAAAATAACTACATGTATTATACTGCACAATATGATAATTGAGGATGAACGTGATCTTAATGCACCAATTTAAGATGATTGAAAATGTCCACCTCCAATGATAGAAATGGTAGTAGATGAAAATCACCATTTTGAGCAATTTTTGGCTCAACACAAAAAAATTAAGGACAAAGATGCTCATTTTGCACTTCGTAATGCATTAATAGATCATTTATGGGAGCATACTAGAAATGGAAGTTGAATATTTATGTAATATTTAATATAAATTTTACCATAATGTAATATGTATTTAATTATCTTGTGTCTCAATGATTTTACTTTTATTTGAATTATCCATTAATATATATAATCTATAATATTTTCTTACAAATTATATTATTTAAAGATTTATGGTATAAAATAATTTCATATTAAATTATATGTGATGAATATGTAAAAAAGAAAAAAAGATAGAATTTCTTTAATAGAAATAAGAAAATAAAATTTAAATAAAAATAATAATATATTATTGAAGAGAGAGAAGAATATAAAATGGAATATTCTTTTTTGGAGTAAAAAATAGAATAATGGTGTCACGACCCGGAATTCCCACCGTCGGGACCATGATGACGCCTAACATTCCACTTGCTAGGCAAGCCGACATTAGAGAATTATTAAGCCAATTCTTATTCAATTCAAAAAATAACAACAAATAAGCTAAAATTGAATACAGCGAGTGCGGAATAATATAAAAACTTCATTAATTACTACCACTCGGATCAGGAGTCACAACTCACGAGCTACTATGATTTACTACAAACAGAGTATGAAAAGGAAAAATACATTATTTTGGAGTAAGGAAATGGTAAATGATAAAACTAGGAAGAGACTCTAGGGTCTGCGGACGCCAGCAGGTCTACCTTGGTTCTCCTTACAGCAAATCCAAGCTGCTAAGCCTCACGATCAGCTAGGATGTAACGATCCAACCGGTCATTTTGAGCATTTACCCTTCGCTCGGTTGTTTGAGGGTATGAGTAGCTCTGTATGATGTATTTTGACTTGTGTGAATCATTAGTTTTGACTTTCAGGTTATTCGGAATCGAATTGGAAGAAAGAATTTTATTGTTGAAGCTTTAAATTGGGAGAGTTGACCAAGTTTGACTTTTTATCATTTGACCTCGGATTGGAATTTTGATGGTTCTGTTAGCTCCGTTGGGTAATTCACATCCGGATTGTGATTTGGAGGTCCGTGGTTGAATTTGGCTCGAAATAGCGAAAGTTGGAATTTTGAAAAGTTTGACCGGGAGTGGACTTTTTGATATCGGGGTCGAATTCTGATTCCGGAAGTTAGAGCAGGTTCGTAATGTCAAATGTGACTTGTGTGCAAAATTTGAGGTCAATCGGACGTGATTTGATAGGTTTCGGTATCGGTTGTGGAAGTTGAAGTTTCAAAGTTCAATGATTTCGAATTGAGGTGTGATTCATCGTTACGATATTGTTATGTGTATTTTGAGGCCTCGAGTATGTCCGTGTTATGCTATGGGACTTGTTGGTATATTTGGACATGGTCCCGAGGGGCTCGGGCGTGTTTCAGATTGATTTCGGAGCATTTTGGAAATTTTGGCTAAGGTCCATTGCTGCTGGTTCTGGTGTGACCGCACCTGCGGCTGGTTTGTGCAGGTACGGTGGTCGCAAAAGCGACAGTGGGGCCGCAGAAGCGGCGAGTGGCGCAGAAGCGAAAGTTGTTGGCACACCTGTGCGTGCGCAGAAGCGAGGGTTATCCGCAGGTGCAAAAGGTCCAGTCTCTATGGGCTTTGCAGATGTGAGGCATCATCCGCAAAAGCGGAGGTCGCAGATGCGACGATCTGTCCGCGAATGCGGATTCGCTGGGCAGAATGTTATAGGTTTGAGGGTTGGTCATTTTTATCACATATTGAGTTATGGACTTCGGAATGGAGCGATTTTTGGGTTAAGTCTTCTCTACTCGATTTTGATTACATTTCATGAATCCATCTTCGTTTTTAGCAATTGGTTGATGAATTTAAATAGGAAATTTGGGGGTGTTGGCCTAAAGTTTCATAATATGAATTTTTTAGTTTTGAACATCGATTTAGAGTCGGATTTGAATGAAACTAGTATGGTTGGACTCATAATTGAATGGGTTGTCAGATTTTGCGGGTTTTGTTGAGTTTTGAGGCGTGGGCCCCGGTATGATTTTGGCCGATTTTGGACTTTTAATTAAAGATTCGACCTTTTTCGATTGGGATTGGTTCCTTTAGCATTGTTTGACATATTTGAGTTGCTTTTGGTTAGTTTCGAGCCGTTCGGAGGTCGGAACACACGGGATGGCATTTTGGAGTATCGTTTGGCTTGCTCGGTATTGGAATTGGCTTGTTCGAGGTAAATAATTCTTCTAATCTTGGAGCTGAGGGTATGAAATCCTGAAATACGTGTTATGTGATTTGTGTTGAGGTGCCACACATACTAGGTGACAGGCATGTGGGCGTGCACCATGTGAATTGGGACTTTGTTGCTTCCATGGCACTGTATAGTAGCCTTATTTTGTTGATATCCGTGTTTTCACCATGTGATAAAGTAATTTAGTTGTCAATCATGCTAGATATCATGTTTAGGCTTTATGCTGAAACTGTTGGGACCCATAGTGGTCGTTTCTTGCTGTCATTTCGCTGATTTCATTGATATTTCTTACTCAATCATATTCATGCATTCATATCATATCTCAGTCTCAGTAGTTGTTTATTGATACATCATATCATTGTTGTCGAGCTAGTTTCATGATATTGTGAGCCTGTGAGTGAGACTGGAGAGATTGATGACTGAGTAAGGCCGAGAGGCTGATTATGAGTGACAGTTATGGGATCGGGTTGCATGCCGCAGCATGCTATATTGATTTATGCCTGGATCTGGCTTATGATAGCGCTTTGATTGTAGGAGCCCCTCCGGAGTTTGTGCACACCCCCAGTGAGCGCGGATGGTATTATTGAGGGATGGATTTCCCTGTAAAACATCTTACTTACTTTGGAAAGGATTTTTGGAAAATTTTACAGTTTTCAAACTATCTCATACTTTTCAACGATTTCGGTAAAGGATTTGGGTTTTCACTATTATTCTTGAAAAGCGAAACTATTTTCGGAAAATTGTGATAACGCTGAGTATTTTATTTCTGAATTGCTTTCTTATTTATATGTCCTATGTTGTTATGAACTGTTGTTGGCTACGGGTGCGGACCCGATCTTGGTACAAGCTCGTCACTACTTTCAACCTAAGGTTAGGTTTGTTACTTACTCAGTACATGGGGTCGGTTGTACTGATACTACACTTCTGCACATTGCGTACAGATGTTGGCTGGTGTTGTTGTTGTGCTCGATGGTTGCCGGACTTGAAGATATACCTGCATTCCTATTGTAGTTGCCTCTTGTTCATGGTAGCCTTAGATTTATAAAAACTCTATTTATGTACTTTTCAAACATAAGGTGTATTTATTTCATTTCCGCTTTGTAAACTCTATTCTTAAAAGCTCGTGATTTGTACTACCAGTTCTTGGGAAAATGTATTAGTTTCATATAATTTCTTTTGAATAATTGTCTTATTAATATTATTGGAATTGGATAGTTGTTAATTGGCTTACCTAGCGGGTTGGGTTAGGTGCCATCACGACTAGTTGGATTTTGGGTCGTGACAGATTGGTATCAGAGCTCTAGGTTCATAGGTTCTAAAAGTCATGAGCAAGTGTCTAGTAGAGTCTTGCGGATCGGTATGATGACGTCCATACCTATATTCGTGAGGCTACAAGACATTTAAAATATACTTCCCATCTTTCTTTCCTTATCGTGAGGCATTAATTCATCTTGAAGCGTAACTCTTTGAATTCCTTTCACGTATTCGTATGTGCACATAAGTGCTCGGTATCAGTTGTGCAACGACTGATTGTGATTCAATGGTTGAGGTGCGAGATGTGATTTTGGCGTGCTGATGATGGGCCAGTCTGGAGGACTTGAGGCTGGGTTTTGACTGTAGCTTGAGCACGGAGATTTTGATTGTGTGAGCATGTGCTATTGGACTTATACGTCTGGTAGTGTCCCTATGAGTGGAATTTATGGATCGATGAGTGGTAGAATGGCTATGTGGTGAGTATGATGTGATTGCGGGATGTGTTCAAATTGTTCGAATGTGACGAGAAGAGTTTACTTGAGATGTAGCAATGACTATTGGGTGATTGATTTCTGTCTTGATTTGGCATGTGGTCTCGAGTTATAGGTGTGTTGAGGGATCTCTCATGTTGTTTAGTTGTGGAGTGAAGTAGATTCTCATGTCTTGTTGATGAGTTCAAAATCGAGAAGATTAAGTGATTGCATAGTAGTCGTGATTGTGGAAGGATGTAGAGAGATGTCAGTTTGAGGCAAAGTAGGTGGGTTATCCCCTGTGAAGTGTCATGAGGTTGTGTGATCCCTAAGATGTTTTGTAGAGAGTTCCCTTTTACCAGTGAATGATATATGTTTCAATTTGAGTTTGGATCACTTGTGGAAGTTGGCTTGACTATTACAAGGGTGAATGTGAGATTTGCAGATAATTTGAAGTATAATATGGTTTGCATTCAGTAGCTCAGGAAGGATTTAGTTGAATCTCACTGTGGTATTATGGTAGTAATGGGGTATGGTTATTGTAAGTAGTCGGATGTTTTATTCCATGGATTTGAGCCAAGTGGGGGAGTCTGCTATCGACGAGTTGATTGCACAATTATGTGTTGTATTGATTTTAGTTTGGGATATATTGGTGAATCAGTTATGGCTTACAGAGGTTGAGATCGAGGGTGACTCGAGTAAAGGAAATTTTGGATACGGGTTGTATTACACTCTATGGGTATATGGGAATCATAAAATAATTGAGTGGTTATTCGCAAAGGATGTAGTTTACATGGAGTAGGAGTTTGCTCGGTTGCTTAGGAGTGTGGGTTACTCTTATTTCCCTTGGGTGTTGGTGTGCTAATGGGGCACGGTCGTTCTGTAAGGCCCTGTAAAATTTTGCAAAAGAAAATAATGTTTCGTGGTGCCGAATTGGTTTTACATGTTGAGTATTATAGAAATTCTTTGCGGCGAGCGGCTCGGACTTTTTGGGTTGAACAATGCACGGGAAATTAAAGGAAAATTTTTGGCAGTGAAGTGCGTTTCTGCGATCCATTATGCGACCGCAGAATCACTCTGCGGACCGCATAATGGCCGCAGAGTAAGGTAGTTGATTGGGCCAATTTGGATGCAATTATGAGGTCGACTATGCGACCGCATAACTGTTCTGTGGTGCATTATGTGACTGCAGAACAGGTCTGTAGGCCGCATAGTGACCGCAGACATGGACAGTATTTTTGGCTGTTTTGGTCACCGATTATGCAACCGATATGTGGTCTGCATAACGATTATGCGATCGCATATGCAATCGCAGACCATGTTCCGGAGCTCCATTTTGAGTTTTTAAAACCCGACCCTATTTCGTTAAATACACTCTTTGGGCCATTTTTGAGCTATAATCTGACATTTTAGAGTGAGAGAGAGTGCCCTAGAGTGAGAAGGTATTCTTCAATAATTGTTCTTCAAATCTTGCTCAAGTTTTGGAAGATTAAGGAGGGAAACTCACTAGGTCTTCATCCTAGAGGTAAGATTCTATACCCTAACCATTAATTTCAAATTTTGTCTAGAAATGGATAATTAGCAAGATAATTTTTGGGCATGAGAGTTGTTTATTTTGCATGCATGTGATATCACGGGGTGCAGAAAGATTGTTAAACTAAGCATGGTAAAGATTGGGTTGTGGGATGATGGAATCCTCCATGAAAGGACCTTGAAACCTTATGCACACCTAGTGTTTGATAAAATGCTCAAATGAGTTAGAACCATGATCATATTCCTAATTTTTGTTCAATTTATTATATTTCTAAAATAGATTAAAGTTGCTAAGAATTCCGGAATATTTAGAGTGTAAGGAAGCTCAAGTGAGATATGTTGGCTAAACTCTTCTTTAAGAATTAGAATTCCCATTATCCTTGTAAGTTCCAAGATGTTGATTACAAATCGAGTATTCCGATAAGTTTTGTTATAAAGATATGTGTTCAATTTGTGTTTCAAATGCTTTTATCATATTGCATTATAAATTGAGGATGTGTTTCAAACTATAGATTGTGTATCCACATGTTATAATTTCAAGTCGTGAATTATGTGAAAGTTATTATGCCAAGTTGTGTAGAGATTGTGATTGTGATACACCTCCACCCGCATATATATATTGGGGTGAGGCGGCATGACCGTTTTGTGTGGGGATTATGGTATAGAGATGGTTATTATGATACACCTCCACCCGCATACATTGGGGTGAGGCGGTACGACCGCTTTGTATATAGTTTTGGTATTGTTATGGCACCACCACCCGCATACATTGGGGTGAGGCGGCATAGCCGCTTTGTGTTGGTATTGGTATCGTTGATGTATTTTCACCCGCATACATTGGGGTGAGGCGGTATAGCCTCTTTGTATAGGTTCTTGGTACTGTGGTTATACATCCACCCGCATATATTGGGGTGAGGCGGCATGGCCGCTTGAGTAGAGTTGTGATATTGTACTTACACCTCCACCTGCATACATCGGGTGAGGCGGCGGGGCCTCTTTGTATGAGGATGGTTACAGAGGATCTCATCTTAAATCCTATAAATGATATTGATAGCTCTTAATAAGCTTGCTCTGGTTTAAACGGTTAGCTATATCATGTTATTGTCGCCCTAATTCATCATATTCATATTGTATTTCTAAATTCTTAAATTGGTGTTTGGTTTTCATACTAGTACTATTCGACGGTACTAACATCCCTTTTGACGGTGGCGCTGCATCTTTAAATGGATGCAGGTGGTTCCATAGTATGAGGTATTAATCAGTGATAGCAGCACACCTTCTTCCCAGCTAACTTGGTGAGCCCTACTTCATTACGGAGTCATGTATTATTTGTTCCTTGTGTATACTGTTTGAGGTATAGCCGGGGCCTTGTTGCCGGCATTATCATTGTACTCTTCCTTATCTATAGAGGTTTCGTAGATATAGTGTGGGTTGTGTATTAGTGCTGGGAAAGACAAACTATGTTATATTGTGGTTGATTTACTTGTTCCATTTGAGACTTTAAAAATGATGAAAACTATTGGTAATGAATTTGTATTGTAGACATGGTCATGTTGTGTCTAATTAATGAAAATATACATTATCTCCATTTGTGGATGAGTTTGGGTAGAAGAAAATCTAACAGGCTTGCTCGGTCAGGTTCACTCGGTTGAGCGTCGGTCGGGCTCCTCGATTTTGGGGCGTGACACGTTCGGTCATTTTGGTCGGTTTAATTGAGACCTGAGTAGAGTGGAAGACTCTCAATAATGGTTCTAATGGATATAAGGTTTAAATGTGGCAGTTGAGAATTTTGCGGATTTGTGCATGGCTAAGATCAGAGGGTTACACTGGATGGTGTCGAGACTCGCAGTATTTCTACATCATTGTGGATTCTATATTTCAGTATCAGGAAGGTAAGATGAATAGCTTGAAATTCACAGAAGGTCTCTTCAGAGTGGGTATCTTGATTGTGGTACTTTTGTGGTGCTTGAGAGAGCATTCAGCGACTTATGAGCCTTAGGGCGGTGTGTTTTTATGCTAGGGTCTCGTGTGGTGAGTCATGGGTTGAAGATTTAAGTATTATGGCAATGAGGAGTATCAATTTAAAGGTAATTCAGAAGGAACTCGGAGAATTAGTACAGTTTAGTAACGGGTTGGATCAGCATGGTAACGGATGTGATTGGCTCTTTTGGTGCTTATGATGTAGTGAGTTTCTACAGGTGTTTTGTGGCGATACTCTTGGGTTTTGACGGCCTGCGTAACCTGGTTGAGTTAGAGGGGTTCAGTCCTGACAGTTTGGTTTTGTGCAAATGGAATTTGGAGAGTTCTTGATGGTTTCTACCACGGTTAGAGATGTATATTTCCTACTGGCGTGAGGAGCATGTGATGTATAGTGATTTTCTCCTGGATGGGATCAAATGGAAAGTTCTTGGATAATTAAGCATGCAGTTGCTTGTGACTCGGAGTGGATTACGAAGCTCTCATATTTTTTTGAATGGTGGCATGGTATGTGCGGTGTGTTGTGTAGGATTGAGAATTGTATGTGTAAGGTCACTATTCAATTTTGAAGGGAATATCATGATTCCTTAGGCAGCATGGACAGTTTCGGACGACTAGGCAAATGATATTACTATCTGGTATGGCTTGATGAGGGTATACATTCCAGAAGGGGCAATGTGTTTTGATTTATGGATACTTCATTGGTATTATGGCACTTTTCTTGTTTGATCGACTAATGATGTTCAAATTTTTCTTTGTGGCACAAAAGAATTATAGAAGTATTCCTCGTGGGATGATCGTGTATTGAAGAAGTGTTATACATTCAGGTGGTGGAGTTGAGATCAGATATGGTGATTCATGCGTTCTATGGATTTGGAGACTGGGAGTTCTCATGAGTAGATTGTTTCGTGGTTGTGGACTGTGAAAACGTAGCCAATGTTAGTCAGAGGATAGTATGTGTTGTGATTCAGTTATTGTGGATGTTCAGAGGGTTATTTATCTATTGTGATTGACGAGAGTTGATTTGGGGTTCATCGATAGGCCAGTATGGATGTGTGTTCTGCACCGAGTCGGATTGGTTGGCTCCATACTGCCATTGTTGAGGGATGTTCCATTCGGTTATTGTTAAGCTTATTCGTGTTATGAAATGACTTGTGAATTACTCTTCTATGCCACGAGGAGTTGTGATTTGTTGGTTATACGCACATATGGTGCGGTTCTATTTGAGCTTTATAGCAGAATTCGAGCGAGATGAGTATTTGGGTATTACATGATTGATTGCGCGTTGGCTATGTTCTTTCCGGATTGTGGTATTAGGTTATTTGCTCTTTGTGGTTATGGTAATGCACTTTGGGTACTTAATGTCGACTTTCGCGTGGTTATTGATTTTGAGCAGGGTGGCTTGAGGTATATGCCATGGATCAGTGTTTGGATGGGGCATGCATTGCAGCGAAATTATGTTGAGGTATGAACCTTTGTGTTAGATTCGTATGATGGTCCTACGAGGTGTGATGGATTTTCAGTATTTCGTTGTGGCAGTACTTGTTAAGCTTGCGGGACAGTTCTCTCGTTTGAGTCATTTTTTCATGATTTGAGTACATTTGGATTGTTGCTTATTGGTGCACGGATTTCATGGTTTGTGGCTTTAGATTCTGTTGATGTGTCATGTCACTAGAGTGATTATGTTAGATGGGATGAGGTCATCGTACTAGAATGGGTGCTATCGGATCTGATTGTGGAATATTTGGAAGGATATTGATGTTGATCGGCTTAGAAATTTGCTATAGTTCCTATCGAAGGAGAAGGAGTTCCACAACTTGTTGATCTGGCGAATGGTTATGAGTTTCTGCGTATTTCTTTCATCGTTGGCAGTATATGAATGTGTTAGGACGAGGCTTTGTCTGATAAGAGGTTTATTACCGGCATTGGGTTGTTTTGAGCAGCTACTGTGATTTGAAATTTTTGCTAGGAGTGTTTGAGTTATATGGTATATCATGTGATTTCTTCTTGAGTTATGGCTATGACCGGATTCAATTTGTTCAGACCTATACAGTGTGTAGATGCGAGATTCTGATCTTATCAAAAATTTCAGATGTGGAAATTTGGTTCTAAGGCTTATGGGCAAGGTTGAATTATGAAATTTCAGTGATGTTGTGTTATCAGGCCTATATGGGATAGGGTGACTTGGGATTACCCCGGGGTATATGCATGGAAGGTTACATGACGATTTGATGGCTTTTGGAACAACTCTGGGCACGTTCGAGGACGAACGTATGTTTAAGTGGGGGAGGATGTAACGACCCAACCGGTCATTTTGAGCATTTACCCTTCGCTCGGTTGTTTGAGGGCATGAGTAGCTCCGTATGATGTATTTTAACTTGTGTGAATCATCGATTTTGACTTTCAAGTTATTCGGAATCGAATTGGAAGAAAGAATTTCATTGTTAAAGCTTTAAATTGGGAGAGTTCACCAAGTTTAACTTTTTAGAATTTGACCTCGGATTGGAATTTTGATGGTTTCGTTAGCTCGGTTGTGTGATTTTGGACTTAGGAGCCCGTCCGGATTGTGATTTGGAGGTTCATGGTTGAATTTGGCTCAAAATGGCGAAAGTTGGAATTTTGGAAAGTTTGACTGGGAGAGGACTTTTTGATATCGGGGTCGGATTCCGATTTTGGAAGTTGGAGCAAGTCCGTAATGTTGAATGTGACTTGTGTGCAAAATATGAGGTCAATCGGACGTGATTTGATAGGTTTCGGCATCGGTTATGGAAGTTGAAGTTCAAAGTTCAATGATTTCGAATTGAGGTATGATTCGTCGTTTCGTTGTTATTATGTGTGTTTTAAGGCCTCGAGTATGTCCGTGTTATGTTATGGGACTTGTTGGTATATTTGGACATGGTCCCGAGGGGCGAGGGCGTGTTTCGAATTTATTTCGGAGCATTTTGGAAATTTTGGCTAAGGTTCATTGCTGTTGGTTCTGGTGTGACCGCACTTGCGGCTGGTTTGCACAGGTGCGGTGTCGCAGAAGCGACAGTGGGGCCACAGAAGCAGCGAGTGGCGCAAAAGTGAAGGTTGTTGGCGCACCTGCGCGTGCGCAGAAGTGAGGGTTATCCGCAGGTGCAGAAGGTCTAGTCTCCATGGGCTTCGCAGATGCGAGGCATCATCCGCAAAAGCAGAGGTCGCAGATGCGACGATCTATCCGCAAATGCGGATTCGCTGGGCGGAATGTCATAGGTTCGAGGGTTGGTCATTTTTATCACATATTGAGCTATGGACTTCGGAATGGGGCGATATTTGGAGCAAATTTCATCATAAGGATTGGGGTAAGTGTTCTCTACTCGGTTTTGATTACATTTCATGAATCCATCTTCGTTTTTAGCAATTGGTTGATGAATTTAAAGAGGAAATTTGGGGGTTTTGGCCTAAGTTTCATAATATGAATTTTTGAGTTTTGAACACCGATTTGGAGTCGTATTTAAGTGAAACTAGTATGGTTGGATTCATAATTGAATGGGTTGTCAGAATTTATGAGTTTTGTCGAGTTTCTAGGCGTGGGCCTCGGTATGAGTTTTGGCCGATTTTTGGCTTTTGATTAAAGATTCAAACTTTTTCGATTGGGATTAGTTCCTTTAGCATTGTCTGATGTATTTGAGTTATTTTTGGTTTGTTTTGAGCCGTTCGGAGGTCGGAACGTGCGGGATGGCATTTTGGAGCATCGCTTGGCTTGCTCGGTATTGGATTGGCTTGTTCGAGGTAAGTAACTCTTCTAATCTTGGAGCTCAGGGTATGAAACCCTGAAATACGTGTTATGTGATTTGTGTTGAGGTGACGAACATGCTAGGTGACGAGCGTGTGAGCGTGCACCATGTGAATTGGGACTCTGTTGCTTCCATGGCACTGTATGGTGGTCTTATTTTATTGATATCCGTGTTTTCACTATGTGATAAAGTAATTGAGCTGTCACTCATGCTAGATATCATGTTTAGGCTTTATGCTGATACTGTTGGGACCCATAATGGTCGTTTCTTGCTGTCATTTCACTGATTTCATTGATATTTCATACTCAGTCATATTCATGTATTCATGTCATTTCTCAGTCTCAGTTGTTGTTTATTAATACATCATATCATTGTTGTTAGGCTAGTTTTATGAGATTGTGAGCACGTGAGTGAGATTGGAGAGATTGATGAATGAGTGAGGTCGAGAGCCTGATTATGAGTGACAGTTATGGGATCGGACTACACGTCGCAGCATGCTATATTGATTTATGCCTGGATCTGGCTTATGATAGCGCATAGGCTGTAGGAGCCCCTCCGGAGTCTGCACACACCCCCAGTGAGCGCGGATGATATTATTGAGGGATGGATTTCCCTGGACATGGATTTATCCAAAGCATTATATACTTGGAGATGGATCTTCTCCATGGGGCCGGATTGGCCTTCCTCGGTACTGAGTGACTGATGGTCAGTGATGTATATATTCCGGGATGGATCTTCCTTGGGCCGTATGGGCCATATATAGTACCGAGTGGTTGAGCATGATGAGTGAAAAGTGTGAGACAGTGAGATTAAGTACTCTGAGAGTGTGAGTACATGATTCATTTCTAAAATACATGGCATTGGCATGCACACATGACATACAGGCATAGAGATGCATTTTTTCTCATGTTGTACGGTATCACATCATTTATGACTTTTACACACATTGATATGTGAGCATAGAGAGGTATTTCACACTTGCTATCTGGAAAGGAAATGAAACATCTTACTTATTTTGGAAAGGAGTTTTGGAAAAATTTACAGTTTTCAAACTATCTCATACTTTTCGACGACTTCGGTAAAGGATTTGGGTTTTCACTGTTATTCTTGAAAAGTGGAACTATTTTGGGGAAATTGTGATAAAGCTGAGCATTGTATTTCTGAATTGCTTTCTTATTTATATGCCTTACATTGTTATGAACTGTTGTTGGCTATTGGTGTGGACCCGACCTTGGTACAAGCTTGTTACTACTTTCAACCTAAGGTTAGGTTTGTTACTTACTCAGTAGATGGGGTCGGATGTACTGATATTATACTTCTGCACATTGCGTGCAGATGT
Organism: Nicotiana tomentosiformis; assembly: GCF_000390325.3. Taxonomy (NCBI): domain Eukaryota; kingdom Viridiplantae; phylum Streptophyta; class Magnoliopsida; order Solanales; family Solanaceae; genus Nicotiana; species Nicotiana tomentosiformis. The sequence goes on along the minus strand of NC_090821.1, from coordinate 14,695,314 downwards.
TGGCTATTGTTGTTGCTGTGCTCGATGGTTGCCGGACTTGAGGATGTACCTGCGTTCCTATTGTAACTGCCTCTTGTTCATGGTAGCCTTAGATTTATAAAAAACTCTGTTTATGTACTTTTCAAACATAAGGTGTATTTATTTCATTTCCGCTTTGTAAACTCTATTCTTAGAAGCTCATGATTTGTACTATCAGTTCTTGGAAAAAATGTATTAGTTTCATATAATTTCTTTTGAATAGTTGTCTTATTAATAATATTGGAATTGGATAGTTGTTAATTGGCTTTCCTAGCGGGTTGGGTTAGGTGCCATCACGACTAGTTGGATTTTGGGTCGTGACATAGGACCGGTACCAAAATCTGCACAAGAAGTGCAGAGTGCAGTATCAGTACAACCGACCCCATGTATTGGTAAGTGGCGAGCCTAACCTCGACGAAGTAGTGACGAGGCTAAGACAAGACACCTACATAATAAACCTGTACAGATAACAGTATATGTACAAGAAAACAACAGTAACAGCTAAACATGTACTATTGGGGGGGAACATGCTAAAGGGACACAAATATATGAGATACAGTGGAAATGATAATCAGAACAGTCAACATGCTTTTCACCAGTGAAAACAACTAAACACAATGAAGAAAATTGCACGATATCACCCTTCGTGCTTTTACTCTCAGCCTCACAATATAAATCAATAGATACGGCACAGCATCAACTTTTATGCATTAACTCTCATAACGTGACATGGCATCACCCTTCGTTCATTAACACTCATAATATGGCATGACATCACCCTTCGTGCATTAACACTCACAATATGGCACGGCATCACCCTTCGTGCATTAACACTCACAACATGGCATGGCATCACCCTTCGTGCATTAACACTCACAATATGGCACGGCATCACCCTTCGTATATTAACACTCTCCCCTACTATAATGCAATCAACAAATAACAACAGGGAGATAGAATAACAAGTACAAGCCTTACTTCAATATTTGGTTCCACAATACCAACCTCAACTTCGAAATCAATACTCAATTATCACCAGAAGATCCGTAAACATGATAAGAATGATCAATTTAACAATACTAGTCTAAACATGGATAATATGAATAAAGGAAGCTATAATTGCAAGAAATCAAGCCCCCACCTGCATGCTTTAACCCGACTATAACGCATAAGTACTCGTAACCTCACATATACGTTGTTCCCCAACATCTAAACATGTAGCAAATAGACAAACAAGTCATATTCCCTCAAGTCAGGATTAGACACAACACTTACCTCGCTCCAAAGGCCACTCAATGCTCAATTACCGCCTTTCCTCTATAATCCACCTCCAAACCACTCATATCTATCCACAAACGACTCAATAATATCAAATATTGCTAAAGAAATCAATTACAATGTATAAATTTAGATTCCCCAAACTTCCCCCAAAAAGTCAAAAATCAACCCCGGGACCGCTTGGTCAAAACCCGAGGTTCGGACCAAAATTCATTCACCCATTCACCCCCGAGCCCGATTACATAATTTATTTCGAAGTCCAACCTCAATTCGAGGTCTAAATTCTAATTATGCAAGAATCCCTAATTCTACCCAAACCCCCAATTTCCACCATGAAAATCCTAGATTTTAGGTTAAAAACTCATGAAATGTGATGGGTAATTGAAAGAAAGTAGGTTAGAATCACTTACCAACAAATTAGGGAAGAAAATCTTTTAGGAAAATCGCCTCTAGGTCTTCTAATTTTGAAATTTTTGAAAGAATGGCAAAATCCCGTAATTGGGACTGTTTTATCACTGGGCGTCAGTGTTCATCGCGTTCGCGAAGAGCAGAGCCTTAACGGCTTATGCGATCGCGGGAGACTCAACGCGTTAGCGAAGGTATAGCCCGCCTTACCTTCGCGTTCGCGAGATAGGGCTCGCGTTCGCATAGAGTCACCCCTAATTCCCTTCCCAACCTACCTATTGCTATGCGTTCGTGTGTGACTATTCGCGTTCGCGTAGAGCAATCCCCCCCCCCAATGCTCCGTATTTGCGACAGTAGTCTCGCGTTCGCGTAGGAGAAAAAGCCACCCAGCCCAGTTCACATATCGCGTTCGCGAGAGTGCCTTCGCGAACGCGAAGAAGGAAACCAGAAGGCACCTGAACTGCAGAAAAACCAGAATTTCTAGGTTCAAATCATCCCGTAGACTATCCGAAACTCACTCGAGCCCTCGGGGCTCTAAACCAAACATGCACACAAGTCCCAAAATATCATACGAACTCGCTTGCGCGACAAAACACCAAAATAATGCCTAGAATTACGAATCGGACACCAAATCAAATGAAATTTTTAAGAAAACTTTAAAACTTCTATTTTTACAACCGAACGTCCGAATCACGTCAATCTAACTTTGTTTCTCACCAAATTTCATAGAGAAGTCATAAATATAATAATAGACTTGTACCGGGATCCGGAACCAAAATACGGATCCGGTATCAATAAAACCAAACATCAGTCAATTTTTAAAATTATTAAACTTTCAAACTTTTAAGTTTTCATCAAAATTCCATATCTCAAGCTAGGGACCTCGAAATTCTATTCCAGGCATATGCCCAGGTCCCAAATTACGATACGGACCTATCGGAATCGTCAAAATATGTATCCGGGTCTATTTACTCAAAATGTTGACCAAAGTCAACTCAAATTTTTTTCAAAGCAAAATTTCATATTTTCACAGTTTTTAACATAAAAGTTTTTCGGAAACACGCCCGGACCACGTACGCAACTCGAGGAGGGTAAAAATGAGATTTTTAAGGCTTCGGATCACAGAATTATATTTTAAAACATAAGATGACCTATTGGGTCATCACATTCTCCACCTCTAAAACAATCTTTCGTCCTTGAACGGACATAGAAAAGTACTTGGGCTGGTGAAAAGATGTGGATATCGACTCCGCATATCTCACTCGGACTCCCAAGTAGCTGCCTCAACGAGCTGACCTCTCCACTGCACTCGAAGTGAAGGATAACTCTTAGACCTCAGCTGTCGAACCTGCCGGGCTAGAATAGCCACTGGCTCCTCCTCGTAAGTCAAATCCTTGTCCAACTGGATAGAGCTGAAATCTAACACATGGGACGGATCGATGTGATACTTCCAGAGCATGGACACATGGAATATGAGATGAATAGCTGCTAAACTAGGTGGAAATGTGAGCATGTAAGCCACCTCGCCCACTCTCTCTAGAATCTCAAAGGGCCTGATATACCGAGGACTCAACTTGCTCTTCTTTCTGAATCTTATTACACCATTCATGGTCGATACCCGAAGCAACACTCTCTCTCCGACCATGAATGAAACATCACGAACTCTACGGTCGGCATAACTCTTCTGCCTGGACTGGGCTGTGCGAGGTCAATCCTGAATAATCTTGACCTTATCTAAGGCATCCCGTACTAGATCTGTACCCAACAACCGAGCCTCCCCCGGCTCGAACCACCCAACTGGCGACCGGCATCGCCTACCGTATAATGCCTCATAGGGAGCCATCTGAATGCTCGACTGATAGCTGTTGTTGTAGGCAAACTCTGCAAGGGGCAAGAACTGATCCCACCATTCTCCGAAGTCTATAACACATGCGTGGAGCATATCCTCCAAGATCTGAATAGTGCGCTCGGACTATCCGTCCGTCTAAGGATGAAACGCTGTGCTCAACTCAACCCGCGTGCCCAACTCATGCTATACTGCCCTCTAGAAGTGCGAGGTAAACTGGTACCTCGATCAAAAATGATATACATGGGCACACCGTGAAGACGGACGATCTCGCGGATTTAAATCTCTGCCAACCGCTCCGAAGAATAGGTAACTGCCACAGGAATGAAATGCGCTGACTTAGTCAGCCTGTCCACAATGACCCAAACTACATCGAACTTCCTTTGAGTCTGTGGGAGTCCAACAACAATCAGGAATCTCTAAAGAAAACCATCAGGTCTCTGATGCGCATACTTTACTTGCTGACAATTTAGACACCGAGATACATAAGCAACTATATCCTTCTTCATCCTCCTCCACCAATAATGTTGCCGCAAGTCCTGATACATGTTGGCGGTGCCCGGATGAATAGAATATCGGGAACTGTGAGCCTCCTCAAGAATCAACTCATGAAGTCTATCCACATTAGGCACACAAACACGACCCTGCATCCTCAAAAATCCATCATCTCCGACAGTAACCTTCTTGGCACCATCGTGCCGCACTGTGTCCCTAAGGACTAACAAATGAGGGTCGTCATACTTCCAATCTCTGATACGCTCAAACAAGGAAGACCGAGCGATTGTAAAAGCTAGAACACGGCTGGGCTCTGAAATATCCAACCTCACAAACTGGTTGGCCAAAATCTGAACATCTGATGCAAGCGGCCTCTCACCGACTGGAATGAAAGCAAGGCTGCCCATACTCGCTGCCTTTCTACTCAAGGCGTCGGCCACCACATTGGCCTTCTCGGGGTGGTACAAAATAGTGATATCATAGTCTTTCAATAGCTCCAACCACCTCCTCTGCCTCAGATTGAGATCCTTTTGCTTGAACAAATACTGAAGGCTCTGATGATCCGAGAAAACCTCACACGGCACACCGTAAAGATAGTGCCTCCAAATCTTCAGCGCATGAACAATGGCTGCCAACTCTAAGTCATGGACATGGTAATTCTTCTCATGAACCTTCAACTGTCGCGACGCATATGCGATTACCCTGCCCTCCTACATCAATACCACACCGAGCCCTACACAGTACGCATCACAATATACTGTATAAGATCCTAAACCTGTGCACAACACCAACACCAGCGATGTAGTCAAAGCAGTCTTGAGCTTCTGAAAGCTCGCCTCATACCCGTCTGACCATCTGAACGGGGCACCCTACTGGGTCAACCTGGTCAACGGGGCTGCTATAGTTGAAAACCCCTCCACAAATCGACGGTAATAGCCCGCCAAACCCAAGAAACTCCTGATCTCCGTAGCTGAAGTGGGTCTAGGCCAGTTCTGAACTGCCTCAATCTTCTTAGGATCTACCTGAATGCCCTCTGCTGATACAATGTGCCCCAAGAAAGCGACTGAATCTAACCAAAACTCACACTTTGAAAATTTAACATACAACTGGCTGGCTCTCAGAGTCTGAAGTACAATCCTGAGATGATGCTCATGCTCCTCTCGACTGTGGGAGTAGATCAAGATATCATCAATAAACACAATCACAAAGGAGTCCAAATAGGACTTGAACACTCGGTTCATCAAATCCATGAATGTTGCTCGGGCATTTGTCAACCCAAAGGACATCACCAGAAACTCATAATGCTCGTAACGAGTCCGAAAAGCTGTCTTAGGGACATCGGATGCCATAATCCTCAATTGATGGTAGCCAGATCTCAAATCAATCTTCGAAAACACCTTGGCACCCTGAAGCTGATCAAATAAATCGTCAATCCTCGGCAATGGATACTTGTTCTTGATGGTGACTTTGTTCAATTCTCGATAATCTATGCACATCCTCATCGATCCATTCTTCTTCTTCACAAACAACACAGGTGCACCCTAAGGGCGAGACACTAGGTCTAATGAAGCCCTTATCAAGTAAATATTACAATTGTTCCTTCAATTCTTTCAACTCTGGCGGGGCTATATGGTATGGCGGAATAGAGATGGACTGAGTGCCCGGAGCCAAATCAATATAGAAATCAATATCCCTGTCGGGTGGCATCCCCGGCAGGTCTGCAGGAAACGCCTCTGAAAACTCACGAACAACGGATACTGAATCCATGGAAGGAACCTCCGCACTAGAATCACGGACATAAGCCAAATAAGCTAGACACCCCTTCTTGACCATACGCCAAGCCTTTATATAAGAGATAACCCTACTGGTAGAATGTCCAGGAGTCCCTTTCCACTCTAATCGAGGTAACCCCGGCAAGGCTAAGGTCACCGTCTTAGCGTGACAATCAAATATAGCGTGATAAGGTGACAGCCAGTCCATACCCAAAATGACATCGAAATCAACCATATCGAGAAGTAGAAGGTCTACACTAGTCTCAAGACTCCCAATGGTGACTACACATGAATGATAAACGCGGTTTACAACAATAGCATCCCCCACAGGTGTGGACACGTACACAGGATCACTCAAAGAATCACGAGGCACAACCAAATATGAAGCCAAATAAGATGACACGTAGGAATAAGTAGAACCCGGATCAAATAGAACTGAAGCATCTCTACTGTAAACTGAAACAGTACCTGTGATAACAGCGTCGGATGACTCAGCCTCAGGCCTGGCTGCAAAAGCATAACATTGGGGCTGGGCCCTACCACTCTGAACTACATCTCTAGGACGGGCCCTAGCTGGCTGGCCTCTACCTCTAATGGCCTGACCTCCACCTTTAACAGTCTGGCCTCTACCTCTGACTGCCTGACTCCTGCCTCTGGCTGGCTGAGCAGGCCGTGCAGCAACTGGTGCCGGAACCATGGCACGAGAACCCTGATATTGTGAGTTGCCCGATGCCCGAGGGCAAAATCTAGCAATGTGCCTCGGATCACCACACATATAATAGGACCTCGGCTGCTGTGACTGTTGACCCTGAAACTGACCCTGTCGACCTGAGCAACCACCTTGAAAACTCTGGAGTGGAGGTGCACTAATAGGAGCTGGTGGTGCACTGTAGGCTAACTGGTTGGAATAAGGCATATGAGGGTCATGACCACCTGAGGCACCGTGGGATGCTTAGAGTGCTGAATGAAACGGCCTGGGAGGATGGCCTCTACCAAAAGTACCTCTGCCTCCGGATGAGGCACAGCTGAACCCCCCGGAATGATGTGGTCTCTTGTCAGACCCCTGACCTCCCTAAGCAAGAACCATCTCGACTCACCTGGCGACATTGGCAGCCGCCTGAAAAGAAATCTCACTCCCGGTCTCCTTAGCCATCTGCAATCTGATAGGCTGAGCAAGTCCGTCAATAAAGCTCCTCACCCTCTCTCTCTCTCTCGGTAGGAAGCAGAAGAAGAGCATAACAGGCCAAATCCACAAAATGGGTCTCATACTGAGTAATAGTCATACTGCCCTACTGGAGACGCTCGAACTGACGACGATGCTCCTTTCTCAGTGTGATAGGGCAGAAATTTCTCCAGAATGAGCTGAGAGAACTGGTCCCAAGTAAGAGCAGGCGACCCCGCTGGTTTGATCAACAAATAATCTCTCAATCATTTCTTGGCGGAACCAGTCATCTGAAATATAGCAAAATCGACCCCATTGGTCTCCACTATACCCATGTTCCGAAGCACCTCATGACAGCTGTCAAGATAATTCTGTGGGTCCTTAGAAGGTGCACCACTGAATTGAACTAGAAAGATCTTGGTAAACCTGTCCAATCTCCATAAAGCCTCAGAAGACATAACTAACCCATCACCGGTCTGTGCCATAACAACCGGCTGAACTACTCCAACTGGATGAGCGGCTGGAATCTGATACTGGGGAGCCATCTGCTCCGGAGTGTGAGTAGCAGGAGTCTGGGCTCCTCCTCCAGCCTGAGAGATGGCTTGTGCCATGGGAAATACGCCAGTCTGGGCCACACTCTCCATAAGGCCCACCAAACAGACCAAAGCATCCTGAAGCACTGGGGTGGCAATGAACCCCTCCGGAACCTGAGCTGGTCCGACAGGCACAGCCTGGGGTGGAACCTCCTCATCAAACTCTACCTGAGGCTCTACCGCTGGTGGTGCTGCTCGGGCTCTGGGCTGAGCCCTGCCCCTGCCTTGGGCTCTGGGCTTAGCCCTGCCCCTGCCTCGGGCTCTAGGCTGAGCTCTGCCCCTACCTCGGCCTCTGGCACGACCTCGGCCTCGACCTCTGCCCCTGGTAGGAGCTGCCACTGGAGGCTCTGGCTGCTACTCGGCTGAAGATGCAGTACGTGTTCTCACCATCTGCGAGAGAATAAGAGTAGTAGAGTTCAATTAGCATTATGAGAACAAAATCGCACGACATAGAGGAATAGATGTGAAATTTGTTCCTAAACTTCATAGCCTCTGGAAGATAAGCACAGACGTCTCTGTACCGATCCTCCAGACTCTACTAAGCCTGCTCGTGAATTGTGAGACCTAGGCAACCTAGTGCTCTGATACCAACATGTCACGACCCGGAATTCCCATCGTCGGGACCGTGATGGAGCCTAACATTCCACTTGCTAGGCAAGCCGACATTAGAGAATTATTAAGCCAATTCTTATGCAATTAAGAAAATAACAACAAATAAGCTAAAATGGAATACAGCGAGTGCGGAATAATATAAAACTTCATTAATTACTATCACTTGGATCTGGAGTCACAACTCACGAGCTACTATGATTTACTACAAACAGAGTCTGAAAAAGAAAAAATACATTGTTTTGAAGTAAGGAAACAGTAAATGATAAAACTAGGAAGAGACTCTGGGGTCTGCGGACGCCAGCAGATCTACCTTTGGTCTCCTAACAAAAAATCCAAGCTACCAAGACTTACGATCAGCTAGGACCGATACCAAAATCTGCACAAGAAGTGCAGAATGCAGTATCAGTACAACCAACCTCATGTATTGGTAAGTGGCGAGCCTAACCTCGATAAAATAGTGACGACGCTAAGACAAGACACCTACATAATAAACTTGTGTAGATAATAGTATATGTACAAGAAAACAACAGTAACAGCTAAACATGTACTATTGGGAGGGAGAATATGCTAAAGGGGCACAGGATATAGGAAATACAGTAGAAATGATAATCAAAATAGTCAACATGCTTTTAACCAGTGAAAACAACTAAACACAATGAAGAAAATTACACGGCGTCACTCTTCATGCTTTTACTCTCAGCCTCACGATATAAATCAATAGATACGGCACAGCATCAGCCTTTGTGCATTAACTCTCATAACGTGACACGGCATCACCCTTCGTTCATTAACACTCATAATATGGCATGGCATCACCCTTCGTGCATTAACACTCACAATATGGCACGGCATCACCCTTCGTGCATTAACACTCACAACATGGCATGGCATCACCCTTCGTGCATTAACACTCACAATATGGCACGGCATCACCCTTCATATATTAACACTCTCCCCTACTATAATGCAATCAACAAATAACAACAGGGAGATAGAATAACAAGTACAAGCCTTACGTCAATATTTGGTTCCACAATACCAACCTCAACTTCGAAATCAATACTCAATTATCACCAGAAGATCCGTAAACATGATAACAACGATCAATTTAACAATAAACATGGATAATATGAATAAAGGAAGCTATAATTGCAAGAAACCAAGCCCCCACCCGCATGCTTTAACCCGACTATAACGCATAAGTACTTGTCACCTCACATATACGTTGTTCCCCAATATTTAAACATGTAGCAAATAGAAACAAGTCATATTCCCTCAAGTTAGGGTTAAACACAACACTTACCTTGCTCCAAAGGCCATTCAATGCTCAATTACCGCTTTTCCTCAAGAATCCACCTCCGAACCACTCATATCTATCCATAAACAACTCAATAATATCAAATATTGCTAAAGAAATCAATTACAATACATAAATTTAGATTCCCCAAACTTTTCCCCAAAAAGTCAAAAATCGACCCCAGGCCCGCTTGGTCAAAACCCGAGGTTCGGACCAAAATCCATTCACCCATTCACCCCCGAGCTCGATTATATAATTTATTTCGAAGTCCGACTTCAATTCGAGGTCTAAATTTCAATTATGCAAGAATCCCTAATTCTACCCAAATCCCCAATTTTCACCATGAAAATCCTAGATTTTAGGTTGAAAACTCATAAAATGTGATGGGTAATTGAAAGAAAGTAGGTTAGAATCACTTACCAACAAATTGGAGAAGAAAATATTTTAGAAAAATCGCCTCTAGGTCTTCTAGTTTTGAAATTTTTGAAAGAATGGAAAAATCCCGTAATTGGGACGGTTTTATCACTGGGCGTCAGTGTTCATCGCGTTCGCGTGAACACTGATGTGTTCGCGAAGAGCAGAGCCTTAATGCTTATGCGATCGCAGGAGACTCAACGCATTTGCAAAGGTATATCCTGCCTCACCTTCGCGTTCGCGAGACAGGGCTCGTGTTCGCATAGAGTCACCCCTGATTCCCTTCCCAACCTGCCTATTGCTACGCGTTCGCGTGTGACTATTTGCGTTCGCGTAGAGCAATCCCCCCAATACTCCGCGTTCGCGACAATAATCTCGCATTCGCGTAGGAGAAAAATTCACCCAACCCAGTTCACACATCGCGAGAGTGCCTTTGCGAACGCGAAGAAGGAAACCAGAAGGCACCTGAAACTGCAGAAAAACCAGAATTTCTAAGTTCAAATCATCCTGTAGCCTATCTGAAACTCACCCGAGCCCTCGGGGCTCCAAACTAAACATGCACACAAGTCCCAAAACATCATACGAACTCGTTCGCGTGACCAATACACCAAAATAACGCCTAGAACTATGAATCGGATACCAAATCAAATGAAATTTTCAAGAAAACTTTAAAACTTCTATTTTCACAACCGAACATCTGAATCACGTCAAACTAACTCCGTTTCTCACCAAATTTCACATACAAGTCATAAATATAATAATGGACTTGTACCGGACTCTGAAACCAAAATACGGATCCGATATCAACAAAACCAAACATCAGTCAATTCTTAAAATCATTAAACTTTCAAACTTTTAATTTTTCATCAAAATTTCATATCTCGAGCTAGGGACCTCGGAATTTGATTCCGGGCATACGTCCAGGTCCCAAATTACGATACGGACCTACCGGGACCGTCAAAATATAGATTCGGGTCCGTTTACTCAAAAACGTTGACCAAAGTCAACTCAAATAATTTTCAAAGAAAAAATTCATATTTTTCACAGTTTTTAACATAAAAACTTTTCGAAAATACGCATGGACTGCGCACGCAACTCGAGAAGGATAAAATGAGATTTTTAAGGTTTCGGATCACAGAATTAGATTTTAAAACATAAGATGATCTATCGGGTCATCACAAATGGTTGGAGTAACTTTACTTCATTTTAGAGTTTATTCTATTTTGGAGGAGAAAATGTAGGCAAGGATTGGAGATGACCTAAGGTAATCAATTTAGCATGGGTGGCAACAAACATATTTATATAGATAATTTTAAAATTGGTACTATTTATACATAGCCTAGGGAGGGGAGCATGAGTGCATGTACCCTACCCCTCCACATAAATCCGCCTTTGCCCGCGTGCAGTAGCATTATAGTTATTAACAGTTCTTCAGAGTTAAGAAGAAGATCATTATGCACGATATCGAAAAACTACACAGAGTAAACATATTGTTGATAATAATGTTACATGGCCTGTAATGTTTTTCAATGGAAGTACATAGTTACAAACTTAATTATATGTTCAACCAAAAGCTTACCATCTTTCTTCAACTGAACTCAAATAAACCAAGCATTAAACCAGTACAACTTGGAACATGTTGATTACATAATAGGGCGAGATTTCTGAACTTCAAAATAAGCATCATATCTACAATTTTACAGAATTCCATCTCATAGCTTATTTCCTAGCGTTAATGTAGTTGAAGTTTGTCTTTGTAAAGTTCAAGTTTATATCCTTCCAAATCATTCTGGTTGTCCTTGTGGCAATAGGGGCAAATGGAGCTTAAAACAACAATAGTTAGATATATTAAGCATTATGGCACTGTTTACAACTAACTACAAAAGGTACCAAAAGACAATTACTTAGAATAAGTAGCATTGATATAAGAAATACTACTTCAAGAGTCATTTTGTTTCTTAATACTGCTCTTACAAATCATGACAATTCTAGATTATAGCCAAGATACTCTTTTCACTGGCTCAATGTTACGTTAGTAATTCATTTCTGTAACGACCCGACCGGTCGTTTTGAGTATTATAGCCCCGTTCTCCCATTTACTGCTCTATTTGTGCTTTATAGTTGTATTATGACCTATCGTATTAGTTAGTTCGGGTCCGGAGAGATTTCGGAATGAATCGAGACACTTAGTCTCATAATGAAAAGCTTAAGCAGGAAAAAGTCGACCGGATGTCAACGTATGTGTAAACGACCTCGAATTTAAATTCTGATGATGGTGATTTTGGATTTAGAAGCGTGTCTGGAGAATTATTTGGAGGTCCGTAGTGGAATTAGGCTTGAAATGGCGAAAGTTGATTTTTTGGAAAGTTTGACCGGGGGTTGACTTTTTGATATTAGGGTCGGAATCCGATTCTGGAAATTGAAATAGGTCTGTTATGTCATTTATGACTTGTGTGCAAAATTTGAGGTCAATCGGACGAGAATTGATAGGTTTCGGCATCGGTCGTGAAAGTTGAAGTTTCAAAGTTCACTATGCTTGAATTGGAGTATGATTTGTGATTTTGACATTGTTTGATGTGATTTGAGGCCTCTAGTAGGTCCGTGGTATGTTTTAGGACTTGTTGGTGTATTTGGTTGAGGTCCCAGGGGCCTCGAGTGAGTTTCGGATGGTTAACAGATCAAATTTAGACGTAAGAAAAAAGCTGGAACTGTTGCCTCTGGTATGATCGCACCTGCAAGGGTTTTGGCCGCAGGTGCGATGCTGCAGGTGTGGAGGGGTTGGCACAGATGTGGGACTGGGGCTAGCCTCGGGCGAACGTAGGTGCGAAGGGAATGCGCATCTGCGAGCCCGCTATTGCGATCAAGGCATTGCAGATGCGAGGATTTGGAAGGCTAGCTGTGTCCGTAGGCGCGCATTTTCATCCGCAAAAGTGGATGCACAGGTGCGGGCCCAGGAACCGCAGGTGCGGAAATGCCTGGGCAGTGTTAAAAATGAGGGTTTCCGAGATTTTTCTCATTTTGGACATTTTGGAGCTCGGTTTGGGCGACTTTGTATAGGAATTTTTCCACACGACTTAGGATAAGTGTTCTTAAATCCCTTGTGACTATATTCCGTGAATACATCTTTATTTTTAGCAATTGGTTGATGAATTTAAAGAGGAAATTGGGGGTGCTGGCCTAAAGTTCATAATATGAAATTTTGAGTTTTGAACATCGATTTGGAGTCGGAATTGAGTGAAATTAGTATGGTTGAACTTGTAATTGGACGAGTTGTCGGATTTTGTGAGTTTTGTTGGATTCCGAGACGTGGGCCCCATGGGCGATATTTGGAGTGTAATTTTGAATTTTGTGGGAAAATATTAGTATTTTGATATGGAACTAATTCCTATAAATTATGTGGACTGAATCAAATTTATTGTGGCTAGATTCGAGCCGTTCAGAAGTTGATACGCATAGAATGGGATTTTTGGAGCATTGTTTAGCTTGCTCGACTTTGAATTTATCTTGTTCGAGGTAAGTAACTCTTCTAATCTTGGAGCTGAGAGTATGAACCCTGAATATATGTGTTATGTGTTTGGTGTTGAGGTGACACACATGCTAGGTGACGGGCATATGGACGTGCACCGTGTGAGCTGTGACTCCGTTATTTCTGTGGTACTGTGTAGTTAATTGAACTTGTCTAAAATCATGAAAATATCTACGTACTAGAGTTATCAAAATGTGATTCATGCTATAAACTATGTTTAGGCTACATGTCTATCATGTTGGGACCCACCGAGGTCATTTCTGCTGTTAAGTTATCTGCTTTCATTGCATTACATACTCAGTCATACGCATTCATATGCATATCATATCTCAGTCTCTGTTGTAATTTATTGATACATCATATCATCATTTTCTGGCCATTTTCATGACATTGTGAGCCCATGAGAGAGAGACTGGAGAGATTGATGATTGAGTGAGGCCGAGGGCCTGATTAATTCTGATATTGATACTGATTTATGATAGTGTTTGGACTGAAGGAGCCCCTCCGGAGTCTACACACACCCCCAGTGAGCGTGGTTGATTATATTGAGGGATGGATCTTCCCTGGACATGGATCTTATCCGAAGCATTTATATACCTGGAGATGGATCTTCTCCATGGGGCCGGAATAGCCTTCCCCGGTACTGAGTGACTGATGGTCAGTGATGTATATATTCTGGGATGGATCTTCCCTGGGCCGTGTGGGCCATATACAGTACCGAGTGGTTGAGCATGATGAGTGGAAAGTGTGAGACAATGATATTGAGTACTCTGTGAGTGTGAGTACATGATTCATCTCTGAGATACATGGCATTGGCATGCACACATGACATACAGGCATAGAGATGCATTTTTCCTCATGTTGTACTGTATCACGTCATTCATGACTTTTTACACATATTGATATGTGGGCATAGAGAGGTATTTCACACTTGCTATCTGGAAAGAAAAAAAAATATCTTATTTATTGTGGAAAGGATATTTGAAAAAATTATAGTTTTCAAACTTAATCGTATTTTTGGCATTTTCGGTAAAAGATTTGGGTTTTCACTACGATACTTGAAAAGCATGACTATTTTTTGGAACTGTGAACGAGCCGAGTATTTTACTTCTAAGATACATATTTTATAACTTGTATTATGCTGTTATGAACTGTTATGGGATATTGGTATTGGACCCGTCCTTGTGTTAGCCCGTCACTACTTTCAACCTAAGGTTAGGTTTGTTACTTACTGAGTACATGGGGTCGGATGTACTCATACTACACTTATGCACCTTGCATGCAGATGTTGGTTGTTGATGTTGCTGTGTTCGATAGGAGCTAGATTGAAGATGCACATGCGTCCTGGTTGTAGCTGCCCCTTGTTTGTGGTAGCTTTAGATCTATAAAACTCTGTTTATGTACCTTTCAAACAGACGATGTATTTATTTCATTTCAGCTTTGTAAATTCTATTCTTAGAAGCTCATGATTTGTACTACCAGTTCTTGGGAAAATGTATTAGTTTCATATATTTTCTTTTAATTAATTGCCTTATTAAATTTCATTGGAATTAGATAGTTAATAATTGGCTTACCTAGCGGGTTGGGTTAGGTGCCATCATGACTAGTCGGATTTTGGTTCGTGATAAGGTAGTATCAGAGCTCTAGGTTCATAGGTTATACAAGTCATGAGCAAGTATCTAGTAGAGTCTTGCGGATCGGTATGATGACGTCCATACCTATCTTCGAGAGGCTACAGGACATTTAGGATATACTTCCCATCTTTCTTTCCTTATCATGCGGCATTGATTCAGCTTGAAGCGTAATTCTTTGAATTCCTTCCACGCATTCGTATGCGCACATGAGCACTCAGTATTAGTTGTGCATCGACAGCTTGTGATTCCATGGTTGAGGTGTGAGATATGATTTTGGCATGCTGATGATGGGACAGTCTGGGGGACTTGAGATCGGGTTTTGACTGTAGCTTGAGCACGGAGATTTCGATTATGTGATGCACGTGCTTTTGAGACTTATATGTTCGGTAGTGTCCCTATTAGTGGAATTTGTGATTGGATGACTATGTGGTGAGTATGATGTGACTGTGGGATGTGTTCAGATTGTTCTAATGTGACGAGAAGAGTTTACTTGAGATGTAGAAAGGACTATGGGGTGTCTGATTTCTTGTCTTGATTTGGCATATGGTCTCGAGTTATGGGTGTATTGAGGGATCTCTCATGTTGTTTAGTTGTGGGGTGAAGTAGATTCTCATGTCTTGTTGATGAGTTCAGAATCGAGAAGATTAAGTGATTGCGTAGTAGTCGTGACTGTGGAAGGGTGTAGAAAGATGTTAGTTTGAGGCAAAGGAGGTGGGTTATCCCCTGCGAGGTGTCCTGAGGTTGTGTGATCCCTAAGATATTTTATAGACAGTTCTCTTTTATTAGTGAATGATATATGTTGCAATTTGAGTTTGGATCGCCTGTGGAAGTTGGCTTAACCATCACGAGGATGAACGCGAGATTTGCAGATGATTTGAGGTACTAGATGGTTTGTGTAGCATGAGCGGATGAAGGATTTAATGGAATCTCACTGTGGTATTATGGTAGTAATGGGGTATGGTTATTGTAAGTAGTCAGATATTTTATTCCATGACTTTGAGCCAAGTGGGGGAGTCTGCTATTGACAATTCAATTCATGGTTATGTGTCAAAGTTTTGATTTGGTCTAAAGTATACTTGGGAATCGGTGATGACTTGCAGAAGTGGAGTTCGAGAATGACTCGAGTAAGAAAATTTCTGGATACGGGTAATGGAACTTTAGGAGTATAGGAAAATCATGGGATGAGTGAGCTATTATTTTTTAAGGATATAGTATGTACAGAGTATGAATTGGATCGGTGGTATTAAGGCATGGTTACTTCTTTGAGTGGTGCTGTGCTAATGAGGCACGTGTCTTTCAGCAGCCTGTTTGGTCGGTGCAATTTTTAGATTTGAGCAAAGCGGGTGACTCTCGAGAAAGTTCCAATAGGTTTGAGGTTTACATATAGCAATTGAGAATTCCTCCGGACTTTTGTATGGATAAAATCTGAGATTCGCATTTGATGGTACCTGGACTTGTGGAAATTTTGTATGACTATGGATTCTACATTTTTGTATAAGGAAGGTAAGAAGAACAATTTTAAATTCACATAAGGTATTTTCAGAGTGAGTGTTACAGTTGTGGTATTTATGGAGGTGCTTAAGAAGAATACAGTTGCTTAAGGGTCATAGGGCATTGTGGTTCTATGCTAGGGTTCGTGGGGTAAGTTGCGGTTAAAGATCGTGGTGTTTTAGCAAGGATAAGTATAAATTTGAAGACAAATTCGGAAAGGACTCGGAGAAATAGGACAGCTTGGTGGTAGGTTGGATCAGTATGATAATGGATATGATCGGTTCTTTGGGTGCTTATGATGTGGGGGTTTTCTACAGGTGCTTTGTGGAAATACTCTTGGGTTTGGCAACCTGCGTGGCTTGGTTGAGTTGGAGAGATTCAGTTCTAAGGGCTTGATTATGTGCAAATGGATCCCAAGGCATTCTCGAGGATTTCTACCGTGATTTGAGATGGATATTTCCTACCGGCCTGAGGAGTATGTTGAGTAGTGTGATTTTCTACCGGATGAGATCAAATATAAGGCTTCTGGTTGATCGGATATGTATTCTACTTGTGACTCAGAATGATTATGAGGTTCTCATATTTTTCATATGATGGCATGATAGATGCGTTGTGTTGTGTGGAATTAAGGTTTGCGTGTGCAAGGTCACGGTGAGGTCATAAAATCTTAGAGGGCATGGACAGTTTTCGATGTTTAGATGAATGCTATAACTATGTGGTATTGCGTGAGTAGAGTGTACAGTTCAGAAAGCGCACTATGCTTTGAATTATGGATATTTCATAGGTATTGCGGCACTCTCCTGGTTGATCGACTGTCAATTTTAAGATGTTGTTATGTGGCACGAAAGAATGGGAGAAGTATTCCTCGTGGGATGATCATGTATGAGAGATGTGTTAGACATTCGGGTTGTGGAGATAGAATCAGAAATGGTGATCCATGTGTTCTATGGATTTGGAGATTGGGAGTTTACCTGAGCAGATTGTTTCATGGTTGTGGACTGTGAAGTCGTGGCCGAAGCTAGCCAGATGATAGTATGTGTTATGATTCAGACATTGTGGACCTTCGGAGGATTATTTATCTATTGGTGGGTGACCAAAGTCGATTTGGGGGCCCATTGGTAGGCCCATCTAGGATGGGTATTCTACATCAAATCAGATTGGTTGGCTCAGTACTGCTATTGTTGAGGGATGTGCCATTTGGTTGTTGTTGAGCTTATTCGTGTTCTGAAATGATCTGTGAGTTACTCTTCTATGCTATGAGGGGTTGCGATTCGTGGTTTATATGCACACACTGTGTGGTTCTATTTGGGCTTTATAGCGAAATTTGAATGAGATGAGTATTTGAATATTGCATGATTGTTTACGTGTTGGCTATGTTCTTTCCGGATTGTGGTATTGTGTTATTTTCTCTCCTGGGTTACGGTAATGCACTTTGGGTACTTGATGTCGAATTTCGCGTGGTTATTGATTTTGAGCATAGTGGCTGAGGTATTTCATATGGACCAGTGTTTGGATGGGGTCACACATTGCAGCGGAGTTATGTTGAGATATGATTCCTTATGTTAGATTCGTGTGTTTTGGTTCTACAGTGTGTGATAGGTTCTTAGCATTGCGTTGTGGTGGTACTTGTTGAGTTTGCGGGACAGTTCTCCCGTCTGAGTCAGTTTTCCATGATATGAGTATATTTGGAATGTTGCTTATTGGTGCACGGATTGCACGGGTTATGGCTTTAGATTGTATTGATGTGGCATGTCACTAGAGTGGTCGTGTTGGATGAGATGAGATCATTGGACCTAGAATGGATACTATCAGAATTAATTACAGCATGTTTGGAAGGATAATATCGAAAGTCGGCTTAGAATTGGCTATAGTTCTTGTCGAATGAGAGGGAATTCCATGACTGGTTGATCTGATGAATGGTTATGAGTTCTGTGTGTTTCTTTCATCATCAGCAGTGTACGAAGGTTTTAGAACGAGGTTTTGTTTGACATGAGGTTTATTAACGATATTGGGTGGTTTTGAGCAGCTACTGTGATTAGAAATTATTGTTATGAGTATTTGAGTTATGCGGTATATCATGTGATTACATCTTGGATTATGGTTACAGCTTGTTCAGACTTATATAGTGTGTAGATGCGAGATTCTGACCTTAAAGAAATTCTAAATGTTGGGAATTGAATTCCAAGGTTTTTGGGACAAGATTAAATTAATGATTTTTGTTGTGTTGTGATGTTAGGCCTATATGGAATAGGGTGATGTGGGATCACCCCCGGGTACGTGCGTGGTAAGATAGAATAGTGATTTAATGGCTTGGAAACAACTCTTGGCACGTTTGAGGACGAACGTATGTTTAAGTGGGGGAGACTGTAACGACCCAGTCAGTCGTTTTGAGTATTATAGCCTCGTTCCCTCATTTACTACTCTATTTGTGCTTTATAGCTGTATTATGACCTATCAGATTAGTTAGTTCGGGTCCGGAGAGATTTCGGAATGAATCGAGAAACTTAGTCTCATAATGGAAAGCTTAAGTTGGAAAAAGTCGATCGGATGTCAACTTATATGTAAACGACCTCGAATTTGAATTCTGATGATTCCAATAGCTTCGTATGGTGATTTTGGATTTAGGAGCGTGTCCGAAAAGTTATTTGAAGGTCTGCTGTAATGACACGGCCGATCGTTTTGAGTGTATTAGCCCCGATCCCCTATTTACTGCTTTCCCCATATCTGTTCCTGCTTATGTGACTTGCCAGGAGGTCTTATTTTTGGTTTCAGAGTGTTTTGGGACACTTATTCCATAAAATGGAAGCTTAAGTCTTAAGATTTTGACCGTGGTCGGAATTGTGTGAAGACGACTCCGGAATAGAGTTTTGTCAGTTCCGTTAGTACCGTTGGGTGATTTTGGACTTATGAGCGTGTCCGGACTGTGAATTTGAGGTCCGTGGCTAATTTAGGCTTGAAATGGCGAAAGTCAAATTTTTAGGAAGTTTGACCGGGGGTAGAATTTTTGATATCGGGGTCGGATTGGAATTCCAGAAGTTGGAGTAGGTTCGTGGTGTCATTTATGACTTGCGTACAAAATTTGGGGTTAATCGGACCTGATTTGATAGGTTTTGATGTCGTTTGTAGAATTTGGAAATTTCAAAGTTCATTAGGCTTGAATTCATGTGTAATTCGTGTTTTTGGTGTTGTTCGAAGTGATTAGAGGATTTGACTAAGTTCTTAGCGGGTTATAAGACTTGTTGGTATATTTGGTTGAGGTCCCGGGGACCTCGGATCAATTTCGGGTGAACGGATCAAAGTTTGATGTTGAAGGATAGTTGAAGTGTTGTTCCTGCTAGTGTAATCGCACCTGCGAGTGGGGAACCGCAAGTGCGGACTGTCACGACCCAAGCCGATGAGTCGCGACGGGCACCTGGTACCTTAGTCAACTGAGTACCAACATAACGTATCTTTCTTATTACATCATCATATACACGTGACATACGGGCCTAATAGGCCAACATCATCATTTATAAACTCAAAACATAGGCCGACAAGGCCGTACAATCTTTTACATACACGACATATGTCTACAAGCTTCTAAGAGTACATAAATATCATAAAGTCTGGGATAGAGCCCCGCCATACTAATCAGTACATGTCCTAATTATACTGACCACATAAGCAACTCCGGAAAAAATGAAGTGTACCAACATCTTCCGCTGAGCTGATCGCCTACTTGGAGGACTCTCGACCTGTCTATCGACACCTGCGGGCATAAAATGCAGCGTCCCCAGGCAAAAGGGACGTCAGTACAAATAATGTACCGAGTATATAAGGAATGAAAATCAGTAAATAATAGACATGCGAGAAACATGGAGTAAAAGACTCGACATGTACGTCTGCATAGCTCTGTGAATCATTTCATTTTTATAACGTCATGCATATGCGTATAAATGTCATATAATGCATAGGTATATGTGTTCATAACATCATCAAGCCTCTGAGGGCATCCCATCATATTATTTCGGCCACTATGGACAAATCATCAACGTATATCAGCTGATCAGGTGGTGGTGCGTATATATCGCCATAACCTTTTCCCATATCCCATATACATATAATATACGCATATATAACACCATCTGGTCATGGGTCAATGTACATGAATGCATAAGAAATACGTTAATAAGAGTTTCTCGGAATGTCATAAAAATAATATGCTTGTCGGATAAATTTTATCAAATACGTATTTTTCTGAGACCTATGAACAGAAGATATAATAATAATTCACATGGGGAATCAAGAATATAGACACCCCTAATATTTCTATGAATAGAGTCATTTATGGATATTGTGCATTTGCTCATTTCGTTTGTATCGTATTGATCATGTCAAAGAGAAAGAAGGGATAGCCTTAACATACCTGAGTCGATTCTCTTGACAATCCTCTAATATACGTTAATTGCGACTAAACACGGAACAAGTCGTATGAAAAGCTCGAAGCAATCATGTTGCTATGCAAAGAAAATCTTAACTGAAACCTTTCCTTAAGAACTTAGCAACAACGTTGCTATTTGGAAAGTGAATTAACGTTGGTGCTTGAATTGTAAAGTTTCTATGTAACGTTGGCGATGTACTGAACTGGGTTTGAGACACTCACGATATATCCTTTCAAGAGCTTCAACTTGCACATGAGTATAATGAACTTATTCAAGATATCAATTGCCATTAGAGAGTGCAAATATAAGTGGCAATCCTCCTCAACTTCTAACTAATACATGTATTATCTATCACAACCTGCATCTTCTAAGTTCTTTTACAAAGACCAATCCTCAAAGAAGTGTTTGAATTTATCAGAACTTCGTAACATATAAACATTCACATTTTTGAATGCACATAGAAATGGATTTGTGACTTTATTGAATTGGAGAAATCTTCTAAGGCTTTTGCTAAAGAACGTTACCCTTTTTCATATACTTTGTGGACTTAGAGCTTTTGTATGGCTTAGCCAAGAATTCCTTTCAAAGTAACACCTAGAAAGGTGATCTAAGAGCCACTAAAAGACTCTTATGTTGCTGCCACGTTTTGGGATGGTCAATCTTTTCCAACAATGTAATAATTAATTTGTCAATCCCCCATTAACCAATAATTAATCAATTACCCACATACTTAAGAATTATCCCAAATTACTTAAAATATTGCTCATTTTTAGCATACCTTATACACTTCACTATCATGGCCATGTGGTACCTTGTATGGTATTAGTCCATAAATATCGGATATTTTAGCGCGGGCCATATTTTATCCCAAAATATCAAATTTCGACGAAATTCATTTTTTTCGATTTGCTTACCCTCTCACATTCACCAATTTACTCATCACTTGTTTAAAATAGCATAATGCTTATAATCACGAAATAATTTCATTCCCGAACTTGCGTCGATTAACTTATGACTAAACTTTATCGTACGAAAATACGGGATGTAACATCATTCTCCCCTTTGGAACATTCGTCCTCGAATGTTGACTGATATACTTATCATTTTCATAACTTATGTCCTCTGAATACTTTAGTACTTTCCTTGTCATCTAAGCAATTGTTCTGTGAATAATTCTAAGGGACAGGGCATTCCCCCCTTTAAGCTTCTTTTTCACACCATGACTTGTAGTCGGAATCCTTCTAATCTCGTAACTGTTGCTACCTTCTATCATAGATCCGTTTATCCATCCGTATGACTTTACTGCCATAACTCTTACTCTTATTTATTGTTATTGAGGGCTGCTACCGAACTCCAGGTTACTTTCGTTGTTTATCCTATATGTAATAAGCTAAGTCCTTTAATGCCCCATCATTACTGTTCATCTTAATAATGACGGCCTAATCTCATCTCATACTTTGTGACCTTTGTCCAACCATTGTTGATTCATCTTAATACCGATAACTTGGCCTTTTATGTAATACTACCGCTAGGGCTCACGTCTCATCGGGGAACATTTGAAGTGACTTTTCTAATCCACTTAGGGGTGATACTGTACTTCAATGACTGTATTTTATAGCATCCCAATGTGATTCACTTACGTGGGTATTTTAATCTCGTACAATCCATGAAATCCTCTTCAAATCATTACTCACTCGAAGGCCTAAACGTCATTCTTTATCTATCGCAATCACACCCTTATTTCACTACCAGGGCAGCATTTCATCTCTTCTAAATGCTACTAGTTATAGACTCCTTTGAGCTTATTCAGGCACCCATCAGCTCTCTCTCATTTTCGTGGACTTAATCCTGAGGGCTTATCCATTCTCGTCACCTTCTCACTCACCCTTTCTTATCCTTACTCCTGTCTTCCTACAATCTTGTCGCTCTACCATACTTTAGCTTACGACCCATACATATCCATTTATACTACTCGCAACCTTCCTTTAACTTTCTTGCACTATAGATTTCCTTGTGTTATTCTGGAACATCAAGTGAGACATCACATTGTATCTAACTCTTTTTTTACTTTCTTAACTAGACCTATCGATACCTAGAAACCATAGGCTATAAGATATTCCACTGACGATGCCGCTATCATTCCTGGATATTGAATCCCCGCGGTTCTAACTTTCTATCCGAAGTATGGACTATTCCTAACCTTTTGCATCTGAGTATCTCGTATGTTGTTCACTTTTACCTTACTTACCTTAAAATCTCACATCACATCTTCTATCTCTTTCATGACCTCCTTTCCACATAGGTATAATTCATATTCACAACTTAAAGCTCTATTATAATACTTGCACCTCTGGTGTATACACAATCCAGTGAGAGCTTCATACCGACTTCTTATAAGGTTGGTACTTCTTCTAACTGGCTTCCTTATAGAGCCATTATAGAATATGGTTGTTGCATCATCTCTCTTGCACCTCTGATATTAAGAGTGATTCTGTCGTGTTCACAAGTGCAATTTCTATAATTTTCTAGGTCCAATAATCAGACTCCTCATTTACTTCGTTGTTGTAACTCTTTAGTTTTCTCTTCCTTCTGATCAACATTTATGCAGGCTTAAGCTATCTTCCGATCGGCGGCTCATGGCAGTAGTTATTACTTTAGCCCTTCATGGACGCCATGGAACATCCATGATACAATCTTATAACAATTCAATCTTTTGTCTATGACCTGGGCTCAATTCTTTCTTTTAACCTATATCGGAATCTTCTACGATTGTATGATTGTCAACATATATGCAGCATGGATAATACTCCGAAATCTTAGGTACATTCATTAGGTAATTATCTCTGGATTATTGATCGAATAATTCCTTTCATTCCTTCTCAACTTTCTTTAAATGCAAGCAATCGCTTTTCCTGGTTGTTCTGCCTCCTTGTTGCCTGCATACTTAGCTTATTTTAGTGCCCACACATATTAGAATTCCATACAACCCATATGATCTTGAATATCACCTTTTAATTTTGATATATATTTTTTTTTCTTCCTCCCGTTCATTAGCCACGATAGGTGCCACCTACTGATGAAGTGCATACAATGTTGTTGTGAGACTGTTGTTACATGACCATTTCCTCTTAAGGTGAATGTGCTTGGTTAAAGCCTTCTTCCTTATTTCCTCCGCTAGTCTTTCATTGTAGTACTTAGGGAGGACCCTCTGATTCTTGCAAGGCTGCGAGCTTATTACATCATATACTCGGCGGAATTTTTGATGTTCGTACTCACATATAAAATTCCTTAGTTACTTACCTCCATACTTATATGCTTGTACGGTTGCTCCCAAACTGAAGTTTTGACTGTCTTCCCTTAACACTCATACGGTATCTTTAACTACCCCAACTCATATCCGAATATTTCTCAGGGTCACGATGTCATATCTGCGAGACTGAAATCCCCGTGTTGGGGTTCACTCCGTTTATCTTGCACGATCTATTGATTTATCTATATCCTCTTGTCTAGCCATAACTAGGCTCTTCCTGAATCAACTACTAACTACTCATTGGCTCATTCTCATATCAATATTCTGCGTAATCTTTCATGGTCCATTTCATTTATCTTAACTTATGTCCCGCACTGGCTCCATATCTATCAATAACATCTCAGGCAGGAACCCTTACCTCATCTCCTTGACGTCGTATTTGCATAATGTTCTGGAATCGTAGCGTATCTGCAGGACTTGAATAAGTGCAATCTTATCCCTTTCTCATTCTTATCACATTCTTCCTTTACTATTTTCATAGTTACTAGAACCACTTAATTCTGACCTAATACCACATCACACCATATTCCCCCCTTTAGGGGAGCACTAAGATTTAGTGCTACGACGATCTACGTATAGATGTTTTACCCTCTCATTTTTGGCATCTTTTCACATCATCGATAATCCTTACTCGCCTCGCGGTAATCCTTTGGGTGACACTTAGTGTAACTGGCACATACAATCCCTTAAGCTTAACTTTACTCACCTTGCTTGCTTTAGGGAAGCATCTTCCTGAATGACCATTCTCTGAATTTCTCATGAATCTTCTTCTGTTGTCCACTCTATCATCGTCGGAACGAAATCTGAAATTCTCATGATGCTGACTATTATCCAATCACGCAGTCCCTAATTCATGTTTAGTTTATCTTGTTCACCAGCCCATACTGATTTCTATTGTTCTGGAGTCTAACTTTTCCTTCCTGTAGTCACGTTGGAGTTACGAACTTATTTCTTGAAATGAAGATATGACTTTATGGCCTATACTCTTTTGTTGTCTCAAGGCATGTCACCTCTCGTCTTTTTCTTCAATTGACTATAGACTCTGTAATACTGTCATCTTTTTGATCCACCGTTGTCATCCAAGTATCATATCTTACTTACAATGCTTCATTAACTCTTTTCTTATTTCCCGCTAACATTTATGTCTATCACTTTATTCTAAAAACTCGAATAAAATATTTTTTTGCTTTTAGCCCCTCTTGCTCCATCCATTGGCTCCTCGAATTGCCTAACATTCTCTTTCTACCAGGGATGGGAGCCACACTAAGATAATATTTATCTCTTCCAGGCTTCCAGTGCTTATCTTTGTAGTACTCATATCTAGCTGTGCTATTTCAGGGTGCACCATTTGGGTGTCTCACAAGGAGACCTGTTAGCACATTTGCAATATCCTTCGGAAAAGTCAACTAACACAAACAATCAATTCACTATTTTGGGTTACTCTAACCCCAGTCGGATTCTGATATCCCGTCCTTATCTTAATCTATACCTGTTAGCCCCCAATAAGTTATAACTGAGATGGGTATGGCCAATTATACATACCTATGTTACTGTTGAGGGTAACTCATAATTCTTATATTTTTCTGCCGGAACTATAATACTGATAATCTTCATTAACTGGGTGCCTCGTACCCTTCTTCACCTTGCATCTTTTACTTACTGAAACTTGTGTCTCCCTCCTTATTCCTTTTTACTATAAGAGTGGATTGGCATTCTTGCCTTAGGGATCCTTATCAAGAAGCTTACACATCTTAGTATACACATGATTTGTTGAATACCTCATATTTATCCATCATAAGCATGATGCAAAAATCGAGTTCCTCTGACTCAACTCTTCCACAGCTATATCTCTTACCAACCGTCTTTCTGGATGTAGGCATCATCGTATTATGAATAAGATAGAGTTAAGAAATTGAGTTCTTACAATTGAGCTCTATGACACGATCTAGAGTAAGAAGAAAGAGTGAAAGTCCTAAATGTCATGTAGCCTCCTGCTTATAAGTGTGGTGCATGACATACCCATAAACAAGACTCTACTAGACACGGCTTGTAGACTCCCTAGGACAGAACTGCTCTGACACAACTTTTGTCATGACCCAAGCCGATGGATCGCGACGGGCACCCAGTACCTTACTCAACCGAGTACCAACGTAACGTATCTTTCTTATTACATCATCATATACACGTGACATACGGGCCTAATAGGCCAACATCATCATTTATAAACTCAAAACATAGGCCGACAAGGCCGTACAATCTTTCACGTACACGACATATATCTACAAGCCTCTAAGAGTACATAAATGTTATAAAGGTCGGGACAGGGCCCCGCCATACTAATCAGTACATGTCCTAATCATACTGACCACATAAGCAACTACGGAACAAATGGAGTATACCAATATCTTCCGCTGAGCTGATCGCCTTCTTGGAGGACTCTCGACCTGTCTATCGAGACCTGCGGGCATGAAACGTAGCGTCCCCAGGCAAAAGGGATGTCAGTACAAATAACGTACCGAGTATATAAGGAATGAAAATTAGAAAATAATAGACATGAGAGAAACATGGAGTAAAAGACTCGACATGTACGTCTGCATAGCTCTGTGAATCATTTCATTTTTATAACGCCATGCATATGCGTATAAATGTCATACCATACATAGGTATATGTGTTCATAACATCATCAAGCCTCTGAGGGCATCCCATTATATCATTTCGGCCATTGTGGGCAAATCATCAACGTATATCAGCTGATCAGGTGGTGGTGCGTATATAACGCCATAACCTTTTCCCATATCCCATATACATATAATATACGCGTATATAACATCATCTGGTCATGGGTCAATGTACATGTATAAATGCATGAAATGCATAAGAAATACGTTAATAAGATTTTCTCGGAATGTCATAAAAATAATATGCATGTCGGATAAATTTTATCAAATACGTATTTTTCTAAGACCCATGAATAAAAGATATAATAATAATTCACATGGGGAATCAAGAATATAAACACCCCTAATATTTCTATGAATAGAGTCATTTATGGATATTATGCATTTGCTCGTTTCGTTTGTATCGTATTGATCATGCCACAAAGAAAGAAGGGATAGCCTTAACATACCTGAGTCGATTCTCTTAACAATCCTCTAATACACGTTAATTGCGACAAAACACGGAACAAGTTGTATAAAAAGCTCGAAGCAATCATGTTGCTATGCAAAGAAAATCTTAACTGAAACCTTTCCTTAAGAACTTAGCAACAACGTTGCTATTTGGAAAGTGAATTAACGTTGGTGCTTGAATTGTAAAGTTTCTATGTAACGTTGGCGATGTACTGAACTGGGTTTGAGACACTCATGATATATCCTTTCAAGAGCTTCAACTTGCACATGAGTATAATGAACTTATTCAAGATATCAATTGCCATTAGAGAGTGCAAAAATAAGTGGCAATCCTCCTCAACTTCTAACTAATACATGTATTATCTATCACAACCTGCATCTTCTAAGTTCTTTTACAAAGACCAATCCTCAAAGAAGTGTTTGAATTTATCAGAACTTTGTAACATATAAACATTCACGTTTTTGAATGCACATAGAAATGGATTTGTGACTTTATTGAATTGGAGAAATATTCTAAGGCTTTTGCTAAAGAACGTTACCCTTTTTCATATACTTTGTGGACTTAGAGCTTTTGTATGGCTTAGCCAAGAATTCCTTTAAAAGTAACACCTAGAAAGGTGATCTAAGAGTCACTAAAAGACTCTTATGTTGCTGCCACGTTTTGGGATGGTCAATATTTTCCAACAATGTAATAATTAATTCCTTAATTAATTTGCCAATCCCCCATTAATCAATAATTAACCAATTACCCACATACTTAAGAATTATCCCAAATTACTTAAAATATTGCTCATTTTTAACATACCTTATACACCTCACTATCATGGCCATGTGGTACCTTGTATGGTACTAGTCCATAAATACCGGGTATTTTAGCTCGGGCCATAGTTTATCCCAAAATGTCAAACTTTGACGAAATTTATTTTCATCTATTTGCTTACCCTCTCACCTTCACCAATTTACTCATCACTTATTTAACATAGCATAATGTTTATAATCACAAAATAATTTCATTTCCGAACTTACGTCGATTAACTTATGACGAAACTTTATTGTACAAAAATGCGGGATGTAACACGGACACGCAGAAACGAAGAGGAGGCCGAAGATTCGGGCAAGGCCAGGAAGGGCAGGGGGCGCAGGTGCGAGAAAGGATGCGCATCTGCAAGGCCGCAGATGCAAGGATGGGCCGCAGATGCGAAAAAAGGAAAAGTTTGGCATTTCCGCAGAAGCGGACGAAGGGCCGCAGGTGCGAGACCTGGAGCGCAGGTGCGAGCCCAGTGTTTTTAGTGGGTTCCGCAGGTGCGGATAATTTTGCGCAGGAGTGGTTCCGCAGGTGCGGAAATAGGGCCACAGGTGCGAAAAGCCTGGGCAGAAGGTTTAAAATCAAGGGTTCGCGAATATTGTCTTGTTTCAACATTTTGGACTCGGACTTAGGCGATTTTGGAGAAAGATTTTCGAGATGATTATTGAGGTAAGCTTCTTGTACTCATTTTGGATCATAAAACTTGTTTCTCTATTGATTTCCCCACCTAATTAGTGAGATTTTGAAGTGAAATTTGGGGGTTTAGGGCTTGAAAATTGGAGAGTGAGTTTTGGGAATTTGAATGGCCATTTGATGTCGTATTTTGGTAAATTTGGTATGGTTAGACTTTTGAGTGAATGGGCTTTTGGGTATTGTGACTTTTGTCAGATTTCGAGACGTGGGCCCAGAGGCCGGTTAGAGCCGATTTCGGATTCTTGGCTATGATTTAGTACTTTCTTGTGGAATTGATCCTTTTGCCTATATTGATTGTATTGTATTACATGTAGCTAGATTAGGGACGTTTGGAGACCGATTTGAGAGGCAAAGGCATTTCGACGTAAGGATTTGCCCGGTTTGAGGTAAGTAACGCATTCAAACTTGGTTATGAGGGTTCGAAACCCCGAACTGTCTGTTATGTGATTGGTATTGAGGTGACGCACATGCCAAGTGATGGGCGTGCGGGCATGCACCGTGGGAATTGTGGCATGATTGATTCCATGGCAATGTATAGTGACTCTCTGGTTGATATCCGTGTTTTCATCATGTGATAAAGTAATTGAGCTATCAATCATACTATATATCATGTTTAGGCTTTATGCCGGTACTGTTGGGACTCCTAGTGGTCATTTCTTGCTGTCATCTCACTGATTTCATTGATATTACGTACTCAGTCATGTTCATGTATTTCATATTATATCTCAGTCTCAGTTATTATTTATTGATACATCATATCATTGTTTCGGGCTAGTTTTCATGATATTGTGAGCCCGTGAGTGAGACTAGAGAGATTGATGATTGAGTAAGGCTGAGAGCCTGATTATGAGTGACAGTTATGGAATCGGGTTGCACGCCGCAGCAATTATACTGATTTTATGATTGCGCATGGGCTGTAGGAGCCCCTCCGGAGTCTATACATACCCCTAGTAAGCGCGGTTGATATTATTGAGGGGTGGATCTTCCCTGGACATGGATCTTGCCTGAAGTACTTGATACCTGGAGATGGATCTTCTCCACAGGGATGGATTGGCCTTCCTCGGTACTGGGTGACTTATAGTCAGTGATGTATATGTTTCGGGATGGATCTTCCCTAGGCCGTATGGGCCATATACAGTACCTAGTGGTTGAGCATTCGAGAGTGTGAGCACATGAGGCTGACAGCATGGTGCATCACATACAGCATGTGCATTGGCATGTAGAGATAGCAGAGTTGTATTCTTTACACTATTCGGATCTGCTTTACTTTACTGTTTTGAGTTGCTTATTTAATTTGAAAGCATGCCTACGTTTCTGTTCAGTTATTTCTATTTTATCTGTACCGAATGAGTTCGTCACTACCTTTCAGTCCAAAGTTTGGACTTGTTACTTACTGAGTTGGATGTACTCACGTTACTCCCTGCACCTCGTGTGCAGATCCAGGCATTTTTGTTCACGGCGGCGGTTACTGATTGCGACTTTAGAGTTCGGAGACTACCAAGGTAGCTGCACGGCGTTTGCAGGCCTCGACTTTTCTTCTTTATCACTAGTTGTATTTTCAGTTTATTTCTCTAGACACTGTAGTGGACTGTATTCTGATTTAGATGCTCATGTACTCTGTGACACCCCGGTTTTGGGATGGATTGTACCGTATTTTGGATATTTCTGGTTTCAAAAAGGCTTTCCTAAATTATTAAATTGCTTTCGTCTTTATGTTCAAAGATTTTTCTGCGTTGAGTTGTGGCTTGCCTAGTTCCACGATAGGTGCTATCACGACAGTTAGATTTTGGGTCGTGACATCCGTAGTGGAATTAGGCTTGAAATGGCGAAAGTTAAATTTTTGGGATGTTTGACCGGGGATTGACTTTTTGATATTGGGCTCGGAATCTGATTCTGGAAATTGAAATAGATCTGTTATGTCATTTATGACTTGTGTGCAAAATTTTAGGTCAATCGGACAAGAATTAATAGGTTTCGGCATCGGTCGTGGAAGTTGAAGTTTCAAAGTTCATTAGGCTTGAATTGGAGCATGATTTATGATTTTGACATTGTTTGATGTGATTTGAGGCCTCGAATAGGTTTGTGGTATATTTTAGGACTTGTTGGTGTATTTGGTTGAGGTCCCGGGGGCTTCGGGTAAGTTTCGGATGGTTAACGGATCAAATTCAGACTTAAGAAAAATACTGGAACAGCTGCCTCTGGTATGATCACACCTGCGAGGGTTTTGGCCGCAGGTGCGATGCTGCAGGTGCGGAGGGGTTGGCGCAGATGCGGGACTGGGACTGGCCTAGGGCGAACGTGGGTGCGAAGGGAATGCACATCTGCGAGCCCGCTATTGCGAGCAGGGCATTACAGATGCGAGGATTTGGAAGGATGGATGTGTCCGTAGGCACGCATTTTCTTACGCAAAAGTGGATGCGTAGGTGCGAGCCCAGGAACCGCAGGTGCGGAAATGCCTGGGCAGTGTTAAAAACGAGGGTTTTCGAGATTTTTCTCATTTTGGACATTTTGGAGCTCGGTTTGGGTGACTTTGTATAGGAATTTTTTCACACGACTTGGGATAAGTGTTTTTAAATCCCTTGTGATTATATTCCGTGAATACATCTTCATTTTTAGCAATTGGTTGATGAATTTAAAGAGGAAATTGGGGGTGCTGGCCTAAAGTTCATAATATGAAATTTTGAGTTTTGAACGTCGATTTGGAGTCAGAATTGAGTGAAATTAGTTGGTTGAACTTGTAATTGGACGAGTTGTCGAATTTTATGAGTTTCGTCGGATTCCGAGACGTAGGTCCCATGAACGATATTTGGAGTGTAATTTCGGATTTTGTGGGAAAATATTAGTATTTTGCTATAGAACTAATTCCTATAAATTGTGTGGACTAAATCAAATTTATTGTGGCTAGATTCGAGCCATTCAGAATTTGATACGTGCAGAATGGAATTTCTGGAGCATTGTTTAGCTTGCTCGACTTTGGATTCATCTTGTTCGAGGTAAGTAACTCTTCTAATCTTGGAGCTGAGGGTATGAACCCTGAATATACGTGTTATATATTTGGTATTGAGGTGACATACATGCTAGGTGACGGGCGTGTGGGCATGCACCGTGTGAGTTGTGACTCTGTTATTTTTGTGGTACTGTGTAGTTATTTGAACTTGTCTGAAATCATAAAAATATCTACGTACTAGAGTTATCAAAATGTGATTCATGCTATAAACTATGTTTAGGCTAGATGTCTATCCTATCAGGACCCACCGAGGTCATTTCTGCTGTTAAGTTATCTGCTTTCATTGCATTACATACTCATTCATATGCATATCATATTTCACTCTCTGTTGTTATTTATTGATACATCGTATCATCACTTTCGGGTTATTTTCATGACATTGTGAGCCCATGAGAGAGAGACTGTAGAGATTGATGACTGAGTGAGACCGAGGGCCTGATTAATTCTGATATTGATACTGATTTATGATAGCGTTTGGGCTGAAGGAGCCCCTCCGGAGTCTGCACACACTCCCAGTGAGCGCGGTTGATTATATTGAGGGATAGATCTTTCCTGGACATGGATCTTGTCCGAAGCATTTATATACCTGGAGATAGATCTTCTCCATGGGGCCGGATTGGCCTTCCTCGGTACTGAGTGACTGATGGTCAGTGATGTATATATTCCGGGATGGATCTTCCCTGGGCCGTATGGGTTATATACAGTACCGAGTGGTTGAGCATGATGAGTGAAAAGTGTGAGACAGTGAGATTGGGTACTGTGAGAGTGTGAGTACATGATTCATCTCTGAGATACATGACATTGGCATGTACATATCACATACAGGCATAGAGATGCATTTTTCCTCATGTTGTACGGTATCACGTCATTCATGACTTTTTACACACATTGATATGTGGGCATAGAGAGGTATTTCACACTTGCTATCTGGAAAAAAAAAATGAAACGTCTTATTTATTGTGGAAAGGATATTTTAAAAAATTACAGTTTTCAAACTTACTCATATTTTTGGCATTTTCGGTAAAAGATTTGGATTTTTACTAAGATACTTGAAAAGTA
Organism: Nicotiana tomentosiformis; assembly: GCF_000390325.3. Taxonomy (NCBI): domain Eukaryota; kingdom Viridiplantae; phylum Streptophyta; class Magnoliopsida; order Solanales; family Solanaceae; genus Nicotiana; species Nicotiana tomentosiformis. The sequence goes on along the minus strand of NC_090821.1, from coordinate 14,662,347 downwards.
TGACTATTTTCTGGAACTGTGAACGAGCTGAGCATTTTACTTCTGAGATACATCTTTTATTACTTGTATTATATTATTATGAACTGTTGTGGGATATTTGTATTGGACCCGATCTTGTGTTAACTCGTCACTACCTTCAACCTAAGGTTAGGTTTGTTACTTACTGAGTACATGGAGTCGTTTGTACTCATACTACACTTTTACACCTTGCGTGCAGATGTTGGTTGTTGATATTGCTGTGTTCGATGGGAGCTGAATTGAAGATGTACATGTGTTCCGGTTGTAGCTTCCCCTTGTTTGTGTTAGCTTTAGATCTATAAAACTCCATATATGTACTTTTCAAACAGACGATATATTTATTTCATTTTAGCTTTGTAAATTCTATTATTAGAAACTCATGATTTGTACTACCAGTTCTTGGAGAAATGTATTAGTTTCACATATTTTCTTTTAATTAATTGCCTTATTAAATTTTATTGAAATTGGATAGTTGATAATTGGCTTACCTAGCGGGTTGGGTTAGGTGCTATCACGACTAGTCGGATTTTGGGTCGTGATAATTTCACCCATGTCGTTAAAAATTTGCAGTTATTTGTGATTGTGTTATATGCTCTGAGTGTAATATGTAGGGGTTTTAGCTCTTTCGGTGCTAACATCCGAGGGAGAGCTCACGTGAAGAAGATGAGTTGAAGCATGTTGATGAGCCAAAAGAATTGAGTTATTTGGTCTTTAGTATCAAAGAAAGTCGACAAGGTTGAAACATAAGGTGGTCTTGCTCAAGCAATGGTATGGAAGCAAACATCGTGAAAAGTTGTATACCTATCTATTGAGATAGGACAATTTTTTTACCTAAATAATTGTCCAAACCAAGGATTTGATTGTTGAGTCGTGCTAATATGAGTGAGAAATATGTGCACATCACTTGTCTCCTCCGGTTCTCCCTTGCTATTTTATTTGTAGAATACTTCTCTATCGATAGTAAAACAATCTTTCAAACTTAATTTTTAATTAATTTCTTTGTAGAGGAATAAGGAAACTCAAATAAACAGTGATTAGAAGTCATAATATTACAATTGGTATTAGGATTTCTTGACTAATTTGTGATTATTAACGAAATCATTAGTTGATTTATTATTATATAATTTGAGACAACCATACAAATAGCTGAATGAAATCTTTAATGGATAAAGTAGAAATTGTCTTATTCTCTAATAGAAGCTTTCATTAGAAAATCACTTTTTTCTGTAAATAAGAAAATAAAAGTAAAAATCAGTTCGTTGAAATTACTACTTATTAAAGGGGAAAAGACAGGAGTACCTATAAAAGTGAAAATATTTATCCTGCTCTACCCATTAAATAATTACAATCCCCTACACATTTAATAAACAAACATAGTATCTCAAAATAGCTACCCACGCTAATACCCTACCTATAAAAACGAAAAAACTGCTCAAATTTGGTACACAAAATTTAGCGCACAAAAATTGAGATTTTCACCAGCATCACAGAATCGTTGTTGAAGATTTAAAAATCGCAAGCCTGAAAAAACAAAGCGAAAATGCTGATTTCTCTTTCAAATTCGACTTTTTCTCCTTAAATTTTGTAGAAGTATCAATCTGTTAGAACCATAGAAGCTGATTTGACTTTCGAAGATGTTGAAACTTTTAATGCTCAAATTCGCATTGTATTGTTCCGATTTTGATATCGCAGATTACAGAAGTTTAGCGCTCAAACTTCTGAATTTTTAACTGAAAATTATGTTCTCAGTTTGAAGATTTGGAGGTTTGAATCATAACAGCTAATTTGAGTTCGAAAAATATTCTGTTAAAATTCAGTATTTGACGTCAACACTGTTGAAATTTGCACTATCGAGATTCGATTTTGTACATAAAAGTAGTTATAACTTTAGATCTGTATAATCATGAAAAATATACCAATTCTGGTGCAGCATAGTGGAGAATGGGATGATAACCATAATTTCATAAACTTTTATGTTGATGCAATTCTAATAAAGACCTGTTGGAAATTTGAACAACTTCTCGGAGAGATTGCAAAGCAACTGCAAAAGAATGAAAAACAATAGCTATTTAGTATACTATTGCTCAAGGATATCCACCAATTATAATTTGCAGCGATATGAGTGTTATTATTTACATGAAATTGAAAATATCAAGTGCAGGGATGACAACACTCCCACTATGTGTGTCATTTGCTAAAAATACTATAACTGCAAGCACCTCCAGTTTCGACGTTGCTACAATTTCATTAGAAATTGCACAATTTGAAAGCAATGATATGATTAGTACTTTTGATGTGCAAGAAGGAGATGACACTGGTATAGAACTTGATGATGCAAACATCATAACTGAACAATTTCATCAAAAAGTTGAAAAGGGACAAATTTACAAAGACAAGAACCTGCTGACTCTCGTTATGAAATATTATGCCGTTAGAGAAAAATGTCAATATCTGGTTAATAAATCATGCCCAAGAAGGTTCGTCTGTATTTGTTCAAGTAAAAAAACTATGTGATGCCTATATAGTATATCAGGATGCTATATCGGTATATTATGTGAGTATAGAATTGTACTGGTTTGTGTGTGTATTTTTTATCACTAAAACATTATACTGATATAGTATATATGTATTCTAAATCAGTATACTATATGAGTATAGAATTGTACTGGTTTGTCTGTATTTTTTATCAGTAAAAAGTAATACTTATATAGTATATAAGTATGCTATATGAATATACTACGTGAGTATAGAATACTACTGGTTTGTGTGTGTGTTTTTATCAGTAAAACATGATACTGATATAGTATATAGGTATGCTAAATCAGTATAGTATGTGAGTATAGAATTATACTGGTTTGTCTGTGTTTTTTATTAGTAAAAGATGATACCAATATAATATATAAGTATGTTATATGAGTATACTATGTGAGTATAGAATTTTACCGATTTGTGTGTGTGTGTGTTTTATCAGTAAAATATGATACCGATATAGTATATATGTATGCTAAATTAGTATACTATATGAGTATAGAATTGTACTGGTTTATCTATGTTCTTTATCAGTAAAAGATGATACTGATATAGTATATAAGTATGCTATATAAGTATAGAATTGTATTAGTTTGTGTGTGTTTTTTATCAGTAAAACATGATACATAACTATATTTGTATTATAAATATGTATACCCTTGATTGCGTGGATGAAAGGTGCACTTGGAGACTTAAAGCGTCAAGCCTGCAAGCATCAAATCTTTTCAAAGTGACAGATTTCAATTTTGTCCACAATTGTTTAAATGATAAGAGATTTTGTTCACAAAAGCAAGTTGTCTCAGCTTTTATTGCAGCTGTGGTACAAGATAAACTTGTTGACCCAAAAACTATATATACACCAACAAATATCCAGAGAGACATCCAAAAAGCATATGGTATGGACTTAAGCTACATGCAAGCATGGAGATCAAAAGAAAAGGCAATGCAATTGTTGAGAGGAATACTAAGTGAGTCATACAAGAAAATACCAACATATCTTTACATGTTAGAGTACGCTAACTCAGGATCAGTGACACGACTACACACTGAAGTAGATGGGAGCTTCTTGTATGCATTCATAGCTATATATGCATCGATTAGAGACTTGATCTATTGTAGGCCAACAGTTGTAGTTGATGAAAGTTTTTTAAAGTCAACATATTGAGGACCATACTCACGGCTTCCACGCAAAACGCAGAGGGTAAGAAAAAAAGTTGTCTCAGAATCAGTATTGAATAATGGATGTACTACTATTTTAAAAATACAATACAATTGCATTCAGTTAAAGCAACAAAAAAGATATTCAAATATCATATGATACCAATATGGTATACAAGTATACCAACATAGTATATAATTATTTTTCTACATACCTGCACCTATCCAAGAATATACTACTATATAAAATGATATATTAATGTTGTTATTGTAACTAATATTTTTTTTCCTTTGGTTTTACAGGACAAATTCTACCCCTTGCATATGCAATTGTTGATTCGGAAAACGATGCATCGTGGGAGTGATTCTTTGTGCAATTCAGAGAAACCTATGGACAAAGAGAGGGAATGTGCATTGTATCAGACAAGCATGATGGTATATCGAGAGCAACTTCAATTATTTATCCAGAAGTTCCTCATTGTGCATGTATGTTCCATCTGTGGAACAACATAAAGACGAACTTCAGGAAGAGCCAAAAACAAATCAAAGAAGTATACTTTGTGTTAGCAAGAGCATACATTGTTGAAGAATTCAACAGGCATATGGCAGAGTTAGAAGCTATTGATAGTAGAATGAAAACATACATGATGGATATTGGATATGATAAAAGGTCCCGGGCACATTCCAACGCAAATAGAACCATGATCATGACATCGAATATTGCAGAATCAATAAATACAGCAAACAAGCACGCAAGAGACCTCCCAGTTGTGAATTTGCTTGACTTTATGATGACGTTGATTCAGAAATAGAATTATACCAATCGAAAGGATGCCGTGGAATCATTTATGAAGATCGGTGTAAAGTATAAAAAAATATTAGAAGATAATACTAGCTTATCACAGACGATAACGGTATGCATTTTCAGAATCATAAAAATACTGCATGTATTGTAGTTTTACTTCTGCACTTTAGAAATTTCACTAAAAAACTGCATATTATTATTAAAAATACTATTACTTCATACAACTAATGACTTTTCTTAATTAAAATTATATTAGATGTTTCCATCAACTCAATTCTTACATTTAGTAATTGATGGTCAAACAAGAAATGTAGTGCGCCTACATGAAAAAAACTGCACTTGTGGAAGGTTTCAGCTAGACGATATTCCATGTCCACATGCAATGGCAGTTATACAAAAATTCTGTATGGATTTATACAAGTATTGCTCGGATTACTACAGCATAGACTACTTACTGAAAATATATGAGATACCAATAAACCCTCTACCGGATGAAACGACGTGGCAAATTCCAGAACATGTCTCTTCGCAGGTGGTACTGCCACCAAAAGGAAGAATCAAACTAGGAAGACCTAAAAAGAAGAGAGACATAGGAGGTTGGGAAGGAAATATAGTTACATATGCACTATGCGGGGAAAAAGGATACAATCGGAGAACGTGCCAAAATATTCCAAAAAGAGATTGATATAATGCTTCAATATTTTCATAGAACTCATATATCGTAGAATCATATCATTTTAATTGCAAAGAAATAAAATGCATGTCTTGCACTAGACATATATTTGGTATGGTGATTCTTTGCCAAATTACTTTTTGGCAAAATTTTAAATGGCTACTTGTGTTTTCAATAAAAATCTGATTATTTGCTATTTTAGTATATAAAAGTGGGATGCATTTACATCTAATTGTTGTAGAAAAAAAGGCACTAAAATATAATGTGATATCCAAGTGGTATATCTGTATACCTTATTGGTATCAAAATATATATAGAAATAAAAGTGGTACCCCAAAGGCAATATCTGTACATACATCGTTAACAAAATGGGCACGCTTTGCAGGTCATGTCAGTATTGAAGTATAACAAATTGGAAGTCATTTACATGCAGTTACTGCATGGAAAAAAGGTACTCAAATACAATGTGATACCCAAATGGTATATTTATATATCTTATTGGTATACAGTTGTATTGTACTAATATGGTTAAACCAAAATATGTATAGAAATACAAGTGGTGCACCAAAAAATGCAACATATGTACATACTTCCTTAATAAAATGGGCACACTTTGCAACTCATGTCAATATTGAAGTATAACAAAAAGGTACTCAAATACAACGTGATACCCAAATGGTATATTTGTATACTTTATTGGTATATAGTTGTATTGCACTAATATGATTAAACCAAAATATGTGCAGAAATACAAGTGGTCCACCAAGAAAATGCAATATCTGTACACACTTCCTCAACAAAATAGGCACACTTTGCAACTCAAGTCAATATTGAAGTATAAAAAAAATGTACTCAAATACAATGTGATACCCGAATGGTATATTTGTATACCTTATTGGTATATAGTTGAATTGCATTAATATGTCTAAACCAAAATATGTGCAGAAATATAAGTGGTGCACCAAAAAAATACAATATTTGTACATACTTCCTTAACAAAATTGGCACACTTTATAACTCATGTCAGTATTTACATCTAGTTGCTGCAGGAAAAAAGGTACTCAAATACAACGTGATACCCAAATGGTATATTTGTATACCTGATTAGTATATAGTTCTACTGCACTACTATACCTGAACCAAAATCTTTGCAGAATACAACTGGTGCAGTAATGCAAAATCTGCACAGAATTTCTTGGATTCAACTACAGCTAAAAACTGCTCTCAATACAAATTCAAAATAAATTCACTTTCTAAAAATATTTCTTCTCATTCAAATCAATAGTCGCCATGTTCTTCAATCAAATAGCAACATAGTTCCTCTTTTTGAACGCTGTAACTCCCTTAAAAATACACCTCCAAAAATAACTTTTGTTGTTGTATTACAACGAACTAACAGTGCTCCTCCTATTACAAATGGCAGTAGGAGTAGGAACTAACAGTGTTGTTGTAACAGCCTTGTTCTGTACTAATGGCTTGACTTCAAGTGCTGAGAAAATTTTATCTCCGAAATGCACTACTAATACACCAACAACTTTATTGAAAAAGCCTAATAAAATAAACTGAAGATAGATTCCAACATTAAAACAGTTATAGCAATATATTGTACTATTACAATTGTATTCCTAGAACACACTTTTAAAAGCTAGCGTTTTTACAATCTAATAATGCAAAATACCATACTTCACCAAAAACTATCAAAATCCTGCAAAATTTTCATGCTACGATTAACTAAAAGCAAAAAGAGACCTATACTATTTCTTGCGCTTCTTTCATGCTACGATTAACTAAAAGCAAAAAGAGACATAACTACTTCTTGCGCTTCTTTCCACGAGTCTTTTTTGTTACTATCTCTGCCACCTTTTGAATAGCTTTTTTGTGCTTTCAACTACGTAGAGAGTCATATACATAAAAATATTTCTTATGGAATGATACGCACCCCAATATCCAATGCCACTTTTCTGTCAAATTAATTGGAAAGAGGACATGATCAACCTGGTGCCATGGAGTGTTGTAATGCATCCTAAATCCTTTCATGCATTCCATGATATCGTCTAATCTATCAATCAAATGATCTTGTTTCCCACCTTTTATAATTTTTGTGTAACTCTTTTAATGATATTATTAAAAAGAGTATTTGTAGTTGTGACTTTGATTGGCATATTAATTCCATATTTCGCCTTCTTCCTAAGATAGTAGAATATAATATTCAAATGCTATAAAAAAGAGAAGAAGAAAACATAACTAACACTAACAATATGAATGAACTAATACAAAAAATAAAATAAAAAGTCGTACACATATCGAACTAGATAGTGGCCTGCCAGAATAGTTTAATGTGTGGAAAAACGTCTTATCATCAATCTGTTCAACTTCAAAGTCAAAACAAAAGTCCAGCTTTCGATCACAAAGTAAATGCACTTCCCTATTTCGTATAAAAGGAGATATGGATAAGAAATACATCAACAAAAATTAAGAAAACATGAAAATAAAAGTACATGAAAACAAATACGCACTCTCCCAATTGCATGTCTGTCTCAATAAAGTTTGAGAATGCAGTCGTAAGCTTATAATCAACAGCCACTGAAATGTCATTTACAAATGAAAATCTTCCTTTGATAACCTTCGAGGATCCCCCAACTGCACTAACACTAACACCAGATTGCCAGTCATTACTATACTGCGACTATTTTACAGCTGCAAGGCGCCTTCTCCGTGTGAAAACTGTAAGAGTTGTTTCAATATCTGTTTGTGTCTGGACAACAGTTCTTGATACCGACTGATCAGGTTTAGACTTGTTTACATCACAAGTTATCAGTTTATTTCCAGATTGATTTATATTACGTCTCCCTCCTTGTGTAATGGAAGCAATTAGAACAAGTTGAGAATTAGTACATTCAAAATCAGAATCCAAGTCAAGATCACCCTCGTGTCGACAGGGAGCTTAAATTACAAAATGCTAGTGAATCAACAAATATACAAAGTTAAGAAATTTTAAAAAAAAGAATAAAAAGCTATGACAGGTTTCGGAATTTGTGTCGGGTAATGACTGGTAGGGAGTTCCATCGACTGACGAAGCAATAATATTGTTGCCTTTTTCACCCTCTAATTATACATTTTCAGTTATGTTTTCAACACGACTACCGCTAGGGTTAGGACTAAATACAAACGGAGAATCAAAAAATAATAAAAAACTAGGACCGGACATGACTGAGGCAACAGATTCAGCAGCTACTTGAGTTGAAGAATGATGTTGTCCACGGTGCCACCATCTACGCGCACAATGCTTCCAACCCATAGTGAAAACAACAACACATATACATTGATTCACAAAAGTACAAAGAAAAATACAAAAATTCTATGATTTTTAAAACCCACTTTCACTAAAATATACTTTCACAAGCAAAAACTTCACCCAGAAATTACTATTAGACGAAGAAATAGAACAAAATCTGAAAAAAAAATTAAAAACTCGAATCTGGGTGAAATATGGGTTCTCATGGTTTGGCTATGGAGATTTGGATAAATGAGGCATTAAAGACGGTGGGTATGGGATCCGCTAATTGTGTGGGCTGCTGGGTGAAATAGCTTGGACCGGGTATGAGAATCCGTTAATAGGTGGGCCGCGTAAATAGTCTGGGCCGTATGGATAGGAGTAGTAAATAGTTTGGGACTGGGTATTAAAAGGTAAATAGTTTGGACTTAATAGGTATAAAGTGATATTTTCTCTTTTATATTCCGGGTCCTTTCCTCCTCTTTAATTAGAGAAAATCTCACTTTATACCTATTAAGCCCAAACTATTTACCCTTTAATACTCAGGCCCAAACTATTTACTTTTTCTACCCATGCGACCCAGACTATTTACGCGGCCCACCCATTAGCGAATTCCTATACCCGGCCCAAGCTATTTCACCCAGCAGCCCACGCCATTAGCGGATTCCCATACCCACCGTCACTTAATGCCTCATTTAATTTATCTTCGTCCTTTAACGTTACAGAGTTAGTTTAAAAACCTCCATAGCCAAACCATGAGAAACCATATTTCACCCAGCATTTAGTTATTCGACTTTTGAATTTTTTCTTTAGATTTCGTTCTATCTCTTCGTCTAATAGTAATTTCTGGGTGAAATTTTTGGATGTGAAAGTATATTTTAGTGAAAATGGGTTTTCAAAATTATAGAAGTTTTGTATTTTTCTTTGTACTTTTGTGAATCAATGTCTGTGGGTTGTTTTTTTCACTATGGGTCGGAAGCGTTGTGCGCGTAGATGGTGGCATCGTACACAACATCATTCTTCAACACAAGTAGCAGTTGAATCAGTTGCCTCAGCCATGTTCGGTCCTAGTTTTTTATTATTTTCTGATTCTCCGTCTGTGTTTAGTCCTAACCCTAGCAGTAGTTGTATTTTCAACACAACTGAAAATATAGAATTAGAGGGTGGAAAAGGCAACAATATTGATGCTTTGTCAGTCGATGGAACTCCCTACCAGTCATTACCCGAAATAAATTCTGAACCAGTCATAGCAGGTGCTGCGGTGAATGATAAGGGAAAAGCTAAAGTTGTTGAGGATTCTGAGTTAGGGGGAAGCCGACGTGAATCCATGCCTAACTCAGAGACTTAACCAGTCGATGTTGATTGTAGCGATGGTTCTCAAGTAAAGAAGAAAAAAATTTGTGTGGCATCCAAGAAGGTAATTTTTTTAAAATTAGGATATGTGCTTTTGAACATATAGTACATTGTTATTTTTTGATTTTCTAGTATGCTTTTGTATTATATTATAGTTATAGTCAGTTGTGAGAACTGGAAACGACCCCGTATAACTGTATACCCTGTTGGTATAACTATATAATATATTGATATCATATGTTTGTTGGAACCTCAGTTGCGGGAACGATCCCATACAACTATATACCCCGTTGGTATAACTATATACTATATTGATATCATACCTTTTTGGCTTTATTAACTTCCTTTAATTGGTACGCTATCTACTTTTTCTTTAATAATAGTAATATAGTACAATATCTTAAAATACTTTATTATATTAATATGCGGTACACTATTTTTTTTATTATTCTTTTTATGCATGTGTGTTATGTAATAGTAGAATAGTCATATATAGTTAGCGGGAATTAACCAGTAGAACTGTATAACTTGTTGGTATAATTATATGCCATATTGGTATCATATGATAGTTGTAATATTTTTTGGTTATTTTAGCTGCATTTTTAAGTGAATTCTATTTTTGAAATTATTTATATGATCATGTTTTGCATTGTTAAGATTCTCTTGTGCCTATGGACATAAATTATGTGTGTTATGTAATAGTTTTTATAGTTATATGCAGTTATTGGAACAACCTCGTATAACTATATACCCTGTTAGTATAGCTATATACTATATTGGTATATTAGTATCATATGCTTTTGGATCCTTTTTTGGCTGTATTGGATGCATTTAATTGGTACACTATTTATTTTTTCTTTAATAATAGTAGTATCGTACAATATCTTGAAAATACTTTATAACTGCATACCTTTTTGATTTTTCTTTTTATACATGTCTGTTATGTAATAATAGTATAGTCATTTATAGTTGCCCGAAATTAGTCAGTAGAACTGTATACCCTGTTGGTATAGTTATATGACATGTTGATATCATATGATAGTTATAATATTTTTAGTTATTTTTGTTGCATTTTTAAGTGAATTCTATTTCTGAAATTATTTATATGAACATGTTTTGCAGTGTTGGAATTTTCTTGTGCCTATGGACATAGATTTATAAACCAAAGGTAGATTGGGATACCAATTGTAATGTCATTCGTCTGTTGAAAGAGGATTTAACAAAGAAGCAACTTCAGATGTTTAAGAAAACATGCTTTGGATATTTTTTGGATATGCCACCGGTTATTGTGTAGATTCGGGTTATGCACTATTTACTTATTAGAGAAGTACATCATGAGGTGAAAAATGAGATGCGGTTTGTAGTGAGTGATTCTAGGTTGCGCTTTGATTTGGGTGAATTTGCACTCGTTACTTGGCTGAAATGTAAGGGTAATACAAGTATAGAGAGCATACCAGAGAATAGGTTGATTTCAAAATATTTTGGGACTGCATCTGTGATATTGGCCCAACTAGTAGACTATTTTACGAAGAAGAAATGGGAGACAGATGATGATGCGTTGAAGATAGCAGTTTTTTATTTTGTGAACAACTTCTTACTTTCTCTGCTCAAACCAAAGGTTATTTCACGGTCTTACATTGACTTGGCTGAGTACGGTGATTTTAATAATTATCTCTGGGGTATCGATGTTTATAACACTACAATCGACTCGTATTCCAGCAAGTTTCAAGATAAGCCTTCTTTTTATAGACTCGATGGCTTCCCGTTGGCTTTACATATTTGGTTGTATGAATGCTACCCAGGTTTGGATGGTCACTTTGCTGATCATATTAGAAACAAATTTCTATGAATTCTGAATTGGGTAGTCAAAGGTCAAATACATAATGAGCGAGTTACTTTGCGAATGTTTAGCTTGCAACGCGAGCATGTAATTTTCTCATATTTTTATTGCATCTTTTAATGTTTTGGTACAGGTAGTTGTAGCAATATCCTAGAGAAATGATATACTATGTTGGTATACATGTATATCCCATGTTGGTATCATATGGTAATAGGGATCTTTTCTGCTACTTATACTTTTAATTTTCTCATACTTTTATTACATCTTTTAATATTTTGGTACAATAGTTTAGTCACAGGTAGTTGTAGCAATATCCCAGAGCAATGATATACTCTGTTAGTATACATGTATACTATGTTGGTATCATATGGTTATATAGATATTTTATCTTTCCATGTTTTGTTATCATTTCTATTTCTAACTAGTGTCATTAATAATTGCAGCTAAAGAACATCACCCCAACTGATGCTGAGAAGCAACTATTTGATGTGCGTGGTCTAAACTTTGAAATTGAAGTTTATTGCACTGACAGCCAGCCTGATAGCTTTCAGGTTTTTGGCACTCAATTGCCAAAGACACAAAGTATGCATCAAAGTACTGGAGGCGATTCCGAATCTACCAATGCTGAGGTAATGAAGGAGTTACAAGGTTTGAAGTTTTTTGTAGACACCAAGTTTGAGGAGGTGCTTGTAGCTATTGGTAGGCAATCAATGAAACCAGAAGGAAATTCAGCGGTATTGTTCTTTTATATAATATAATGCTATAGTATATTGTTCAAAGATGCAATATATGGTTATATGATACTATTCCATTCTTTACTTTTAGTGCACATAGTATTCTTGTAATATACATAATAATAAAATTATTATTTTCTCAATTTCATCATAAGCAATAGGGTAATGATCCTTACTTCGGTGAGATGCATAGTGATTATGACCAATTTGAAATGGGTGACAGTAGGAATGATCTTGTAGTTATTGGAGATAGCACGCCCAAAGAGCCTTCTAGTATATAAATCACAGATTTGGTTATTTTTTTTGCTGTTATTTTTTGAAAATAGTGCTCTTGATTATACTTTTATATGCTTAGTGTCTGGTTTTGGTAGGGTTGGTCGAGAGGGTGGTTCCAGTGGTGTCATTGTGAAGAATGTAACAGCAAGGCATGGCATAGTTACTGATGATTTACGTTCTGGTAAAATATTGTATATGTAATATTTTTATTCTTTTATTTATTTATTTATTTAACTTTATGTATTTGTGCGTTCACTAACCTTTTTTAAACTTTTTTCAGCCCCCTTTATAAATAAGTATGATCTTGGCTTGGATTCTGACTTTGAACTGTCTGCATCTGCAATTGATTAAATCACCGCCATTACACATCAGACAAAATATAAACAGCCATCTCATGATGTTAAAAAGTCTGGACCTGCTCCGTTGCCATCAGGAATCGTTGCATAGACACGACCAAATGCTATTATTGAGTCTAAAGCTCCTTCTTTACTATAACATACTGCTCCACAGGGTACGATTGTTGATGTTACTAATTCTGAAGTTGGTATGTAAATGAGAGATTTTTGATAATTTTTTATTTAAATAGTGATGTTGATAGTGATTTTATGTGCTCAGCATCTCAGGTTGATGATGTGGGTCAAGCAGATGTAGGTGGCAGTAATGTGAATTTGCCTTCTGGTAACGTCTTATATATATATATATATATATATATATATATATAGCAATAATTCTTACTTAAAGAAGAAAAATATTGGTGTCGCACCCAAGAAGGTAATTTTCTTAAAATTAGGATTTCTGCTTTTGAATGTATAGTACATTGTTATTTTTTGATTTCCTAGTATGCTTTTGTATTATATTATAGTTATAGTCAGTTGTGTTATTTTGAAGTGAATTCTATTTCTGAAATAATTATATGATCATGTTTTGTATTGTTGAGATTCCTTTGTGCCTATAGACATAGTGTATGTGTGTTATGTAATAGTTTTAGTTATAGCCAGTTGTTGGAACAACCCCGTATAAGTATATACCTTGTTAGTATAGCTATATACTATATTGGTATATTGGTATCATATGCTTTTGGATCCTTTTTTGGCTGTCTTGGCTATTTGTTTTTTCTTTAATAATAGTAGTATCGTACAATATCTTGAAAATACATTATAGCTGCATACCTTTTTGCTTTTTCTCTTTATGCCTATCTGTTATGTAATAGTAGTATAGTCATTTTTAGTTACCGGGAATTAGCCAGTAGAACTGTGTACCTTGTTGGTATAGTTATATGTCGTGTTGGTATCGTATGGTAGTTGTAATATTTTTGGTTATTTTAGTTATATTTTTAAGTGAATTATATTTCTGAAATTATTTATATGAATATGTTTTGCAGTGTTGGGATTTCCTTGTGCCTATGGACATAGATTATAAACCAAAGGTTGATTGGGATACCAACTGTCTTGTTATTCGTCTGTTGAAAGAGAATTTATCAAAGATGCAACTTCGGATGTTTAAGAAAACAAGCTTTGGATAATTTTTGGATTTGCCACCAGTTATTGTGTAGATTCAGGTTATGCACCATTTGCTTATTAGAAAAGTACATCATGAGGTGAAAAATGAGATGCGGTTTGTAGTTAGTGATTTTAGGTTGCGCTTTGGTTTGGGTGAATTTTCACTCGTTACTGGGCTGAAATGTAAGGATGATACAAGTATAGAGAGTATAGAAGAGGATAAGTTGATTTCAAAATATTTTAGGACTGCATCTGTGGCATTGGCCCAACTAGTAGACTGTTTTACGAAGAAAAAATGGGAAACAGATGATGATGCGTTGAAGATAGCAGTTCTTTATTTTGTGAACAACTTCTTACTTTCTCTACTCAAAACAAAGGTTATTACACGGTCTTACATTGACTTAGTTTAGTGCGGTGATTTTAATAATTATCCCTGGGGTATAGATGTTTATAACGCTACAATCAACTCGTGTTCCAACAAGTTTCAAGATAAGCCTTATTTTTATAAACTCGGTGGCTTCCCGTTGGATTTATAGATTTGGTTGTATGAATGATGCCCAAGTTTGGATGGTCACTTTGCTGATCATATTGGAAACAAACTTCCACGAATTCTAAATTGGGTGGTCATGTGTCAAATACAAAATGAGCGAGTTGCTTTGCGAATCTTTAGCTTGCAACACGAGCATGTAATTTTCTCATATTCTTATTGCCTCTCTTAATGTTTTGGTACAGTAGTTTAGTCACGGGTAGTTGTAGCAATATCCTAGATCAATGATTTCCTATGTTGGTAAACATGTATACCATATTGGTATCATATGATAATAGGGATCTTTTCTGCTACTTATACTTTTATTTCTACTTATACTTTTAATTTTCTATACTTTTATTGCATCTTTTAATGATTTGGTACAGTAGTTTAGTCACATGTAGTTGTAGCAATATCCCAGATCAATGATATACTCTGTTGGTATACATGTATACCATATTGGTATCATATGGTAATAGGGATATTTTATCTTTCCATGTTTTATTATTATTTCTTTTTCTAACTAGTGTGCTTAATAATTGCAGCTAAAGAACATCACCCCAACTGATGCTGAGAAGCAACTTTGATGTGCGTGGTCTAAATTTTGAAATTGAAGTTGATTGCACTGACAGTCAGCCTAATAGCTTTCAGGTTTTTGGCACTCAATTGCCAAAGACACAAAGTATGTATCAAAGTACTGGAGGTGATTCCGAACCTACCAATGCTGAGGTAATGAAGGAATTACAAGGTTTGAAGCTTTTTGTAGAGACCAAGTTTGAGGAGGTGCTTGCAGCTATTGGTAGGTAGTCAATGAAACCAGAGGGAAATTCAGCGGTATTGATCTTTTATATAATATAATGCTATATTATATTGTTCAAAGATGCAATATATGCTTATAGGATACTATTCCATTCTTTACTTTTAGTGCACACAGTATTCTTGTAATATACATATTAATAAAATTGTTATTTTCTCATTTTCAGCATAAGTAATAGGATAATGATCCTTACTTTGGTGAGATGCATAATGATTATGACCAAGTTGAAAGGGCGACGTTGGGAATGATCCTATAGTTATTGGAGATAGCACGCCCAAAGCGCCTTCTAGTATGTAAATCACATATTTGATTTGATTTTTTTGGTGTTATTTTTTGAAAATAGTACTCTTGATTATACTTTTATATGTTTAGTATCTCGTTTTGGTGGGGTTGGTCGAGAGGGTGGTGTCAGTGGTGTCAATGTGAAGAACGTCACAGCAAGGCATGGCGTAGTTAATGATGATTTGTGTTCTGGTAAAATATTGTATATGTAATTTTTTTATTCTTTTTTTATTTATTTAACTGTATGTATTTGTGCGTCCACTAACCTTTTTAAAACTTTTTCAGCCCCTTCGTAAATGAGCATGATCTTGGCTTGGATTCTAACTTTGAACTGTCTGCATCTGCAATTGATCAAATCACCGCCATTATACAACAAGAAAAATATAAGGACCCATCTCATGATGTTAACAAGTCTGGACCTACTCCGTTGCCATCAGGAATCCCTGCATGGATACGACCAGATATTGTTATTGAGTCTAATACTGCTCCACAGGATACGATTGTTGATGTTACTAATTCTAAAGTTAGTACGTATATGAGAGATTTTTGATAGTTTTTTTTATTTAAATAGTGATGCTGATATTGCTTTTATGTGTTCAGCATCTCGGGTTGATGGTGTTGGTCAAGTGGATGTTGATGGCAGTAATGTGAATTTGCCTTCTGGTAATGTCTTCTATATATAACTTTTCATTCTTTTTTAAAAAAAATTCTTAACTTTGTATATTTGTTGATTCACTAGCATTTTCTAATTTAAGCTCCATGTCGATACGATGGTGAACTTGACTGGATTCTAATTTTGAATATACTGATTCTCAACTTGATCTAATTGCTTCCATTACACAAGGAGGGAGACGTAATGTAAATCAATATGGAAATGAACTGACAACTCTTGATGTAAATAAGTCTAAACCTGATCAGTCGGTATCAAGAACTGTTGTCCAGACACAAACAGATGTTGAAACAACTCCTGCAGTTTTCACACGGTGAAGGCGCCCTGCAGCTGTAAAACAGTCACCGTATAGGAATGACTGACAATCTGGTGTTAGTACAGTTGGGGGATCCTCGAAGGTTATCAAAGGAAGATTTCCATTTGTAAATGACATTTCAGTGGCTGCTGATTATAAGCTTACGACTGCATTCTCAAACTTTGTTGAAGCAAACATGCATTTGGGAGAGTGCGTATTCGTTTTCATGTACTTTTGTTTTCATGTTTTCTTAATTTTTGTTGATATATTTCTTATCCATATATTCTTTTATACGAAATAGGGAAGTGTATTTACCTGGTGATCAAAAGATGGACCCTTGTTTTGACTTTGAAGTTGAACAGATTGATGATAAGACGTTTTTCCATACATTAAACTATTCTGGCAGGCCGTTATCTAGTTCGGTATGTGTACTGCTTTTTATTTTTGTTGTTGTATTAGTTCATGCATATTGTTAGTATTAGTAATGTTTTCTTACTCTCTTTTTTGCAGCACTTGAATATTATATTCTACTATCTTAGGAAGAAGGCGAAATATGAAATTAATATGCCAATCAAAGTCACAACTACAGATACTCTTTTTAATAATATCATTCAAAGAGTCTACACAGAATTTATAAAAGGTGGGAAACAAGATCATTTGATTGATAGATCAGACGATATCATGGAGTACATAAAAGGATTTAGGATGCATTGCAACACTCCATGGCACCAGGTTGATCATGTCCTCATTCCAATTAATTTGGCAGAAAAGTGGCATTGGATATTGGGGTGTGTATCATTCCATAAGAGATATTTTTATGTATATGACTCGCTACGTAGTCTAAAGCACAATAAAGCTATTCAAAAGGTGGCAGAGGCATATAATTTGTCGATCCCCCTGTTTCTAGTTAGCATTGAATTTTATAACCAAAGAAGTTACATTGTAGTAGAAAATGGTCTGCACATGGGAAAGGACTTGACCGATCCATTTGAGATTGAACTGATTATAAATCTGCCAACACATCAAAATTCGTAAGAATAGTTACTTTTTTTTTACTTTGTTTTCCTCATTCATATTAACATTTTTACTACTAATCGATTTTTATATTCTATTCATTTATTTTATTTCAGAGATTGTGGAGTATATCTTGCATGCTTTGCTGAGTACATTATTGAAGGTCTTCCAATGCTTGTTGCCAATTTTGATGTGGATAGTCTTCGAGCTAGGTTTGGTATACTGTTGTGGCACTATGGGAGGAACAAGCAGTTGCATGGCAAATCAAGTGAATCTGAGGCTCCAGTAGCAACAAAAAAGACTCGTGGAAAGAAGCGCAAGAAGTAGTATAGGTCTCTTTTTGCTTTTAGTTAATCGTAGCATGAAAACTTTGCAGGATTTTAATAGTTTTTAGTGAAGTATGGTATTTTGCATTATTAGATTATAAAAATGCTAGATTTTAAAAGTGTGTTCTATGAATACAATTGTAATAGTATAATATGTTGATATAACTATTTTAATATTGGAATCTATCTTCAATTTGTTTTAGTAGGCTTTTCTTAGGCTTCTTTAATAAAGTTATTGGTTTATTAGGAGTGCCTTTCGGAGATAAAATTTTTTCAGTACTTGAAGTTAAGCCATTAGTGCAGAACATGACTGTTACAGCAGCACTGTTAGTTCCTACTCCTACTGCCACTTGTAGGAGGAGGAGCATTGTTAGTTCGCTGTAATACACCAACATACGTTGTTTTTGGAAGTGTATTTTTAAGGGAGTTACGACGTTCAAAAAGAGGAACTATGTTGCTATATGGCTGAAGAACAGGGCGAGCATTGATTTGAATGAGAAGAAATATTTTTAGAAAGTGAACTGGTTAGTTGAATCTAAGAAATTCTGTGCAGATTTTGCATTGCTGCACAAGTTGTATTCTGCAAAGAATTTGGTTCGGTTATATTAGTGCAGTAGAACTATATACCAATCAGGTAAACAGATATACCATTTGGGTATCACGATGTATTTGAGTACCTTTTTTCCTGCAGCAACTAGATATAAATACTGGCATGATTTGCAAAGTGTGCCAATTTTGTTGAGGAAGTATGTATAAATATTGCATTTTTTGGTGCAGCACTTGTATTTCTGCACATATTTTTGGTTTATCCATATTAGTGCAATACAACTATATACCATTAAGGTATACAAATATACCATTCGGGTATCACATTGTATTTGAGTACCATTTTGTTATACTTCAATATTGACATGAGTTGCAAAGTGTGCCCATTTTGTTGAGAAAGTATGTACATATGTTGTATTTTTTTGGTGCACCACTTGTATTTTTGCACATATTTCGGTTTAACCATATTAGTGCAATACAACTATATACCAATAAGGTATACAAATATACCATTCGGGTATCACATTGTATTTGAGTACCTTTTTGTTATACTTCAATATTGACATGAGTTGCACAGTGTGCCCATTTTATTAAGGAAGTATGTACGGATGTTGCATTTGTTTTGGTTCACCACTTGTATTTCTACATATATTTTGGTTTAACCATATTAGTGCAATACAACTATATACCAATAAGGTATACAAATATATCATTTGGGTATCACTTTGTATTTGAGTACTTGATGATGTACAATAACTGCATGTTAATGGCTTCCAGTTTGTTATACTTCAATATTGACATGATCTGCAAAGCGTATCCATTTTGTTAATGATGTATGTGCAAATATTGCATTTGGAGCACCACTTCTATTTCTGCACATATTTTGATACCAATAAGGTATACAGATATACCACTTGGGTATCACGTTATATTTTAGCACTTTTTTCCTGCAACAACTAGATGTAAATGCATCCCACTTTTATATACTAAATTATAAAATAAACATATTCTTATTGAAAACACAAGTAGCCATATAAAATATTTGCCAAAAAGTAATTTGGCAAAGAATCACCATACCAAATATATGTCGAGTGCAAGACATGCATTTTATTTCTTTGCAAATCAAATGATATGATTCTACGATATATGAGTTCTATAAAAATATTGCAGCATTATATCAATATCTCTTTGGAATATTTCGGCACGTTCTCCGGTTGTGTCCTTTTTTCCCGCATAGTGCACATGTGTAACGACCCGGCCGGTCGTTTCGAGAGTTATAGCCCTGTTTCTCCTATTTTTACTTCTTTTATGCTTTACAACTGTATGATTTCTTACCGGATTGGTTGGTTCGGGTCCGGAGTGGTTTTGGAGTGAATTGAGACACTTAGTCTCTTAATTGGAAGCTTAAGTTGGAAAAAAGTCGACCGAATATCTCCGTTAGGTGATTTTGGACTTAGGAGCGCGTCCAGAATGTGATTTGGAGGTCCGTAGTAGAATTAGGTTTGGATTGGCGAAAGTTGGAATTTTGACGACTTTGGCCGGCAGTGAAAATTTTGATATCAGGAACGGAATGGATTTTTGAAAGTTGGAAAAGGTTCGTGGTGTCATTTTTGACTTATGTGTAAAACTTGAGGTTAATCGGGCGTGGTTTGGTAGGTTTCGACGTCGTTTGTGAAATTCGGAAGTTTAAAAGTTCTTTAGACTTGAATCCGGGTGTAATTTGGTGTTTTGTTGTTGATTGTAGTGATTCGAATGTTCGACTAAATTCGTATCGGGTTATAGGACCTGTTGGCATGTTTGGTTGAGGCCTCGAGGGCCTCGGGGTAATTTCGGGTGGTTAACAACCTGAATGGAGTTAAGGAAATGTAGCTGAAGCTGCTGCTACTGGTGTAACCGCACCTGCGGAGGGGGAACCGCAGGTGCGAGTCCACAAAAGCGAATAAGGATCGCAGATGCGGTCAAGAAGGAGTTGGGCAGGAGTAGCAGGTGCGAAGATTTTCCCGCACCTGCGAGGGTCGCAGATGCAAGCAGCTGGGCGTAGGTGCGAAGGATGGCCGCAGGTGCGATGGATTCCCGCTCCTGCGATAGGCGCAGATGCAGTCTTGGGGCCGCAGGAGCGAGGTCAGAATTTTTAAGTGAAATCTGCACCTGCGATGGAATTTACGCAGGTGCGGCATCGTAGAAGCGACAAGAGGACTGCATGTGCAGTATTTCTGGGCAGAAAAACACCAGGTCGAGGGTTGGACTTTCATTTTCGACTTTGGACTTGAGAAAGCTCGGGAGAGAGGCAATATTTTGAGGATTTTCAAGAAAAATGTTGGGGTAAGTAATTCTAACCCGGATTAGTCTAAATTTCGTAAATCTATGGCTTTCTTCATCACCTAATTAGGGATTTGAGTTGGAAATTTGGCGGTTTAGGGCTTGGGAATTGGAGAGTGAACTTTGGGGTTTTGGAGGGGTAATTGAGGTCGAAATTTTATAAATTTGGTATGGTTAGAATCGTGAGTGAATGGGATTTCGGGTTTTGCGATTTTCGTCGGGTTTCGAGATGTGGGCCCGGGGGGCGGGTTGAGCCGATTTCGGATTTTGGGCTAGAGTTTAGTAGTTTTCTTGTGCAATATGGGTTAGTAGTTACTATCTGATGTTGTTGTGAAATTTCTAGAAGATTCATATCTGTTTTACTTGAGCTCGAACCGATTTGACTTATACCACCGGATTTGAAAGCATGTTCACTCTTTACTGAAAACTTTTGAAACGATCTGTATTATTATAGTTCGTCACTTCTTCTCAGTTCCTTATTTAATTCTTTTACTTGCTGAGTTGGTTGTACTCATGCTACACCCTGCACTTCATGTGCAGATCCAGGTGTGTACGGTTCTGGTAGTCGCTGAGTTCGTGTGCGAGCTGATTATCGGAGACTTACGAGGTAGCTGCCGGCGTCCGCAGTCCTTGTTTCTCCTTTTGTATTATCTTTTCTCTCTTGTATTATCATTTGGCACAAACTGTAATAGACTCTGTTTCTAGATTGGTTGTTAGACGCTCATGACTTAGTGACACCCCGATGTCGGGCTATTTTCCGCACTTATGTTTTGTTTAGGTTTTACCCCCGTTTTTATGAAAAACTCCGATTATTTTAAATGTCTTAATTCATTTTTGTTAAATTTTGAAAGTGTTTTGGAAAGGTCGGCTTGCCTAATATCACGATAGGCGCCATCACGACGGGTTAGGTTTTGGGTCGTGACAAGTTGGTATCAGAGCCTAGGTTACATAGGTCTCACGAGTCATGAGCGGGTTTAGTAGAGTCTTGCGGATCGGTATGGAGACGTCTGTACTTATCTTCGAGAGGCTGCAGAACCCTTAGGAAACTCCACATTCTTGAATTCTTGTCGTGCGTATCTGTTGATTCTTGTAAGTGAACATCTGTTGTTTCATTCTCTCCCATATGGTGAACACTCGTACTACCGGGCAGGATGGACAACCACTAGTACCCCCAGTTAGGGCCGCGAGAGGCCGAGGTCACGTTAGGGGCAGAGCCGCGGAGGTGCAGCCTGCACAACATCTGGGGCAGTACTTGCAGATCTACCAGTTGCCCCAGATCAGGACCAGATTCCAGTTATTGATGCACCAGCTCAGGCACTACCTGTGCCTATTGTGATTACAGGCCTTCGGGAGGCCTTAGCTCAGATTCTGACCGCGTGTATCAGTCTTGCTCATGCGATCTCTGTTCCGGTCGTGGCAACCACTTCTCAGGCTGGGGGAGGTGCTCAGACTCCTGCTGCCCGCACACTAGAGCAGGTGGTACAGGGATTCCAAACACCGGGGGCACCACCAGCCCAGCCGGTTGCAGCTGCTCAGGACTATGTGGTTCCTGCTATGCCTGAGGATGAGCAGCGTAGATTGGAGAGTTTTGGGAGACTCCAGCCTCCATCTTTCAGTGGTGTAGAGGGAAATGATGCATAAGGTTTCTTGGACAGTTGTCAGAGGATACTCCATACAACAGGCATTCTGGAGACTAGTGGGGTCTCGTTGACTACCTTTCAGTTCTCTGGGGCTGCATTCAGTTAGTGTGAGGCTTACGAGAGGCGTAGGCCGGTCGGCGCAGTACCCCTTACTTGGCAACAATTCTCCATTAACTTTATGGAGAAGTTCGTGCCTCAGTCCCGCAGAAAGGAGCTACGTAGACAGTTTGAGTAGCTTCGTCATGGTGATATGTTTGTGACGCAGTATGAGATGTGATTCTCGGAGTTGGCCCATCATGCTATCTGGTTGGTTCCTACAGACAGGGAGAGGATCAGGAGGTTTATAGATGGCCTCACTTATCAGCTGCTATTGCTTATGACCAGAGAGAGAGTGTTTGGTACTACTTTTGATGAGGTTGTCGACATTGCTCGTCAGATTGAGATGGTTCGCAGTCAGGAGAGGGTTGAGAGGGAGGCTAAGAGGCCTCGTGGACAGGGAGGATTTAGCGATGTTTCTTCTGGGTGTCAGTTCCAGCACGGTAGAGGCCGTCCTTTCAGACATGCTCAGACGGCTCGTCCAGGTCACCGCGATGCATCATCTGACCATGGTTCTCACAGTTATCAGCAGGGTCGTTCATCTCTCTGTTCCCTCCCACCTCAGAGTTCGTCCCGTGCTCCATCGGGTCAGCGTTCATCTATGCTAGGTCCTTCTGCCAGTTATCCCGGTGCTCGGGGCTCCCTTCAGTTCCCCGCATCAACACCGTGGAGTTGTTATGAGTGTGAGGAGTTTGGTCACATGAGGAGAGAGTATCCCCGTATAGTGGGAGGTCCAGCTCCATAGAGGAGCCAGTCTACGTCATCAGCACCAGTCTCTCCACCACCCGCTCAGCCAGCCCGGGGTGGAGCCCAGTCAGCTAGGGGTCGCCCGAGAGAGGGAGGCAGATCAGGGGGTGGCCATGCCCGTTTCTATGCCCTCCCTGCCATACCAGATGCCATTGCTTCAGATGTTATGATTACAGGTATTGTCTCAGTTTGCCACAGAGATGCCTCTATATTATTTGACCCTGGTTCCACTTATTCATATATTTTCTCGTATTTCGCGCATTTTCTGGATATGCCCTGTGAGTCTTTAGTTTTATTTGTTCATGTATCTACTCCTGTGGGAGATACTATTATTGTGGACCGTGTATATCGGTCATGTGTGGTGACTATTGGGGGTCTAGAGACCAGAGTGGATCTTTTATTGCTTAGTATGGTCGATTTTGATGTGATATTGGGTATGGATTGGTTGTCTCCACGTCATGCTATTCTAGATTGTCACGCTAAGACTGTGACATTGGCGATGCCGGGGTTGCCGAGGGTTGAGTGGAGCGGTTCTATAAACTATGTTCCCAGTAGAGTGATTTCATACTTGAAGGCTCAGCGGATGGTTGAGAAGGGTTGTCTATCCTATTTGCCTTTTGTGAGGGATGTTAGTGCAGAGACTCCTGATATTGATTCTGTTCCGGTGGTGCGTGATTTTCCGGATGTGTTTCCTGTAAACCTGCCGGGCATGTCGCCTGACAAGGATATTGACTTCGGTATTGATTTGGTGCTGGGCACTCAGCTCATTTCTATTCCACCGTATCGTATGGCACAGACGGAGTTGAAGGAGTTGAAGGGACAACTTCAGGAACTCCTTGATAAGGGGTTTATTCGGCCTAGCGTGTCACCTTGGGGGTGCACCGATTCTATTTGTAAAGAAGAAAGATGGTTCTATGAGGATGTGCATTGACTACAGGCAGTTGAACAAGGTCAAGGTCAAGAACAAGTATCCTTTGCCACGTATTGATGATCTATTTGACCAGCTTCAGGGGGCGAGGGTGTTCTCCAAGATTGATTTGAGGTCATGGTATAACCAGCTGAAGATTCGGGATTCAGATATTCTTAAGACAGCTTTCAGGACCCGATATGGCCATTATGAGTTCCTTGTGATGTCTTTTGGGCTGACTAACGCCCCAGCAACGTT
The DNA here is from genome assembly GCF_000390325.3 of Nicotiana tomentosiformis. Lineage (NCBI taxonomy): Eukaryota > Viridiplantae > Streptophyta > Magnoliopsida > Solanales > Solanaceae > Nicotiana > Nicotiana tomentosiformis. The sequence continues at coordinate 14,637,745 of NC_090821.1, read as the reverse complement.
CATGCATTTGATGAACAATGTGTTTCATCCTTATTTGGACTCGTTCGTTATTGTATTCATTGATGATATCCTGGTGTACTCTCATAGCCAGGAGGAGCATGCCCAGCATCTGAGGATTGTGTTACAGAGATTGAGGGAGGAGAAGCTTTATGCAAAGATCTCCAAGTGTGAGTTTTGGCTCAGTTCAGTGGCATTCTTGGGACACGTGGTATCCAGCGAGGGTATTCAGGTGGATCAGAAGAAGATAGAGGTGGTGCAGAGTTGGCCCAGATCGTCCTCAGCCACGGAGATTAGGAGCTTGGGTTTTTCATCTATTGCATCGCCCTTGACCAAATTGACCCAAAAGGGTGCTCCATTCAGGTGGTCGGATGAGTGCGAGGAGAGCTTTCAGAAGCTCAAGACTGCTTTGACCACGACTCCAATTCTAGTTCTACCATCAGCTTCTGGTTCTTACACAGTGTATTGTGATGCCTCGCGGATAGGTATTGGATGTGTTCTGATGCAGGAAGGTAGAGTGATTGCTTATGCTTCGCGCAAGTTGAAGACCCATGAGAAAAACTATCTTGTCCATGATCTTGAGTTAGCAACTATTGTTCACGCCTTGAAGATTTAGCAGCACTATCTGTACGGGGTTCATTGTGAGATTTACACTGATCATCGGAGTTTGCAATATCTTTTCAAACAGAAGGATCTTAACTTGCGTCAACGGAGGTGGTTGGAGCTTCTTAAGGACTATGATATCACCATTTTGTACCATCCCGGGAAGGCCAATGTGGTGGCCGATGCCTTGAGTTGCCGGGTAGAGAGTTTGGGGAGTTTAGCATCTCTTCCAGCAGTAGAGAGACCCTTGACATTGGATGTTCAGGCCTTAGCTATCCAGCTTGTCAGATTGGATATTTCGAAGCCCAGTCTGGTATTGGCTTGTGTGGTCTCTAGGTCTTCTCTTTACGATCGTATCAGGGAGCGTTAGTATGATAACCCCCATCTGCTCATCCTCCAGGGCAGGGTTCGGCGAGGTGATGCCAGAGATGTGACTATTGGTGATGATGGAATGTTGAGGATGCAGGGCCGGATATGTGTGCTCAATGTGGATATGTTTCGGGAGTTGATTCTTGAGGAGGCCCACAGCTCACGGTATTCTATTCATCCGGCTGTTGCAAAGATGTACCAGGATTTGAGACAGCACTATTGGTGGAGAAGGATGAAGAAAGATATAGTTGGGTTTGTGGCTCGGTGTCTTAACTGTCAGTAGGTTAAGTATGAGCATCAGAGACTGGGTGGCTTGCTTAAGAGGTTAGAGATCCCAGAGTGGAAGTGGGAGCAGATCACTATGGATTTCGTAGTTGGGCTCCCACAGACTTCGAGGAAGTTCGATGTTATTTGGGTGATTGTGGATCAGCTGACCAAGTCCGCGCACTTCATTCCAGTTAGTACTACTTATTCTTCAGAGCGGTTGGCTGAGATTTACATCCGAGAGATTGTTTGCTTTCATGGTATCCCAATTTCCATCATTTCAGATAGAGGCACTCAGTTTACATCGCAGTTTTGGAGGGCCGTGCAGTGAGAGTTGGGTACTCAGGTTGAGTTGAGCACAACCTTTCACCCTCAGACGGACGGACAGTCCGAGCGCACTATCCAGATATTGGAGGACATGCTACGCGCTTGTGTCATTGATTTTGGGGGTTCATGGGACCAGTTTCTGCCACTCGTGGAGTTTGCATATAACAACAGTTATTAATCGAGCATTCAAATGGCTCTGTACGAGGCTTTATATGCGAGGCGATGTAGATCTCCGGTGGGATGGTTTGAGCCGGGCGAGGCTAGGCTATTGGGCACTGACTTGGTCCAGGATGCATTAGACAAGGTAAAATTGATTCAGGAGCGACTTCGCACGGCGCAGTCTAGGCAGAAGAGATATGCTGACAGGAAGGTTCGTGATGTGTCTTTCATGGTCAGGGAGAAGGTTCCGCTGAAGGTATCACCCATGAAGGGTGTTATGAGGTTTGGGAAGAGAGGCAAGTTGAGCCCCCAGTTCATTGGGCCTTTTGAGGTACTTCAGAGGATAGGGGAGGTGGCTTACAATCTTGCCTTGCCACCTAGCTTGTCGAGTGTGCATCCAGTATTTCATGTTTCTATGCTCCAGAAGTATATCGGCGATCCGTCCCATGTTTTGGATTTCAGCACGGTTCAGTTGGATGGTGATATGACTTATGATGTGGAGCCGGTGGCCATTTTGGAGCGGCAGGTTCGGAAGTTGAGGTCAAAGGATATAGCTTCAGTGAAGGTGCAGTGGAGAGGTCAGCCTATGGAAGAGGCCACTTGGGAGACCGAGCGGGAGATGCAGAGCATATATCCACACCTATTTGAGACTCCAGGTATGTTTCTAGACTCGTTCGAGGACGAACGTTTGTTTAAGAGAGGGAGGATGTAACGACCCGGCCGGTCGTTTCGAGAGTTATAGCCTTGTTTCCCCCATTTTTGCTTCTTTTATGCTTTACAACTGTATGATGTCTTACCGGGTTGGTTGGTTCGGGTCCGGAGTGGTTTTGGAGTGAATTGAGACACGTAGTCTCTTAATTGGAAGCTTAAGTTGGAAAAAAGTTGACCGGATGTCGACTTGTGTGTAAACGACCTCGGATTTAAATTTTGATGGTTTAATTAGCTCCTTTAGGTGATATTGGTCTTAGGAGTGCATCCGGAATATGATTTGGAGGTCTGTAGTTGAATTAGGCTTGAATTGGCAAAAGTTAAAATTTTGGCGACTTTGGCCGGCAGTGAAAATTTTGAAATCGGGGTCGGAATGAATTTCCGGAAGTTGGAATAGGTTCGTGATCTCATTTTTGAATTGTGTGTAAAACTTGAGGTCAATCGGACGTGGTTTGTTAGGTTTCGGCGTAGTTTGTGGAATTCAAAAGTTTAGAAGTTCTTTAGGCTTGAATCCGGGTGTAGTTTGGTATTTTGAAGTTGATTGGAGTGATTCGAATGTTCAACTAAGTTCGTATCGGTTTATAGGACCTGTTGGCATGTTTGGTTGAGGCCCCGAGGGTCTCGGGGTGATTTCGGGTGGTTAACGGACTGAAGGGAGTTAAGGAAATGCAGCTGAAGCTGCTGCTACTGGTGTAACCACACCTGCGGAGTGGGAACCGCAGGTGTGAGTTCACAGAAGCAAATAAGGAGCCACAGATGTGGCCAAGAAGGAGCTGGGCAGGAGCCGCAGGTGCAAATATTTTCCCGCACCTGCGAGGGTCGCAGATACGGGCAGCTGGGCATAGGTGCGAAGGATGGCCGCAGGTGCGATGGATTCCTGCACCTGCGATAGGCGCAAATGCGGTCTTGGGGCTGCAGGAGCGAGGTCAGGATTTTTAAGTGAAATCTGCACCTGCGATGGAATTTTCGCAGGTGCGGCGTCGCAGAAGCGACAAGAGGACTCGCAGGTGTAGTATTTCTGGGTAGAAAAACACCAGCTCGAGGGTTGGACTTTCATTTTTCGACTTTGGACTTGAGAAAGCTCGGGAGAGAGACGATTTTTCGAGGATTTTCAAGGAAAACGTTGGGGTAAGTAATTCTAACCCAGATTAGTCTAAATTTCGTGAATCTATGGCTTTCTTCATCACCTAATTAGGGATTTGAGTTGGAAATTTGGGGTTTTAGGGCTTGGAAATTGGAGAGTGATCTTTGGGGTTTTGGAGAGGCAACTGAGGTCGGATTTTTATAAATTTGGTATGGTTAGACTCGTGAGTGAATGGGATTTCGGGTTTTGTGACTTTCGTCGGGTTTCAAGACGTGGGCCCGGGAGGGGGGGTGAGCCGATTTCGGATTTTGGGCTAGAGTTTAGTAGTTTTCTTTTGGAATTGATCCTTTTAGCCAATATTGATTATCTCGTACTGTTTGTGGCTAGATTCAGGGCATTTGGAGGCCGATTTGAGAGGCAAGGGCATTTCAGAGTAGGATTTCTACGTTGTTGAGGTAAGTAACAGTCTTAAATCTGGTTTTGAGGGTATGAAACCCCGAGAATTGGTATAATGTGAATATTTGGAGGTGACGCATATGCTAGGTGACAGGTGTGCGAGCGTGCACCGTGAGGGATTGTGACTTGGTCCGTCCCGTGAGACTGTAAAGTCAAATAGCCATTGTTATTACTTGTTTTTCCTTGTCTTTGAGCAATTGACTGCCTTTCATGTTAGAAACCATGCTTAGGCCATATGATATTACTATTGGGACCCGCAACGGTCGTATACATATTGAATTGACTGCTAATTGCTGTCTTGTACTCAGTCACAGTCTTACTTGTGTGTCATATCTCTGTTCCCTTTCATTTCTTGTTGATACTTGTTGTATTCTCTATTTGGGTTAATTATTATGATATTCTGTGAGCCCGAGGGGTTGGAGAGGTTAGTGACTGAGATAGGGCCTGAGTGCCGAGCTGCGAGCTATGAGGTATATTGGATCGGGTTGCACGCCGCAACAAGCCTTCGGGCTATATAAATTTGGATCGGGTTGCATGCTGCAACAATATTGGATCAGGTTTTACGCCACATTAATATTGGATCGGGTTGCATGCCGCAACAATATTGGATCGGGCTGCGCGCCACAACAATATAGAGCTTGGGCTGAAGGAGCCCCTCCGGAGTTTGTACACCCCTAGTGAGCGTAGGTACCTATTGAGAGTGTGAATTGAGGGCTGAGAGCCGAGAGTGTGAGCTGTTGAGATAAGATGAGTGATTGCTGCCTTGAGAGGCTGTACTTGCTTTTATTTATTGTTGCACTTAGTTGCTATCTGATGTTGTTGTGAAATTTCTGGAAGATTCATATCTGTTTTACTTGAGCTCGAACCGATTTGACTTATACCACCGAATTTGAAAGCATGTTCACTCTTTACTGAAAACTTTTGAAATGATCTGTATTATTATAGTTCGTCACTGCTTCTCAGTTCCTTATTTAATTCTGTTACTTGCTGAGTTGGTTGTACTCACGCTACACCCTGCACTTCATGTGTAGATCCAAGTGTGTACGGTTCTGGCAGTCGCTGAGTTCGCGTGCGAGCTGATTATCGGAGACTTACGAGGTAGCTGCCGGCATCCGCAGTCCTTGTTTCTCCTTTCGTATTATCTTTTCTCTCTTGTATTAGCATTTGGCACAGACCGTAGTAGACTCTGTTTCTAGATTGGTTGTCTGATGCTCATGACTCAGTGACACCCCGATGTCGGGCTATTTTTCTGCACTTATGTTTTGTTTGTGTTTTACCCCCGTTTTTATGAAAAACTCTGGTTATTTTAAATGTCTTAATTCATTTTTGTTAAATTTTGAAAGTGTTTTGGAAAGGTCGGCTTGCCTAGTATTACGATAGGCGCCATCATGACGGGTTAGGTTTTGGGTCGTGATAACATGTAACTGTATTTCCTTCCCAACCTCCTATGCCTCTCTTATTTTTAGGTCTTCCTGGTTTGATTTTTCCTTTTGGTGGTAGTACCACCTGCGAAGAGACATGTTCTGAAATTTACCGCGTTGTTTCATCAGGCAAAGGGTTTACTGGTATCTCATATGTTTTCAGCAAGTAGTCTATGCTGTAGTAATCCGAGAAATACTTGTATGAATCTATATGGAATTTTGTATAACTGCCATTGCATGTGGACATGGAATATTGTCTAGCTGAAACCTTCCACAAGTGCAGTTTTTTTTTCATGTAGGCACACCACATTTCTTGTTTGGCCATCAATTACTAAATGTAAGAATTGAGTTGATGGAAACACCTAATATAATTTTAATTAAGAAAAGTCATTAGTTGTATGAAGTAATAGTATTTTTTTAATAACAATATGTAGTTGTTTAGTGAAATCTCTAAGGTGCAGAAATAAAACTATAGTACATGCAGTGTTTTTATGATTCTAAAAGTGCATACCGTCATCGTCTGTGATAAGATAGTATATCTACCAATATTTTTTCATACTTTACACCGATCTTCATAAATAATTCCACGACATCCTTTCGTTTGGTGTAATTCCATTTCTGAATCAATGTTGTCATAAAGTCAAGCAAATTCACAACTGGGAGGTCTCTTGCGTGCTTGTTTGTTGCATTTACTGATTCTGCAATATTCGATGGCATGGTCATGGTTCTATTTGCCTTGAAATGCGCCCGGGATAATTTATCATATCCAATATCCATCAGGTATGTTTTCACTCTACTATCAATAGCTTCTAACTCTGCCATATGCCTGTTGAATTCTTCAACAGTGTATGCTCTTGCTAACGCAAAGTATAATTCTTTGATTTGCTTTTGGTTGGCTCTTCCTGAAGTTCGTCTTTATGTTGTTCCACAGATGGAACATACATGCACAATGAGGGACTTCTGGATAGACAATCGAAGTTTCTCTCCATATACCATCATGCATGCCTGATACAATGCATATTCCCTCTCTTTGTCTATAGGTTTCTCTGAACTGCACGAAGAACCACTCCCACGATGCATCGTTTTCTGAATCAACAATAACATATGCGAGGGGTAGCATTTGTCCTGTAAAAGCAAAGGAAAAAATATTAGTTACAACGCACAATGTTAATTTATCATTTCATATAGTAGTATAATCATAGGTAGGTGCAGGTATGTAGCAAAGTAATTATATACTCTGTTGGTATACTTATATATCATATTGGTGTCATATGATATTTGAAAATCTTTTTTGTTGCTTTAACTGAATGTAATTGGATTGTATTTTTAAAATAGTAAAGTACATCAATTATTCAATACTGATTCTGAGACAACTTTTTTTCTTACCCTCTACATCTTGCGTGGAAGCCGTGAGTATGGTCCCTCTATATGTTGACTTTAAAAAACTTCCATCAACTACAACTGTTGGCCTACAATAGATCCATCCTCCAATAGATGCATATATAGCTATGAATGCATATAAGAAGCTCCTATCTACTTCAGTGTGTAGTCGTGTCACTGATCCTGGGTTAACGTACTCTAACATATAAAGATATGTTGGTATTTTCTTGTATTGCCCACTTGGTATTCCTCTCAACAATTGAATTGCTTTTTCTTTTGATCTCCATACTTGCATGTAGCTTAAGTCCATACCATATGCTTTTTGGATGTCTCTTTGAATATCTATTGATGTATATATGGTTTGCGGGTCAACAAGTTTATCTTGTACCACAACTGCAACAAAAGCTGAGACAACTTGCTTTTGTGAACAAAATCTCTTATCATTTAAACAACTGTGGACAGAATTGAATTTCGTCACTTGGAAAATATTTGATGCACGCAGGCTTGATGCTTTAAGTCTCCAAGTGCATCTTTCATCCATACATTCATTGGTATACCTGTTTATAATACAAATACAATTATGTATCATATTTTATTGATAAAAAATACACACACAAACCCATACAATTCTATACTCACATAGTATACTCATATAGCATACCTATATACTATATCGGTATCATATTTTACTGACAAAAAACATAGACAAACCATCACAATTCTATACTCACATAGTATACTGATTTAGCATACATATATACTATATTAGTATCATGTTTTACTGATAATAACAAACACACAAGCCAATACAATTATATACTCACATAGTATACTGATATAACATACTTATATACTATATCAATATCATCTTTTACTGATAAAAAACACAGACAAACCAGTATAATTCTATACTCGCATAGTATACTGATTTAGCATACTTATATACTATATCTATATCATCTTTTACTGATAAAAAAATACAAACACAAACCAATATAATTCTATACTTACATAGTATACTGATATAGCAAAGTCATATACTATATCTGTATCATATTTTACTGATAAAAAACACACATACAAATCGGTAGAATTCTATACTCACATAATATACCGATATAGCATCCTGATATATTATATAGGCATCACATAGTTTTTTTACTTGAACAAATGCAGACGAACCTTCTTGGGCATGATTTATTAACCAGATATTGACATTTTTCTCTTACGGCATAATGTTTCATAACGAGAGCCAGCAGGTTCTTGTCTTTGTAAATTTGTCCCTTTTCAACTTTTTGATGAAATTGTTCAGTTATGATGTTTGCATCATCAAGTTCTATACCAGTGTCATCTCCTTCTTGCACATCAAAAGTACTAATCATATCATTGCTTTCAAATTGTGCAATTTCTGATGAAATTGTAGCAACATCGAAACTGGAGGTGCTTGCAGTTATAGTATTTTTAGCAAACGACAAACATAGTGGGAATGCTGTTATCCCTGCACTTGATTTTTTCAATTTCATGTAGACACTAACACTCATATCGGTGCAAATTGTAATTGGTGGATATCCTTGAGCAATAGCATACTAAATAACTATTGTGTTACTGTCCTTTTGCAGTTGCTTTGCAATTTATCTGAGAAGTTGTTCAAATTTCCAACAGGTCTTTATTAGAATTGCATCAACATGAAAGTTTATGAAATTATGGTTATCATCCATTCTCCACTATGCTGCAGCAGAGTTAGTATATTTTCCATTCTGAAGTAATAACTACTTTTATGTCCGAAATTGAATCTCGACAATGCAAATTTCAACAGTGTTGATGTCAAATACTGAATTTCAACAGAAGATTTTTCGAAATCAAATCAGTTGTTATGATTCAAACCTCCAGATCTCCATATCTCCAAACTGAGAACAGAACTTTCAGCTAAAAATTCAGAAGTTTGAGCGCTAAACTTATGTAATATGCGAAATCAAAATCGAAAAAATAAGATGCGAATTTGAGCATCAAAAGTTTTAGCATCTTCCAAAGTCAAATCAACTACTTCTACAAAATTTAAGGAGAAGAACTCAAATTTTAAAGAGAAATCAGCATCTTTACTATATTTTTTCACACTTTCGATCTTCAAATTAGGGTGGCGATCTTCAAATCTTCAACAGATGTCGGTAATCTTTGTGCGCTAATTTTCTGAAAATTTGAGCAGCTTTTGCGTTTTTATAGGTAGGGCATTACTGTGGGTAGTTATTTTGAGATATTGTTTGTTTATTAAATGGGTAGGGGATTATAATTATTTAGAGGGTTAGAATTCTTTTATAATATTTTAACTTTTATAGGTGTTTTTCCCCTAATATAAAATCGAAGTAGAGCCATCACCAAAGCCGGGTCCGTAGAACCAGAATTTAGGTAAATCCCCGAATAGACCCAACGGAATTCTCTATCACCGGCGCCCGAGTTTAGGCTCGGGAATCGAATTATCACAGCGAGTTTCAATAACGGAGAATAGGGAGCAAAAAAGCAGCAGCGCAAAATGAAGACGACCAAAGGAGGCAAAGTCATGAACCCTACCGACGCTTATCGCAAGGAACAACGCAAAAGGGAATTGAAAAGGGTATATTTTTATCTCAATTAATAGCTTCCTTAGAGTTATTTATAGTACATCATTACTGTGCCTGTACTAGTTGGGGGCGATTATGTGAATACTCAATAGATTTTAAAAATGGATCAATTGGGGGTATTTCCATTCTATTACTCAATAATTTATCTAAAGAGTAAATGTTTTGGACTTAAATTGATATACTAACAAATTTCCTTAGAGTTGTCTATAGTACAATGACTATTACAACATTAGTTGGAGCGACGAACTAGTGGCTGAACTAGGTGGATGGAAGGGGGTTCAACTTCAACGATCTTTTTTGATTATATATAAGCTGTTGAATCCCCTTGACATTAGGAAAATTTTTAGTGTAGCAATAAAGGCGGTTCAAAAGTTGCTTTAGGTCTCAGGTTCAAATCCCAACTGCCACATTGGCAATGATATGAATAATCTATTTAGTTCGGAATCCAGTGGGGTCATTTTATTCTAATGCTCAATAATTTGTCTTCAAAAAAGAAAAATGTATCATTTGGGGTTGTTTCACTCTAATACTCAATAATTGTCTTAATAAACAAATAGAGCAGAATATGTTGAGGATTCTTTAGTATATGAACCCTTGCTGATTTTTCACTTGGGAACTTATACTCCGTAACACCCAGGGGGAAATGTGATAAACCCCTTACCCATTTTTTAACTACATTTGGGGACCCATATAGTCCGTGCTTAGGAGAGCACGTGCCAATGCATATAGTGGTGTGCCCATTCTATTGTGCAGCTAATTTCATACTTTCATTATTGGTTGGTTCCGGGGGGATGTTTAGATTAAATGTTTTGCTTATATGCTTTGGTGAACATAAACTTGAAGCCTATTGTTATGTTTTTATGTATGCACAAACAAGCTTTGAGTCTTATGAGACATCTATTGGAAACAGAAGGAAAATTGAGGGATGGTTCTAAGGAAGATCTATTTGTTTGAATATCCCATAACAAGTTATTAGGTGAGGTTTATGTGGAATTTATTTATTTTGGTTTTTATTTTTCCCAGAACAAGAAAGAGAGGAAGAAAGTGAGAGAAGTGGGTATATTGAAGAAGGATCCGGACCAACTAAAAGATCAGATTCAGAAACTAGAAGTGATGAGTAAGTTGTTCCCCATATAATTCTTTTCTTTGGATAAGTTGCTGCATTTGAACTCTGTGATACTTCTTGTTATATAATTGAATAAAATGCTCTGTTTTTGGATCATTTGCTATTGAATAAAATGCTCTTGTGCTTAACACTTCTGTTGACGTTGATAATTCTGGAGATTGTTTTGAGTGACATTGAAGAAAGACTGAGAATTATAAAGTAATGCCTATATCACGTTCAGTAAAATAATAGCAATAAGGAGAGGAAGGACAGAAGTAGGACATATTCTGAAGTGGATTAGTTAAAGCTCGGAGAATGACTTCAGAAAAATTCATGAGACTGAAGAGTGGTTACCAGCAGTAATATAACATTGGACCTGTTGTCATTTTGAGTTAATTGGTTAAATATTTTACATAGTTTGTAGTTGTCTCATAGCTTTTTAGTTGTGTTTTGTTAATTGAGGTGAAAACTTTATACCTGATGGGAGTGGTTGAGGCAAGATTTTTCTTTTGAGTATATTAGTGGTAGTAATAGGATTGTGGTGAGCAGATTGAATCCAATCTTCTTGTAGAATACTAGGTTATACAGCCTGATAACTAGCCAATAGTGCACTCACTGTTGTTTTGTTATACTGTTAGTTGCATTGCATTTTTCCTTTACTTCTATGATAACACAACTCATATTGATTATTGTTGGTTACTTAAAATTTGAGGTTTTCTTGCTGGAACCTACCTCTGGGTCAACCAGGAAAAGGGTTGGGTGGATGAATTTTGAATAGCTACTTTCATCTTTTGATTCATTTATTACTTATGAAAAAATATCATCCTTTGATGCTATTACTCGGCAAATAAAATCTGGTCCAGCTGTGGATGGACTAGTTTATCTGTCATGCATCTTTGTTTGGCCAATAAAGTATAAGAAGAAATTGTTGCACTGTCTATCAAGAAAAGAATAAGGTTGAGCTTGTATTATTATTTGTGATGTTCTGAAGATTAAAATCTTATTGTAATTGAATGTAATCAATTTATGCAGAGGCGGAGGGAGCGCTAGACAAAGCAAGGAAACATAAAAAGAGACAACTTGAAGATACACTTAATCTTGTTCTCAAAAAGAGAAAGGTAATGTTTATTTGTGCGCCTGGTGCTTTTATTAGGGTGATTATATAGAAAATACACGTAGATCCCTTAGGTATGATCGTTGAAGATAAGAGGTCCTCGCAATAAGAAATTTGTTGTATGCCATGCCTGCTAATTCTATATTGCTGCTTCTTTTAGTATGTATGCCTGAATGTCATTGTCTGATAAGTTAATGCCCATACTAAATGCTCCGTTACCTTAGGAGATAGAACATAGAGCTATTGTAGTAACAGCATGTATGCTGTAGATTATTAGCAACTTGAGATTATTAGCAACTTGAGATTATTAGCAACTTGTAATTATGTAGCTTAATATCTTTTTTCAACCATTCCTCTAGATTATGTTTCCATCTACTCTATAAAAATAGGTATCCCTTCAATCCTTTACGGCACATCTTGTTCTGGGTACTATGTTCCATAGGTAAGATAAGCAAGGAATATAATATTTAGTTGTTATGAAAAGGCTGCTAGGCGTCCCACAGCTATTTATTTGCAATGAGCTAGCCTCTCCATGTTAGGTGTCTTTCTTTCCCGATCATATAACAGGCCAATTAGACTGATCAAGAAGTAAATGTGCTAATCAGTGTAAACCATGCTGAAAAACATTGCATAACGAGTTGATTTTACAGCAAAATATTTGGTGCTTCTAAATTGATATCGTCATCTGTTTTTTCGTGGGATGGTTGGTTCTTCTCGTGTAAAATGCTGTGTTAAATTTATACTCGTATCAGGTAAGTCCCAGCAGAATTCACTATAAGATTGGTGCAGCTGGCAACTTTAAACACGTGAAAGCTTTTTGTTTAATTTTAGGCTTAGGACGTTGTGGATGCCAATTGAAGTGGCAGAGAACAAATTTAGATCATGAGCTGCTGAGCTAGTTAAGAGACTTGATCTTGAGACTGGTGGTCAAATTTTATCGGAGTGTTCTATCTTATTACTTTGAGGATCCAAGAGAATGGTTTCACAGAAGTACCATACAAGAATGTACAAGAAGCATTAGCAATCTTGTCAACATTTTGGGGGATTAATGAGAGAGCCATTTGATAGAGTTTTAGTTCTTAGTAAAAGAGAGCTACCGCTGTTCTTTGAGAAAAAAGAAGGGAAGGGAGATATTCATATTACCAAAATCCACTTTAGTTTTATCTGACAAAACTGTTCTCTTCTTTGTGGATGAACCAGCATAGCCTTTTGGCAATAATGCTTTTCGAGAAATTCAAAAGATCTGCATCACCAATATCTCATTTATACTTGAATGCCTTCAAACTTTTTCCCCTTTTGCTTTTGTTCAAATTTATTGTGGGAGCAAAGGAAAAGTGGGGATGGGCAAGTTTAGGTAGGTTGGTTATTGCATGGAATTGGAGAGAAAAGATGTCAATCTTTCATTTTCTTTTCCAATGGGAGTTTCCTTTTCCGGTGTTTTGTTTAAAAATAACATTGTTAAGGGATTTTTGATAGTTCCCCAAAGAAAAACGGTTTTGCTATACGGAAGTAAAAATGAGACAGGTGTATCTAATTGTTTTTTGATAATGGTGATGTCTGAACCAGCTTGGGCACATGCGTTTCTCTAAATCTTTTTTTGAGAACGGTTAGAAACATAGATTTCTCTAACTTCAAAAACATATGGTCAAGGGTTATTGCTTTGGACTCTTCTGGAAGTCTAAATGCCCAGATTTCTCACGCTCCCACTTCTAACTTCAACATAATTGGGCTAAATTGATCTCTCCGTCATTCTATTCACGTCTTGATTTTTTGTTTTTCACAAAATTTCTTTTAGCAATTTATATTCTAAGTGAACCAGAAGAAATTTCAGTTAAACATAACATCAAGTTGTATCACAAGTTTTGATGTCAATATGTCTCATTTCTAGCTCTATATGAAGTGCCAACACTTTCAGAGTTGGGTAAATTTGATTTCAGTATCCTAGAGAATTATTTACTATTGTGGGCATCCTAGGTGCTCTTGAATTTTAACGAGGGAAAGGCTGGATAAAGGAGACTGCTATCATGTATTTTTAGGTGAAGCTTCCCTTCTCCACCTTTCGTGTTGCTGTTGACTACTTTGGTCATCTTTAACCTTTTAACTTCTCAGAGACTTGGAGTAGGTTTTCATTTTTTTCCCCTTTTTGCCTATTTTATCAGTGCTATGGTTCAGACAGAAGTTTCTTATATATTTCTTATATAGTTACTGAGCAAAGCAACTTCTAACTTCTACTGAAAATCCATTCAGCTCTAGAAAAAATACAAGTATTTCCATGACACATATTCCACCACCCCCTAACAAGAAAGAAAGAAAAGAAAAAGTTCTTTGCTTATCGTAAACAACTGTTCATAATGATCAAAAGAGTCATGAACAAGGCTGATATGGAGAGATAGATAAAAGATGCTTCGGAGATCAGCTGATAGCATTGAGTGGTTTAACTAGACTATACAGGAAGATGGTTGAAATATAACCTTCCTTCTCAGTTAATATGTTTTACTTGGACATATCTTTTCCTTTTCATGTCATGTTTGTGCTTTCTCCATTGTGATGGCAACTGTTAAACTCTTATTGTGTTCTTGTATCAGCTTCTAAGCCTTTTGATTCTATAGTTCGATTGGGATGTATTTGTTACTCACTCTAAAGCTTTGCTTTTTGGTAGGAGTATGAAGAAAAACTGAAAGAAAAGGGCGAACAGCCAGTCATGTTTAGGTAAAAGAAGGCGGTCCTTTTCTAATTTATGTGTTTTCGATCCTCAGACCCACCCAACCCCTAAAATCAAGAAATTACTCTCTTCTATACTTAGTTCTCTTGTCTCAACTTTCTCCAACAGTCACTTGGGCCCTCCTCGAAGGCGGACCTCTGCTGAAGAGGAAGAAATGGTCAAGCATCCAAAACCTGAAGTAAGTTTTCACTTAACTCCTACATTTTTTGTGGAATTAGCTAGTGCTGATCTGTGAATCACAGCTAGCAATATGTGGTTGCAGGACTCGGTCTACTATCACCCTACTCTAAATCCAACTGGAGCTCCTCCTCCTGGAAAACCTCCTATGTTTAAGTCATCCATTGGTGTGTATAATTCACTTCTCTAGTGAGTTTAATGTTGCTTTCCGTGTGTGCGTCTCTCTGATACTATTCATGCTTCAAACTACAGGATCTCGAGTACCATTATCTGCGGCTTCATCAAGCGGTACAGCATCATCATCACAGTTGGATGGAGAAGATGGCAGCTTATCAACTCTTCCTCCACCACCTCCACCACCTCCATTGCCCCAGAGTGGTGATGCAGATTCTGTGGATGTGTCTGCGATGCCTGCATCTTTACCTTTACCACCTCCACCTCCTATGCCCCCAAAGCCCGTGACAGAAATGAGCACTTCATTGCCACTGCCTCCTTTGCCCCCACCACCTCCTGGTCCCCCACCAAAGGAACAGGTTGCCGTTCACCTTCCACTTCCTCCACCTCCCGCACCTCCCCTTCAGCCATCTGCTCAACCTCCTCCCCCCGGCACTGGTGGAAGTGAAAGGGATAGAAATAACCTGGACAATCCAGCTTCAGTAGAACTAATGCCGGTAGTCTTGTCTTCTCACTAACTTATTTAAAATATATGTTCGAGGGAGTTCCTCTTTGGAATTCCTGGATATGTATATAATGTTTATTTTCTAGTGATGATCTCTTTGCTTTTTCATGGGTCCACTGTGCTTGCTCAGCCTCCTCTTCCACCGGGCTTGCCATTGAAGTCAGATGGCACATCTGTTGAATCTGATGCTAAAGCTTCCTCAGAGTCAAAAGATCATGTTAGATTGCCACCGCCACCTCCACCACCTCCAAGGCAACAGCCTTCAGTTCCTGGAGCTGCCATGGTCCCAACTTTGCATCATGATGTATTACCTCCTGGACTTCCTCGGTTCCCTCCACCCCCACCCCCGACTGACATGCGGCCACCACCTGGAATTGCCGGCCAGCTTGCTCCACCTGGAGTCATGCTCTCACTTATGCCAAGACCACCTTTCGGACCTCCTCCTGGTCCTCCACCAATGATGAGACCGCCACTTCCGCCTGGTCCCCCTCCTTATCTACAAGATGGTGCCAGACCACTTGCCACTCAGAAGCCATCATATGTTAAATCAGCTGCTTCAACCGTTGTTAAGAGGCCTCTAGCTCAGCATACACCAGAACTTACAGCTATGGTTAGTTACTCTGATAACATTTCAAATTCTTGCTTATACTTAATTTTTGTGGTCTGGCACTTTCATTAGGCCAACCTCTAAATGTAGTTTTAGGCTCATTTGGTAGACTGGACTGGATTAGGTCATATTGTTTTTCCTCTGACTAGGCTGCAGGAGGGAATTATGAGCTGACTCAAACCCTTTTCCATAATTTGGTGTACTGGATTAGGTATTAGATAACTTGTTGATAACTTTGCATAATTTAATCCATCTTTTGGTTTAACGCAGCACTAAAATTAATATACCCAAAACATTCTTGGGCAAGTATAGTTTTTTTAAGTGCAAAATATTTCAGTAAGTGCTATAATTGCTCTGATTGTCCCATTAGCGTCGAACTAAAAAGTAATTTGATTTAGATATAATATTAGTAGTAGTTGGAGAAAACATTCATATAGTTGTTAGAAAGTTGATTTGGTAAGGGAAATATCGCAATGTCTTAAAATTGATTGTTAAATGACTTCGAATTATTGAATGATAGGTAAGATGTTTAAAATGAACTTATATAACGGTTATCAAATATTTTGGCTGCAAAGTAAAAGTAAATTGACAAGTTTATCAACATGTCAATTTTTTATCATGGCAGAAACCTTCATCAACATGATTCTTTGACAAGTTATTTTTTAATTCCAAAATGATCAACAATGAGGCACCCAAGGGTGTGGTCTAGCCTTAATAAAGTGGGTAAACCATGGGAGACCATGGTTCAAATCTCAATAGAGACAAAAAAAGCTCTAGGTGATTTCTTCCATCTGCCTAAGCCTTGGTGAGTAGAGTGAGTGGTACATGTGCTAATGGGAGGTAGCTGGTACACGGTGAAATAGTCGAGATATGCCCTAGCCGGTTAGAAGTTAGAACACTGTTATAAAACAACACATTAGAGCAAAGAGAAGATGGAAAAACAGGAAAAATTGGAAACAACCTAAAATACAGCACAAGTGATAAGATATAGCTGACATAAGATGTTTTAGGAATTGCAGAAAAAGAAAAGGAAACAGGGGAGGTGACTTGATCAAATCGTAACCACGGTTGTCCTGATTTGGTTAGATGGAAGCCCAGCCAAGCTTTTCTCATCATTAAATGAAACCTAGCTGCAGTCCTCTTCATCGTCTATTAGCAAAATCCTAGTAGCCTTTGTTCGTTAAGTTTCTTCACCAATGATTGTGGGAATTGATGAGAAAGGAAAGCTCTGGAGAAAGATGTGGTACAGAGAAAGAGGGGAAGGAGGAGGATATTGGGAAAAGGATAGTGGAATACTGGAATTATCCTGTTTGTTGGGTATGTAATCTTCATTTTATATGATATATGAAATGGAGAATAATCCCAACCCTCCACATAGGATAAAATAATTGCATGTACTTGTATAAATGATGCAGATGGAGTCTTATTCCAGAGCTGCTGAAAAGGGTACCAATGGCAATAATTACAATCTTGTATCATTGGGTCCAGCTTGGTTACCATGACAAGATTCATTTGCAAGTACTCTTTTCCACCTCTTCAATATCCTTACTCCGTAATATTTAGATGCTGAGATCTGGATCACTTTTGTATTGTAACATATGCTCTAAATTCAAAGGAATGTCACTCTGAGAGGCTAAAACTAAATGTCACTCGTGAAAGGCTAAAACTGACTTCAACATATTTTAAAAAGAAGTAAAAATTCAGGCTCTTTATTGTAACTTTTTTTATTAAAACAACATTCATCATTTTTTACTTCAGTGATTTAGTATCAGAACGCCATGAACATTCTATGTTTACATGACAGAAGATACATCTAATTATTTGGTTGATGGATTATGGTATATAGTATTTGGTATCTTTGGTTGTTACCTATTATATTTTTAAACAGTAAAATGGTCGTCATGATCTAGTTCGTGTAAAAATGAAAATTCTCCTTGATCAACTTTAAGAAGAGAATGTGATGAGGATTTTCATCAAATTGCGAAAGATAAATTGCAATGGTGAAACCCAAGATGACTTGATTTATTCTTTCAATTACTTGAGCAATATTAGATCATGCACTCTATAATGTAGAGATGAAATAAAATGATAGGTTTCCTTTTCGCTTATTTCCTTATCCATAAAATAGAAATCGGAATATGGATATCCACAATTATGATCTGCACTAGATAACCGTATGCAAAAAGGGAAAACAAAAAGAAATAGAAAATTGATTCGGGAGTATTGATTATGTGCTACTTACCCTGATTATTTATTTGTTTTCGTGCAGGTTCCTGCTTCTGTGCGTGTTAGGAGAGAATCTGCAGTTCCAAAACCCAAACCAAAGTCATCGAACACGATTATTGTCAACCAGCCAGCAGTAGCTCCAGCTGTTGTCAAGCATGAATCAACTAGCGCATCTGCACCAAAACCTCAAAGCGTTGATGACTCGTATACAGCATTCTTGGAGGACATGAAAGCACTTGGTGCTCTTGATAGCTGAAGTGGTAGCTAATAGCAACAGAATCAGGATAGCAGTCAATAGGAAAGAAATGCCAACGGGCAATCTGATGGATCTTCAATCGTTACTTGGGCCATCCCTCATGTTCTTGGTGTCCATAACTTTATGATGCTTCTACGTGTCAACCATCTTATAACTTGCGTAAATGCATCGTGGTGGCCTCTGTATTTTTCATTGTCTTTCATTTCCCCCCCTTTAACAGGCAATATATGCATTAGCCTGAAGTAGGTAGGAAAATATTGTACAATTGATTGTCTAAAAGCACACTCTTCAGGCTCCTACATGGTTTGCTGCTTCTCATTGGACTGATGGTTTCAACTTTAACGCTCAAATAGAGCGTCTGACTGCCAAAAAAGCCAATCTGCAAGTATCTTGGACCAATTATGACTGATTCAAATGATGTGTAGAGTTGCAATGTTGGATACACTCTCCATCTTACCTGATTTCTCTACTCGTGTATTACTTGCGTGAGTTTAGATTTGAAGGAAATAATTTGGGTTGCCCATGTGGCTGATGTGGGTCAATCCTAAAGAGAAATAAAGAAAAAACACTCGTACTTGTAAAAGGTGTATCATCTAAATGAGAACTGTCTTGTTTAAATAAACGAGGTCATTACATTTACAGATTAACTAGCGAAATAAATAAATGGATCTTGGAGGAACTCTGTGTTCTCAAATCGTTATTTTCCTTCGAGATTTGTTACTTTATTTAACGGACAAACCATTGATGTGTTGGTATGGAAGATTTTTGGTCTTGAGTTGCCAAGAAAATATTTTTTATCAAAAGGGATAATTCGACTTTTTTCACTTGGGTGGAATTCTTTCACAATTATTTTAACTAGGGTCAATTTGACTTTCTTCACTTTCGGGCCAAAATCATTCACCTTCATAATTAACTTCATATCGCTACCCAACAAACAGATTATCAGTCATAATTACTCAAAACAAGAGGGGTTGCTCTTCTAAAACATGAGGGGTTGCTCTGATGGTAAGCAACCTCCACTTCCAACAAAGAGGTTGTGAGTTCGAGTCACCCCAAGAGTGGAAACAGCCTCTGTTGTTGTAATTACTCAAATGTTTTGCCAAAGCACTATTTGATTCTATAACACTATTTTCAATTAGTTTTTTCACCAATACATAACGAGTTAAGGCCGAGATCAATTTGGTCAACTTAATCTTTGTTAGCGGTCACTCAATGCACTAATAGCTTAAATCTCGAGTCATATAATTTATAATAATATAATCTATTCTAGATTCGATATGACAAGTATTATACTAAAATTAATTAAAAAAATATTAAATAAAAATACTCATTTATTCATTTTTTTTCAACAATGCTTTTCTTCGAAAACAAAAAAAAAAGAAAAAATACATAAGTTGCCCCATGTAGTTGCACTGGAAAGTCAGTTATCCCCTTCTAGTTTAAAGTAAAATTAATATCACCTCAAAATATATAATACCAATCTCACAATATGAGGTGCTTTATACGCGCACCACGTCAGTACCACATCAGCCACATAAACTTCCTAGTTGCTCATGCTCGTGTAAGGCCTAGTTCTAGTCTTGGGGCTGCTAATGCTAGTTGCTAGCTCAAAACCAGACACGACACCAGAGGCTTCATGCCCCAAACCCAAACTTGACCTTCACGTATTAAAATTACCCTTCACCTCACCAACAAGAAAGTCTTTTTAATCTAGAACTCATTAATCAATAAAAGTTTGGGATTACTTGAACAAGAAGTCGACTTATTGTATTGTTTTGATTTTTTTTGTTAAAGAATGCAATGCCCAAATTTGAAGATCAGAAATCAATTCTTCATGCTTCTAAGAAGACAGAGGGAGTTGGTTTCTTAGAAATATGATGTCCATACCTCCTGATGTAAACTTAGAGTCCACCAAACTATATAGACAGTTCTCACAGAACACACACAACGGTAAGTAAATAACACAATAATATTTTACGTGAAAAACTCCCAACTCACGGGATTAAAAACCACGACCTACACTCGTAGGATTTCAACTTTACTAACTGAGCAACTTTAGATTACAACCTATTGTAACCTAGGAATTAAACTCTTATTCCCTCACCTACTTGCAATAACTATATTGCAAGCCTATTTGTAATCTCTATTACAAAGCAACAAACCTTGACTAACTCTAGTCAAGAAGCTAAACAAAATAGTGGTTTAAATCTGTCGTACAAAGACACTTCTTGAAAGTAGTATATAATTACAAATGAAGAACAAATGACAAAGACTCAACAAACCTAAGGACTTAAGATATCTTCAATTTTTGGATATGGTCCTTGAGGTTGCAACAACTTTGTTCTTGAGAGAGGTGATTGCTAGCACTTGAGAGAATATAAATTTTGGATTTGCAAGTGTTGAGCAAATGAAATCCCTCGCCTCATGTTGATAATATGTGTGTGTGTGTGAGGTCATCAAGGATGATGCAATAAAGTGTCATTTAGTTTGGCCTTAGCAAGATACAGTTGTGCGACTGTACTGCTGCCAGACGGTACAATGTAATAAGTTTTACAGCTGTAGAGTTGACTACATGACGACCAGGGGAACTGATCCCTATCTGTTCCCTCTGCTGTTCCCTTAATTGATTTTATTGAGAATTGAACCAAACATATGACTATTTACTCTGAACGCAAGGGAACTAATTGTATCAAGTTCCTTATCTGGTTCTCTCATGAAGTTTGTCAAATCATCAAAACAAAAGAAGCATAACTTATCAATTTTTCCCTTTTTGATGATGACAAACTTAGAATTTATATTCCCCCTGAGAACAAGATCTCCACATTGTTCCCCATATGAATCAGCTATATTCCCCATGAGAACCAGACCAAAGGAACTGATCACAATTGGTTCCATGAGACTGTTTGGCAAATCATCAAAACACAAAATAGCATAATTTATCAATTTTTTCCTTTTTGATGATGACAAATCCAGAATTGATATTCCCCATGAGAATCAGATTCCTTACATGTACTGATCACATCTGGTCCCTACCTGGTTCCTCGAGAGCGTTTGGCAAATCATCAAAACATGAAATAACGTAACTTAGAGCAATTTTCCCCTTTTTGATGATAACAAATCCAAAATTGATGTCCCCCCTGAGAACCAGATCCCTCATATGTTTCCTTGTGGATCAGACCTATAATCAACATGTTATCATCAACGTTCCCCCTGCGAAACAGAGCTATCTTTCATGCACAACACATCATATCAATTCGATTCTGTTCTTCCCTCCTGTTGACACCTATGTAACTTCCCCCTTTTGGAATCATTGAAAAGAATAACAGAAGAAGCACAACCAAAAAGAAGTTCAGCAATATTAACTCATGCCACTTGGGCAACACATCATAAACAATAACAAGAACAACAAGTAAATGCCATTGCACAAAATAGAGTGATTGCCCATAGTAGAGTAATTATAACAAAAGCACAGTAGTTTCAACAATACAGAATATGGCAATTTAAACAACTAAATTACCAATGTCATCAAACATAGGGATCAAAAGAAGATAGGAATTCGAGGGAATTTGGAAGGAGTGAAAGACATGGATCACTGGGCAGGAAGAAAAGTAAGGGGCTAAGGCCTTGATGAGCATGTCCATTCGTTCATTCACAATCTTTTGATTAATGATCATCTGATCTCTCAGGTCCTTGTCCTGTTTCCTCAATCTTTCATTCTCACCCTTCAATTGAGCATTCCATTCTGCCAAGGGTCCACAAGGACCTGGTTCTCTACCTATCTGAGCAGGCTGAACCATCAATCAGATCACCAAGAATCTTCCCAAGCTTCTCCTTATCAAGAACAAACTTAGTCCTAATTTTTACTTCTTTTTCATAAATGTTGGGACTTGGAGGAACACAGAGGTGATTCTATTTTTGGAACTCAACAATGTCAAGAAGTTCCTCCATTTTTCAGCAATATCAGAGTCAACACTCTACTTAACAACACGTTTTGAGACTTCAGAGTCTTTTACCTCTTAAAACCCGATAACTCAATATTTTGCTTCTATAAGAAACCAGGTTCCTCACTCACACTACCCTTTCTTTTTCCTGAGCGGCCATGTCTCCCTCTTCTTCTTCTCAATATGTTCACCCTTATCATCTCTTGCATCTTTCTCATCCGACTTTCTTTTCTCCATTTTGATCTTTTTTGAATTCTTTCTCACACGTGAAGATTTTTTGGCTTCATTCTCTATTCTATATTCACCACATCAACAGGTCACGCCACTTCATCATCAATCAACCTACTTTTCATCAATCTTTTTTACTGGATCAGAAGTTCGTTTAAACATAGAGCTCAAAAAGAAGTCATCATCAGAATTAATATCCTAAGACGGACTAGAGGGATCATGTCCCTCATTCAATTCCCCTTTTTCTAGCACATTCACCAATTCCTCCATCCTTCAAGGTTTCTACAAACCCAGCAACAATTTCAGCCTCACTCTATAGAATATTAGATCTACCATGTTCCCTTTCAGTTGAAGTCCCATCAAAATCTACCAAAGACTTCTTGGGGTTTTGATTCAGATGGAGTTAAGGATTTTGGAAGATGACAGAGTTGGGTTCACTTCTGATATATTTGGAGAGAAGGATTCTTTTTTAGACAAGGTTGATTTTGGTTTTGAAGAAAAGAATCGATTTTGGTTGGGTGTGAGAGAAGGAAATGGTTTTTTGGGGCAACGGGCCAGAAAAGGTTTAACATTTTGGACTTCAAAAAGTTAGAGAGACACGAGAATAAATTAATGACATGACACTTCAGCAGTTTAAAAAGGCATATAAGTATTGAAGAGACTACTAACCTGAGTCACAGGAACCAAGTTCCTTGACGGTTTTTAAAAATTTGAGCAAAAACTCCTAGCAGTGCAATGTCACTCTTACTTGTTTTGTCTTGAAACGGCCATGTATGTATACCTGTAACAGTATAGATTTGAGTTAGATGTCTCCAAAAAATACATTTTAGCATTGTACCTTTCCTGCTTAACATAGCCAATCATCGAGGGACTAGGTCCTTAGTTAAGCTTGATCAACCCCAACTCCAGACGATTTCTTTCAAAGTGTTCCCTGCTCAGCGCCTTGGTGAAGATGTCTGCTACCTGGTCCTCCGTCTTCCAGAACTTCATACAAATCAGACCCTTTTCAACATTATCCCTCAAAACATAATGTCGCACATCAATGTGCTTTGTCCTCTTATGCTATACCGGGTTCAAGCTGTAAATGCACCAAAGTCTTCCAATCGTTGCTTGATACACAGTAGTTGGGCACAACAGGAGGAAGCTGCCACATATT
Organism: Nicotiana tomentosiformis; assembly: GCF_000390325.3. NCBI lineage: Eukaryota > Viridiplantae > Streptophyta > Magnoliopsida > Solanales > Solanaceae > Nicotiana > Nicotiana tomentosiformis. The sequence goes on along the minus strand of NC_090821.1, from coordinate 14,614,151 downwards.
TAGCTTTTGCAGTAGAGAGGGCCACGAAACTTTGTTTCTTTGTACCCCATGAAATCAAGCAAGATCCCAAAAAGTGTGCAATGCCAGATGTGTTCTTTCTATCTACTAGATAACTAGCATAATGAACATCAGCATACCCAATCAAGTCATAATTATCTCCTGAGGGATAATAGAGGACCAGATCCTACGTTCCTTTGAGATACCTCAAAATTTTTTTGGCAGCTTTCAAATGAGATTCTTTAGGACTTGATTGGAATCTAGCCCACAACCCAACACTAAACACAATGTCAGGTCTGCTGGCTGTTAGGTACAAGAGAGATCCAATGATACCCCAATACATAGTTTTATTTACAGGGAAACCAGGTTCGTCCATGTCTAGACGAGTGGCAGTAGCAATGAGAGTATCAATGATCTTTGTGCTTTCCATCTCAAACCTTTTCAAAGGCCCCTTAGTGTATTTCTCATCACTTATCATCGTTCCCTTAGAGGTTTGCTTCACTTGTAGCCCTAGGAAGAAGTTCAGTTCACCCATCATACTCATCTCAAACTCGCTTCCTATAATCTTTGCAAACACCTCACATATGGAATCATATGTTGTACCAAAAATGATGTCATCAACATAGATATGCACAATCAGTAGGTTCCTCCCTCTTTTCTTCAAAAAGAGAGTGTTGTCAATTTTCCCTCTAGTGAAATCATTCTCCAGAAGGAACCTGGACAATCTTTCATACCATGCACGAGGAGAGCTTCAATCCATATAGAGCCTTGTCAAGCTTGAAGACTTGTTCTTGATGTTCATGGCATTCAAAATCAGGTGGTTGTTTGACAAAAACTTTCTCCTTCAAATATCCATTCATAAATGCACTCTTAACATCCATTTTGAACAGTTTGAATTCCATATGAGATGCAAAAGTATTGAGAATTCTAATGGCTTTCATTCTTGCAACTAAAGCAAAAGTTTCATCATAATCAACTCTTTCTTCTTGATTAAGGCCTTGGACCACCAGTCTGGCTTTATTTCTTATTGTATTGCCAAATTCATCAAGCTTGTTTCTGATATGCCCACCTAGTTCCAATAATAGTTCTATTTGAGGGTCGAGGAACTGGGTACCACATGTTGTTCCTCTCAAATTGATGGAGCTCCTCTTGCATGGCATCGATCCAGTCAACATCTTTCAATGCTTTCTTGATATTTTTCGGCTCAATTTGAGACAAGGAAGTTGAGAAAGCAAACATGTTTCTTGTCTTTGATCTAGTCTGAATTCCTAAATCTAGAGGAGTGATGACATTTAGGAGAGGATGCAAGCTTTTGTGCTTCCAGTTATACACCTAAGTCTCAGGGTAAGAAGGACCAGATTCCGCCATGTGAGACCCATTATTGGCATCCATGGAAGTGTGAGTACCACTTCTCCGCTCAACATCAAGTGTGCCTTGCACAACATCAACAACTCTATTTTCCGCTTCAGTTGCTGTGATGGAGGGACTAGGTTTCTTCGAATCAGCTGGAGGTTCTGTTGCATCTTCTTCACTAGACTCCATGACGTGACTCATCAGATCTGCCTTCTTATTTTTCATATCTATGACTTCTCTAGGGACATTTGAATACTCTCCATCTTGATCATTCTTATCATGTGAATCTTTGAATAGTCATTAGCAATAACAAAGATGTACTTCTTTCCTCCTCTGCTGGGAATCCTCATAGGTCCACACATATCCATATGAAGAAGATCCAGTGTCCTTGAGGTGCTCATTTACTTCTTTAGGTTGAATGAGGACCTGACTTGCTTCCCTTTCACATATGCATCACACACCTTGTGATCTTTGAACTTTGACTTCAGCAACCCACGAACCCGGTATTTCTTGATCAGCTTGTTTAATAGAATGAAGCTTGCATGCCCCAATCTTCTGTGCCATAGTTCAACATCATCATCAACGACACTCAGACAATTATAAAATTGGTGACAGTGCAAGACTTTGACAAGAACTCCACTTTGTTTCCTTTGTCGCATATTTGAGAGACACTCAACATGATATATTTCAAGCCATTCACATAATACACTTTCAATTGAGTGAGTGAGTGTTTTCCCAACTTTTTCAACTCCTAGAATGTATCCTTTTTTTTCCATTTTCAAAGGACACACTCCCACTTTGTAAGGATTTGAGTGAAAGGAAATCATCCATACTTCCAGTCATGTGTTTTAGAGCAACCACTATCCATGTACCATTTTTGACTGCTTCCTTTCACTACTGCTTGCACAAGGGAATCAAACATAAGTCTTAGGAACCCAAACAAGTTTGGGCCCCTTGTAATGAAGGAAAGGGGCGAATCAATTTTTTTTTGTCCATGCAGGCATCACACCTTTATTTTTTAGAGAATCAGGTTCCTTAGCATTAGAAACTTTTTCGACAAAAACTTTGTTTTTCTGTTGGGACTGAAACTTTGCTTTACATGAATCTTTGTAATGACTAGTCTTACCACAATGAGTACAAATCCAGTTATCAGGCACAGTAACATACTTGCTATGTGGGTTATATGGGGCTTTTTCCTTGTGGAACCCGATTCTTTGCTTGTTCCCACATTACTTTTATACATGGAAGTGATTGTATCAGAGGACCAGGTCCACTCCAGAGATTTATCTAGGTCATTTTTAACCCTGCCTAAATCTTCCTGAAGTTGTCTATTCTTTTCAAGTTCAGCACCAAGACTCAATTTTATATTTTTGAGTTCATTTTCAAGCTTAAAGAGTGCCTCACTTTCCACTTCCTTTCCTTTATAGGAGTTCATGCATTTTTCCATTGAAGTTTCTAAGAGGATATTTTCTTTCTTTGTTTCCTCCACTGTTTCCTTCAAATCTACAACTTCAACCGCCAGATCATCTCTCTCTTGTTCTAACTCTCTGATTTACTCAGTTAAAACATTTTTTTTATCACTAATGAGGTTGTGATAAGCATCAATTAACATATTTTCTAAAGATACCAGCTTATTTTTAGAATAAGACTTCAAATTTCTTTGAACATCCAGAAAGTTTACCCCATCCTCATCATCTTCTTCATCCTTATCAGATTTTGCCATCAGTGTAAATATGGAATCATATTCTACAGCTTTGCTTTCAACAACCATCATTGAGGTGTCTCCCTGTTCATCATCACCCTCAGATTTACTAGAGGAATCTCCCCAGGCTGCCAGAGCTTTCTTCATAATATTATCAGCGACATCTCTTCTCTTGAGCTTCCTGTTGGGTAACCAGGTTCCTCTTAACCATCTTGTCAGCATTGTATTTGTAATGGTCCTACTTGTGGAGATGACAATCTTTGATGAAATGTCCCGGCTTTTTGCACTTGTGACAACAATCGTATCCTTTAGTGTTTCTGCTAGAACTGCCCTTCTTGGGAATGCCTCCATTTTTAAAAACCATTTTCTAAAATCTTGGTGGTCTGTAGGTTGATTAACCTTCTTCAAAATTTGGTGGAGCAACCATGTAGATCCTTTCTAGGTGTTAGCCTTATAGAAAGAACCTGCTCTGATACCTCCTGATATAAACTTAGAGTCCACCAAACTATATAGAGAACCTGGTTCTTTATTAGTTTTCATAGAACACACACACACATACACACCGGTAAGTAAATAACACAATAATAGTTTACGTGAAAAACTCCCAGATCATTGGAAGATACCCTCCTTTTGATGGACACCATTATGGTGAATGGAAGATGCGTATGGAAGTATTCCTTCAGACAACTAATTTTGACCTATGGATAATTGTCAATCATGGGCCAATCATACCTACAGAAGTGGACAGCAATGGAAAGAAGAGCAGCAAAAGAGAGGAAGAATATAATGTTGAGGATCGCTAGATAATATAGAAAAATGCTAAAGCAAAGGACCTTCTTTATAGAAGTCTGCCAAGAAATGTTCTCTACAAGGTGTCCTCCTACATCTCTGCCCATGACATATAGAGAACCTCAGAAGCTGATTATGGAAATAAAAATATTGAGTTAGCACTGATGGCAGTTGAAGAAAGAAAGATAGAAGAGGAAGTGATAGGGATGATGGCCATGAGTGATTCAGAGGTAGGAGATGAACCAAATCAGGTAAGTATCTCTAATATGAAAGAAAACATTCATTCTATATCTAAAAAATAACAAATGGCCATAATAGTAACCATATGAGTGAAATGGATAGGCTAAGTGCTGGAAATGACCAGTTGGTAAGCAATCTTTCACGTGTCAAACTTGATTTCAAAAATCTTGAATCAAACAAAACTGATCTTGAAAGACAGATTGAGGATCTTAAGATTGAACTCACTACACTTAATGAGCAACAAGTTTCTGCCAATGGAAAGGGATTAATAAGTGATTTGCAAAACAACCTTGAAAGGGAACTGGAAGAGCTTAGAGATAGTCTGTACAATGCTGACAATAGGAATAAAGTACTATAAGAGAACCTTGAAAAGCCAAAGTATGAACTACCTCGATTAAGCAAGTGGCATAGATCTTCTGATGCCCTGAATTGGCTAAATGAAAACTGCAGTACAAATAAATTAGGAATTGGCAACAAAAAACATATACCTAGATTTGATCCTAAGTATGTAGGAAAGATGTGCACTCACTGTGGAAAGGTGGGATATTTCAGAGACAGTTGTCCTGCTTTAATACATACTTAGTTCAAATATACTTTTGGCCTACCTAAGCATGTAGCAGTAGAAGAAAAAATAAGAGTCACTCCCTCTATTCAAACTAAATGGATTAAGGTCAATAAGAAAAAGATATCCAATGTCCTGCCTTTCTGGGCAAAAAAAGGCTTGATTCATCTTTTTTCCAATAAAAAGGGACCCAAGCTTGTCTGGGTTCCCAAAGCTAACTTGTGATTTTTGTTGCAGGCTAAAGTGAGAGGAAGAAATCAAGATTGGTATCTAGACAGTGGCTACTCAAGATATATGACTAGTGAAGAGAAGAATTTTCTCTCACTAATAGCCTTCCAATGAGGGAGTGTGTCTTTTGGAAATGGGAAGAAGGGACAAATAACTGGTATTGGTGAAGTTGTTAAATCATTCACTCATGCTATAGAATATGTTTACTATGTAGTTGGACTCAAGTATAATCTCCTTAGTTTCTCTCAAATGTGTGATAAAGGTAATAAGGTAAAGTTTAATTTAACAATCTGTACTGTCACAAAAATGGATACAAAGGAAATTGTTCTGATAGGTAAGAGACATAACAATGTCGACAAGATTTCTATTATGTCTCTTCCTAAGAGTGAGAATACGTGTTTAAGTGTAGTGGAATATGATTCGCTACTGTAGCATAGAAGACTGGGTCATGCTAGTCTGTCTCCACTCAATAAGTTGGCAGCAAAGGACATGGTCCTTGGGTTACCAAAAGTTGATTTTGAATATGATAAAGTTTATGATGCATGTGTTAGAGGTAAGCATGTAAGGTCATCCTTTAAATCTAAGAAAGTTGTCAGTACCTCCAAACCCCTTGAACTTCTTCACATGGACCTATGTGGACCCATGAGGGTAAAGAGTAAGGTAGGAAAAAAGTATGTGTTTGTGATTGTTGATGACTTCTCTAGGTACACATGGACCTTAGTTTTGGCATCTAAGGATGAAATCTTTGATATATTTTATGTGTTTGTCAGGATGATTCAATAGAAACTAGGAAGTTTTGTGTCAAGTATAAGAACAAATCATGGAACTGAGTTTGAAAATTCTAAATTCCTTGAATTCTGTAGCACTCATGGCATTGAACATAACTTCTCTGTACCTAGAACTCCACAACAAAATGGTGTTGTGGAATAAATGAATAGATCTCTAGAAGATATGGGTAAGACTATATTGATTGCTAGTGGATTGCCTAAAAGCTTCTGGGCTGAGGTAGTCAATACTGCTTGTTACTTGTTAAATAGGTGCATGGTCATACCCATTCTTGAGAAAACTCCCTATGAGTTACTTCGAGGAAGAAATCCCAACATCACCCGCCTGAGAGCTTTTGGTTGTAAATATTTTGTGCAGAATAATGGCAAAGAAGCTCTAGGTATATTTGATGATAGAAGTGATGAGGGAGTATTCCCGGGATATTCACCACATAGTAAAGCATATAAAGTTTTTAATAAAAGAACTATGTGTGTAGAAAAAAATGTTCATGTAATCTTTGATGAATCTAACAAAATGGTTGAGAAATGTTTGCAGGATGAAGACTATGATATAAGGCTCACAGAGGAAAGAACTTATGGAGAATCTGAGCAACAGCCTGAAGGAGCATCAGATAATCAAGAAGGTAATGAAAGTGATCAGGAAAAACAAGAGGAAAGGGGAACAACTCTGATAGATACTCATACATACGAAGTTGTATCGACTGTCGGTGGTCCTTTAGGCCACCCCTCTATTGAACCATCTCAAGGTCTACAATTTAGGCCATGGAAATACCAAAGCTCTCATCCTCTTGAAAACATCATTTTTGATCCAAATGCAATAGTACAAATAAGATTATCCTTCATAAACTTATGTGCACTCACTGCATTTCTATCTCAAATAGAGCCAAAGAACATAAAGGAAGCCCCACTGAATCCAGACTGGATAATTTCCATGCAGGAGGAGCTAAACCAATTTGAAAGGAGCAAGGTTTGCCATCTGGTACAAAGACCCAAAAATTAAATTGTTATAGGAACCAGATGGGTATTCAGGAACAAGCTGGACGGGCAAGGAAATATCACAAGGAACAAGGCAAAACTGGTGGTTCAGAGATAATGTTGAAAAAGAAAATATCTCAATAAATTTCTATAAAACTGAAGATCAAATTGCTGGCATTTTCACTAAGGCACTAAGTAGAGACCATTTTGAAGGAAACAAGCTGGGACTAAGATTAATCAAGTCCTCAAACTAAGTTGATCCCCAATGATTGGCTAGGAAAAATGTCAATAGCTGTAGATGTCTGAAGTAGCAAATACTTTATTCAATCTCATACTTGTTTTAAGTATACACACTTGCCTTGAAAATCTAACTGGTGGTTGTGTTTTATGATATTAACCTATTGTGTCGAAGATTCACTTCGAAAAGGGCTAAGGAATTGCAACAAAGTTGGTTCTTTGACTCAGGTACATGCCATCTTGTCAAAATTCATTAAAACTTAATAACTGGAATTAGTGTTGCATTTAGACTTACCTTAATCAAGTAGGCATCTATTCTATCCGTTATTAAAGTCAAGGATCAAGGGAGAAATGTGTTAAGTTAAGACTCCTATTAATTCTAAAAGTCCGTTCGTCAAATATATCCATTGTTAGAGTCCCATTAGAACTCAAATCCAAACCCTCTCTCTTCGAGTCAAATCAAGACTAATTTCCTTTAAAGCCATCTCTTCGCACCTCTCCCTTAAATTCATTGTTTCTGTTCAACCCTAAGCAAGACATAAAGCAAATACTCTCATCTCTTATTCATCATGACAAAGCCCAGCCAAAATCCCTCAAAAAATCATCCTCAAAACCTGGCTCTTAATCCAAAATTGAGAAGTCTAAGCCAAAGAAAAGTGTAAAATTGGCAGTCAGTTCTGCACCATTACCTGCTGCTTCTCACCCCTACCCTATGATATCACTACACCACCACCCACTACCACTCTTCCACCTCCATCTGAAGGCTCTATGACTATTGTAAATACAGTCATGGACCATTTGGTCGAAGTTAATGAAGATGAAGGATCGAAAGAACTAAAGCCTTACTTAACTCCTTTCTTAGGAAATGAGAAAATTGAAAGTGATGAGGATGACATGCCACTATTTGAGGTAGAAAAGAAGAAAAAGAAATCCCATGCAAAACCTACAAGAATAGATTCATAGGAAAAGAAGGAAGTGGCTCCTCCTCCTAGAACTCCTCTCACCATGAGCAAGAGAAAGACAGTTGATGCACAACTGATCAAGGAGGCTAGGAGTGCCAAAAGGACAAGAAAGCCAGTTACTGCTGCTGAAGCTGTTGTTGAGTTGGATGAGGATGATTAACCCAGTTCTTCCCTCAAGATAAAGAAACCATCAGTGAAAAGGACTGCTGGCAAACCCATCAAAGCAAATGCCTCCACCTCTCTGAAGAAGATCAGAGGGAAGAAGAAAATTGTTGAGTCAGAGATAGATGGCAGGATGACAAAGTTCAAAAATAGAAAAGTCTTGAATGGGAAGATACTGTCAAACACTGATGAAAAGGGTATGACACAATTGGTAGAGAAGCTTGACATGCAGGGATGGACACATATGTTTGTAAAATCTTTTTCCCCTGTGTGTACCTCCAGTGGTTGAGTTCTATGCCAAATTTAAGTTTGATGGCGAAGTGGTGAAGAGCTCTGTGAGAGATTTTGAGTTGGATTTTGATGCTGAAGAACTTGAGCTGCTGCTGAACATCCCCTCCCTGGGAGGGCCAACAATTGACAATGATATGGATAGAGGGATTGTGGTTACCAGAAAGTTTTCCCAGAAATTTGAACTGGATGCTCCTCAAAAGGTGTATAAGACTCATATAACACATTTTCACAAGTTATTGTTCCATTTTGTGAATTCCTGCATTCTACAGAGGTCTGAGAGGAGGCATGAGGCCACTATACTTTACATGGCTGTGATGGAGCTGTTGGACATAGGTAAGGCCATCAACCTTTCTAGTTTGATGATGCAACACATGACAAGGGCTGCAGACACCTCCAAGCCTAAGTATGCTATGCCCTATGGTTTCATGTTGACTGAGCTGTTTGACAAGCTCAATATCTCTCTGCCTGAGCTAAAGTTTGGCAATCACAATGAAGTTCTAGATGTAGTCACACTCAGACAGTTTGGCTATGATGAGATCAAGGATAGAGGTCCAACTGGAACTGTAATTCTGCCTGGAAGCATGGGGGTTGCTGAGCATTCTAAGAGGTTGGGGTTGGAAGGACAATGATGAACTGAGAAAGGTGTAACAACCCAAAATCCCAACCGTGGGGCCATGATGGTACCTAACACCGAAGGCGAGGCAAGCAAACACAATGGATAATGTAAAAGAAAGATGAGCAATAAATATTTGATAACTAGTCAATAGCATAACATAAACCATCCAAGACCTGGTGTCACAAGTACACGAGCCTCTAGATCTATCTAAATACAAGGTTCAAGTAAATACAACACTGTCCAAAATGAAATGGAAACAATGCAATAGAAATATGAAAGTGACTCTAGGGCCTGCGAATGGGGTGCAACTCTACCTCGAATTACTAAAAGGTATCTGCTAAGTGCCTCTCGGAACTCCACTGGTACCAACATTAAAATATGCACAAGAAGTGTAAAAGTGGAGTATGAGTAAAACCGATCCAATATACTCAGTAAGTAGCAAGCCTAACCCTGATGAGGTAGTGATGAGGCTAACACAAGACATCTACTAACAACCTGTGTGTGTGTGTGTGTGTATATATATATATATATTAAGCAGCGGAAATTACAAGTAAAGTATTAAAAGAAATAACATGGTGGGGCATATAAAGGGGGAACAACCGGATCATAAGTACAGAATCACCAAGTATGTCTCTTTCAAAAATAAGCAAGGAAACCAACAAATTAAACTCACAAGTCAAGTATCAAGTAATAGCAATGAAATCATCAAATGGCACGACATCATCCTTCGTGCTGATTTTCTCATCCTCACCATATAATATAAATGCAAATATGCATGTGCACTGCATCACCCTTCATGATTTTACTCCCGTCCTCACCATATAATATAAATGCAAGTATGTATGTGCACGACATCACCTTTGGTGCTTTTACTCTCGTCCTCACCATATAATATAAATGCAAGTATGTATGTGCACGAAATCACCTTTCATGATTTAGCCTCACGTTCACTCAAGCAATGATATCAATATGCAAATATGGCACGGCGACACCCTTCGTATTTTTCACTCTTCCTCACCAAGCAACAACAAGGTTAGAAGCAAATTTCAACTTCAACCATACCGCTAGAATAAGCAATTTAAACTTACAATATCACTACTACTTCAAAAAAGCAATAAACACGAAAGTGAACAATTAAAAAGTAACAATCTAACTAAGGCATAGAAGGCATAGTAAATGAAACAATACAGTACAATAAGATAATTTTCACCCGCATACTTTTACCCATGACAACGCATATATACTCGTCACCTTGCATATACACCATCCCCACACATAATTCACGTAGAAAATAGACCAACAAGTCCTAATTACCTCAAGTCAAAGTTAACCACAATACTTACCTCTTTCCGCAACTAAATATATGATCAATCACGACCTTCCCTTTAGAATAAGCCTCCCAATCAATCAAAGCTAGCCAAATATAGTTCAAACAATTAAAAATAAGCTTTAGAAACTACCAACGAGTGAAAAAGGTTCAATCTTTAACTAAATTTAAAAAGTTAACAAAGGTCAACTTGGTCAAAATCCGAAATTCAAACCAAATTCCGATTACCCATTCACCTTCGAGCCCAGTTATGTGATTTGTTTCGAAATCTGATCTCAATTCGAGGTCTAAATCTCAATTTCTCCCAATTCCTAAATTCTACCCAATACCCTAATTTATACTTTGAAATCACTAAATTTAAGGTTAAAAATCAATGGGTGATTACGAAAATACATCAAAACTAGTTTGAAAGCACTTACCAATGAAGTTGGGATGCAAATCTCTTCAAAAACCTCTCTAGTCCTAGCTCTGGGTTTCAAAAATGAGGAAAAACAATGAAATCCCGACTTAGATCTTTTATTTAACAGGGCGTCAGGTATATTTTGCGTTCGTGAAGCACCTACCACGTTCGCGAAGTGCACAAGCCTGTTGGCCTTTGCGTTTGCGAGGTACTTATCTCATTCGCGAAGGCACTTCCCAGCCAAGCCTTTGCGTTCGCGTCCCATGTGTCACGTTTGAGATGAAGGACCACTTGTCCTCCCCAGACACTCCCCAACCCTACGTGGTCGCGGGGGGTCTGCCACGTTCGCGAAGGTCAATTCCCCCCAAACCTTCATGTTCACAACCTACCTCTCGCGTTCACGTAGCTTATCCATCTCCAATACCAAAATTCCTCTTCGCGATCGCGAAGCACTGTGACACCAACAGAAAAACTAGAGCACTCACAAGGTCAAAAATGGTCCAAAACCAATCCGAAACTCACCCGAGCCCTCCTCCCTCACGGGCTCCAATCCGAACATGCACACAAGTGTAATAACATCATATAAAATCTCTCTATCTACCTCAAATCATCAAAATAACATCAAATAACAAGAATCGATCCTCAAAACTCAAGATTTCAACTTGAAAAGCTTATTTTCACAATATTTCACATAATGCGCCGAAACACGCTCGAATCACCCTGGACCCTAACCAAATGTGCGTACAAGTCAAAAAATATCATACGAATCTACTAGAATCGTTAAAACACCGATATGAGGTTGTTTACTACAATCGTTGGCCATGGTCAATTCTAGTTGTTTTTAAAGACAAAAATTATATTTTCTTCAAAATTTTACATAAAATATTCCAAAAAGTGACACGGACCACACACGTAAATCAATAAACATATAATGAGTCTATGAGAGGTCTTGGAAAATGGAAAGTCTAGTACTCAAAACTACCTAGCGGATCTTCACATTCTCCAGCACTAAAAGAAACGGTCGTCCTCGAATAGACATAGAAAAGTACCTGGACTGGTAAAAAGGTGAGGACATCTACTCCGCATATCGGAATCGGACTCCCACATAGCCTCCTCAATCGGCTGACCTCTCCACTGCACCTTCACAGAAGGAAAACCCTTCTAGGCTAGGAGGTAATGCAAGCCTGTAAGCAACCTCCCCAACTCTCTCCAAGATCACGAACGAGCCAATAAAACTCGGGCTCAACTTGCCCTTCTTCCCAAACCGCATCATGCCCTTTATAGGTGACACTCGGAGATGAACCTTCTTGCCCACCATGTAAGCTACATCTTGAACCTTCTGGTTTGCATAACTCTTTTACCTGAACTGAGCTGTACGAAGTCACTCCTGAATCACCTTAACCTTCTCCATAGCATCATAGAACAAAATCAGTGCCCAACAATCTAGCCTCTCCGGGCTCAAACCAACCAATCAGCGAACGACTCCCATATAAGGCTTCGTATAGAGCCATCTAGATGCTCCACTGATAGCTGTTGTTATAGGCGAACTATGCTAGAAATAGAAACTGGTCCCAATGAACCCCAAAATCCATGGAACATACCCGCAACATATCCTCCAATATATGAATAATGCGTTCGGACTGTCTGTGAGTCTAATGATGAAATGCGATACTCAGATTGACCTGTGTGCCCAACTCTAGCTGCACGGTTCTCCAAAAATTTGACATAAACTGCGTGCCTCGATCTGAAATGATTGAAATGGACATGCCGTGCAGGCGGATAATCTCCTAGATGTAAATATAAGCCAACCGCTCTAAAGAATATGAAGTCATCACCGGAATGAAGTGTGCCATTTAGTCAACCAGTCCACAATAACCCAGACTACGTCATATTTTCTCAAGGTCCATGGTAAGCCTACCACAAAATTCATAGTGATGCGCTCCCACTTCTACTCTGGTATCTCCAATCTGTGAGTCAACCCACAAGGATATTGATGCTCGTACTTCACCTGTTGATAATTCAAACACCTAGAGATATAAGCAACAATATCTTTCTTCATTCTCCGCCACCAATAGTGTTGTTTCAAGTTACAGTACATCTTCATGACACATGGGTGAATGGAATAGTGCAAACTATGAGCTTCCTCAAGGATCAACTCTCTCAACCCATCAACATTTGGAACACAAATCCGGCTTTGAAGCCGCAGAACTCCATCATCTCCAATCACAATATCCTTATCACCACCCCGCTTCACCGTGTTCCTCAACACCAACAAGTGAGGATCATCAAACTAGCAAGCCTTGATACACTCCAACAATGATGACTGTGCCACAACACAAGCAAGAACCCACCTAGGCTTTGAAACATCCAGCCTCACGAACCGATTGGCCAAAGCCTGAACATCCATGGCTAGTGGCCTCTCCACTGCCAATAAATATGCCAAACTGTCCATGCTCTCAGCCTTCCTACTCAATGCATATGCCACTATATTGGCCTTCCCCGGGTGCTATAATAAGGTGATATCATAGTCTTTCAACAACTCTAACTATCTTCGCTGCCTCAAATTAAGTCCCTTCTGCTTGAACATGTGCTGGAGACTTAGATAGTCGGTATAGACCTCACATGGAACACCATACAGATAATGCCTCCAAAGTTTCGGCGCGTGAACATTGGCAACCAACTCTAATTCATGCATATGGTAATTCTTCTCATGAACCTTCAACTGACGAGATACATACACAATCACCCTACCGTCATGGATCAACATTGCGCCAAGCCCAATACGCGATGCATTACAATACATGAAGTAAGATCTCAAACTTGTAGGAAATACCAACACTGGGGCTGTAGTCAATGCAGTCTTGAGATTCTGAAAGATCGTTTCACACTCGTCGGACCATCTGAAAGGATCACCCTTCTGGTCAATCTAGTCAAAAGAGGTGCAATGGATGAAAACCCTCCACGAAACAACGATAATACCCAGCCAATCCAAGGAAGCTCCGGATCTTAGTAGCTGAAGTAGGTCTAGGCCAGTTCTGAACTGCCTCAGTCTTTTTTGGATCCACCTTAATGCCCTCGGAAGATACAACATGGCCCAAAAAGACAACTGAGTCCAACCATAACTCATATTTCAAAAACATGGCATATAACTAACTAAAGTACGATCTGCAGATGCTGCTCATGCTCCTCTCGACTGCGGGAGTAAACCAAGATATCATCAATGAACATGATGATGAAGGAATCAAGATATGGCTGGAACACGCTGTTCATCAAGTGCATAAAGGCTACTCGGCATTGGCCAGCCCGAAAGACATCACCAAACACTCATAGTGACTATAACGGGTCGTGAAAGTTGTCTTTAGAATACCCGAAGCCTGGATCTTTAACTGATGGTACCCCGGTCTCAAGTCAATCTTTGAGAATAACTTAGCACCCTGAAGCTGGTCAAACAAATCACCAATACGCGGTAGTGGGTACTTGTTCTTGATAGTAACCTTGTTCAGTTGCCTGTAGTCAATACACATCCTCATAATGCCATCTTTCTTCTTTACAAATATAACTAGAGCACCCCAAGGTGAGACACACGGTCTAATGAAACCCTTATCAAGCAACTCCTGAAGTTGTTTCTTTAATTCATTTAAATCCACTGGTGCCATGCGATATGGTGGAATAGATATAGGCTGAGTGCCCGACACCAAATCAATACCAAAATCAACATTCCTATTAGGTGGCATGCTAGGAACACATCTGGAAAGTCTCTCACTACCGGAACTGACTTAACGGTAGGAGTATCAGCAATAACATACCTCACAAAAGCTAAGTATGCAAAGCACCCCTTCTCTACCATCCATTGTGCCTTCAGAAAGGATACCACCCTACTAGGAACATGACTCAATGAACCTCTCCACTCCAGCCTCCCGGCATAGACAACGTCATGGTCTTAGCGTGATCATCCAGAATAGAGTGATATGGTGAAAATCAATCCATGCCCAAAATAAAATCAAAGTCCACCATACTGAGTAAAAGAAGGTCTATCCTAATCTCATAACTCCCGATAGAGACCACACACGAAAGATAGACACAGTCTACCACAATAGAATCCCCAGCAGAGCGTGTACACATAAATAGGAGCACTCAAAGAATCACGAGACACATCTAAATATGGAGCAAAATAGGATGACAAATACGAATACATGGAACCCAGATTTGATGCATCTTTATGGCAAATAAAAACAATACCTGCGAGGCTATCTCAGGTTTAGCTGGGAATGCATAAAAATGGAGCTGAGCCCCACCAGTATGACCTCCACCCATCAGACGACCTCTACCTGGCTAGCCTCCACCTCTTACTGACCACCACCTCGGGATGCCTGACCCCCGGCTATAGGTGTCTGAGTGATGAGCTCGAAACACATACTTAAATTATGCTCGTTAATCAAATATAGTATAGTATAATATCGAATCCATAAGGATTGGATTTAAACATCATTCTTATAGTTTCTAGCTTGATTTCTATTCAAGATGATCATCAATTGAGATTGCTATGATTTCTAACTAAAATTAACTAAGAGTCTAAAGCTATTGACTAATGACAATCGACACAAAGATAAGCAAAGAAGTTATCACTGGGAGAAAATATGTGTTGATAGGATAGGTGAATGATAATTGTTTAGGATCTAACTCTAGATAATTCACGTATAATGTTCAAGTGAGTCTCTCGAATTCACTCAATTATTAGTTCAAACGTTCAGCAAAAATGCCTCTCTCGATTAAGTCTTAACCTCACAAGATGAACCAAGTTAAGCACGTGAAGATAAGCAAGAATGCGTAGTCGATTGGTCTTTAGGAAAAACTCTTTCGATTATTCTCCTAACTAGGTTTAATCAATGATTCAACTAGCCTCTTTCGATTACTTAGAATAATTAATGAACTCAACCAGCAATATAATGCAAAGATATCACAAGTTATGCCTCTATCGATTACATGAACTAGTGAATATAAATGCAACAATTAAATCATCCAAAATGATTCAATACATAAAAATCCACAAACAATCATCAATATACCAAATCCATCAAACCCTAAAGAGAACTATTCCCTAGATATAGAGAAATTCATCACAAATAAAGTTAAAGTATAGGAAAACATAAATTCAATCCAAACTCGTGTCTTGAGTGAGGAAGGAATGATGAAATCTTTGTGCTCGTGTTCTTCCAACTCCTCCTTAGCCTCCTTAGGTCGAATATGTATCAAAAGTCCAGAAAATAACGTTTTCCATGTATTTATACCAAGTAGGATCGGTCTCAGACAAAATAACCTTTTCCTAGCCGAAATTGGATTTTCACTCTGTAAAAATTGCACAGGCGCGCCGCCTGGGGAGAGGTGCCATGCAGGGCATTAGTGGGGAAATCCAGAAAGCTAATTTTGACAGGTAGAAGAGATTTGTACAGCCGCGGTGCCCCGCATGCCGCGACAGTGAGGATTTCGCAGAGTACGAATTTTTCATGTGTTTTGACATCCAGACTTGGTCCTCGACCCTCGAACACGACTCCGACTTAATCCTTTGGTCTTCTACTCAGACTTCAAAGCTCCAAATAGCTCGAATTCATTCCATAACATCCACATCGCTCGAAATCACTTCTACAAGGCATAAACTACACAATAAGTGCAAAACACTATCAATTAAAGCTCAACACGAATAAAGTGAAGTGAATTAGAGTGCAATAAGTGACTAAAATACGAAATTATAGCCTACCATCAACACCCTACACTTAAACCATTGCTCATCCTCGAGAAATCCTACTACACTTCACATAGAACACGACCTTTTTCAACAACTCTCGTAACTCATCACACCAAGAACATTTAAAACAGATTAAGCACAATACCGTAACATCCTAGCCTCAAATATTGACTCAAAAGCACCACCCATTATTTATAAACCGCTCACTTACTCTAACACAGAGGTCAAAGACATTACCTTTCCTTCATGAATCAAGTGCCCTCACATAACAATAGAGAGTAGTTTTACACACAATAGAAATTAAGAACAATGAGGAACTCAAGATAGAAAGAATTCACTCACTCTCTGAAACAACATTCATATGCCACAAAAGCGTACCATAGGCTTTCCTGTAGTGTACTACTCAACTAATCGAGCTCATTTAGTCAAGGATCAAGTAGGACTTTAATTGGTTGTAATGTAGGCTGCGGGATGTGTATGATACATTTAGATATAAGAGTGACTACACCTCCCTAAGCACTTTAATACATACATTTCATTGTTCAAAACCCCACACTTATGTCAAACCATACTCCACCTTCACATCAATATACATTAACTCCCTACTTCTTTAAGCACAATTACATCAAGAGTCACCACTATCAAAGAATATTTTGTACAAAAATACAACATTTTTTCTTTTCTCTTTCAATTCAAGTGGCTCTTACTTTTTCGATACAGTGCACCTTCCTCTTTAGTTCAATAGTTCCACTCAAAAGCCAAACCAACCACCCCACACTTCAACTTTTACAAAGTTCATAACAAATTCAAGAGCTCACGAGAGGTAAATGATTCAAATAGATGGTCAATTCAAATAAATGGGTAAGGCTTGTAATTTGGTTGCCAAAGAAACAAGAATACATGCTCAAAGGGGTTAACTACGATACATAACACTTAGGTGGGTAAAAGCTTGTAACTGGCTCAACAAAGAAACGCCTAAATCACTTCCAAGACTGAATAAACCTACTATTTCACTTTGCAAACACACGGGACAAGTTCTAGACATCAAATGCAATGTACAGAATAACACAAAACCTCACACCCACATGGCATATAACCCACTCAATATTGGACTATCAAGACACTCTAGTCAAAGTAGTTAAGCAAAGTTAAGATCATACAATTTAAGGTACTTATACAAGAGTCAAAAACTGAGCCTAAGCATCACACTAAAGCACTCACTATTCTCAAGGCATAATA
This sequence comes from Nicotiana tomentosiformis, assembly GCF_000390325.3. Classification (NCBI taxonomy): domain Eukaryota; kingdom Viridiplantae; phylum Streptophyta; class Magnoliopsida; order Solanales; family Solanaceae; genus Nicotiana; species Nicotiana tomentosiformis. The sequence goes on along the minus strand of NC_090821.1, from coordinate 14,596,543 downwards.
GAGTCAAGAGACATTGCCTTCAATTCAAATCACAACACAAGATTTCCTACTCCTAACAAAAATAAAAACTAACTACACCAGGTTCAAACAAAACCCTTAGAAAAGAATCGTGGCACAAAATAAAACCAAGGGGGGATTAATACACTACCTACTAGAGAAAATATTTTTGTCTTTTTTCTTTCAACTTTAATCCATCAAAAAACCTGTCGATGATATCCATCGTCAGAAAAAATCGAAAATTTTAAAATTTAATGATTTTTTCCAATTTTTTCTATCTCTAACTACTACAACTAACAAAAATAAAACTAAAACTAAAACTAATACAACTAACAAAAAGAAAACTAAAACTAATATACATACATACAACATATCCCCCACCCCACACTTTTAGTTGTAGCATGTTCCCATGACACACAATTAAAAAGCATAAGGTAAATAAAACTTCCCTGAACATTTAGTCGGGGTCTGAGTCGAAGTCGGGTTTCATTCCTCGCCTTCGAAATAATGCACACATCCATGCCGACAACTTCTTCTCGTCCTTCTTGGGGTACACCCCACACTTATCTTTCTCACTCGCCGCAACCTTCTCTTTTGAGCCTTTCACTTTCCACTCAACACTCGTAACTAGTTTTTCTACTTTTGTTCCCCCTTTTCTACATCCATCTTGAACATCACAGTTTTCTCACCCACTCTAAGCATGCATTTTCTCTCATGTATATCTAATATAGCCCAACCCGTTGCTAAGAATGGTCTTCCTAAGATATGGGGGACCTCCTTGTTTTCCTCTATTTTCACCACTATAAAATGCACAGGAAATACGAACTTATCCACCCCAAACTAACATATCTTCCACTAACCCCTCGGGTATCAAAGTCGTTTGGTCTGCCAGCTGCAAAGATATTGGTGCAGACCTTATCTCTCCGATCTCTTTCTCTAGTTTCCTGTAAATAGATAGAGGCATTAGATTTATTGAGGCACCAAAATCACATAATGATTTATCAAAAATGAATAGTTCATATAGAGCAAGGTATAGTAAAACTCCCTGGATCTCTACACTTTTGTGGGAGTTTGTTTTGTAAGATCGCACTGCAATGCTATGTGAGCTTGACCACTGAGGTCTCCTCGATTTTCTTTTTCTTTGTAAGGATCTCTTTCAAAAATTTGGCATAAGCAGACATTTATGAGAGAACTTCTATGAATGGTAAGTTCACATGAACCCGTTTAAGCATATCCATGAATCTTTCAAACTGCTTGTCTAGTTTTTCTCTACTTTGCTTTTGAGGTAAGGGTAAAATAGGCATATACTGGCTCTCCTTAGGTTCCTCCCTTCTTCTTTTTCTCAGCTTTCATCTGGCCCTTCTTCTTTTTATCATCATCACTTTTCAGCTGCTCCCCACTTCCTTTTTCAAGTTTCACCTCATTTTGGATCAGGGCAGGATCTTTCAACACTTGCCCATTTCTCAGAGTTACAACATTCACTGTTTCTTTGGAATTTCTCTCAGTATTAGCGAGGAGAGTTCCTAGACCTCCCTCAGATAATATTGTTGCAATTTGTCCCATTTGTCTCTCCAAGTTCTGAAAAGATGTGCCCAACTCTTTGATAGCTGCTCTATGGGCGTCCAACCTCTCATCTGTCTTGATAATGAAGGCCATCATTAGATCTTCTAGACCAGGCTGAATGGGTTGTTGAGGCTGAAATTGCTGCCTCTGTTGATTTTGGTATGCTGGAGCTCCTTGTCCATGGGCTCTAGAGTTATTTTGTTTCCATGCATTCAGAGTACATCCAGGTGAACTTCATGAAAAATCGGGGTGCCTCTGACCCATTGCATTGAAATTCTAGTTTCGCACAACATTTACTTCCTCAATTGAGGCTTGACACTCATGAGTAGGGTGTCCTCTTCCATATATATCACAATCTGCGTGAGGCTCACTTTGTATTGAGGCTAAGGTCAGATTCCTTATCTCTTTGGCCATAGCATCAAGTTGTGCCTGCACAGATGTGTTAGCATCAACCTGGTGAACACCCATTGATCTTCTTCTTTCCGCACTCTCAGAGGGCCACTGATTTGCATCTTCAGATAACTCATCAAGAATTGTAACTATCTCCTCTGGAGTCTTCTTCATCAAAGGGCCTCCAACTGTATTGCTCAATGTTCTACGTGAGGCCGGTGTTAATCCATCCCAAAAGTCCTGGAGTTGCATCCAGAGTTAAATTCCACTATGTTGACACTTTCAAATAATCTCCTTAAACCTCTCCCATGCTTCAAAAATAGTTTCCGTATCTTTCTAGAAAAAGTTATGGATTTCACTTCTAAACTTGCCCGTTTTAGCTGAGAAGAAATATTTATCAAGGAAGATTCTAGTCATCTCTTCCCAAGTTCTAATTGATCCTGTAAGTAAGCTTCGAAGCTACTGTTTTGCATCATCTTTGAGTGTGAAGGGGAATGCCCTCAAGTACATTGCATCTCATGACACACCATTATATTTAAATGTGTTCATAATCTCCTCGAAGTCCATAAGATGTGTATTTGGATCTTCGTTTGGCTTCCCTCTAAAGACACACCAATTCTGAAGGGTTTGAAGCAACCCTTGCTTTAACTCGAAATTGTTAGCTGTAATTGAAGGTGGTCTAACACTTGATAAACCTTGATTATAGATCGGTCTAGCATAATCACCAAGTGTTCTCCCAGGCATGAGAGCTATATTTACGAACTGGTCTGGACCCAAGGGTTGATTTTGAGCAGTTCTCCGACACCTCTCTTCTTCATAAATAATCTGTGCATCTCTAATAGCTGCTTTCTCAGCATCCCGTACAGCTTGTTCTCTTTGTTGGGCTACTTCTCTCATAGCCAAATCTACATTATCCTCACAGTTTCCAGCCATAAGTTCTTTGGTTGAGGATTGCCCAATCTTTTCTGATGTCTCGGTGAGATTTCTTTCCTTCCTCCGCTGTCACAGTTGTTTTTCAATTTCTGGCTCGTATGGTAGCACTTCTTTCACAGAAGCTCGAGTCATGCACCACTCTAAAAGTAATCCATCAACCATTAAAATGTAGACAAAATATCAAATGATTTGAAAGGAAAAGAAAAAGTAATCTCAGGAATAGAGACAAAATACATATTAAGACACTTTTAAAGGACAAAAAAGAAAAGAAAAGAAATTAACGAGAGAAATCATAAAAAACAATACAAACATTAATAAGGATCCCTAAGGGAACAAAAATCACAAGTGGAATAATAGCTCCATAGGTGTGTTTGCTCCCACATCCCAAAATCCCAAGCTTGATCTGAACCACATTGATCAAAGCAAGCATCAACAATAGTTTCCGTATCTTTCTGGTAGAAGTTATGGATTTCTCTTCAAAACTTGCCTGTTTTAGCTGAGGAGAAATATTTATTAAGGAATTTTCTGGTCATCTCCTCCCAAGTTCTAATTGATCCCGTAGGTAAGCTTCGAAGCCACTGTTTTGCATCATCTTTGAGTGTGAAGGGGAATGCCCTCAAGTACACTGCATCTCGTGACACACTATTGTATTTAAAGGTGTTTATAATCTCCTCGAAGTCCATTAGATGTGTATTTGGATCTTCCTTTGGTTTTCCTCTAAAGACATAGCAATTCTGAAGGGTTTGAAGCAGCCCTTGCTTCAACTCGAAATTGTTAGCTGTAATTGGAGGTGGTCTAACACTTGATAAAGCTTGATTATAGACCGGTCTAGCATAATCACCAAGTGGTCTCCTATGCATGGGAGCTATATTTCCGAACTGGTCTGGACCCAAGGGTTGATTTTGAGTAGTTCTCCGACCCCTCTCTTCTTCATAGATAATCTGTGCATCTCTAATAGCTGCTTCCTCAGCATCCCGTGCAGCTTGTTCTCTTTGTTGGGCTGCTTCTCTCACTGCCAAATCTACATTATCCTCACGGTTTCCAGCCATAAGTTCTTTGGTTGAGGATTGCCCAACCTTTTCTGATGTCTCAGTGAGATTTCTTTCCTTCATCAGCTGTCACAGTTATTTTTCAATTTCTGGCTCGTATGGTAGCACTTCTTTTGCAGAAGCTCGAGTCATGCACCACTCTAAACTTGTCACCTGCGCACAGTCAAAGAACACCAAACATAAAAAGAGAAAAATAAAAAGAAAAATTCCCGAAATCAGCACTACAAACTATTTCAAACACTATTGATTGCTAATCCCCGAAAACGGTGCCAAAATTTTACGAGCTCGAAACACACACTTAAATTATGCTCTCTAATAAAATATAGTATAGTATAATATCGTATCCATAGGGATTGGATTTAAACAATATTTTTGTACTTTTTAGCTTGATTTCTATTCAAGATGATCAACAATTGAGATTTCTAAATAAAATTAACTAAGAGTCTAAAACTATTGACTAATGACAATCGAAACAAAGATAAGCAAGGAAGTTATCAGTTGGAGAAAATAGGGGTTGATATGATAGGTGCAAGATAATTGTTCAGGATCTAACTCTAGATAATTCACTTCTAATGTTCAAGTGAGTCTCTCGAATTCACTCAATTATTAGTTCAAACGTTCAACAAAAACTTCTCTCTCGATTAAGTCTTAACCTCACAAGATGAACCAAATTAAGCACGTGAAGATATGCAATAATGCATAGTGGATTGGTCTTTAGGAAAACCTCTTTCGATTATTCTACTAACTAGAATTAATCAATGATTCAACTAGCCTCTTCCATTACTAAGAAGAACTAATGAACTCAACCAATAATATAATACAAACATATCACAAGTTATGACTCTCTCGATTATATGAACTAGTGAATATAGATGCAATAATTAAATCATCTAAAATGATTCAATATATAAAACTAGAGTTATAATCCACAAACAATCATCAATACACCAAATCCATCAAACCCTAAAGAGAACTACTCCATATATATGGAGAAATTCATCACAAATAAAGTTAAAGTATAGGAAAACATAAATTTAATCCAAACTCGTATCTTGAGTGAGGAAGGAATGATGAAATCCGTGTGCTCGTGTTCTTCCAACTCCTCCTTAGCCTCCTTAGGTCAAATATATGTCAAAAGTCCAGAAAATAAAGTGTTTCCATGTATTTATACCAAGTAGGGTCGTCCCCAGACAAAATCACCTTTTCCTAGCCGAAATTGGATTTTCACTCTGTAAACATTGCACAAGCGCACCGCATGGGGCGACGCACCATGTGGGGTATTATTGGGGAAATACAAAGAGCTAATTCTGACAGGAAGTAGATATTTGTACAGACGCAGCACCCCACGCGCCACGATAGTGAGGATTTCTTAGAGTAAAGATTTTTCGTGCGTTTTGACATCCAGACTTGGTCCTCTACTCCTGAACACGATCCCGGCTTAATCCTTTAGGCTTCTACTAAGACTTCAAAGGTCCAAATAGCTCGAATTCATTCAATAACATCTACGTAGTTCGGAATCACTCTTACAAGGCATAAGACACATAATAAGTTCAAAGCACTATCAATTAAATCTCAATGCGAATAAAGTGAAGTAAATTAGAGTGCAATAAGTGACTAAAATACGCAATTATAGCCTACAATAACTGAGCGGGTGGAAGAGCAACCGGTGCAGGAACCATGGCACGAGTACCCTACTATGACATGCTGCTCTGTGACCTCGGACAAAATTTTGCGACGTGCCTCGGATCTTCACAAGTACAACAGGCCCTCGATTGATGTGTCTACTGACTCTGGAACTGACCCTGTCGAACAAAATAACCACCCTGATAACTCTGAATTGGAGGTACACCAACCGAAGCTGAAGGTGCACTGTATGCTAACTGCTCACGATGAGACCTATAAGAACCACGGCTGCCCAAAACACCGTGTGATACCTGAAGTGCTGACTGAATATGCTAGGATGGCCTCTACCAAATGAACCCCTATATAGCCTGATACCATAAGTAAGTCTATCTATGAATCTCCTCACCCTCTCCCTCTCAGTAGGGAGAAAGACCACTGCATGGCAATATAAATCTACAAATCTGGTTTCGTACTGGATAACAGTCATGCTACCCTGCTGGAGGCGCTTAAATTAGCTACAGTAGTCCTCTCTCAGAGTGAAGGGGGTGAACTTCTCCAAGAATAGCTGTGAGAACTGATCCCAAGTGAGTGGAGGTGAACCTGCTGGTCTTCCCCGAACATACTACTGCCACCACGTCTTGGTTGAGCCATGCATATAAAATACTGCAAAGTGTCGACTCCATTGGACTCCACTATGCCTATGTTATGTAACACATCATGGCAACGGTCTAAGAAATCCTATGGGTCCTCAGAAGGTGTACTACCAAATCAAATAGGAAATAGTTTGGCAAACTTATCCAATATTTTCAACCCCTTAGACGACATCGCGAGTCCCTCCCTGGACTATATAGCAATAACAGACTGAATCGCTTTAACTGTCGAAGTCTGATATCTGTGAGCCATCTGTACTGGAGTGAGAGTAGCGGGAGTCTGAGCTCCTCCCCCAGCCTGAGAGACGGTTGGTGCCATAGGGATCATATTGGCGTGCGTCACACTCTCCATAAGGCCCACTAGGTGGACTAAAGCATCCTGAAGTACTGGGGTAGCAATTAACCCCTCCAGGACCTGAGCTGATCCAATTGGCGTAGTCTGAACAGGGATCTCCTCCTCATGATCGATCGGAGGATCTGCAATAGGTGCTACTGCGCGTGCTCTAGGCTGAGCTCTGCCTATCTCTGGCCCTACTTTGGCCCCGGCCCCTACCCCTGGTAGTGGTTGCGACCTGGGGCTCTGGCTCCTGATCTACAGTAGATTTTATGCTTATCCTCACTATCTGTGAGAGAACAAGAATAGAATCATTCAAACTTCAGCAATAGAATAAAGTCTCATGATAGAGAAAGAAAGATGTGAAATTTTCCTAAAGCCTTATAGCCTCTAGAAGATGAGTACAAACGTCTCCGTACAGATTCTCCAGACTCTACTAAGCTTTCTCATGACTCGTGAGACCTAGGCAACCTAGTGCTCGGATACCAACTTGTCATGATCCGGAATCCCAACTACGGGGCCGTGATAGCGCCTAATACCGAATACCAGGCAAGCCAACACAACAGATAATGTAAAATAAAGAAAAGAAATAAATATATGATAATTGATCAATAGCATAACATAGACCAACCAAGACCTGGTGTCATAAGTACATGAGAGTCTAGATCAATCTAAATACAAGGTTTCTAATGAAATACAACACTGTCCGAAATCAAATGGAAACAATACAGTAGAAATAGGAAAATGACTCTAGGGTCTGCGAACGGGGTTTAACTCTGCCTCAAATCACTGACTGATATCCGCTAAGTACCTCTCAGAACTCCACTGGTACCAACATCAATCTGCAAAAGAAGTGCAGAAGTATAGTATGAGTACAACCGACCCAATGTACTCAGTAAATATCGAGCCTAACCCTGACGCGGTAGTGACGAGGCTATGACAAGACACTTACTAACAATCTGTGCGCATATATATATATATATATATATATATATATATATATATATATATATATATGAAGCAACGGAAATAACAAGTAAAGCATTAAAAGAAATAACGGGGTGGGGGCATATAAAAGGGTAATAACTAGAATAATAAGTACAGAATCACCAAGTATGTCTCTTTTCGAAATAAGCAACAAAACCGCCAAATTAAACTCATAACTCAAGTATTAAGTAAAAGCAATGAAATCATCAAATGGCACGACATCACCCTTCGTGCTTTTACTCTCGTCCTCACCATATAATATAAATGCAAGTATGCATGTGCACATCATCACCCTTCGTGCTTTTACTCTCGTCCTCACCATATAATATAAATGCAAATATGCATGTGCACATCATCACCCTTCGTGCTTTTACTCTCGTCCTCACCATATAATATAAATGCAAGTATGCATGTGCATATCATCACCCTTCGTGCTTTTACTCTCATCCTCACCATATAATATAAATGCAAGTATGTATGTGCACGACATCACCCTTGGTGCTTTAGCCTCACGTTCACTCAAGCAATGATATCAATATG